>NC_137890.1:95545749-96745749 GCF_963455335.1 Martes martes | reverse complement strand
TATGTATTCTGTATGTACTAGGTAAGGAAATAATTGTTTCCCCTCCAGTTCCTGATCACCTGTCTGAAAATGTTCACATGGAAAATGTGTTCCCAAAAAAGCCATTTCATTTTCCACATCCATTTTTCCTCTGAAAAACATTAGCATATAATATTTACAATATACAAAAAGGTAATAACCATTTCAAAAAAGATAAGCCAAACACTTGGATCCATCATGAAGGTTAGACCACAGCATTAGCTATAGAATGGAAACCAGTCCTGGGCATGTCTCATATTTTCCCCTTCCTCCAGGTGAAACTTTGTCCCAAATTTGTTCCCAATTTGATGGTTATTAACACCATGCATTAGCATATACTTTCATGATGTGTGTGTCTCTGTGCAATCTATAAAATTGTCCAAATTTGTTCTACTAAATGAATCTTCTCATCACAGCGTCTATGAGAATCTATGCACTGCATATTACACCTTCTGCTAGACCTATTATTAACAGATTCTTTAATCAGTATGGATGATCTAAAACAGGACCTACTTAGGATTTTAAGTTTCACTATTTATTAATGGAGTTCTGCATCATTTCATGTTTATGAGCCATATATGTTTCTCTTCATTTCAGTTGCCTATTTGTATTTCTGTTATTTTCTAATGTAGATTTTAAAACTATTTTTTTTATTTGTTCAGTGTTCTAAGATTCATTGTTTATGCTCCACACCCAGTACTCCATGCAATACATGCCCTCCTTAATACCCACCACCAGGCTCACCAATGACTCCACCCTCCTCCCCTCCGAAACTTTCAGTTTGTTTCTCAGAGTCCACAGTCTCTCATGTTTCATCTCCCCCTCCGATTTCCCCCAATTCTCTTTTCCTTTCCTTCTCCTAATGTCCTCCATGTAATTCCTTATGCTCCACAAGTAAGTGAAACCATATAATAATTGACTTTCTCTGCTTGACTTATTGCACTCAGAGTACTCTCCTCCAGTCATGTCCATCTTGATACAAAAGTTGGGTATTCATCCTTTCTGATGGCTACGTAATATTCCATTCTTTATATGGACCGTATCTTCTTTATCCATTCGTCTGTTGAAGGACATCTTGGCTTGTTCCACAATTTGGCGACTGTGGTCATTGCTGCTATGAACATTGGGGTACAGATGGCCCTTCTTTTCACTATATCTGTATGTTTGTGGTAAATACCCAATAGTGTGATTTCAAGGTCATAGGGTAGTTCTATTTTTAATGTTTTGAGGACTCTCCACACTATTTTCCAAAGTGGCTGCATCAACTTGAATTCCTACCAACAGTGTAAGAGGGTTCCCCTTTCTCCACATCCTCTCCAACATTTGTTGTTTCTTGTCTTGTTAATTTTGGCCATTCTAACTGGTGTAAGGTGATATCTCAATGTAGTTTTGATCTGAATTTCCCTAAGGGCTCACGATGAGGAACATTTTTTTATGCGTCTGTTAGCTATTTGTGTGTCTTCTTTGGAAAAGTGTCTGTTCATGTCTTCTGCCCACTTTTTCACATTTGAGGTTTTTATGCACTCAAAATTGATCTGTATACTGTTGAGAGAGTGTGAAGAGAAAACTAAATATAACTTTTTTTTCCTATGTGAATACCCAATTATTCCAGGATCATTAGTTGTAAAGAATATCATCACTAGAGTAATTACAACACCAGTCCTCTGTCATGTATCACTTTCCTTCTTCTGTGTAGGTTGGCTTCCGGGCCAAGATTCTGTTCAATTGGTTGGATTCTTTTTACATACGTGTTATTTTCCCATCAATTGATTTCTTTTTCTTTTTTTTTTTTTTAAGATTTTATTTATTTATTTGACAGACAGAGATCACAAGTAGGCAGAGAGGCAGGCGGGGAGGGGGGTGGAAGCAGGCTCCACGCCAATCAGAGAGCCCGATGTGGGGCTCAATCCCAGGACCTCGGGATCACCACCTGAGCTGAAGGCAGAGGCTTTAACCCACTGAGGCGCCCCCATCAATTGATTTCTATTCAGGCACTATTCTTTCTAATTTTATCCATTTGTACTTTTTATTTTCCTCCATAGATATTTCATATAATTTTTATATGGTAGGTTTCCAGAGTAATCTCTATTTTTATTTTATGATCCTGTTTTTTTATCTGTCAGATTTTGCATTTTAATTTTAATTTTTACTCACACTTTATGAGACCATTGACTTTTTGAATGCTATTTTTATAGAGACAAACCCAAACTGCTCATAATGTTATAAATGTTACCCCTATAGCCTGGAAACCATTATTAATTCCAATTATTAAAATTTAATTAAAAATAAAATTAAATTCCTTTTCCATTAAAAATAATTAGCATACTCCAAAGCCTATACTCTTGATTATTTTAAAAATTTTAGAAGATTGAGAATTAATGGCAATTAGACATGCTGTAAAGTTTAAACATTTATAATAAATTAGATAACATCACTGCAGCAAAAGGCAATCTAAGATAAAGTGTTAATTATCTCCAAAGAGATAGAATAACATTTTTATGATAACCATTTGCATCTACCTAATATAATTGAATTTTGTATTTCAACTATCTCCTGAATTAAATGGAAAACTGTCACTTAAAAATTATCATGGCACTAATGGTAATCCTGATAATCTTTCTATACCCTGAGATATTTCTAAAAACGCTGAAAAATAAAAGAACTTTATTCAAATATGTTTCTCTGACGCTACAGAAGCTGATTATAAAAGAAAACATAGGTTTATAAACTTTTGGTATTTTCCCCTGTATTATTAATAAGGTATTATGTTTATATAAGGAGTACATATGAGATTATATAATTCTTTCTTTAACATCAGTAATAATAATTAAAGAGTATACTTGTAGTTAGAGCTGTGATGAGTATCATGTTTTTCAACAATCTTGTAACTCCCCTCACCTGAAACCTTTGCCTGCCTAGGTAACTGAGCAGAGTCGGGTATTGATCAGTAGAATATTGGCTGCAATAAAAACCAATAAAATCTGGATCTAGACCCTATTATTCTCTGAGCTAACAGAAAAAATCAATATAATAGCTTAAATTTTTGCAGTCTTATTATCTTCAGTGATATAATGAAGACATATAAATGAATAAAAATAATTTATAAATGTAAAAATATATCTAATATTAACAACAAATATTTCAAATATAAATAATATGTATTTAAAAATCAATAAATAATAAATTATATAAACAAATGCAAATAATGACAATTAATAATATTAAAAAACAGTTGGACATAGTCATTGTCTGCCTGATGTCAAATAATGACAACCAGGAGAACTATGTTTGCTTCAGTATTCTCTTTTAAAACTCACTTGAAAGAACATGAGAAAACATACCATCAAAGAAGTAAGGAAATTATTTTAGCTATAGATACCAAAATATTAAAAATACTTATAGATGAAGATAAGACATCCTGCTGAGAGCCAACTCATGCCTTCTTCAACCTCGTGTTCAATATGGTTTTCATTGAAAGGGTCACTGTCTTGAAAGACCTATCTAACAATTCTTGATTAAAACCGGAAAGTTATGTCTATGGATTAGTGACATGGTGCTAGAGGGGGACCAGGAGATGTGCCTATAAACCCAATTCTAGAAGAATAGGAGAAGAGAAGTTGGAGAATCTATGCAGCCAAGTTCTAGATTGGACAATGGCCAAGGGGAGGCGCATGAGTATAGAATATTATTGAGATATTTTTAGAAATTTGAATATGTCTTGAGAATTATATAATAAAATTATATCAATGTTAAATTTTCTAACTGTGATTGTTATTATGTGGTTTTGTTAGAGAAGGTGCTTGTGCTTAGGGTGACGTAGTGATGGTACCTCTCACCATGTACAAAAAGATTCAAAGTTTTTTGTAATATTCTTGCAGTTCCTCTGTAAGTCTAAAATTATATATAAGATTAAAATTTATGTATAGAGAAAAATACCTATAAAGATTAATTTCTTTGAAAGTTAATGAGTGCACATATTATCAGAGCTTGGTCAGATCACATATAACTTTAATCCTTGAGTTATAATTCACCCAGTCAAGACTTAATCAGCCAGTATTAAATGGCAATGTTTGTGCACATGGTATTACACTAAAAACTTGGAGAAATAAAAATTACCTTAGAAATACCTCCAGAATTTCTGAAGTCTATAATTTAGTTGGGGAACCAAACTATCAAATATAAAAAGTGAGTATCTAGTTGATTGGTATATGGAGTAATGAGATATTAAGGCAAGGGAAAGGAAAACCTGCCATTTAAAACCAAGTCATGTGGCAATGAATAATTGGAATAAGCAGGCTTGTGGTTGATCCAATAATTTGGATGAAAGCACTGGGAATCTGGGTGGAATGAAGGATGGAAAAATATTTCTTGAACATTCAGCATATATTTAGCATTATGTGCAGTGTTTTCTACCTTAATTTTCATAACAATGTGACAAGGTCAACATTTTTGTTTTTTAGAATTTATTTTTTTAAGATTTATTTATTTGAGAGAGAGAGAGCAGGGGGAGGGGCTGAGGGAGAGAGAGAAAGAGAAAAGCAGACTCCCTGCTAAGCCCATTGCCAGGCTTGATCTCACGATCCTGAGATCAGGATCAGGGCCAAAATCAATAGTTAGATGCTCAACCGACCAAGTCACCCAGATGCCTTTTTTTTTTTTTTTTTTTTTTTTTTACAATTTAGAGATAAGAAAATTATTACTAGTAAAGTTTAAATAACTCACCTAAGATGGTGAATTCAGGATTGGCATTCATGTCACTCTGATTACAAAGCCAATTCTTAAAATAAAATATGGGAAATGAAGTACCAAAGACCTTACTAAATCATCCTATTAATCTATCTAAGTGATCTAACCACCTAAATAATCTATCTTTCTGCTTTCCCCATTTTTAAAATGATTATGTTATAGCAACTTGTAATCTATGTTGTCCCTAAACCATCTAGGAAATAAAAGGTAAGCTGACCTGGCCAAATCCTTATTAACATGCTAGGAGCAGAGCTCCATAAAAACATAGTGGTAGTCCTTAGGAACACAAGAGTCCTTACCACGAGAGTCCTTTTAGCATGATGTGCCAGATCCATCCTTATTGGTAAATTAAATACTTTAAAGGAAAATGTATGGCTTAATTGAACATAATACTATGGTATAAGCTATACAAGTATTTGAGCAAGAATTAGGGCTGTTTTGTAACCTAAAAAGCCCCTTTTGTGATGATGTTTCACATCAAATGGGCAATGGCACATTCTAACATGGTGATAAAGGACTTGGGCAGCAATCTGGCTACTCCATGCCTCATATATAACGTGATTTAAGCTGTAACCTTGAAATTATTAGTAAAACTTGATGCTCAATAAGATTTCTGATTCTTGTTGAGTTTGAAATTACAAGTCAACCTTTTGTGTTATCATCCTTTCACAGTGTTCCCTTCTTAGAAAACTCCTTTTTAATCATTGCATTTAATGATGCAATACATATTTACTGATCACTCACCGTAATGTCAAGAATGGGGCTGGGGTGCCTGGGTGGCTCAGTTGGTTAAACATCCGACTCTTGATTTTGGTTCAGGTCATGATCTCAGATCATGAGATTAATCCCTGTGACAGGCTCCACACTCAGCTTGGAGTCTGCTTAAGATTCTCTTCCTCTGCCCCTCCTCCCGCAAATGAATAAATAAATATTTTTTTTAAAAGAGGGGGCTTATCACCAGAGCTATAGTGGCCATGTTCAGTCAAATATCACTTCTTTAATCACCTCCTCCTTGCCAGGTTAGAACTGATGGTTCCTCCTATGTTCTCATAGCGTTTTCAACTGATGTCTGTTTTAGTGTAATACTTTATTGCATCATATGATTTATCAATGTATTTTCCCAGCCCCCAAACAAGACTATAAGGAAAGGGAGTAGGTCTCATTTATGCATTTTGTCTTTCCTAATACCAGGTACAATGCACTGAACATAATAACTATTCAATAAATATTTTTGGAAGAATGAAAGATGCTTTTCTTTGTTTCTCTGACCAGCCTGGTTGGTCACTATTCAGTTAAACTTAATAAAAATTAAAAACTAGAAAAAATAATTTAAATACAGGTATCTGGGTGGCTCAGTAGGTTAAGCATCAGACTCTTGATTTTGGCTCAGGTCATGACTTCAGGGTCCTGAGATTGAGCCCCATGTTGGGCTCTGTGGGATTCTCTTTCTCCCTCTCTCTGTCTTTCTCTCTCCTTCTCTTTAAGTAATAATAATAATATAATAATTTAAGATTACCTCTGTGAAAAATTATGGTTTCCTCAATATTTTTAAAGCCTATTCCTACCTTCCTTTCCTTCCCTTTGTTTTTCTTCCTAAGGAATTTGCTTTAGAAAAGTAGAGTCACAGAAGACAACCAGAGAGTGAAGTTAAAATTAATACCTTCCTCTTACTTAACTCTAAGAAATTTTTGTTGGTAATAATTACATTTATCATATTCCTTCTTAATTTGATTAAATGACTTTCCAGCAAAATTTCTTCCTGTATTGAGCATCCAGCTTCTCCATGTGGACGAGAGACAACCAGTGCTGCCCCTCTTTGTGACTATGTATTGGATACTCAGCAATAATTTCTCAGGATTTATGAATTTTAGATAATTAAGCCATAAAAGATGTATTTCCTCTTTGATCCATATTGAAGAGATTTATTCATTCACTTGTGCTACATTCCACAAGACTTGTGGACTCTATATCTTAATTAACATTTTAAAAACAAAAATAATAAGAATTTGGCATTTTCCCATCCTTCTCTGTTTTATGATTGCAGTTCATTTTTTCTTATAACACTCCAGTTCTGCAAATACAGCCAATTTCCTTAAGTAATTAGGTTGTCTATTTTGGGTAAATACTCTACAGTGTGAGAATGTGCAAAAGTCTCTGTGTGACTTGATATAAATTGTGTTAATTAAACACACTATTGTTTGAAGCAGGATCTTCTAAAAACAACCACCAGAGATTTTGTTTTCCATATAGCAATCAGATTCCAGTGCTTTGAAGAGTTAAGCCTAATGAGCTATAGGCACTGTCATCAAATGAAGATTTTATGTTTTCAGTGACCAGGACCCACTGTGGGGTAGAGATGAGGTGGAGGTCAATTGTAGTTGTCAGTGCCACTCTGCAAGGCAGTCATCAATAGTTATAACATAGAAGACAGAGCTTGTGAAAGAGAAGTAAATGTTTACTGAGTATCTACTGTAAACTACAAGCAAGGCTAGGTGCTAGAGGAAATACATGACATTTGTTTGACAAGTTTCTCTTCAGTGATACAGGGACACATTTTCCCTACAGATGGCTAACTTGACCTCAAAGTAAGTAACTTAGAGAAGGTCACAGGATAAAGTAATATAACTGCATTTGAATGCACATTTTTACAACTACAGAATACTAGCTCTTTCTAGCACCAAGATCTACTCAAGGGGTAGTAGCATTGGTGGGACAGTGGGGTCGGTAAGGGAAGAATGGAAGAGGGACACTAGGAATTGGATTAGAAAAGAGGTTACAGAAAGCTTATGCACCTGGAGGGGACTTTTTAATGAAAAACAATATAAAATCATGAATAGTAAAGTACATGTGAGGCCTTGAGAAGGCACCCATGAAAATAAGTTGCTCTGAAGATGCCTGATGGAATTATGTATTGCTGCCTGATAAAACCCCACAAATATTTAATAGCCTGAATCAATAAGTTACTATTATCTTTAATATTTCTGGGGGTTTAGGAAGGATTCACTTAGCAGTCCTCATGAAGTTGGAGTTAGGTGCCAGCTGAGCACTTGCTGAGCTGAGCAACCAAGATGACTCGTTCATGTGACTGGCAGTTCATGCTGGCAGTCCACTCAGTGCTTAGCTAGGGCTGTTGGCCATGATCTTATCTAGGGCTGTCATCCTGAACTGCACTTGTGGCTTGTGCCTCTCACAGCATGGCATCTGGGGTTAGAGGTGTAGTATCACAAGACGCAGCCTTCCAGTAAGGATGGAGCAGATTTTGCCCGTCTTTTTAAAGAGTTACCAGAAGTTGCACAGGATTGCCTCTTCTGCATTCTGTTGGGTAAGCACGCACCGGGCCAGTCTAGATTTAAGGAAAAGGGAAATCGGTTCCACCTCCCAATCTGGGGAGCATGACAGAATTTGCAGCTATCTCCAGTCCACCTCTGCAAAGCAGATCGAATCCTACCGAAGAGATTAATAGAGCACTATAGACTTTTCAACCCTGGTAAACCTGAACAGACAAGTAAGCTGGCATAAGTACTGAAGTTTAAAAATCACTGGCAAAGGCAAAAAAGAAAACAAATGACTTTCTGCCTTTCTTGTATCCTGTTGCTAATTAAAGAAATAGAGAAAATGCTAAGGATGGAAATTTAGGAGGTTAATCTTTGAATGGTACCCATGAGGAATGAGAGAATACTTTCAGCTAGGAGAATCAAGATTTCCCATCACATTTGTTTTATATTACATACAAGGAAACTGAGGAGGGTAAAATAAGTGAATGGCTCAAAATTACACAGAAAGTTAGTGATATATTAAAATTAATTGTGGATTATGTAATCTTATGATTTAAGAATAAAAAATCTTATATTCTCTTTGTCATAGTAAGAACTACAGTTTTACTTACATAAATTTACCCAAATTTAAATTTAACCACATGTAAAAAAGTTAGCCCTGTGAGAATCTAGGTTTTTAGCTAACACACACATTCTTAAACTCATCATAATGTAAGCTCCCTAATGGAAAAGAAAGTGTCTAGTTTATTCAGCTTAGAAACCCTGAGAGCACCATTTCTGGCATGTGACATATAATACTAAATAAATATTCTTAAATATTATTAACGGAATAAATTCATAAAAATAGTATTTATAATTTTGACTTTCTGAAATGCCTTAAAAGATAAGGTAATTGTGTATCTAATTTATAACCCAGATTATCAATTAGGTTGTATTCTGTGTATCTTGTTGCCCATTCCCTACCTTCTTCCCTGGAAATCTACTAGTCTTAGAATAAGACATGTGAGGCCAAGCCATTCCCCTCGCTTCGCAGACATTCTGAGACATTCTGAGGCAGCTATATCCCGGTTGACCTGAGGTCTGTCAGCATGATAGTAAGTCTGTACTGCTGTATGCCACTGAGTTTGGGAGTACTTTATTATGCAGCAATAGCTGACCAATAAAAAGATGTGTTTTCCTTTGTTTGTTTTTGGTTATTTTTATTGGCTTGTTTTTCATCTGTTAAATTTTTGGTTTAAAAAAAAAATAAATCATTCAAAAAGTTACCATTACTTTTTTTATACAAAGAATAAATTTATAGCATCATTTCATGCACCAAAATATGGGACCAAAGATTGTCTGATTACCCAGGAGTAAGAATGATTTTAAATGACAAATACCCCTCACATCACAGTTTAACTTTAGTTTAATCATTGGAAAATGTTTTACAGTACTTTCTAGGATAATACAAACAATAAAATGGTTTACTTAGTCTCTTGTTTCTTGTACCTCCCTTCTATTTTAAATGCCATTTAATTAAGTGACAGCAGGAATCATTAAGCTAATAGTATAACTAGACTCAGCATAGATATCTGTATATTAAAATTTTCATATCCAGACATTTTCAGGTTTTCATTGAAGTAAAACCTAGCAGTGATATAGACCAACATAACTGCACCAGTCCCCCAAATTCTCAAATATAGAAGTATGTCTCATAGCGTTCACAGGTCTTCTCCAGTCCTGGATGTATACCAGTGAAAGGTAAATTCACTGGGGTTTGATGCTCTCAACATTTATGATTAACAGGAAAAAAAAATAGTAATTACAAGGCAATGTAAGTGGATGGATGTTGATGGGAGAAATTAATGCTTTAAGCAAAATTAATAAGGGGCTAAGGGTGATAAATGAATTATTAAATGTTATATGTGAAAACCAAAAATGTTTCTTGGCAGTATGTAAGGAAACTATCACCTCCTGCAGCAGAAAGTCAGGAAAACCTCAGAGCGAGTCCCAGGCCATAAACAAAATTGTAGTGAAACTCTAGAAAAGGTTGAGTTTCTAGTCCCAGTAGTCTGCTCCCCCAAAGAAAAGACCCTTTTGTTGGGAAGAAAAGGAAACCTAAAATGTGAATTTAGGGACATTCACACTGGGATGATGCACTTAAAAATGTTGAGTTCCCACAGCCATCAGTGATGAACCATGTGCTATCCCCAGACTTGAAAGTAATTATAGATTTTTCTTCATCTGCCTCAACTACCTTTTGGACACTACACAATTAAAGCAACATAATGGATCCATATAAATTCTTTGCCTTAAAAGGAGGAAAAAAGACTATACTGAGTGACCGAGAACTAGCCAACATGTACAGGCAAAATTGGGAGTGTATTTATGAGAATGGATTCTGAGACTTCTAGATTGAGGGGTATAACATGAAGTTGGATAACAGTGAGTTTGTTTATTTAGATCCCTTTTCTGGTTTATAGGATTTTACACTCTGCCAAGGACCTTTGGAGATAACACTAGTAAGTGGAAACCAGTGGGACACAGTTATGTGAAATAGAAATACCTGAACCATTGTGACAGATAGTGGCAAAAGGGATCAGAAGGTTCAGAGAATTGGTTATGCTACAGTGGATATATTATGCAAGATTGAGAGATCCAGAAGAATGCTCTTGGTGGGCAGTCCATTCACCAAAATAATAAAGAATGTTTTGGTAGGAGAGACTCCAGCATCACTGAGAAGCCTTGTGTTAGATGTCTTCTGAAGTCCACAGCTGATCTGATTGTAGGAGATGCATTTACATAACTAGGCTACAGTACAGCAATGGGAAAGATAGGCTCCTGAAAGGACAGAGGCTAAAATAAAGATGGGCAGAGTTGCTTATTGTTGTAACAAGGAGAAAATCAAATACAAAGCCAGGAATCTGACCTAGAGTTAAGGAGACAGTTAACAGTACATGGTTTTCCTTTCCAAGCTAAAGACAAATGATTCCATCTTGTATCTCATACTACCTAGACAAAAGCACAGCACACTGTAGGTCTTTATGGGTTTGGGGGACAGCATGTTTCACACCTAGGAATATTTGGTGTCATATAAGTTTCTAGCTTTGAGTAGGGCCCAGAGCAAGTAGGGGATTTGAAACAAGTCCACATTGAGGTGCAAGAGGTGTTGCCATTTGGGCAGTTGACTCCATGGTATTAGAGACATGTGTCAGGAAAAGAATCCATGGATAGTTTATGCCAAGAACCATAAACAAGTCTATTCCATGGAAAGCAGAGAATTATACACTTTAAAAAAAAAAAACTGTTCTTAGTATGCTGATTGGCACTGGTAAAGACAGATTACATGATAATGGGACACAAACTTACTGTGTAAACAGAACTGCCATGAGCTGGTTTTTGTTAGACCCACTACATCACAGACTGGGCAGGCCCAGCACCAACCATCCATAAGATGTAAGTAATATACCCATTACTGAATTGGACTATTGGACTCAAAAAGTCTTCAGAAGAAGTAGCCTAGATCCCCATGATATCTACCACTTTTGCACTGGATCCTTTCCCTCGGATCACGCAATGTGCTGTACAGGAGATCATTTTGGATTCATTGGCAAAAAAAGAAAAATTTCAAGATAGCTAGCATATGGGAGAAGAAACCAGAATTTCATGCAAGCTAAAAATAGATAGCAGTTGTACTACAGTTGTACTACACAGGAAAGACAAAAACGAGGGGTAAAAAGTGCAGAATTCCCAGTGGCTCATCTGGTCATCTACATTTTCTGGAAAGAGATGGGTCTTGAGGTTAGAATTTAGATGGATTCACAGACTGGTTGTTCAAGGAGGAGCTATATTGGAAGATGGGGAGAAGAACATCTATAAAAGGGACACATGGATGGAGTTGTGAAAATGGGCATTAGGTATAAAGAGTGTTGTATCACATGTTAATGCTCTCCAAAGAGATGTACCAGAGTCCCAAGTTTTAAAAAATCAAATAACAAAATAATTCTACTAGTCCCGAGCAGACTGCTGGCCATACCAGTGGTGAAACAATTGAGCCATTAACAAGTAGATATGTTGGTTGAGATGGAGATCAGGTACGAGCTCCAAAGCAAGGCATCCCTCTTTCCAAAGCTGAATTAACTCATTCTGTTGTTCTAACTATAAGAAAGAGAAATTAACCCTGATGGCACTATCACAGGCACCATTCTGCAAAACAGACGAATCAGCCTTCTGGTGTCAAGGTGACTGCGTGAAGCCCTTCCACCATAGAAGACATAGCAAATTATCTGGAATGAACTAAAAGTATATTCTTGGTATGAGTTTGCTTTACCTGTTCACAAGACCAAGCTAGGACTACTCACTGTTCAGGAGCTCATGGGATATTTGATCCATTGGCACTGGATCCTACATAAACAATGGAGTCACTCTACAGCAAAGATGTTCTGTCACCTATAGCACACCAGGAAGCTGATGATGGCCTGATACAATGTTGGAATAACCCAATCAATGTACAGCTGAGGCCATGAGTTTCAAACTGATACCCTACAAAGATGAGACATGATCAATACTTTCTATGACCTAATTGGAGAATTTGTTATTTCCATTCTTTCAACTCTAGGTTATACAGGTTTAGGTTTTGTCTCCAAGATAGCAAAAGTCGATTTCACATATAGGTAATTTTTAAAAGGTATACTTTATCATTATGAATATTTTAAAGAACACCCAGCCAAAATAGAAAATAAAATATGAGCATCTACTTAGTTATACTGACTATGATTTAGAATAACAGATCATTTTAAATGTGAAAGAAGTCCTCAAAATTACCATATTTGATCCTCTGCATTTATCAGTGAAAAGATTAAAATAAAAAGAAGTCTGGAAAATTTATTTATGTCACACGTCACAACCTTATTAGCCTAATTCTTTTTAAATACTGGGTGTGGTGCATAAACAATGAATTTTGGAACACTGAAAATAAAATAAAATAAAATAAAATGGAAAAAATAATAAAAATAAATGCTTATTTTGACTTGGTTGAGTCACTGATTTTGGAAGCTCCATATGAAAATAAAAGAAGTGCAATACCCTTTATTATTTTTTTCTATTTAATTGTATTTGGTAAGCAAGATAATAATAGATGGGTTAGGAAAATAAATTAATAAAAATGATTATGGATGTGATGACAAGGAAATTTCCAAAAATAATTAGTTAAAGGAAACTAAAAGTTCCACTTTCTCTTTATAATAGGGACTCAAAGTGAAAAAAAAAAAGTAAAGGATAAATATAACCCCCTAAATATTACTCTAATATCAATTTAAATCAAGAATAATTCAGAAATATTTATTAAGCTCTCCCAAGGGCATACAAACAGAAGAAATTGCAAGGTAAAAAAAATTAATTAAAACTTTTTCATAGAAGATTAAATTCAAGAGCTCTTCCAAGACACAGTAATTTATTACTGTAATGTCAAGAGAATAGAAGAAGGAGAAGAAAGGAAAAACCTTTTCATCAAAGTGTTAATGGGTATGCATTGAACTTTTCCAAGCCCATATTAATCAGTGTGGCAATAGCGAGGAGTAGCGGCCGAATGGATATAGATCACAGACAGGCATTTTCAAAATTGTAAGATGTCTTTGGTCAACTTTCAATTTCCTCAGGGAATAAATGATGACATTCTTAGTGACCTAAGGGCTCACCTCTACTTTTGTATGTTTTGAAGCCTAATAGATTTATTTGCCTTGGGGCACCTGGGTGGCTCAGTGGGTTAAGGCCTCTGCCTTCGGCTCGGGTCATGGTCCCAGGGTCCTGGGATCGAGCCCCGCATTGGGCTTTCTGCTCGGCGGGGAGCCTGCTTCCTCCTCCCTCTCTCTCTGCCTGCCTCTCTGCCTACTTGTGATCTCTTGTCTGTCAGGTGAATAAATAAAATCTTAAAAAAAAAAAAAAAAAAAAAAAAGATTTATTTGCCTTAAACTGAGGGCTTCTTCTAGCTGCTTTGTGGCCAATTCATCTCTTGTCTCAGATGACTTCATTTAGAGGGTGTGGAAGTATAAATATCTCTCAGAGACTCAAATACTATATTGGATGACAATTCTGTATAAATAAATGTACATAAAGTGAAAAAATATAAGTATTCTGAGAGAGAGAATATTTGTGGCAGAACTCTTAAGTTCTATTCAAAAGAACTTTTGTAACTTCAATTTTAGCTTCATGGAAGAATTTAGGTAAAATCATGTATGATATCATACAAAACTATTAACAAGTGAGTTATTTTTGGTAAAATCCCCCAAATCGAAGTATGTCGAGAACAGCACCCACTTGCAATATACTTCATGCTTACCTGTCCATATTCCTCTACCTCCACCAAATTTCTCATATAAAATATATTGCACACAAGATTATATAGATCAGATATAACTATATGTGGTATATGTAATACATAATTTATTTTTAGGTTTGAATCTGAATTCTTTGGAATTTTTCTGAATTCAATTTAAATTGATTTGCATATGAAGATCACTTTAAAAGCAATCAATTCACTGTGGTACAGTGTTCTGGGGAGAGTAAAATTACTTTAGTCTAAGATGACATGATAGATATGAGTTCATCATTTTTTTTTAACTTGCAGGTTGAAGGGAAAATGATGAAAGGTTAAAAGAATAATTGTGCTGTGAGAATCCGTGGAGTTTCATCAGAACAGGCCATAGCCAGGAATTTCTTACTATGAAGGTTTTTTTTTTTCTTTTCCTTTTCTTTCTTTCTTTCTTTTTTTTTTTTAAACTTGATGGAACTAATCTGAGCTGAGAGAGGTCTGTGATGGCATTACTTTGATATAGAGCCTGGTTAAAAATACATAAATATAAAAATTCAGTTCCTCACCCATAAGCTTTGTCTATGTAGTGTCAACTATCCAGATATTTGGAAACATATGGTGATTGAATGACATCCTAATTTTTCAAGTAGAAATTCTGGCAGAATGTTGACCCAGACTACATTGGGAAAAGCCCCTTTTTCTGAACTAGAATCTTATTTTAGAATGATTGACATATCTTAAAATTACACATTTGTTGAATTGCCATTTTACTGGGCTGTGAATTTGAAAGAAAAGAATAAAAGAAACTACCATAAATCTGCACATAAACCATACTGAATGCTTAATATATAAGTACAAACTTTCACCCTCTTACATAATCTTCATTTTGAAGATACTTTCAAATAGCAATATAAAACATTTTGTTATTCTACACTACTTCCTAATAATCTTATAGTTATGAAACTTGTTGTACATGACTTTAATTGGAGATTTTAAAAAAATTAGTACTGTTACCATTAGATTAAGTTTAGACTCTTCCTTCCTTCCTTCCTTCCTTCCTTCCTTCCTTCCTTCCTTCCTTCCTTCTTTCCTTTTTTGAAAGAGAGAGGGTGTGTGACCAGGGATGGGGTGGGGAAGGGACAGAGGGAGGAGGAGAGAGAGAATCTTAAGCAGGCTCCGCATTCAGTGTGGAGTCCAACACGGGGCTCTATTCCATGACCCTGAGATCATGACCAAATCAAGTGTTGAACGCTCAACTGACTGAGCCACCTAGGTGCCCCCATTAGATTGAGTTCTATTGTGAATTAGAGAGAAGAAAATGAATTTATATTGAGGCACATTTTGCTATAATGTAACTTCATAAACAGGAATTTGGGTCTGTTTACTTCTCATTACAAATGTATCTCAATGCCTAGAACTTTCAGATAGTAGATGCTCAATAAGCACTGATCAAATGCTTATTGTAGCTAACAGAATTTGGGGACATCATAACTTATAAAGGTTGTGATATTGACTCTTCAAGAGATTTTAAGACATAGATAATGACATATGTATTTCATAGAATGTCTAAAATTCATAGAATTTATAAAAACTAGGTTGCTATTGAGTCAGGTATATTGATGGGGAGAGGACCTCATTCAACCTTAGTTACCTCTCTAAAGGGTTCATCTCCAAATGCAAAACCATTAGAGGTTAGGGCTTCAACATATGCATTTTGAGAGAACACAGTTCAACCCATAAAAGATCTATGGACTTCGCATGATTTATTTTTCCCTCTAGATTTAGAGATGTGGGTGGGATTATACCAGAAGTATTTCTGTTTTAACACAAAACATTGTTTTTCTTCCTCTGGGGTGGAATAAATTCTTGGTGCCATTTTTAGTTTATCCCTTTGAGCACTAAAGTTTATATCTTAAAGAAATTACTGGTGGTTTTTCTAAATGGTGACAAACTTTTATATTTTCAAAATTTTTAAGAAGTATATTTTTGCTTTGGAAAACCTTTCACTGAGGGCCTTGACAAAAAAAAAAAAACATTGTTATTACTTTTTTCTCCCTACTAGAAAAAAGAAATCGAAAGGAGAAGTTAACAATCTCTAACCTTCCTGGTGCCTAGAAGGGTTATGATCCAAGAGAGAAACTAAAATGAAAGAATTTAAGGCAGGAGTTTTGTGTGAAGGGGCCACCCCTGACTGGTAGGGGGAAAATGGCTACCAAGCCCAGAGAAATTCCCAGACACACATGGAGAGGTGTGTACTGGTTGTTTGCTCAGAGCACTAAAGTAAGGCTGGAAAGAAGGTGACTTGGTCATCTCCTTAGGTATTATACTACTACAAAGGGAAACAATGTGCATTTCCAAATAAAAGAAAGTGAAAGAATTCCGTTTCTACCTGCATTACCATCCACCTCCTTAACTCTCAACTCTTCATGACTTTGGCTTTCAGTTGGGAAATGATGTATTGTCACCTACATTTTACCTCACTTTTCATGAAAGCAAACAGAAAAGGACTCTCTTGCTCTGTGATAACTTCTTACAGAAATTCTCCCTATACCTCTCCTCACAGAACCACTGCTTTAGTCATTCATAAGAATGTTTTGCTGCATTAGTACATGCTCAGATTAATTCTTTTAAAAATAGGATAGCAATATTCATAATATTTCTGAGAATAACTGTTTTGCTGATTGATTTTAGCGTCTAGAGTCTGTGATACAAGCACAGAACAGGGAATGCAAAGTAGTCAGAAGAAATGAATAAGCTACCTGTGATGGGTGTCAATCAGTTAGAGAACAAAGCCTTCTCCAGGTACATAAAACAGCCCTGTGATCAAACAGACCCTTGCTAGTGCAGCTGTGTGTAGTAATCATCATGAAGTACACATAAAGGCAACATCTTTAAAATAGCAATGATAGAATGCTGAGGCAAGAACATATTTTTATTTCCCTTTCTTAGAAAGATAGCATGGCTTCCCTAAAAGGAGAGATTCAAACATCTGATCCCACTGGAAGGGAAACTCACAGGCGAACTATGGCTCTTTATTTATTAAGATATTTATTAATCCATTAAATATATGTTAAGTAGGTCACTGTATAGAAGTCAGCCAGTTTGTACAACGGAATTTTGGACACAAATAGAAATAGAAATCAGTGGACATAGAAACAGAAATAGAAATAAAGAACTCCATGCACATAATGCAGTCTATAGTAAAACAAAAAAACAAAAACAAAGCAAAAGCAAGAACAACATGATCCATCCTGTAACTGTAGAAAGGGAAATTGACAGTACTAGACCTGAGGTAACTAACAAGTCTGATGTGATAATGTGGCTTAGTGGTGCAGAATAAACATAGTTTAACTGGCCATTGTATTCTAGCTTTAAAATAGTATTTACCTCAGAACTGTGGTATATTCTGGTACTGCCTTAGGGGATACAATGCCATTTGTTTTGATTCTTAGGTTTTTATAGCTTCATTTTCTTCCTCTCTTTAATAATTTAATATTTTCCACTTCCTCTTTAATCCTGGTTCTCTGAAATTTCACAACAATGTGAGTCTCTTTCATTTAGTATATTTGCCCTATTCCTTCTGAAAAGTTAATCTTTTTCAAATTTAGGCTTTTTAATTTGTAATTTCTGTGAAAAATATTTCCTTTTCCTTACTTTGTTCATTTTTTCTCTGTCCAAGATGGTGGACATCTTGATTACTTAATTTCCTTATTTTTTATTTCTTGGTTATATCTTGACTCCCCCCTCCCTTATTTTTTCATAAGTATACTCATTTATAACTGTTCTTTGTAAATTTTATATTTTTGCCATCACATTTTAACTCAAAAATTTGTCCTTGTTTTAGAATGTCCTTTTTATGGCATGCTGTTTCTATGGTCTCAACCTCTCTCATTTTCTCTGAGGATATTAATTCAGTTTTAAAATGTTCTTTTGATCTAATTCTCTTTCTTCCATGTTGCTGTGTTTTCTGTTTTGTATCCATTTCTCTAGAATGACTGACATCCAAAAACAACTGACAATACCAATTGCTGGTAAGGATATGGGGCAGAAGGAACACATTCATTGCTGGTGTAAACATAAAGGGGTACGGTCATTTTGGAGAAAGTTTGGCAGCTTCTTACACAGCTTGACAAAATTTTACCACATTATCTAACAATCTTGCTTCTAGATTTTTACCCAACTAAGTATAAGACTAATGTACACAAAAGCATATATATGAATGCTTAAAGCAGCTCTCTTCATAATTACCAAAAACTAGCAGAGACCAATTCGTCTTTCTAGACGATGGTATTAAAAGCCAGGGGGTCAGAGGAGGGAGGGCTTGAATAGGTCAAGCAAATGAGATTTTTAAGAGAATGAAACTAATTTCTTTTTTATGATACTGTGATGATAGATACATGACATAATACATTTGGTCAAAACCTGTGAATTTACGCGAGGAGTGAACTTTAATGTATTCAAATTAAAAAAGTATTTAGAAACTTATCCTGAGATACTTCAGGATACAATGCAGAATGAGATGAAAGAACCTCACTTGATTATGCATGTATGAAATAACTCACTGAAGGAGCTAGGGGGAAATGTGCAGACCTAAGTATCTTTGGAAATTGGCAGAATCTCTCAGACCAAAGGCAAAAGGAACTAAACATAAGTGCTATATGTTAGCTGATACAGTTATTTGCACAGAAATATGGGTTAGTGATTCTGAAACCAGAAATGTATATACATATAAAAGAATGTAATATTAAATAAATTCATGGTGGATGGTGGGAGCCAGGTTTCTCTCTAGTGAGTAGGAGGTGTCAGATAGCAAAGGGTGAAGATTAGAATGATCCATGTGGTAAATGGGTTAGATTTAGAGAAAATAGTATGAACTCATGTTTAGCTTAATATAGACATAGATGGTTACATATAGATTGAGTAAAATTTTCACAACTTACTTTATGTAAGAAGCTGTGGTGAAAGGATCACTAACCCATATGTCCCTATGGAGTTACATCTGGCAACACTTAACCAAAGCTAGATAGGTTTTTACCTTTTGATCCCTTGACTCTACTCCTAGGAATTCACACATTATTCACCAATAATGAAAAAATACATTTCCATAAAGACTTTCACTGAAGTATCACTTAAATTAGTGGGGAGAAAAAACCTAAATGCCCATGCCTAAGGTGGGGGTTGAAATAATGCACAGTACATATCACAGAATACTATAATTTTGTAATACTGAATGAAGACCTCTATGAAACACAGAGAAAAAAAAGTACAAAAGAGTGTATCTAGAATGCTACCTCTTGTGTAATAAAGATGAGGAAATAAAAAAACCAACATTAATAATAATTATAATAGCAATACGTAAAAACAGTATCTCTTTGTTCTTTCCTTCTGGTTTACGAGAAAATAATTTTACGTTGATGTTCTGGGATTGGCAGATTGGGAACAGGAAAGGTATATCCTGAGTGCTGGCTTTCTGGAAGCAGAAGGGAAATAGGGATTTGGAAGCCTTGCTATCAAGTGTATAGATTTTCACTTACTCCCTATTACTCATTTGCTAACAGAAAAAGAATTTACTCAGCTTTGCCTTTTTTTTTTTTTCTGAAACTTCTCATGTTCTTCTGTCCAGGAGTTAAACACAAGTCTTTTCCCGTCTTGTATCTGGGCCATTTCCAGGTCCTGTAACATGGGGGGGAAAGAATCTTGTATTATAGAAATAGAAATACTTTTTACATCCAATGTTCATTAGCCCTTCTGATTTTAGCCCCACTCTGAACCTACTTTTACACACAAAATATTTCTAATTTCTGAGAATTTGTGACACAAATAAGTTGCTTCTTGTGCTTTCTCCCTTTGTAAGCTTATATATCATTGTTCTAGGACATCCAAGTCAGTAACTACTCATCCATTGTTCTTTGACCTCCAAATTTCTATTGTTATATCCTTTTCCTGTATTGTTTCTTACGCCTATTTTTTTTTCCTTTCTTGTTTATGATGTGTCTTTACATTCAGTATCATCTAAGGAAGAAAATAAATTCATATATTCAATCCAAATGATTTAACTGTCAGGGCCTCCTTGGGTTTGTTTTTAAATTTGCAATATGTGTTGAGTTTAAATTAACACCAAGCTATGTTTTACTGGGCATGGATTTAGTTCCTTTTGCCAAAGAACTTCACTTTTTTTTTTCTTTCATAAATTTATTTAACAAAATATTTTCATTCATTGAGCAAATATTTGAGAATTTTCTGTAGACCAAGCATCATAATGTAAATGCCTCCCAGGCAACATTAAAATATCCGTCTTTTAGGTAAAGCAGAAAACTATTAAAGGGTTTCAAGTGCAGTTTCAATATGATAATAATTTCTATCAAAAGTATATCATTTCATGGAGCACTGGGTGTGGTGCAAGAACAATGAATACTGTTACGCTGAAAAGAAATAAAAAATTTTTTTAAAAAGTATATCATTTCAGCTGCTGTCTACAAAATGAGCTGGAAGGATGTAATAATCACAGCAGAGGGACCAGATAAGGAAGTGATTTCTACAGTGGGAATACATGAAGATAGTGGCTGGGACAAGAGTGTTTTAGAATGTCAGATAGGAAGGATGGACTTACTTGAAAATACTTTACAATATATTTTAAAAGTATTTTAAAATTAAAAATATTTTAAAATTGTGGGCCTTATTGATTGGCTCTGAAGAGTAATGAAAATGGGGGAAACAGATCAGATTTTTAACTTTATGACTTTATCAATGAGAGGGCTATCTTTATTGAGAAAACAACTGGCAAATGAATGTATAGGAATGGGAGTTAGAGGGAGGTACATTGCAAGGGCTGCATTTTACACGTGTTACACTCAAGCCCTGGTTTGTGGAACTGTTTGTGACATTATTTTTTTAAATGACATTATAATATAATAAAATATAATATATAGAAAGTGACATAATAATTTTTCAAAATTTTTTCATGCCCAGTATGGAGCCCAACGTGCGGCTTGAACTTACAACCCTGAGATCAAGACCTGAGCTGAGATCAAGAGTCAGATGCTTACCTGACTGAGCCACCCAGACACCTTGTTTGTGACATTATTAAAACACAACACTAGTGCTACTGGGATTCAGTTGGTATCTGCTGTAAGTCTTCCTGGTGCTTATTCTCAAAATAAGACAAGATGTGCAACCTTCTCATATGGATTGGACAAATGATCACTTTTGGCCAAACAGAACATTAAAGAATCCTCAAAAAGAGCTTAGGTCCTAATGTGGGGAGATACCAGTTACCCAGTTGAAGTGGCCTTAATAAAGATCAGTTTCAACACATTATCTCAGTTATTGGACGATAGAGTTATATAGCTATACACATCATCAAAGAAGTTAGTGGAAATTAGAAACAAGTTTTGAGAAGCTAGACAACCTTTGAGTGGATAGTTCTCACATCCTAATTATTAATGAAAAAAATAACACTTTACTAGGTGACCAACTGCTCTAAGTTCTGTTTTCTATGAAATATTGCTAAGCCTATTAGTTGGTTCTAGTGACTTTATCAACAGATTTGTTAAATATGCAAACATTAAGTGTTCATATCTTTATTCATAATGGCGTGATGGGTAAGGTACTACATTCTGAGGCAATATAACCATCCAACGCGGTCTCCTGTGCTGAGTGGCAGCTGGTGAAGGACGGAGTTTGACTGAATTTCTTTACAGAGTTTTCCTTACTTTCAGGTTTCTGAGCATTCATACATGAGTAGAAATGGGTTTTTTTATGATTTTATTTATTTATTTGAGAGACGGAGATAACAAGTAGGCAGAGAAGCAGGCAGAGAGAGGGAGGAAGCAGGCTCCCTGCTGAGCAGAGACACCCCCCCCCCAGCCTATGCGGGGCTCGGTCCCAGGACCCTGGGATTATGACCTGAGCAAAAGGCAGAGGCTTTAACCCACTGAGCCACCCAGACACCCCGAGTAGAAGTGTTTATTGAAAAAAATTACTTTTTTCTTCTCATCAGTGCTTGGTTGATTGAGTTAAATCAAATATTCCAAAGTGAACAATGCAAAAGAATTATTGCTAGCTCTAGATCATACTTACATCTTTATAACAATCTTATTGGTTTAGTGTACTCATAGTTGAGTTATTGATTATCTGCTGAACTAGATGTGACTGAAAGATGAATAAGAAACATGGCCAAATCACGGGAGAGGGTGGTGGGGAAATGGACATTGGGGAGGGTATGTGCTATGATGAGTGCTGTGAAATGTGTAAACCTGGCGATTCACAGACCTGTACCCCAGGGGATAAAAATACATTATATGTTTATTAAAAAAAAAAAGATACATGGCCAAATCACCAAATTTTCCTGTGATTACTCAGGTAGCCTCTAAAACCTAGTGAAATGGAATTTAAATGGAGAAAGTAGGAAGGCAAAGAAAGGCTTTTTCACCGGCACTATTAGTTATGTAATAATTATTTAATGGTTATTTAACTCCCACAGCTTTTACCAGTTGGTCCTATGTAGTTTTCCCATATGAGGAAATGCTAGCTTGTGGAAGTGCATCGAATGTCCCAAAATAATCCTCTGATAAACACACACACACACACACACACACACACACACACACACACCAGAACACACACATACAGTAATTTGCCCTTTATGTCTCCTTGGTGACATAGCGTGAGAAACACTCAGAGCTTCATGTAAAGCTGTGAGAGCTCATTCATGACACCACCAGGTGCATTTATTGCCTGCAATGGATTTTTAGGGAAAATTCTGATTGTGATTGCAGCAATAAGCAGATATTGAGTGCCACAATTTTTCAAGAAAGTATTTTGCCGATTTTTGACACACTGTTCTCCAAAAAGGCTATATCACATTTATTTTTAAGTTACAATTGAACATTCTCAGGATGACACAAGATACTGAGCTGCAAGGCTTCACTGAGCAGCTAATAATTCCCCCGGTGGCACTTGGCACAGGACAAGTTGAACTTGCAAAGTCAATAATGAACACATTTGTAAACCCAAAAGAAGGACAGAGTCCAAAGGAGCAAACTGAGGCGTGCCTTCCTGTTTCAAAATATTTGTTTAAATATTTGTTTTCCATAACAATCCCCAAATATGAATAGATACCAGATGACTGCATCTGTTTTAAAGAATGTAAAAACTCTTGTCAGTCCCTAAGGTTTTATCCCCAGTTTCATGTTTGTATTTTATTTCCACTTTTGGCAAAAATGACACTGTTAAAAGGAAGGTGTTTGTGTTGTTTGGCAATAATAAACAGGAACAGAAGGGTATTGCCGTATATCAACTCAAATATCACAAGGCAGATCCATTTCAGTAAAAGAAATCTTTTCATATCAGGTGGGGAAATCAACTTCAATTGCTGTTTCTGGACTTAACCATCTCCCATTCCTGAAGCCAATACTTGAAAGGAGGGTAGGACAAAGTAATGAGATAATTAGGCATGATGGTTCCTATTAACATAATCACTACTCCTGCAGGAATAGGTCTCTCTTGTTTGTTTATGCTGTTAGAATGCCCCTAGTGAATTTGGGGAGGGTAGAGGGCTCTCCAATTAAGCAATGGGATATGGAGATAGAGCAGCTCTGGATTAGGGCCCCAGCTTGTCAGCCTGCATTTCCTCATCTATTAAATAGCCTCCTAGATGCTCATCTCATTCCCAATTAATAGATGAGATTTATATTCTTGAATATTTCCCTGCTAACCTATGGAGTCTAGAAAATGAGGAGAATCTAATTCCCAAGATATCTCAGGAGATAGCATTTCTGTGATGTTTCTGTGAATACTGAATCTCACAAAGTGACAAGAACTACAGTAAGGAGTAGTGGGAGCACCAACATTCATAGCTGCACAAAACAACAAAGAACAGCTTTTAATATGTTGCCTGAAAAAAAGGCCACTTCCTTATTTTATTTTTCCTCATTAATTCAAACTGGCTGCCTAGCAAGTGGGTAAAATTGAGCCAAGGAGCAATATAGAGAAGCTTAACCTGTTTCTTTTACCCGAGTGATGGGTAGAACTGTGAAACTTCAGTCCTGTTATGGACATCAACACCCCAGTTCTCAGTACAGAATGAAGAAACTGAGTTTCCAGAACTCTGAAGAGGAAGGAACGAACCTGGAACCCAAGTAACTAGATAGCATGCTAGGTCCAAGCACACCTGACATCACTGTCAAAGCCCTTGGCAACTCTCTAAACTGAAACATCATTTGTGAAATGTGTATTTTATGGCTAGTTCTTTTGAGGCCCATACCCTAAAGACCACCACAAAAACAAACAAACAAAAATCACTTGCGGTTAAAATAAAAACTGACGTGCGTTTAGTTTGCTGCACACAGGCGGAGAAAATGAGGGGAAGTGCAGGGACATCTCAGTAAAGGACAGCTGGGAACAAAAACATACTAGGCTTTAGCATTGGTGAGTCATTTTGAGAAGGGATTAGGGAAGTTAGCACTTATTCTGGATTGGATGTCTTCAAAAAATTGGGACAATTTAGTAGTTGGATATTTTAATATTTTTAAGAAGGAGATGAGAGTTTTAAGCAGTATTAGAGCTGGCAATGACAAATAAGGATAAGTCTCTTAGAAAAGATGTTAGTGAGGAGAAAAGGGATTTAGTCATTTTTGAGGTCTTAGAGTTGCCTTGTCTTACTTGGGGGGAATACTGTAGTTGGTTGTCAGCAGGGTGATTTTTAGTTCTATGTAGTTCTTTTCAGTTCTACATAGAAACTCATGATAGTTTTATTACAGTCTATTTTTCTTCATCACAGGAACAAGAACTTTCATATGCGTTGGTTAGCATATTTATACAAATGATCATAACTCATCTGCTTTATAATTTATTATAAATAAAATAGTATTTTACAATGACCTTGATTTATCTTAATTATGTAATGATTGGTTGACTCAGTAAAAAGTCCTATAGACTAAATATACTAAATAAAAATATGGACCTTATTTCCACATTCCCAGAAAAAAATTATCTAAATTGCTCATGATTTTTGGCCATATAAACCATAGAAACTTTCAATCATGGACAAAAATGGTGCCAAGAATTCTGTCAAAATATTTTCTCTGTCTATTGTAGTTCATACTCTCACTTACATATAAATACCTTTTAATTAATTCAGAGCAAAAATTCAATTTACCAATTATCCTTTTGTACCAGGTGATATATAATCTAGTTCTCTGTCTTGTGAAGGAAAACAAATTAATGACATACATGTTAACATAATTACAGGAGGGACAGAGAAGAGGATAAAAGAGGAAACATATAATTCGGACCAAAGGATCAGAAATACTCCAGTGATAAAGGGACACTTGAGCTGAGTGTTGAGTGTAGAAGATAGGATAAGTTAGAGGGAAGTTGGAGGGGGTTATATTCCCAGTAGAAGGAATACCATGTGAGAAGCCACAATAACAACAACATATCACAAGTTCCATGAAAAAAGCTTTTATCCAAATACTTTGCACAGCCCTGGGAGAAAGTGAGCATATATTTATTTAAAAATTCATGAATTAGGGGTGCCTGGATGGCTCAGATGGTTAAGCATCTGCCTTCAACTCCCGTCATGATCTCCAGATCCCGGGACCAAGCCTCACATCAGGCTCCTGGGCTGGCTCAGTGGGGAGTGTGCTTCTCCCTCTCCCTCTTCCTCTGCCTCTCCCCCTGCTTGCGTGCTCTCTCTGTTTCTATCAAATGAATAAATAAAATCTTTTTAAAAATTTATGAATTAATCACCCACATATGGCAATCAGTTAAATCAACCCTAGAAAGCAGTGTGTTGAGAAATTTTTGCATCCAGGTAAGTCTCACTACACTACTCAGGTCTGTGTGATGCCTTGCTGCTTAGGATGAGAATATCCATTCTGAGTGAAGTGAGGTCCAGGAGTTATTAGCATGCAGTTACCATAGACTTTGACCTTCTCTAATCACAAGACATAAATATAATATGTTGTGACACACATACACTCAACAGAGATTTTCAAACTGGCATTGACATTTTAGGAACCAACTAAATATATGTTAAAAACTAAAATGTTCATGTCTCCATGACTTTGAAACATTTTCTTAACTTTGTTTTTTTCCATCACAGTTACAAAATGAAAGTTCTAATAAAGTCATAATCAATCAATCAACAAGCATACACCCAGAACTATCAGAAAGAGAATTATCAAAACTATATCAGAACTGTAACAAACTATCAGAAAGCGGAAATAAGAATGCAACCCTATTTACAATTTCATCAAAAATAAAATATCTAGGAATAAATTTAACCAAAAAGTTAAAAGCCAATACAGTGAAAACTATAAGACATTAATGAAAGGAATTGAAAAAGACATGAATAAATGAAAAGATATTCTGTCCTCAATGATTAGAAGAATTATTATTGTCAAAATGTCTACACTACCCAAAGTAATCTGCATATTCAGTGCAATCCTTATCAAAATTCCAATGGCATTTTTTCCCAGAAACAGAAAAAACAATTTTAAAATTTGTGTGGAACCGTGAAAGACCCCAAATAGCCAAAGCACTCTTGAGAAAGAAGAAGCTGGAGGAATCTCACTGGCTGCTTTCAAAGAATACTACAAAACCATAGTAATCAAAACAGTATGGTATTGGCATAAAAACAGCCACATAGGTCAATGGAACAGAATAGAGAGCCCAGAAATACACCTCCTCATATGTGGTCAAATAATTTATGACAAAGAAGACAAGAATACACAATGAGGAAAGGATAGTCTTTTTAATAAATGGTTTTGGGAAAACTGGACAGCCACATGCAAAAGAATGAAAACCAGATTATTATCTTACACTACACACAAACATTGATTCATAATGGTTTAAAGACTTGAATGTAATACCTGAAACTATAAAACTCTCAGAAAAAAACATACACAATAACCTCTTTGACATTGGTCTTAATCTATAATTTTTTGGATCTGACTCCAAAAGTAAAAATTAACAAGTAGGACTACATCAAACTGAAAAGCTTCTGCACAGCAAAGGAAACAAACAACAAAATAAAAAGGTAATTTACTGAATAGGAGAAGATATTTGCAAATCATATATCTGACAAGGGGTTCATACAACTCAACAGCAAAAAAAAAAAAAAATCTGATTTAAAAATGAGCAGAAGATCTGAACAGACATTTTTCCAAAGAAGACATACAGATGGCCAATAGGCACACAAAAAGATGATCAACATTGCTAATTATTAGGAAAAAGCAAACAAAAATCACAATGAGCTGTTACCTCACACCAGCTAGAATGGCTATTATCAAAAAGTTAAGAAATAACAACTGTTGGTGAGGATGTGCGGAAAAGGGAACCCTTGTGTACTGTGATGGGAATGTAAATTGGTCCAGCCACCATGGTAAATAGTATGGAGGCTCCTCAAAAAATAGAAACTACACTGTGATTGTTATTCCACTTCTGGGTATTTATCTGAAGAAAACAAAAACACTAATTTAAAAAGATATATGCACCCCCATGTTCATGCAGCCTAATTTACAATAGCAAAGACATGGAAACAACCTAAGTGTCCATCAATGAATGAATGAATAGATAAAGAAAAATGTATACCATATACAATGGAACACTATTAGCCATAGAAAGGAATGCAGTCTTGCCATTTGCAACAGCAGGAGTAGGGCTTGAGGATATTAGGCTAAGTGAAATAAGTCAGACAGAGAAAGAGAGATATTTTATGATCTCATTTATATGTGGAATCTACACAAAACAAGCAAACAAACAAACAAAAGCTCATACAGAGAACAGACGGGTGGTTGCTTGAGGTGGGAGTTTCAGGATGTGTGGGGGTAGCAGGATGGGTGAAATGGATGAAGGGGGTCAAACGATTCAAACCTTCAGTTATAAATAAGTCATGGGGCTATAATGTACAATGTGGTGACTGTAGTTAACAATACTGAGTTACATATTTGAAAGTTGCTAAGACAGTAGATCTTAAATTTCACATCACAAGAAAAAGGAATTTGTAACTATGCATGGTGATGGAAATTAACTAGACATATTGTGGTGATCGTTCACAATATACACATATCTAATCATTATGTTGTACCCCTGAAACCAATTAATGTATGTTAATTGTATCTCAAAAAAATGTATCCGTTAGTCATATATCCATGACTAATTGTGTTAATTGCTATGTAGGATTTAAGAGAAATAAAATGTATTCTCTGTTTTACATTGAAATTTGTGCAGACAAAAGTTACAGACTAACATAAGACAGGATAAAATCAAATAGGAAAATGTATGGTATAGGAGCACCTGGGTGTCTCAGTTGGTTAAACATCTGCCTTCTGCTCAGGTCATGATCCCAGGGTCCTGGGATCAAGTCCTCCCTCTCCCTTTGCCCCTCCCATTTGTGCTCTCTCTCTTTCTCTCTCTGTCAAATAAATAAATAAAAATATTTTAAAAATGTATGGATAGAGAATAAGAGTTGTCAGACTAAAGAAGAATTGATGTCATTCCAAGTTAAAAATAACTAAAAATGTCTATAGAAAAGATGATGATGTAGTTCCTTCTAACTGCTATAACAGAGATACCATTGACTGCCTAGCTCATAAACAACAAACATTTATTTCTCACAGTTCTAGATACTGGGAAATCCAAGATCAAGGTGCTAGAAGATTAGCTGTCTGGTGAGGGCCTCTTTCTGGTGAGGCCTGTTCTGGCTATAACCTCATGTGATGAAGGAGCAGAGCAGCATTCTATGGCCTCTTTCAGAATGGCAGTAACCCCATTCAGGAAACCTCCATCCTCCTGACCCGGTCACTTCCCAAAGGCCCTATCTCACCATCACATTGGGAATTAGGTCTTCAACATATGAATTTTAGGAGAATACAAATAGGCAGACCCTAGCAGATGGGATTTCCTATAAGACCTGTGTTCTATATGTAAAAAAGTACTTACAACCTGCCAAGATTGAGCAGAGAAAAACAATCCTAATTTAAGGATATGAAGATGTTCAGAAAATATTTAAAGAAATCTCATATGATTGATCACTAATAGCAATTCAAATGCTAAGCTGAAATTTTGGAACAATGATTGGGGGAGAGCTAACTCTGGTTTTCACTTATTGGAAAGAATTATTTTGCCTCCAAGTTAGACTAGCTTCCATTAAGGACTGTGTACCGCAAAAGGAAAAGAACAACAACAAAGTCAGGTGTTAGACTCAGTGAATCTCCTTAAACAATTTACAAGTAGCAAAGTTCATGCAGTTAATGCTAGAGGCCCCATGGTGAAAGGTTAAGTGATATGTGTCATTGGTTCCGTGATCCCAGCTACATGTCATCATTCTGTGAAGTGACAGAAAGGCAGCTCTCTTTCAACCTTATAAAAGAAAACATGCAAGAATTTAAGAGAATGGTAAAGAGAAAATTACACATGCTAGTAACCTGGGCCAAATTCTGCACCCCAAAAAGATTGTGTTGAGGGAAGAGTAGTCCTGTAAAAAATCCACATGGAGAGCTCTTTGTCAGTTTTTTGTAGTCATTCAAACATTTATAAACACCTACTACATGTTACATACTATTCTAGGTATTGAAAATGCAGTTGTGAATAAATAAGAGACCTGTCCTCAATCACACATTTTACTGGAGAAAACAACTTATAAACAAATTCAGACATAAAAAGAAAAATTCAGATTAAAAACAGATAAGCATTTAGAAGACAGAACATAGTAGTGCTGTGAAGAGTGACCAGAAAGCTGTCTCAAAAATGAGTGGAAAAGTCCTCTCTGATGAAGAGGCATTTGTGTTAAGACCTAAGTCATAGGAAGGAACCAGATGTGGTGGTCCTGGTGGAGTGCATCCCAAGCAGAAAGAGAGTGGTTGCTGTCTTTAGTTGCTCTTTCATAATTCCTTCACACAGGCAAACAAGCAAAAACAACATCAAGTACATTTACCAAGCCCTTACTATGCTCAGGCATTGTTCTAGAGTATACAAAGGCAATCATTTAAAAAAAAAATCATCAAAGAAATCACAGTGGAATAGAGGGAAATGTGTCCAGAAGGAGAATGGAGAAAGTGAGGGAGATAAGAAAATGTCAGTTTTTGTTTCCAAGTGTCATATAATCACAGTGTTACAAACTAAAACAAATGAAGTGCCAAGATGTATATGTTAAGGAATTTTAACAAAGTTCGCCTTTGTTTACACCCCTTCCCTCTCCTACTTCTTCACTGGCCCCCATTTGCCTATCTGCAGAACTTGGGGGAAAGTTTCTGCTTTTTAATTTTTTTTTTTAGTTTGCCTTTATCAATTTCATCTAAGTATAGATTCTGTGTATTAAAATGCACTCATTTTAAGTATACATTTTGAAAAGTTCTAACGAATTCTTACACCCACATAACTACCACCACAATCACAATAGTCAACAATTCAACCACCTTCTAAAAGCTTCCTCATTACCCTTTCTATCAATCCATCTCTACACTCTCAGCCTCCAAGCAGCAAATTTTTTTAACTTTTTGACATATATTATAATTCTTGGTTGAAAATGATACTTTGTGGATAATATATAATATAGTATAGCTATTCTGGATTTAATTGTGTTGTGAGGAATTTTCTTCTGGCAGTAATTTAACTTACCTGCACTCAAATAGCAAACTCATTTTTTCCTGCATTTTTTTTTCAACAGCTTAATAACCCTGCTCAGATCTTTGAATTTCTACCTACTGCTTCTTGCCCTCTCACATCCCATTCCCCTTATCGCCCCACTACGGATCTCTCCTGAACTTATATAGTTCAGTGGTTAGTCAAGGATTTGGGCAGTTGATATTCACTCTTGAGAACTTGTCTTCTATGGGGTACCTGGGTGGCTCAGTCGTTAAGCATCTGCCTTCCACTTAGGTTGTGATCCTGGGGTCCTGGGATCAAGCCCTGCATTAGACTCCCTGCTTGGCCAGGAGTCTTCTTCTCCCTCTTACTCTCCTCCTGTGCTCAATCTCTCTCAAATAAATAAAATCTTAAAAAAAAAAAAAAAAGGAACCACATAGTGAAAAATGAGCACAAATCTCACCCACTACAATACTTTCTTGAAAGGATAGTCTTCTTGCTATTTTTGCTTGCTTTTTCACTAGGCTACCAGAAATCTCCCTCATGTACGTACAGTTAGGAGTCATCCAGGACAGAGGCAGACATTATATCCAGATTCAGGGCTCTAGCTCCTTCTGTGGTTCTCTTGCTTTCAGAATGCAACCTGTAAACGTCCGGCTGCTCTGCCTGCCCAGACAATGCTTCCTTACCACTCCAGCCAGTTAGGCTACAATGATTTTCAAGTGGAGAGAATGACTTTAGAATTGCCAAGGGAATGGAGCCTACAAGGATTCTGAGGAGCATGTTAGAGAAGGTCTCTAGTGGAATGAATAATTGTTAACAGACTTTGATGATACAGCCAGGTAAGGCTCAAAAGGAAGTGCTGAGCAGATTACTAGAAACTGGAGGAAGGATGATCCTCATAACTTTGTGGCTGAAAGGTTAGCAACAGTCTCATCTGAAGTCATTGTAGAGAGCACCGAAAAATGAATTTCATAGCAAAATGTTGAAGATGCTGCCTAGCTTTTTCTCACTGCTTGTAGTAAAATCCGACAGGAGAGACATAAATTGAGAGAAGAATAGTTAAATAAAAAGGAGCCAGGACTTGATGGTTTAGAAAATTCTCCACCTGTCTAGATGACAAAAGATGCTAAAATTAAGAAATAACTGTTAAGCAAAGTTCAAAATCAGGTCACAGCCAAGAAACAAACAAACCAAAAAAACCCTAAAGATGAAGCAAAAGGCTTGACTAGAGAAAACTGCCGAAACCTCAAACATATCAAAGGTGATAATTCACAGTAAGATTTAGTCACACAAATGCCCTTGAAAAAGTGTAAGAATGGGGTATACCTCATAAGTCCTCTCAAACAACATTAGTCTGTCTATAGGAAGCTGTTATGGGCCAAATTGTGTCCCCTTCAAAAGGCATACCTTGAAGTTCTAACCTCCTATTTATCAGGTTGTGGCTGCATTTGGAGACAGCACCTTTAAAGAGGTAACCAAGTTTAAATGAGGCCTTTAGGATGGGTCCTGATCCAGTCTAACTGGTGTCCTTTCAAGAAGAGAGTAGGACATATGGGGACACATGTGCACAGAGAAAAGACCACATGAAGACATAGGACAAGATGGCCATCTGCAACCAAGAAGAGAGACTTCAGGAAAAACCAAACTTGCCTGCCAACACCTTGATCCTGGACTTCCAGCTTCCAGAACTATGGGAAAATAAATTTATGTTGTTTAAGCCCCCAGTCTGTGATATTTTTAATGGCACCCCTAACTGACTAATAGAGACGTTTAATGGACTTGTCTCTCAGCTGTCTCTACAGGAACCAAAAGTGGAGAAAGTTTTGTGTCAAAGAAACTTGTGTTCTTTAACTTCTGTCTCATGGAGTAAACTCTAGTGGCATCCACGGGAAGTTTTTGAGTGAAGTGTATCAGCAAAATAATATCATGGTGGCATGGGACAAAGATGGGACAAAATGACAAGCTTTTTTGGATCTTTAAAATCCTACAGGCAAAAAGCAGGCTGAGAATACTACTTAGCCACAAACATGTGCTGTCATGAAAAATGAGGTATGAATAAAAAGGCACAACAGAAAGCCCTGATGAAGAACAAGAGAGCCATGGAGGATTATTCTCAGGCCTTGAGACCTAATCAAAGAATTGCCAACATTTGACTTGGCTGAATTTCAGAATTTCCGTTGGTGACTACTTTTTGCTTCTTATCTCCACATTTTAAAAATAGGAATGTCTATAGAGGTTATCTTATGCCTGTCCCACTACTGTATGAGTGACAGAAAATTAGTCTCTAGCTTTGTAAGTCAACAATATGATAAGAATTGTACTTAAGGTCCTGAACTTATGGCACTATATCCGAGGAGCTTCACCATACCTCAAGACATGTTATATAGTGAGATTCTGGATTTTAAGGTGGATGTAAGGTAACATAACTTTTGGGGAACTTGAGAAAACATAAATGTATATTGAATGTCGAAGGTATATAAATTATTCAGGGTCAGAGGATAGATTGTAGAAGGCATCCTTTAAAATGTCCTCCCAATAAAGTCCCCCAACTCCTGATATGGTAGTCATGCCCTGTAGAATCCCCTTCCTTTCATTTTGAGCTGATTTAATGACTTTCTTCTAATGAATACAATATGGCAAAAATGTTGGCACATCCCTTCTGAGATTGGCTCACATAAACATGTCTTTTACTCTCCTCGCTCTGTCTTGCTTTCTCTCTTCCTTATTCTAATGGATACCAGCTGTCATGGTGTGTTGCCCAATGGAGAGGCCATATGGCAACCAATGGAGGGAGGTTTCTGGCCACCAGCCAAGGAGGAACTGAGATCCTCAGGTCAACAGCCGTAAGGAAATGAATCCTGCTATCAATCACATAAGTGGTGTTGGAAGTAAATCCTCCCTTAGTCAAGGCTTTGGATGAGACAGCAGCTCTGGCTGATATTTTGATTACAGATGTGTGAAAAATCTCAAGGCAGAGTCATCCAGATTCTTGATACACAGAAACTAAGATAATAAGTCTTTTTTAAAAGCCACTAAACTTTGAATTAACTTGTTAAACATCAGTAGATAACTAATACGATGTATGGCTTGTTTTTAGAAAATAGAATGAAGCAGATGTGGGGCTGTGACATCTAAGAGTCATCAAATGAGCTCATGTGGCATTTGCCTTCCTTACACACAAAAGCTGCTCTTAGAGTACTCAGTCACCATGTTAAAATTCTGATTATTTGGAGTCCCTTATGCTGTGAGGAAACTCAAATCACATGCAGGCAGGTACTCAGTCAAAGCTAAGCCCAACCTTCTAGTCATCCTGGCCCAGGAACCAGACATGGTGGAGAGGCCCCCTCCAAACAGTGAGTCATCCCTATTTATTCAAGATTTCCCAGCTGAAGCATTAGACAATGAAAAAATTTATCTCTGTTCTGTTTGAATTCTTACTGAATTCATTAGTATAATAATTTTTTTAATTTTTATTTATTTTTTAATTTCTTTTCAATGTTCCAGAATTCATTGTTTATGCACCACACCCAGTGCTCCATGCAATATGTGCCCTCCATAAAATGTTAGCACTACCTTTGGAAAAAACTTTCCACATTCTCTACTGTCTAGTAAGTAGCTATGGGACCACCAAAAGCAGTTTGCTTTCAACTAACAGGTCTACAATGCATCTTAGTCATCTTACCTCATGTCAAAATGCCTCAATCACCAACTCGTAATACACTATATCACCCTGCTCTATTATGATGGGGACATGATGCTGAATGGAACAAATGAGAAAGGTCACTGCTAGACATTTTGGTCCAGTGCATACATGGAAGAGGGTGGGAAATAAATCCTATAAGAATTCAGACATCTGTTTCTTCTATGGTCTGGGGCATGTTGAGTTATCCCTTCCAAGGTGAAGGATAAGTTACTGCAGCTGGCAGTCCCACAGCTAAGAAACATGGTGTCTGGTGGAACTCTTCAGAGGGGTATACTACATACCAAGTTGTGTTACTGCACATTATATACCAAATAACCCCAAAGACTTCCAGCTTTGAATGAGTTTCTGAGTATTTGTGTTTTCTTGAAATTTGTGTGTTGAAATCCTAATGTCCCTTGTGATGGTGTTAGAAGATGGTGTTAGGAGAAGACCTTTCGGTGGGTGGTGAGGTCATGAGGCTGGAGCCCTCCTAAGTGGGATTAGTGTTTTACGAAAGAGACTCCACAGAGCTCCTTAGCTCATTTTACCCCAAAAAGAGGTCAGCAGTCTTCAACCCAAAAGAGGACCTTCACCAGAAGCTGATCATGCTGGCATCTTAATCTTGGACTTCTGGCCTTCCAAACTGTGAGAAATAAATTTCCATTATTTATAAGCCATCAGTCTCTGGTAATTTTGTAATAGCAGCCCAAATGGACTATGACAGGCTCAGTAAAGGAAAGGTTCTCTGGATACTGGGGTGGCTCCGTTGGCTAAGTGTCTACCTTTGGCTCAGGTCATTATCCCAGGGTCCTGGGATCAAGTCTTACATTGGGCCCCTTGCTCAGTAGGAAGCCTGCTTCTCCCCATCCCTGCCACTCCCCCTACTTGTGCATTCTCTGTCTCTCTCTCTCTCTCTCTCTGACAAATAAATAAAATCTTAAAAAAATAAGTTTAAAACAAATCATATTAAGATGCTGGACTACTTAGAGTCTTCCAATAATTTCCCATTATGGTTTATATAAAATTCAAATGCTTTCAAATGACAGTCAAAAGTATATGTAACTTAGCAGCACTGCCTATACCTCTACCTTCATTGTTAGTCACTTTACCTTGTGTTCCCTCTGTCTTACCCAAATAGAACACTAGCCTCTTAAAATCCTGTTTTTTTAGTTCTGTCCTGTTCATTATTATTGCCACCATCTATAATGTCGACTTTCCCTTTCTACAGGTAATTCCTTCTCATTTTTGCAAATGTATCCTTCTATACCTACTGGTTTTACAGATGCCTTCAACTAGTGTAGTGAAGATCTTCTTCATGAGAAGGTTTAATATTGTCATTTAAGGACTGTTTTCTCAAAGGAAAATAAATGAATTCCCAAGTTAATAAATGACACATCTAGGGTAGGATCCATGGTTCTTCCTGTTATCTTTATCATTGTAAGCTTCAGCTTCATCATGATTAGAGCCCTAATAGCAGTGTATCATTGTTTTTTGTCTTCATATATGAGCTGAGAAATCTAGTCTGTGCCCAGGATCCCAGCACACAAGACTGTCTCCTCTAAAATTACATAGGGAATGAATACCAAGACTTCTAATCCAGGATCCCAGTTTTGTTTTATTTTTAAAATCACTTTAACCCCCACTCACTGCTGTGCCTTTATTTACATTTTATTTCCTATCTAGAGGTATGTTGACCTCATTTTTATTTTCAGTTTGTCTTATAAAATTGATATGTAATTATATCTTTACATAAGTATATGCCTGTATGTTAGATAGATACAGATGCATATATATATATATAAGTATGTATGCATGCACATATGTATGCATGTTTATAGTTTAAAATTTTTAATGGCATTATGGCGTTCTTCAAGAGGTTCCAGATCCCTTCCAACATAATATGAAGTCCTCAAAATGTCCATGTGTTCAAAGATACTTGTTTTGTGAGTAAATGGGTAAATAAATGAAGGAATATATGAGACCTAACTTGGATATCTTGAAAATTGAAAATGTAGTTAGTTTATGGGTACCAGGATTAGGAATAATTTAATGGCTTAAAAGGTGTGTCAAACTTAGATTATGGACAATGTCTGAATATTAATTTTATATGAATCCAGTACTATTAGCTTCAATGACATCACAGAGACATGTGGTTACATTAGGAAGAACTGACATACCATAAGCTTTCTTTACAATATATCACAAAGATCCATTCTGAGACACTTGACAAGGTGGCTTCTAGGACAAAAATGTATGATGTTCTGAAATAATTTATTTTCATTCTCTGAAAAAACATTTCTGTTTTTCTCTTAAACTGTTGTCTAATGTGAAATTAGTACATATTTTCATAAAAATGTACAAAGCTAAAATATACTGCCCCCCCCAAAAAAGCAAAAGTCATTATCTATTTAATCTCTACATGTTGCTCATAAAGAGAACATTGAGAGCATCCAATTTCCCCATCACAATTCCACATTTATCTACAACTTCATGAATCCCAGTCATTGCATAGGTTATTGACAGTTTTATTGTACCAACTAACACTCACAAGAAAGTGATTAAGGAATCTATTTGTCCACATTCTCACTGAATCTTGGTAGTTTTAGTCTTTTGTCTTTTGCCATCCTAATAGGACTGACTGTACTGATAATACGGTGATTTCAAACTTCTATTCTTGATTCCTAATGAAGTTAAAATATTTTATTTTCGTTGTGATTTTTTTTTACTTTGGCCCCCCCCACGCGTACATATACATATTTTTCAAATATATAGAGATTAACTTGTAATATTTTGTTATCTCTAGTTTAATTGAATTGTGTTAAGAGAACATTGTTGTATTTAACCTTTGACATTTACTGAGGCTTACTAAATGGGTCTATGTGCAGAAAATCGTTGACATAGTCAGTCTGAAATTAGTATAGAAAGGCCTTTTTGAAGGGTGACCCTGGGCTAATATATGAGAGTTTAGATATTGGGAGGATTCCCATCATTTTCAAAACTGAGAAGAGATACTCACTGTGACTAAAATGTTTTTACAAATAATGTTGTTTATGCTCAATGACTGATTTCCTTCTGGATATCTGAAGTTTTGGTATGTGAGAGACAAAATATGTTTGCATAACCAACACTCAGTAAAACTCAGTCTCTAATGAGCACTCAGTCTCTAATGAGCTTCCCTCCTTTCAACATTTCAAATGCCTGTCACAACTCATTGTTGAAGGAATTAAGTGTGTCCTGTGTGACTCTACTGCGAGAGGTCTCAGAAGAACTTGAGCCTGGTTTCTTCCAAACTTCACCCCATCAACTTCCTTTGTTGATTTTTCTTGATACCCTTTCGTTGTAATATATCATAGCCCCGAATAAGATTATGTGTTGATTCCTGTGAGTCTTCCCCGACATAGTTGGTGTCAGAAGCGGGATGTGTCGGCCTAACCCTGACACAGTGAAATACGGTGAAAACCTTGTTTGAAAAAGGAACGCTTGAGAGCAGAGAATGATGATCCCTAACTTCCTCGGTGTCTATAAGTCAACCATGTTACAAAATAGCAGCTGAACTGTTGTCTATTGTGAGAGGTAAAAGTTGCTTATGGATTTGAAGATGATATATCCCCGTTAAAAGAGTTGACTTGCTGTATTCTCTAGCAGTGTATGGTTATTCTATCTAAAGGGGAGGATAAAAAAAAAAATGCAACCTGGGTGATGTGTTGGATTGTTTTGTCTTTTCTCCCTTTAGAAGGAGAAACATCCCTAAATGTGAGCACTGGGTAAGCTGGACATTTTAAAATTTGTTTTTTTCTCTCCTCCAAGTGGGATAAAAAAGATTAAGTCAATTCCAAGAGCAAGAGCAAAGCTTTAGGTGAGCCAAAATGGGGATAAAAGGGACATTCTTGCCATTTCTTCAGCCTAAATGCTTGCACTGCAAAAGGGCCCTGGCCTTCTTGCATTCCCCTGGCAACTGTAATCTTAAACCTGTGAATGTGGAATTTACTGATAGAAGTTTAAATAAATTTGCAACAGCCTAAAAAGGAGATTTTAACTGGCTTTGTATTTTGCAGTTATTGCATCTGCATATATAATAAAAATTGTGAATGCTTATAATTTCATGAATTCTAAAGAGATCATCACAATCAGGGGAAGCTACAAAGTGAGGTGCTAGTGGGACACAGATTCCTTGCTTTTTGTCACTGATGGGTTGGTTGCAATTTAAATTCTTTAAACATTTAAAACAAAACATGTCTTTATAACTGATGTTTTTGGCTCTGATTTTTGCCTATTATTAGAGCTTTGGAATAAAGAGAGACACATGAACAGAGAATCAATCTCCAAATGGAGATACATTTTTGATGTTGTAAAAACAGTTCCTAGTAACTAATGAGCTCTTATGAAATCAGATATCTGACCCTTAGAGGCAGATAATTTTCTAACTTAATGTGCATATTTTTGAGTGGATCAATTTGGACTCTAACACCGACAAGACATAAAAGGCTCAGGAAATCCTTGCCTGTCTTCTGGACTTGGAACAGAGCTGTCTGGCCATGTAGAATCTTGCCTTTGCTTCCACTGAAGAAAAGCTTTTTTAAAAATCTGAATTCAAATACTAATTGCCTGGACTTGACTCCAAGCTGAAACCTAGTATTTTCTATTATGGCCTATTTTGGTCTCAGCATGGATTTTGCTGAACTGAAGGCAGCCATAAGGCTTAATAAGCAAAACTCAGATTCCAAGATGCCTGCAGATTTAGGACCCCCATGTGTAGGGGCCATATACTATGAAGATATTCTTGATGCTGACTGTCACATACAAACGCCCACAGAAAAGGGCCCATTCTCTGTCAGAACTATCTGAAATTGAGTTCCTGATCAACTTCATATTTTTGAAACTGATTGTATTCCTAAACTGTGATCTCTGCCAATAGCTGCAAGTTGGAAGGAGGGCACATGATGGGGACTGTGAACCCCCGACCCACCTCTTGCAGATGAGACTCTTGACCCACTAGGGGATGTCTCACTGCTCTTGATCAGTTGTGTTTGGTTTTCCTGATTCGTTGTAGTCTGCAGAAATGAACTGAGAGTGTGAGTCTACTTCCTGTACTTTTTTCCTGGAGCACATACTGCAGTAAGGCAATTTTATTAATAAATACAGCTATCTTCAGAAAGAGGTGATTTTTTTGTACATTGCTCACTCATTAAATGATTAGAACAAAAGGGATAGGAGGTTGTGTAAACCTATTTCAAAAATGTTTGGAAATCCAGTACTTCAACATAATTTCTAAGCATGATGTGCCTTTCTGATTAAGTTGTACAAAGTGTTGCTTTGTTCTGTTTTGCTCTGAGAAAGTGCTTGGACCCTCTTGATTACAATCCTTCTCGATGAGTGATATAGGCAGAAGTAGATGCTAAAGACTGTAAAGGCATGATTGCTACATGAGACACACTTAGATAAAACAACTCAGAAAAGGCAAAAACCCTGGTACCTGGGCAGGCACAGGGAATGGAGAAGGATTAATAATCTTTGTTTTTCAGAACTGTTCCTAGAAGCTTATTCCTCCTCCCTTCCCTCCAGAAAAGAGAAAAATCCCCAGTGTTGATTTTCCAAGCTACTCTGAGCATTTTGATGCAATCTCACTGCTGAGCCCATGATCACATCTGTCTAGGAGACAGCAGGGGTTGGACCCAGCACTTTCCACACAGAACACCTCCATTTTCCATTCACATTTGTGAGGAGGATGAACTGGTGTCAGAGACAAGCAAAACTATTTGGAATTGACAGCTTCAGGTTGTCTTTTTGAAACCAACAACTGAATTTAATTAAGTGGACTAAACATAGAATACTAGGGTAATATGGTGGCGTCCACATCAGGAGCCCTATTAACTTATACTGCCTGATTAATATGCATCCTGCTAGGGGGGCCCTAAAAATGGTAAACTGTTTATTATAAGCATGATGAGTATGCCCTCTGGCACTGTACTACTTGCATGTGTATCCTGACCATCTTGACACTGCCTCAGCTCTGGAAGGCATTCAGGTCAACTCCACTTTACTGGCCAGAGTTCTTCTATGCCTAAACTGATGCCATGGGCCAGATAAAAATGCACCAACTTTAGGAGGAAGTAGCTTGGCTTTTTAAGATAGACTTTTAGGGTAAATGAGATTTAACTGAATAAACCCATGACCCCTTAAAAGTTATGACTGAGATAACACTGCCATTTGGCGAGCTTCTTGATAATCATTCTGCTGTTAAATATGCCTTAGGCAGAGGGCAAGGTGTGGGTTGTGTAGAAGAGTTGAAATAGCAGAACTGAAACTATACTCAGAAAAGCTTACTTGCAAAATTGGCCCTGGGCTATGGTCTGTTAACTTAGATTTCAGGGGGATTCATGACTGATCAGAGAGGTTCCTTGTGTCTGCCTTCTTTGTACAAACAATATGGTTTATGGTGAACATCTGCTTTCCTTCTGGGAGTCTGGAACTTTCATATGTGATAGCCAGAGGGTGCCTAGATGACCAGCTTAGATGGCCAGTAAAACCTGGCCACTGAGTGTGTCTAATAAAATTAGTGACATTTCACACATGTCTTAACTAGGGGCTGGGGAAATTATGTGTCCTGACTTCCTTGGTACTTAATTGTATATGCCTTATCCCTTTGTTAACTTTCTTGTATCTGTATTTGTTTTCTAAAGCTGCCATAACAAAATACCACATATATGATGGCTTAAGCAATAGAAATTCATTTTCTCACAGTTCTGGATTCAAAATATCCAAGATCAGCAAGTTGACAGAGTTGGCTTCTTCTGAGGCCTCTATTCTTGGATTGCAGATGGTCACCCATTGGCTGCCTGTTCACATGGTTTTTCCTCTATGCATATGCTCTTTGTGTCTTTCTGTGTCCAGACTTCCTCTTCGTAAAAATATACTAGGGATTAGGACTCACTCTAAGCGCCTCATTATTACTTATAAAAGTACAGTCATATACTATAGTCGCATAGGGGTTTAAGTCTTCAATGTATGAATTTGGGAGGGGTGCATAGGTTAGTCCATAACAGTATTATTTTGCTCTAATAAATCATAGTCATGGAAACAGCTATATGCTGAGCCCTGTGAGTCCTCATAGTGAATTACTAAAACTGGTAGAAATGTTGGAGACTCTCAAAAAAAAATAATCAATATATAGTCATTTTTTTTGCAAATATTCCATGTATACTTGGTATGAAAAAAAGCATTTCCCAATTTTTGAATGTAGTGTTCTATATATGGAAATGTTGTCAACATCTATTGATCTTGTTTTCACAGTACATTTTTTTATTTTTTTCTTGAATCCCTTTTGATTCCTTCATTTTAATTTGTCTCTGCTGCTTTTCTTTAATATTTTATTTCTTTTCTGTGTGTCCTGTTATTTTTACATTGTGTAATAAGGGCATAGTTGAAAAATTACCTGTAGCAATTCTTTGTAGAAAAGCAAGTTTACTTTTTGTCTTGCAAAGTGCCTGGAGATACTGGTAATCTAAATCAATTAATCCAATTCAAGGTTTTCAAATGATCTAAAATTGCTTTGCAGTCACCTAGGACTGAAGTACTAATTAATCCTTAATTCTGTGATGTACCTTTCAAGAATCCAATGTACATTTGTCATCCAAGCCCTACAAGGCTGTCAATATCTCCAATACACTTCTCAGGCATTCAACTTCCTTTACTCAATTAAAAAATCCCCTGGAGAAACAGATTCTCAGTTTTATTTCTCTGAATTTACATCTTCTCTTGGGTTTTATTCTAAGAATGCTTCACAGTCTCATAAGCTCTCAGGATAGGCTTTTATATTTTATCAAGCACCACTGATCACCCTCTGATCAGTAGGTAGACAATTTCAAATAAACTAGTATGAAAGTGGAGGTCCTCTCTAGCCATCATTCCTCATTTATCAAATATTATTATACCTCTACTTACTTTGAAGATTGACGATAATGCTCAGATTAGGTGTTTGAGAAAGCCCTTTGGGAATTCTCTTGGCTATGGATCTATATCTTCACACTCCATCTTTTCTTCATCTGATCTAACCAGATCAAAGAAGCAAATCTGTTGGGAAAAGTCATTTTTTACTAACTCCTCTTTTAAGTAAATGATACATTTATCTACCACATGGACATTGTGCTGTTAGAAAAAGCCATTTTAGCCTGATTTACTAAAAAACTTCTCATTTGATCTGAGATCTATGCTTTCTTGGAAGATTAATTCAAGCTTTTTGTCTTTCTGGAAGATGACTATAACCTGTTTCTCTCTTAATAAATATCACCCTAAACCTTCCAATATATCTTATATGAAATACTGCATATAAACATACTTAAATTCTATAATAATCTAACAAGAAACTATAGCATTTGTAGATACAAAAATGTGGAAACTGCTATGGAAGGATCTGTTCATATGGACTCTTGCACTCAGTGTGTTTCAAAATGTCCTCAGATGTGTCATAAATGGAAAATTAAAAATATAAAGAGTGTCTACCGCAGTGCTGTAAGTGTTCCGAAGGAAACATAGGGGAGACAAGGTACACAATTTTGAAATAATGCATTTCCAATAGAACCACTATTATCAGGAGTAAGCCCTGGGGAGAAGAGAGCTCTAGACCTCTCTGAGGTTAGCATATATTTCTTTTATGCCCTATCAACTCTTCAAGATAACCAGAGTCTCGTTGGCAAATTAAGTTTCCACTGAATTGTATTCGACAAATTAGCAAAATACTACTGAAGATAAAAAGATGCTGAAGTTCACAAGCATTGGAGTTACATATTCTTTCCTATAAAACTGATAGACAACCAACTCAAAACATGTTGTGAGTCATATTTATTAATAGAATCATATTTTAATGCAACTGAGAGTTTTCATGAAAGTAATGGGGCAAGATTTTGTTAATGTATATAATTATTGTCTGATGATATGTAAGTTTGAACTTTTATATATTGGCTATTTTTAAAAGTAGTATTGCTCATGGTAATAAAGGGATGTATGTAAAGAAATGGATTTTGATTGGATATCTACTGATTTTGACCACTCATCATCTATCTCCTTGTCAGTGGTGATGAAATCCCGATTTCCCCTTGGAGAACTACCCTTTGGTCATTGAGATGTCTTGACTCTACCCTCTTTTATTAATGGGGAATATGACCCACTTGGCCAACCAGCTCTTCCTGTCAGGTATTTGAATTTTGAAAGGGTATAAGAATAACAAAATGACTGAAGCTGGTTTATCCAGTGATAGGGACCTAAAAGGCCCCATCAGTTCTGCTACTTTTCTCCCAGATGTTTTGGATCCCATCCTTTGAGTTGCCTAGTTATACTTTATTTGAGTTACACTACATCTTTTGACTAATCTTGCCCCTTTCTGATTTAAGTTGGTCAGAATAGTTTTTATACAAAAGTGCTTAACCACCTGGTAATTTTCAAATAGAAAGCACATGAAATGATAGATAATAATCTATTTGCCAAGGCTCACTGGTTAGTCTTTAGTTCATGATTTGTCTGCATATGCTAAATTTATTTATCTATTGCAGTGTTTCCAAAAACTGGCTTCATATTAGAGTCTCTGACCTTTAAAACTATGTTACTTGCCAATTAATTCAACTTTGGTCATGAAGATCAGGCATGTGTTTTGTTGTTTTGTGGTTTTTGTTTTGTCTTTAACTCTGCAGTTGTTTTTTTTTTTTTCCTTTGCTTTTAAAGATTTATTTGATGGAGCGTGAGATTGAGGAGGTAGAGTTGGAGGGAAGCAGGGAGAGAGGGACAGATGGAATCTCAAGTATACTTCGTGCTGGTGAGAGCCTGAGGCAGGGCTTGCTCTCAAAATCCTGAGATCATTACCTGAGAAGAAATGAGAGTAAGACACTTAACCAATTGTGCCACCAAGGGGCCCCATAACTCTGCAGTTTTAATAAGCATGCAGGACTGAGAACCACTAATTTAAAGCTATGGTCATGAGAAATATCACATTGTTTTTGATAGTATACAGTTTATGATATTGAGTGATAGGAAACGTCATTAATAAGAAAAGTAGGGGCTCCTGGGTGGCCCAGTTGGTTAAGCATCTGATTCTTGGTTTCAGCTCAGGTCATGATCTCAGGGTTGTGAGATTGAGCCCTGCATGGGGCTCTGCGCTCAGCCTGGCATCTGCTTGAGATGCTCTCTCCCTCTCCTTCTGCCCCTCCCACTGTGTGTGCTCTCTCTCTAAAATAAATAAATCTTTAAAAAATTAAGAAAAATAAACATGGGGTAAGGGAATGAGTGGAACAAGGCCTCTGAGAAAAACAAATGGAGAACATAGCTTCAGCTTTCCCACTTAAGATGAGAATAGTCAATACCCCATGGGGTTGCCAGATCAATCTATAATGTTGAAGTTCCTCTGCCCTCTGAAAATATCAGGATAGTGAAGTTGAGATAATACTTCCAAAGCTTAAGTAATCTTTTCAGTAAAAATTTGCCTCTATGTCTTTGTGTTTTGTTTTGTTTGTAACCAGAAGAGTCTTCACTATAGAAAACAAATTAATGGTTACTGGAGGGAAGGTGGGGGTAGGGAACAGGTGATGTGGATTAAGCAGGACACTTGTCCTGATGAGCATTGGGTGATGTATGGAATTGTTGAATCACTATATTGGGCACTGCAAACTAATATTACATTGTATGTTAACTAACTGGAATTTAAATAAAAACTTTAAAAAGAGAAACTTCTATTTTTAGAGCTAGTAAAGAAAAATTCTTCAATTTTAGATGGAGAGACTAAGGATCAGAGATGGCCTCTGCAAGGCCCACTGTGAGGCAACATCCTTGCTAGGTACAGAACCATGTTCTCTTAAGACCACTCTGTGTCTACTTTGTCAGCTATACTTTCCTCCTCCCACATTTTTAATTACACTCTTCATCATACCACAATTTCCTAATTTCTTTCTCTATAATATACATCTGTTCCCTAAGAGGCAGTGAGTGGTGCATGGGGACTCAAAATGGGATGAAATATCTTTAGGTTCAGATACAAACTCCCTTAATAATTTTTTGTTGGTGACCTCCGGTAGCCAACAAAAGAGCCGGTAGCCTCTTGGTTTCTGTGTGCCTCTTACCCCATCTATACATTTAGGATAATAACAGCGCTTACCACATAAAACTGTATTATATTAGATAATTCATGCAAGGCAGTTTGAAGGTGCCTCTTACAGGTTACATACAAAATGAAGGTAAACTATTATTATTCTCGTCATAGCTTGTTGTCAGGTCTTCTCATTTTATCTTTTTCCCCCCCTTACATGGTTTTCTTCTCTGGTTTCAAAGAGGACGCATCTTTTAGTGTAGTTTCTAAGAAATATCTAAAGCTTTCTTTCCTTTTCCTAGAGTCATAGAGTCTACTTTACCTCAGTTTTCTCAATATCCTTTACTGTGGGTGAGTAATATTTTTATTTGTTTTACTTTCATAGAAATACTTGTAAATAGTTTAAAATACCAAATAGTTTATCAAGATTTATATTGAAAAACATAGTCCCCTGACTCATTCATTTCCTATCTTAATTTTCCTTCCTCTGGCACAATCACTTGGAATTATCCTGGTACCAGGAGAAAAATATTTCATATTACTGAATGACTTAATTTTTATTTTTTATTTTTCTGTTTTACATAACAAGTGTTGCAATCTGTATTAGTCAGAGTTATCCAGAGAAACAGTACCACTGAGAAATATATTGCTATTCATATTATAACACATATTATTTTATTATGTATAATTATATTATAGATTATTTGCTATACACTATTTTATTATACACATATAAATTTATTATGAGGGATTGAATCGTGTGATTATGGAGGCTGAAGAGTCTTAAGATCTATAGTTGGCTAGCTAGAGACCCAGAAGAACGGATGGTGTAAGTTCTGGTCCAAGTCTGAGTTTGAAGACAGAAGACCAATGTTCATCTCAAAGACAAGTCAGGTAAAGAGAGCAAATTCATTCTTACTCAGCCTTTTTATTCCAAGTAGGCTTTCAGTGTTTGGATGAGGCCCACCTATAATGGGAAGGGCAGTTTGTTTTAGTCTACTGATCTGAATGTTAATCACATCTAATTAAGACAGCAAATAATGTGTGATCTTTATCTATCTAGATATCTATCCAGCTATCTTTCTAACCTATCATTCTTTTTATCCATCACATCATCTGTCATCTTTAGAATCAGAGTCCCATCCCTTATTCAGTGCTGTCACTACTATTGGGTTCATGTCACTCTAATCCAGTTATGTTACCCTAATGCTTCCCTTTGCCTCCTTCACAGAGACCTGATTCAGTAAGCAAATGTTTATCTTTCTTCTGGTTATGACTAATGGCTCTTGGCTTTGGAGCATATTTACCCAGTTAGCAATAAAAAGCTAGATAAAGAAACTCAATCCCGGGACTAGAGTCAAGATGGCGGAGAAGTAGCAGGCTGAGATGACATCGGGTAGCAGGAGATCAGCTAGATAGCTTATCTAACCATTGCGAACACCTACAAATCCAATGTGAAATCAAAGAGAAGAAGAGCAACAATTCTAGAAACAGAAAATCGAACACTTTCTGAAAGGAGGGACCTGCAGAGAAGCAAAACCAAAGCAATAGGAAGACAGACCGCGGGGGGAGGGGCCGGCTCCCGGCAAGCGGCAGAGCAACTGAGCACAAAATCGGGACTTTTAAAAGGACATCGCTCCAGAGGCAAAACTGGGGGGAAGCCTAGGCAGGGTCAGCGTAACCCCAGGTCCCGCGGGGTCACAGAAGGAACGGGAGTGTCTGAGTGCCCCAGAGCTCGCAGGTATTAGAGCGGGGAAGCCAGCTACAGCGACAAAGCTGAGGAGTGAGCTCTAAGCCCGGGGTTACCTTGTGCCGGTCGCAGGCTGGGTGGGCTCGGAGCGCGGGCGGAGGCCACGGAGACAGAAGCCACCTGGCGCTTTTCTCCAGCTCCAGCAATTGACTGCTTTCCTCAAGGCGCGACCGCAGGCCAGGGAGGCGGGGCGGCTGGGCGCTTTGCTCTGAGAGCGCACTGAGGAGCGGAACCCCAAGCTCTCGGCTCCTCCGGGCCGAGAGATTGGGAGGCCGCCATCTTCATTCCCGTCCTCCGGAACGCTACGGAAAGCGCTCAGGGAACAAAAGCTCCCGAAAGCAAACCCGAGCGGATTCCTTAGCCCGGCCCCTGGCAAGGGCCCTGCAATTCCGCCTGCGGCAAAGACACTTGAGAATCACTACAACAGGCCCCTCCCCCAGAAGATCAACAAGAAACCCATCCAAAACCAACTTCAGTCACCAAGAACAGCGGAATTCCACAGCAGGAGAAAGCAAATCTTAACTGGACAAAATGACAAGGCGGAAAAACTCACCTCAAAAAAAAGAACAAGAGGCCGTACCAAAGGCTGGAGACCTAATCAATACGGACATTGGAAACATGACAGATCTAGAGTTCAGAATGACAATTCTCAAGGTTCTAGCCGGGCTCGAAAAAGGCATAGAAGATATTAGAGAAACCCTCTCCGGAGAGATAAAAGCCCTTTCTGGAGAAATAAAAGAACTAAAATCTAACCAAGTTGAAATCAAAAAAGCTATTCATGAGGTGCAATCAAAAATGGAAGCTCTCACTGCTAGGATAAATGAGGCAGAAGAAAGAATTAGTGACATAGAAGACCAAATGACAGAGAATAAAGAAGCTGAACAAAAGAGAGACAAACAGATACTGGACCACGAGGAGAGAATTCGAGAGATAAGCGACACCATAAGACGACACAACATGAGAATAATTGGGATTCCAGAAGAAGAAGAAAGAGAGAGGGGAGCAGAAGGTATATTGGAGACAATTATTGGAGAGAATTTCCCTAATATGGCAAAGGGAACAAACATCAAAATCCAGGAGATGCTAAGAACGCCCCTCAAAATCAATAAAAATAGGTCCACACCTCGTCACCTGATAGTAAAATTTACAAGTCTTAGCGACAAAGAGAAAATCCTGAAAGCAGCCCGGGAAAAGAAGTCTGTAACATACAAGGGTAAAAACATTAGACTGGCAGCGGACCTATCCACAGAGACCTGGCAGGCCAGAAAGAACTGGCATGATATATTCAGAGCACTAAATGAGAAAAACATGCAGCCAAGAATACTATATCCGGCTAGGCTATCATTGAAAATAGAAGGAGAGATAAAGCGCTTCCAGGACAAACAAAAGCTGAAGGAATTTGCAAACACCAAACCAGCTCTACAGGAAATATTGAAAGGGGTCCTCTCTAAGCAAAGAGAGACCCGAAAAGGAGTAGATCAGAAAGAAACAGAGACAATATACAGTAACAGTCACCTTACAGGCAATACAATGGCACTAAATTCATAGCTCTCAATAGTTACCCTGAATGTTAATGGGCTCAATGCCCCAATCAAAAGACACAGGGTATCAGAATGGATAAAAAAACAAAACCCATCCATATGCTGCCTACAAGAAACGCATTTTAGACCCGAAGACACCTCCAGATTTAAAGTGAGGGGGTGGAAAACAATGTACCATGCTAATGGACATCAGAAGAAAGCTGGGGTGGCAATCCTTATATCAGATCAATTAGATTTTAAGCCAAAGACTATAATAAGAGATGAGGAAGGACACTATATCCTACTCAAAGGGTCTGTCCAACAAGAAGACCTAACAATCTTAAATATCTATGCCCCTAACATGGGAGCAGCCAGCTATATAAACGAATTAATAACAAAATCAAAGAAATACATCGACAGTAATACAATAATAGCAGGGGACTTTAACACTCCCCTCACTGAAATGGACAGATCATCTAAGCAAAAGATCAACAAGGAAATAAAGGCCTTAAATGACACACTGGACCAGATGGACATCACAGATATATTCAGAACATTCCATCCCAAAGCAACTGAATATACATTCTTCTCTAGTGCACATGGAACATTCTCCAGAATAGACCACATCCTGGGTCATAAATCAGGTCTCAATCGGTACCAAAAGATTGAGATCATTCCCTGCATATTTTCAGACCACAATGCTCTGAAGCTCGAACTCAATCACAAGAGGAAATTTGGAAAGAACGCAAATACATGGAGACTAAACAGCATCCTTCTAAAAAATGAATGGGTCAACCAGGAAATTAAAGAAGAATTGAAAAAATTCATGGAAACAAATGATAATGAAAACACAACGGTTCAAAATCTGTGGGACACAACAAAGGCAGTCCTGAGAGGAAAATATATAGCGGTGCAAGCCTTTCTCAAGAAACAAGAAAGGTCTCAAATACACAACCTAACCCTACACCTAAAGGAGCTGGAGAGAGAACAACAAAGAAAGCCTAAACCCAGCAGGAGAAGAGAAATCATAAAGATCAGAGCAGAAATCAACGAAATAGAAACTAAAAAAACAATAGAACAAATCAACAAAACTAGGAGCTGGTTCTTTGAAAGAATTAATAAGATTGATAAGCCCCTGGCCAGACTTATCAAAAAGAAAAGAGAAAGGACGCAAATAAATAAAATCATGAATGAAAGAGGAGAGATCACAACCAACACCAAAGAAATACAAACAATTATAAGAACATACTACGAGCAACTCTACGCCAACAAATTTGACAATCTGGAAGAAATGGATACATTTCTAGAGACGTATAAACTACCACAATTGAACCAGGAAGAAATAGATAACCTGAACAGACCCATAACCAGTAAGGAGATTGAAAGAGTCATCAAAAATCTCCAAACAAACAAAAGTCCAGGACCAGACGGCTTCCCAGGGGAATTCTACCAAACATTCAAAGAAGAATTAATTCCTATTCTCCTGACACTGTTCCAAAAAATAGAAATGGAAGGAAAACTGCCAAACTCATTCTATGAGGCCAGCATCACCTTGATCCCAAAACCAGACAAGGATCCCACCAAAAAAGAGAATTACAGACCAATATCTTTGATGAACACAGATGCGAAAATACTCACCAAAATACTGGCCAATAGGATCCAACAGTACATTAAAAGGATTATTCACCACGACCAAGTGGGATTTATTCCAGGGCTGCAAGGTTGGTTCAACATCCGCAAATCCATCAATGGGATACAATACATTAATAAAAGAAAGGATAAGAACCATATGATACTCTCAATAGATGCTGAAAAAGCGTTGGACAAAGTGCAGCATCCCTTCCTGATTAAAACTCTTCAAAGTGTAGGGATAGAAGGCACATACCTCAATATTATCAAAGCCATCTATGAAAAACCCACCACAAATATCATTCTCAATGGAGAAAAGCGAAAGCTTTTCCGCTAAGGTCAGGAACACGGCAGGGATGTCCGTTATCACCACTGCTGTTCAACATAGTACTAGAAGTCCTAGCCTCAGCAATCAGACAACAAAAAGAAATTAAAGGCATCCAAATTGGCAAAGAAGAAGTCAAACTCTCACTCTTTGCAGATGATATGATACTATATGTGGAAAACCCAAAAGGCTCCACTCCAAAACTGCTAGAACTTATACAGGAATTCAGTAAAGTGTCAGGATATAAAGTCAATGCACAGAAATCAGTCGCATTTCTTTACACAAACAACAAGACGGAAGAAAGAGAAATTGAGGAGTCAGTCCCATTTACCATCGCACCCAAAACCATAAGATACCTAGGAATAAATCTAACCAAAGAGGCAAAGAATCTATACCCAGAAAACTATAAAGTCCTCATGAAAGAAATTGAGGAAGACACAAAGAAATGGAAAAATATTCCATGCTCATGGATTGGAAGAACAAATATTGTGAAAATGTCTATTCTACCTAAAGCAATCTACGCATTTAATGCAATCCCTATCAAAATCCCATCCATTTTTTTTAAAGAAATAGAACAAATAATCCTAAAATTTATATGGAACCAGAAAAGACCTCGAATAGCCAAAGGAATATTGAAAAAGAAAGCCAAAGTCGGTGGCATCACAATTCCAGATTTCAAGCTCTATTACAAAGCTGTCATCATCAAGACAGTATGGTACTGGCACAAAAACAGACATATAGACCAATGGAACAGAATAGAGAGCCCAGAAATAGACCCTCAACTCTATGGTCAACTAATCTTCGACAAAGCAGGAAAGAATATCCAATGGAAAAAAGACAGCCTCTTCAACAAATGGTGCTGGGAAAATTGGACAGCCACATGCAGAAAAATGAAATTGGACCATTTCCTTACACCACACACGAAAATAGACTCAAAATGGATGAAGGACCCCAATGGGAGAAAGGAATCTATCAAAATCCTTGAGGAGAATGCAGGCAGCAACCTCTTTGACCTCAACCGCAGCAACTTCTTCCTAGGAACATCGCCAAAGGCAACAGAAGCAAGGGCAAAAATGAACTATTGGGATTTCATCAAGATCAAAAGCTTTTGCACAGCTAAGGAAACAGTGAACAAAACCAAAAGACAACTGACAGAATGGGAGAAGATATTTGCAAACGACATAGCAGATAAAGGGCTAGTATCCAAAATCTATAAAGAGCTTATCAAACTCTATACCCAAAGAACAAATAATCCAGTCAAGAAATGGGCAGAGGACATGAACAGACATTTCTGCAAAGAAGACATCCAGATGGCCAACAGACACATGAAAAAATGCTCCACATCACTCGGTATCAGGGAAACACAAATCAAAACCACAATGAGATACCACCTCACACCAGTCAGAATGGCTAAAATGAACAAGTCAAGAAATGACAGATGCTGGCGAGGATGCGGAGAGAGGGGAACCCTCCTACACTGCTGGTGGGAATGCAGGCTGGTGCAACCACTCTGGAAAACAGTGTGGAGGTTCCTCAAAAAACTGAAAATAGAGCTACCCTTTGACCCAGCAATTGCACTACTGGATATATATCCTAAAGATACAAACGTGGTGCTCTGAAGGGGCACGTGCACCCGAATGTTTATAGCAGCAATGTCCACAATAGCCAAACTGTGGAAAGAGCCTAGATGTCCATCAACAGATGAATCGATAAAGAAGAAGTGGTATATATACACAATGGAATACTATGCAGCCATCAAAAGACATGAAATCTTGCCATTTGCGACGACGTGGATGGAACTAGAGGGTATCATGCTTAGCGAAATAAGTCAATCGGAGAAAGACAACTGTCATATGATCTCTTTGATATGAGGAAGTGGAGATGCAAGGCGGGGGGGGTTGGGGGGAGGTAGGAAAAGAAAAAATGAAAAGATGGGATTGGGAGGGAGACAAACCATAAAAGACTCAATCTCAAGAAACAGACTGAGGGTTGCGGGGGGGAGGGGGGACGGGAGAGGGTGGTGGGGGGAAATGGACATTGGGGAGGGTATGGGCTATGAGGAGTGCTGTGAATTGTGTAAACCTAGCGATTCACAGACCTGTACCACTGGTGATAAAAATACATTATATGTTTATTAAAATAAAAAAATTAAAACTCAAAAAAAAAAAAAATCTTGATGATGTGTGGCCCCAAACTAGTTCCCAGTGCTTCCGCTAAAACTACTTAGATTAACAAAAACCTATTTTTTAGGTTAGTTGTCAGAGAACTACAAATACTGCTTCTCGCAGTACCTTGTCCCAACAATTCGCCTTCCTCTTAGCATCAGTCCTCAATTCAGAAACGCTGGAGATTGGTTCATCAATTTATGTACACAAGTATTCATTTAGCCAAGAAAATTTATTTATCTTTTACCAGATTTCAGGCACTATTCTTCAGTATGTGCAGGGGATATAGTAGTGAACCACATGTATTCACCCCCTCTCTCCAGTGTTTGGGGGGGGGCTTGGGGAGGGTTAAAATAAAGAAACAAATACATAAACTCAAATATAAACATAAATAAGAATTAAATAAATGGATAAAATAACGAGCATGTCAGGTAAGTGCTAAAGGGAACTAGAAAGCAAGGAAGGGAGATGAACATAGTTGATGGGAAGAGGTTGCAATCTGAAATTAAGTGATCAATGAAGACTTTATGGGGAAGATAAAAGAAATCTTAAGCTTTTTTTAAAAAAATGGGTTTATTTATTTGAGGGAGAGTGCATCCAAGAGTGGGGGGTGGGGTGGGTGGGGAGGGACAAGAAGACCAGTGAGCAGGAGCCTGACTTGGGGCCGGATCTCACGAAGATCACGACCTGAACTAAAATCAAGAGTCAGATGCCTAACCAACTGAGCCATTCAGTTGCTCCTGAGGAAGACGAAATTTAAGCAAGAATATAAGGTGAATGTGGGCGACAGCAATGTGCATATTTGGGGACTGAATGTTACAAGCAGAGGCAATAAAGAGTCAGGTGGAAAGCAGAGGCAAAAGCGTACCTGGAAGAGTCAAGCAACAGAAAGAATGTCAGCATGTGGAGGACAGAATGAGCAAAGTGGAGAGGAGAAGGAAGAACTCAGGAAGGAAGTTGCAGGCCTAGACTGCTAGGGCTGTAGAGGCATTCTGAGGATTTTCTCTTTGCCTTGAGTGAGAAGCTACAGAGATTTCAGTGATAGGATCTGAACGACGACGTTTTAACAGAAGCTCTCTGGATGCCGTATTAGAGGCTGCACGGGAGTGAAGACAAGATCAGGAAGACCAAATATTGGTTTAAAAGAAGTGAATTACTGGGGCATCAGTCGGTTCCTCAGTCGGTTAAGCATCTGCCTTTGTGTCAGGTCTTGATCCCAGAGTCTGGGGACGGAGCGAGCCCTCCCCAACACCCCGACACCCCAACCCTCCCGCGCCCCTCCCCCACTGCCCTGCTCAGCAGGGAGTCTGCTTCTCCCTCTCCCCCTGCTTGTGCTCTCTCCCACTCTCTCTCAAATAAATAAATAAAATCTTAAGGGGAAAAAAAAAAGATGCAAATTACTCAAAGATGTACCTTCTACTCAGTGAAGACAGAGAGCAGAGGTGAGCAAATAATGGTCCACGGGTCAAATCAGGCTCTCAGCCTGTTTTTGTATGGTCTATGAGATAATAATGGTTCTTACATTTTAAAAGCCTGAAGGAGGAGATGAGGCTACAGAAACCACACATGGCCCACAAAGCCTAACATACTTAAAACTTAAAGCATGTTTGCCAGCACCTGATATAAAGCATCCAGCTGGTAGTAGGTCCTCGACAAAACTGCAGGGGGAATGCATGAGTAAACTCTCTGCTGAAAATATTATAGTTATACAGGAGTCAAGGAACATTTGTGTCTTTACCCCTAACCTTCAAAAACAATGTCACTTCCATTGGGCTATTGAAAAATAGTCTGTTTTTCAAAACAGTAACCTAGAAGGCATTTTCCCACATAAGCAATGTCATAAACAACTTTTAGGCAAAGTGAAACAGCAAAAAATAAAGTAATAAAAAACATTTTTATAGAACTTTGAAACTTTACAAACCATTTTCATATTCATTACCTTATTTAATCCTCAAATCAACTCCATGAGGTAGGTATTACTTTCCCATTAGAAATTACTACATCCTGGGACGCCTGAGTGGCTCAGTCAGTTGGGCATCTGCCTTCAGCTCAGGTCCTGATCCCATCCCACATTGGGCCCCTTGCTCAGCGGGGAGCCTGCTTCTCCCTCTCCCTATCCTGCTCATGTATTCGCGCGCTCGCTCTCTCGCTCTCTGTCAAATAAGAAAATAAAATCTGGGGGGGGGGGGGAAGGAAATTACTACATCCTAAATCTTTACTGTTTTCTCAAGAAAAGTTGAAATCTTGAATGTTTCATCTGTGAATGCTGAGGTTGGGTTTTTCTCTTTTTCTCCTATGGAAGCGTTAGATGCTAAAATCAACAGGTATTTTCAGTTCAAGATGGCAGACTAGAAAAACATACTTACTTTCTATTCCTTTTTAAACCATATTTAGGGGCGCCTGGGTGGCTCGGTGGGTTGGGGCCTCTGCCTTCGGCTCGGCTCATGATCCCATGGTCCTGGGATCCAGCCCCACATTGGGCTCTCTGCTCAGTGGGGAGTCTGCTTCCTCCTCTCTCTCTCTCTCTCTCTCTCTGCCTGCCTCTCTGCCTACTTCTGGTCTCTGTCTCTCAAATAAATAAATAAAATCTTAAAAAAAGAAAAAGAAGAAACCATATTTAATCAAAGGATAGAAACACCAGAATTAATACCAAAGCCAAGAGATTGTGGAAGTCATCAACCACAGACAGACTCTGATACATTTCTAGAAGGCAAGAAGTGAAATGGAGGAGTGACGGACAGAATGATCAAGAAAAGACTACCCTGAGGAGGGGCTGCACAAAACCAGTTTACTTCTGCTGAGCCTCGGTTGCAGTAAAGAGAGAGAGAAGAGGGGCTGAAAACAAGGAGACAAAAGTCCAGAATAAAAGTTCACTTAATGAGCTCCAAGGATCCCTCGGTCTGCCCTCCATATGACTCTGTATGTATTACAGTAGATTGTTGGTGAGCAAAATAAGGGAAAGGGAATGAGTGGTCAACCACAGGTTATTAGCTATAGTTCACTGTCATTACTACAAATTCCATCCAAGGCTGCCCACCCATGGCTTCACTTGCCATAACGGAAGATTACTGCTTTATAAGTGGTCAAACGAGGAGTAATCTTTCTGGCCACTTTATAAATAGCTGTTATTGTTAACATATTTTCATTAATGACTAAATCAATCATTTAAAAAACTTTTACCTTGACAAACTCTATCTCAACATGTTTGCTTCTGCCAAGCCATAATATTATCTAAGAGTAACGACTTTCCATCTAAATTATTTCATCTTACGAGGACAAGGAAGAGAATGGTCTACATTTCAAAAAAAGCACCTTGTCCCTATTCCCATTTGACAAGAAAAATGAACAGGTAGATTTTTCTGCGATATCCTCGTCCAAATTTCCTTTTATTGTCCTGAAGTCCTAACACTCATCATGTTTAATTCTTCCTCCTTTGGGAAAAAACAGAGATAGAAACAATATGACTGTAATTTATTGTTTTCAGATATGTCAGATGTGACCACCTTTTTCAGAGTTCCTCTAAGAAATCTCTGCCCAAAATTTGTACAAACTTGCTATTTCTGTTCCAAAAAAAAAAAAAAAAAAATCAAGAACTTGTTCCTAATGCAACTCTTCTCAAATGATATCATGAAATTATGGCTAAATGTCATAGCTGTAAATCATTTCTCCTCCTAGAGAGTTTAGAAAGAGCTTATGATATTTGTCCTTTTTTTCAAGCAGAATGTGGGTCTGAGTGAGACCTTCTGTGTCCCACCAACCTCAAAGTTTCGTAAGGACAGAAGTCCAAATTTGCTCCACCAAGAGAGCTCTAAAACTAATTTTGTGACATATGAATCATGTCCACAGCTATTTCAAATACAAAAAATAAAAATACATACAAAACTTTAAAAGGTATATACATTTCTTTTACTGATCAGTACGATTCTTGGTTCTGAAACTTTTGCATGTCGTATTTGTAATGTACAACATCAGCCCCATGAGAGAGAAACACTTCAATGAAGGACGTTGAAGGAGTGCCTGGGTGGCTCAGCCAGTTAGGCGTCTACCTTCAGCTCAGGTCAGAATCCCCAGGTCCTGGGATGGAGCCCCACCATGGGCTCTCTGCTCAGTGCAAGGCCGCTTCTCCCTCTGCCTGCCGCTCCCCCTGCTTGTGCGCGTGCTCGCTCGCTCGCTCTCTCTGACGTATAAATAAATAAAATCTTAAAAAGAAAATGAAGTAAGCCAAGGAAACGAGATTCAGACTAGGTAAAGCCACGTGTAAGATAAGATTTTTTGAAATCTTTCTCAGCATGCTTCGAAGCTTCCAGCTCCTAGACAGTAATACCTGTTCCCCCTGCCAGACTCCCAAGAGTATGTCTCCCCTCTTGTGCGTAACAATGTCTAGAATTACATGTATGTGCCAACAATGTGGAGTGAACCTGGCTGGCATACTCACAATGACCAAACTGTATTGATCTTACTTTAGTCCATTACATTGCTCCACTGTTAACTTGAATAAACGACGTATCCGCTTTCTAGACATGGCCAGCTTCTAATCTATATGCAATAACCCACTGCTGCACTCCTTTCAGGTAGGTAACAATTTATCTAGAATATAATCTTTATATATTTACATAACATCTTTAAATATAATCTTACATCTCTGGATCCTTCAAAGTAGACCAAAGACCAAACTGGGTCTGCAAGGCTGAATTACGACTGTGGGATGGTAGGAGGCTCACAACTGATGGTCCCGTGAGCCCCGTCTTCTGAGATCAGAATCCGGTGTGGTCCCTGATCCATGGGAACAAAAGAAGACTTCATATTGGGCAGTGGCTGCGCTCATTGTGAGTACAGCACCGTGCTCAGTACCCTAAGAACTACAAAAAACAAAGATTTAAATTTAAAAAAAGCTAACACACACTCCAGAGTAAGAGCTCGGGGATCACTCGGGCTGGGTTCGAATCCCGCCTAAGGCACTACCCTCTGTGTGACCCTTGCCAAATTCCTAAAAAGAACGAACGAACTTACCTGCCAGAAAGGGAGGCAACGGAATACAGCATCTAGTCAGGTCAGGCTTAGGAGTCTGCTCGGAAACCTCTGCCGCTTGCCAGGTCACTCTGGTGGCCTGGCTCCAGGCCTCGCAGGGAGGCAGGGAAGTTCCCTGGAGCAGCAGGCCACCCCTCGCAGCGCCAGGGGGCTCCCGTGCTCCCTTGTTTGGCGGCTTGCTCCGGGGAGGGCTGGCAACCCACAGCCAGGGCCTGGGGACCACCGCAGTCCCACAGAGTCCCCCGCGTTGGCCCGGAGGCGGCCATATTGGGGCTAACCAACTCCCCACGTCAGAAGGAAGTCCCGGGCGCTGGAGGCTGGAGGGCGGGGCCCTGGGGCCTCGCCTTTGCCCTCCCTCCGGCGCATTCAGTTCCTGCGCTGGGCATGCCCCGCCCTTCTCTGTGATGTGTTCCGGGGGTACATCACAAGCACCCGGCTGGGTTGCTCAGTGCCTGCTAGACCTCGAGAAGAGTGAGGACCTCCGGAGGCTCTCTCCGGGTTTCATCCTCTTGCCTCGCGGTCGTTCGGCACACTGCAAGCGCTACATGGGCAATCTGCTTCGTAAGTTTCGTCCCCCGCCCCGCCGCCGTCCCCTGCCAGGCGGCTGTCGCCCGCTGGTCTCTCCTGCCTGCTCAGCCTCCCATCCTGTCCGGCACCACCCGGCTGCTCCCGCACCTTCCCACTGCCCTGGGCACAGGCCGTTCCACCGGGATCGGGATCGCAGGCCTTTACCAGCCAGCTTTCGTGTGGAGCCAAAGAGACGGTACCCGCTCCCTCAGGCCGTGTGTTCCCCTGTGGGCCTCCTCCCCTCGGTGAACTGGAGGGACCCTCCGAAAAAACGGGTACTATCTGCCCGTACTTCCATCACGTTCGGCCCCTCGAGAGCTGTGAGGATCCCTCCACCCCGGCAGAAATTCACTGTCCTGCGTTCGCCACCCGAGCAGACAGTCGAGGCTGTGAAGCCGAAACCATCCAGTTACCTCGCCCCTTCCTGCCCAAAGGGGTTGGGGGAGAAGGCCCCAGAAGTGCCTGGAGAAGGGAAGGAACGTTTTGTGGAGACCAGAGGACAGGATGATGGGAACAGGGCCCCCCACGGCAGTGGGGCTATACTGTTGACATCCAGGCCCCTGGAGACCGGTGGACTGCTCAGTTCCGACCAATGCAGCCCTGCACCTGGGGACCAATCTCCCAATCCCTCAGGAGACAGCTTGGGGGAAAACACTCGGATACCTCGGGTGAGCTCCCCCTCTGAAAGACCTGCCGTCACCTCAGAGGGCCCTGCTGGTGACGTCGTTCCTCTTCGGGAGCCTGATACAGAGGCCGCAGTGCTCTCCGACCCAACCCCAAGCTGCCCCTTGCTGCAGGAGGGATTAACACAGCAAGGGGTGGCGGAAAACCATCAGCCTCTCCTGAGCACACCAGACCTATCAAGGGAGGTCAGAGAGGCGGACAAGCCTTCAGGCATCCCATCAGGGTACTCTCTTCCACCGGTATCTGCCACCAGTAGGCCCTCCAAAAGGAAAATATCCATGCCCCTCTTTGTGCCTCTGCCATCGGCAATGCCATTGCAGTGGGGCAGAGGAGAGTTGCCCCCACCTCCTAAGCTGCCTTGCATAGCTATTGACAAAGACCTGGGCATTTGGGGCAATACCGAGGGTCAGGGGAAGGTGGTCTCTGAGGGCGGAGCAGAGATCCTGGCAGACGACGGGGCCACTCCACCTGCCCCTTCGTCGCCCCTACTGGCCTCAAAGACTACAGACTCCCTGCCCCCGGCCGTTCACACGTCACAGGTCCCTGTTCCTACCACCGACTTGGCTGGCCAATCTGCCAGGCCCCCAATCCCGTCTGTCCCTCCACCCTCCCCAACAGAAAATACTGATCAGGAGACAGGAGATGGAGCTCCTAACTCTCCTACTCTTGCTGTTCCTACTGCTTCTCCTCCCCCTGGGGAAGCGCCACCCAAGAACGAAGAAGACCCTCCTCAACCCGTCATCGTCATCGATAGAACACCGACTTCTGACCCCCTGACACCACCTAACACCTCTACCATCTCATCACAGCTGCCCTCCTGCAAAGGAGAATCCCCAACTCCTATGTGTGTAGATCCGCCCCCTCTTTTCCCACCCACCCCTCTTCCAGTCCCTTCCCCAAACACTCCCGTTATTGTTGTGGTGGCTGTAACAACTCAGCCGGTTTCTTCTGCTGTCACAGCAAGGGCATCGGCCAATGTGACATCTGGTCATAGTTCAAATTCTGATGTCACTGACATGGACACGACTCCTCCTCCTCAAGCTATCACTTTCAGGTCTGCCCCAGGCCCCGGGGTGAGCTCTCCTTCATTATCCCAGGGCCGTCGCAATAGGATGCTGAAGCGCCCTGGAAAGACTCTCGCCTCGACCATCCCATCAAAACGGATGGCCACCGGCCCCAACATCACCCCTCAGCCCACACAAGGGACACTTGCTGGGCAACAGCAGACAGCCGTTCTCCCCAGTGCTGGTATTTCCGCTGGCTTACTCGTGAATTCTGGAACCACCACCGTTCCAGTAGGCAGCACCTCTGCAAACCGCAGCCACTGCTCTAACCCTGATGCCATGGATACCACACCTCCCTCACAGGCCGTCCTCTTTCATTCTCTGCCTCAGTCCAAGGCAAACCACTTACCACCCTACAACACACCACCCAGTAGCAGCACTGCTGTGGCCCATCACTCTACCCATTTTCCGGCAAAGTTAACCATCATACCAATACCAATTGGTAACCACTCTGCCCCAGGAATCCCCTCTCAGCCCGTAGCCGGGAACCAAAATGGGCAGCAGCCTGGCAACTCCTACCGGTTGGGAAAACCAGTAGCCCCAACACAAGCCACAGGCCCAACCGCCTCTACAGCCCAACCACCCAAAGATGGCAGAAAGCAATCAGGTCTGGCAGCCTCTGCATTTGGCACCACTGTCAAAAAACAGAAGGCCGTTGGCTACAAGACAGGGATTCTCCCCGATGGCATATCTACCGCTAGTGGCCGTGCAGTTGCCGCTGGGATCCTCAGTGCCAGGGTCAGTAGCTCCCTCATTACCCTTACTACTCTAGCCCCACAGGTGTTAACAGGACCTGCAGCCCCCATGGACGGTGGGAGCTTTGGGTTTGGTGTCTCTATCGCAGGCCCCGCTCACCCACAGCAACCCCGAACATCCAACCTTGGGGCAGGACTGCAGGGGGCACCCAGCACCACTTCCGCTCCTCCTTTTGGTCAGACGACTCGGGCCTTGTCTCAAACCAATATGGCTGCTGCTGTAGGAGGGGCAAGTACTGTCCCAGTATTTGGACAGGCTTCCAATGCCACTTTAAACCCGGCTACCTGGGGCCAACCCGCCCAAAATGGGCGGGGTGCAGTAGTGGGCAACCACAACACTGCTGCAACCGTTGGAGGCGCTGGTGGGCCCAGTACCCTTAACTGTACCCAGGGAACATCCAAGCAAAGAAAATCTCCTCCAGGTGGAAAACCAACCGGGAAAGGCAAGAGCAATGGCTCCAAAGACATGTCCACTTCCACCTTAAACCAAAGCACCAAGAGCCAACCCGCCCAAAGCAGGGGTGGTCCGAGGATGGGAAAGAACAACACCGCTCCCGCCATCAGAGGCTGCAGGGTGCCCGTTCCCTTCAAGTGCACCCTCGGCTCGTCCAAACAAAGAAAACCGGGGGAAAGAGCTTCCACCTCACAAAGAAAACCGGGGGAAAGAGCGTCCACCTCGGAAAAGAGAAACATGTCCAGAGACCTGTGTGTTTCGCCCTTAAACCCGAGCACTAGGGGCCGACCTGCCGAAACCACGGGCAGTGCAACTATGGGAAGGGACGACGCTGCTCCCACCGCCGCAGCCTCTGGTGTGCCCACGACCAAAAAGGGCACCCAGAGCACACCCAAACAAAAACACCCCGCTCTAGGTGGGAAAGCCCCAGCGAAAGGGGCAAGAAACGTGTCCAAAAACGTGTGTGTCTACCCCTTACCGAACACCGGGGGCTCGCCTGGCCACACGACCACTGTTGTACTTCCCAGTGCAAGCACCAACTCTGCGCTTCAACCTACCACTAGTTCCCCCTTTCCTCCAAGCACCTGTGGCGCACCTGCCCAGAATACAGGTGGTTTAAAGGAAGGGAACATTCCCAAGACTGGAAAACCTGGTATTCCTGCTTCACCTCAGTATAACTCTGGCCCACCTGATGCAAACGCAGGTGGTACAGATGTAGACGACATCGTCGCCATGATGGCGGCCCTTCATATCAGCGAGCGCCCTCGGAAGACTAGCCGACTACCTAGCACCGACACAGGTGGTGCTATGGGAATCAGCACCACATCTACTAAGACGGGAAACACGACAGGTCCCCCACCCACACAGACCACACGGAGCGCCCCCAACCACAGCACTGATGGTGCAATGGGGGGGAGCGCCGCGCAATTCTAGAAATCTCCGCGCGGAACACGTAGGCCTGCCCCTAGTCAGAGTACTCCTCTGACTTTGCAGAAACCAGTACTGTGTTTGGAGGGTCCTGGCCTACTGTTCCTGTGCCCTGGACATAGCTGTCACCTTCATCAGCCGCCCAGGGCTCCATAGGAGACTTTCTTTTGTGTCGTGAGTCTTAACAAATATGGGACATTGATACGTGACAGTAAATGGACTTTGCTGTGCTATAAAGGGGCTCAGCCCCTTCAAGTGAAACTGAACCTACAAGTGAGAAGGAAACACCCTTCGGGGGTGTGTATTTTGGAAGGTGAGGGGCACCTGAGCCCAGTTAAGAACCACACCAGGTTCGAGAAGTTCCAGATGTAGTTCCAGAAGAGAAGAAAGCTGCCTGTACCGTCAACTGTGCATGCCAACCCTGGCTTGACGTTACCTTGGCTGACCCGAGCTCTGAGCCGGTTCTGCCTAGTCCTGCAACTGGCTGGATGCTGTCTGCTGTCTGCAAAAGTTCCTTTCCCCATACCTACTTGCCTCAATGGACCCGTACCTTTCCCAAACTGAACATATACTTCTATATCTATAAAACTTTGTTCTTGCTAATCTGCCTTTGCTCATGTGCCCTTTTGTCTCAACAGCGGAGAAAGAATTAACCCACGTGAGTGCTGACGGGGTCAACCAGAATTAACTATGTAAAATTTTCTGTGTATCAGGGGCTGGGATGTGGAAGTAGCCAGGCTGCTAGTGCTGACTCCTGAAATCTGCATTTTGACTCTAAGGGATGACAATCCAGGAGGAAATAAGGTTGAAAGGAGGGAGGGATGAGGTGACTGCCCTCCCCTCTTCCCTCTGTGTTTTGCTCTCCTCTCCCCCTACTCTGACCTCATTAGCGGCAGGATAACCCCCGATGTGTCAAAGGAAGCCACTCTATGATTTTAGTTTCTAAACATGTTTAAGTGTTTTCTTAGGTGCCTTCTTATTTCAGGTAGACTTAGGCCAGTCATTCCTCTATGTTCCCTCTTCACCCAGAGAGGACAGATTTGAACCTAGAGGAACAAAGGGAGTAAAAGCGCGTGCCTGCTCTGTGGCCTGGCTCTGGCCATTTCCACGGCCTCCTGCTATGAACTCTTAGGCTGCACAAGGCCACCTCTTAGAGAACATTTCTTTCTCATACGTATTTGACAAATCCAGACACAACGGGTCCACACGGTAAGTGGAGTCACTTGAGCCTCTGGCAAGCCATACGTGTCAATACTGGCAAGTCCTATAAAACTTCTCCTAACAATCGAGGCTTTGTCCCAAACAAGCCTACTTAGGAAAGCCATACTGAGAAGTAAGCTAAGGTGGGCAACTGCCTGAGACTTCCCTGCCCTGTAAACTTTTGGGCACCCTGAAGTCCAGTGCGTAAAGATCTCCTTTGTTCCTTCCTGATTCCGCTCTAGTCATATGCTCAGCCACCTGCAGCTCCCCGAGGTCCCCTTTCTTTGAGCCAGACCTTTGTGCACGTGACTACAGAAACTACCACTCTCCGTGCAGTCATCAGCCAAAGTCAAAGTATCTTACGTCTGCTTGAGCAGGTTGAAAAATCGCCCCTAAACTATGGCCCCCCAGGTCCATACCCTTGTCCTTAAAATCTATGATTATTAGTCCATTTGGAAAAAGGTCTTTGTAGATATAATCAAGTTAAAGATTTTGAGGTGGGGACGCCTGGGTGGCTCAGTTGGTTAAGCGGCTGCCTTCGCCTCAGGTCATGATCCCAGCGTCCTGGGATCGAGTCCCACATCTGGCTCCTTGCTCAGCAGGCAGCCTGCTTCTCCCTCTGCCTCTGCCTGCCACTCTGTCTGCTTGTGCTCAATCTCGCTCCTCTCACTCTCTCTGACAAATAAATAAATAAAATCTTTTAACAAAAAAAAAAAAAAAAAGATTTTGAGGTGGCGTTTTCATCCTGTATTATCCACGTGATCCCTGAGTAAAATAAGCAGCAAGTATCCTCACATAAGGAGGACAGGAGGAGGTCTGAGGCAGAAAAAAGGGAAGATGTGGGCACACAGAGGAGAAGGTGATGTGTAGACAAAGTCAGAGACTGAGTGATGAGGTCATAAGCCAAGGAAGCTGGCAACCATTAGAGGCCGAAAGAGGCACAGAATGGATTCTCCCCTAGAACATCTATGCAGCTCTATTGACACCTTGGTTTCAGACCTTTGGCCTCCAGAACCATGAGAGAGGAACCTTCTGTTGTTTAAGCCACCAAGTTTGTGGTCATTTTCATGGCAGCCACAGGGAACTAACACAGCTGGCATTAAACCTTTCCCAGGTCTTAGTGGTTTACTGCACAAATGTGTCCAAACTGTTTCAAAGGTCACAATGTCCTACCACCTAAGAAAGACCACAGCACAAAACCATCGTCTCTGGCAGTACCAGGACACTTCCCACATAGACGTTTTACTTTCCAGACTCCGGCTCCTTTTTATTTCTCAGCGTTCCCATGTAATGCACTAAATGTTAACACCTTTCAAAGATCCTAGTAAAGTACAAAAACCTTATTACATCTAGGTCTGGAGTAGGTTAGGAAGTAAAAAGGGAAAGATAGAGACTGAAATATTTTTTACTTTTATTGATAACCCGGGTTTGAGAAGCCCAGTTTGAGTGAGAGCTAAACGGCCCTATAACGGAACTCCAGAATTGGGCAGATCACCAACTAGTAATACTCGGGATGTGAGAAACAGAAGACACCCACTCGCACTCTCAAGGAAGAGACCAGAATTAGTCAAGGCAAGCATGACCAGTTAATTCTTCCGAAGCTTTCTACGCACACCATTTGCCCACCTTAGGGGCAGAGTAAATAAAGAAGCAGAGCTGAAATGATCCAAGGAGCTCTCTTGACATGACTAAATGCTCAGGAGTGGGGAAGGAACATTTGGTACTCCCTACTCCCACCCCAGCATTTAAAAAAAAAAAAAAAAACAAAGGAAAAAACACATTTACAATGTAAATCATATCGAACTACTTTAACCCTGATTTACTCTTAGTACACTAAATAGCCAATCAGGAGCCTTGTGCAAAAACATCCTGATTAGCTGCTAATAAAATTCTTTGGAAGCAGGTCCCTCTACATGACTCAGAGGGAGAATGTAGAACTGTATGCTTCAGGACTTGCTTACCCAAAAGACCTATCATTTGTATCCTGTGCTAGCAAATATGGCCCATGGCCTAGCTCCACCCTCATCTGCTCTTCCTGGATTAGTCACAAAGACACACGTAGAAATACACAAAAGGCATAAGGTAGGAATATATAATAAGGTAGTGGGGAAAAACATCGTAAGTGGAGTCAAGTACCACCACCATTTACCAGAGGTGAACTTTCAAGCAGCAACGTTCCCATTTCTTTTCTGGCTTATCTGTAAAGTGATAATAAGCAGTATACACATAACTACTTTTCATTTACTGAAATCTGATTTTTATGGCTAGCCACCATACACCAAGTAACATGCTAAGGCAACATCGACAGATGAAAGAAGGCAGTCCCTGGTGTCAAGGAACGGTGCCCAGGAGAAGACAGAGACATGTAAAAAAACACAATTAAAATACAGTGTAGCCCACGCGACTGTAGCCAACGCAACAACCAGGAAGGCAAAAGTGCAACGGTAGCAAAAAGGAGAGTGTGATCACAACACTAAAAGGACTTCACAATAAAAATAATACGCAAATTGAGTTTTGAAAAATGCAGTGGCTTTTTCCAGGTGCACAACAGGGAGAAAGGACTTCTTGGTGGAAGGAAAAGCACAATCCAATATAGTAAACTATTCACATCATCCAGGAAAGTGAAGTGGGGAGTAGCAGGAATAATGATCACATAAACTGGGCATCATGAATCTCTGTAAACAGAAAGCCACTGAATAATGACTCAACTGACAGACCACACTCGCATTTTTGCAAGACTACCTTAATAGAAACGTTGAGGACCCATGTAAGGGGGAAGAAAACAGAATTAGTAACTCCTGCCAGAAACATTAAGGACCTGATATTAAAACCAGGCAACAAATGAGAAGATATTCAGAGGCAGAAAGAACCCAGCGTGTTTGGTGATGAATTCAAATCTGGCGATGGGAAGTCAATAGGAAAGTACAAACAATGGTAATCTTAACATTTTCTGCTGAAAATGGTATCCAGAAAACAACGTACGGACAGTTTCTTAAAAGTTACAAAGACAGGAATGCTATTTCAGTGATCAAGTCTACTGGAATTAATTGGTGATGGCTCTGAGTTCTCTCAGCCTTCTATTCCCATGGTCTTTTCTCAAGGATTAAATGATCTGAGGATCTGGCTTTCAGTCATTGTTCACAATTTGTTGGTTCTGGTATCTTCGTGTTAACCGTCGTTCAGTTATTAAGAAATGGTTCAATGACTTTGTCTCTATCATCCTTCCATGGCTTCTTTTCTTGAAGTGTGTTGCTTTAGTTTCAATCACGCATTTAATCTTTATCTTATTATGGTAAAAAATTTATTGTTTTATTTATTTGTTTATTATGGTAAGATATTTATTGTTTTTATTTTTAATTTTTTTTTCTGGCAAGAGGTCTTCTCAAGAGGCTGTACCCTTTGAAATCCCATCAGCAATGAATAGGATTCCCTGTTGTCTCACATCCTTACCAGCAAGTGGTATCGTCAGTTTTGGGTATTGAAGCCATTTTATTAAATGGGTGGGGTATCCCACTGGTGTTTTGTTTTTCTCTAAGGCACGATGCATATCATTTTCCAATAATTCCCCAATGTTGAGCAGTTTTGTTTTAAAGATTTTATTTGACAGCGAGAGATCACAAGTAGGCAGAGAGAGAGAGAGAGAGAGAGAGAGAGAAGCAGGCTCCCTGCTGAGCAGACAGCCCGATGCGGGACTCGATCCCAGGACCCCGAGATCATGACCTGAGCCGAAGACAGCGGCTTAACCCACCGAGCCACCCAGGCGCCCCTGTTGAGCAATTTATATATGCTTATTTGTCATTTTTATATACTATCCACTAAGATGTCTACTCATATTGCCTTTTCGTTTTAATTGATTTGGGGACTTTATTCTCTTATTATGAAGTTGTTGTTGTTGTTGTTGTTGTTATTTTACTACTTCTTTGAATATTCTGCATGCATATCTTTCTTTAAGATCGGTGTTTTGAACCACATTCTCCTAGCCAGGTGCTCTTCTTTCCACTCTTTGAACATTGTCTTTCACAGAATGGACACTTTAAAATTTAATAAAGTCCACATTAGCAATTTTTTTTTCTTTCATGGATCATGCTTTTTCTGTTGTATATATATAAAAACTGTGCTTCAATCACACATTTAGTCTTTTACGGTGGCAAAATACACGTAACATAAAATTTTAAATAGACACTTCAGTGGCATTAAATGCATCCACGACGCTGTAGAACCATCACCACCATCCATCTCCAGAACTTTTTTATCATCCCAAAGTGAAACTCTATACCCATGAAAACAACATCCCCATACCCACTCAGTGCAACTCCTAGAAACCACTATTCGACTTCCTGCTGCTATGAATTTGCCTATTCTAAATACCTCAGCTAGGTAGAATCATATAATATTTGCCCTTTTGTAACTGACTGACTTCACTGAGCATAATGTTTTCAAGGTTCATCCACGTTGTAGCGTGTATCAGAATGTCATGACTTTTTAGGGCTGAATAACATTCCATTATATGTATATATCATACCTAGTACGTACAATAAATACATGTATTAGAGGGAAATGTAAAAATACATATTTGGTATTAGAAATCTGAGATAACTTTTCTGTTTTGAGGAAATTTGTCTAATAACAATTGTATTTTATCAGGAGCTCAATACCACTCGGAGGAGATGGGGTTAACCCCGACACCGACTCACTGAATGTCTTTCTTACATGAACCAAAGAATGCTGAACCTCCTCTCTAAAAAAGTCTTACCTGGCATAAATTTCAGATAGCAAAAAGAAAACCTCAAGAGGTTCAGTATTTCTGTTCAGAGAAGCAACTGGAACTTTAGATGATTACCTGGCACTGACAGGACTTGCTTGACATGAAAACAGAATTGTCAATCTCACAAGATCAGATGACCTTGTGAGAATTCCAAAACTTCCTGCCATTAATTGGAACTCCCTTAAGAACAGCCTTCCTTAAACATACCGATAACATGCTTCACAGATTGATATTCAGAAGCCCATGTTTTGGCTAAATGAGCTTCAGGGGGAAAAAAAAAAAAAAAAAGGAGACTTGTGGTTCAGTTCTACCTACTTTGGAGCCTCTGGTTAAATCACCCACTTCTGCTGTACTCTGTCATCTTATCTATAAAATTGAGGCAGCTCTAAAAACGTGTTGCACAGCTTCATGTGCAGTTGCCTTCATTTGTTTAGAATACTGGTAGCATCTAAAATATTAGTGAAAGAGGGCACATGCCATTTTGAATCATCCAGTACAACTCTTTCGAAATAAAGAAAAGAAAAAGGGCCCCAAATAACTAAGAGTTTCCCAAAGGGACACAATTATTTTATGGTCCATCTGGGACAAGAACCCTGTTATTGGCCATCCCACTCCATTCTTCTTCTCTTGGGTTCTGAGTAATACAGAGAAAGAGAAGCTCCATTCGATGTAGCTGTTGCAGGACTTGGCAAGGTTGGAATTGGAGCGCTGCGCATTAAGAAGTACCTGGAAAATGCTTAAAACTAAATGCGATATATACCAGGCACGCAGAAAACAGTGGCACCTGAAGATGTTTCTATAGAAAGAGCGGAACTGGTAACTGAAGGTAATATATGGGCTGTAGTTCCAAACAGGGTAAGTGAAATCCCATTTCCTGGCACCTTGGAGGTTCCACCCCAATACATAATATTAAACTGAAATAAACATTTGAGCTAGGTTATATTTAATTCTGGATGCTCACGTAAGCTAACAAAATATCTCAGGCATCACTTACGTTGTCATTTGTTTATGTTTGATTTTTAATTTCTAAGTTTTCCAAGCACAAAACAGAGGTTGGAGAAAGCTATATGGGAGGCGGCAGAAATAAAATAAGCTCATTTCATTTCCTGTGAAAATTAAGGTCCGATTTAATTCTTCATAGTTGCAAGTGTCCAAACCAACTCTTTTCATTTTATAGGCAAGGCTCCTCAAAAAGTCATGCTGAAGGACTTCTAATTACCCAAAAGTTACCTTATCTGTTTCAATACATATCACTATGTGTTATGGGAATTCTTCTGAGTAGCAGAGAAAGACTTCCTGGCTAAACGCTGGCATGCCTATAATGCAGACACGACGGTCTCAAACCATCCTAAAGGTGTTAGAGCCCACCTTTTCCACTACTCATAGTCAACAGAGGACAAAACAATCAACTTTTGCTTGTATAGGCTAACTCACTTCTTCATGAAAATGGATGGCCCATTAATAAGTCTGCAGTGTGGGCATCCCTGGATGCTGAATGTCTTGTAGGTCTTATTAATGTCATGGGTTTCTAGGGAGGATAGACTCAAAAACTTTGAGTCTAGTTTGATATTTACAACTAAATGATTATGTAACCTTGAGCAGAGTAAGCACATCATAAAAGAAAGATATTAATACCTGCCATCCCTATTTCTTGTGGGGCTCCTATAAAATACTAAAGTAATAGAGGTATATATATATATATGAATGCATATATTTTCATTGATATTTGTACACACTTGAAAAATCACTCTACTGAATGCACTATAAAAATCTTGATGATGTGGGGGGAGGAGTCAAGATGGCGGAGAAGTAGCAGGCTGAGAGGACATCGGGTAGCAGGAGATCAGCTAGACGGCTTATCTAACCACTGTGAACACCTACAAATCCAACGGGAAATCGAAGAGAAGAAGAGCAACAATTCTAGAAACAGAGAATCGATCACTTTCTGAAAGGTAGGACCTGCGGAGAAGTGAATCCAAAGCGACGGGAAGATAGACCCCGGGGGGAGGGGCCGGCTCCCGGCAAGCCGCGGAGCGACGGAGCACAAAATCGGGACTTTTAAAAGTCGGCTCCACTGGGAGACATCGCTCCAGAGGCTAAACCGGGGGGAAACCCAGGCGGGGTCAGCATAACCCCAGGTCCCGCGGGGTCACAGAAGGACTGGGGGTGTCTGAGTGCTGCAGAGCTCGCAGGTTTTAGAGCGGGGAAGCCGGCTACAGCGACAAAGCCGAGGAGTGAGCTCTAAGCCCGGGGTTACCTTGTGCCGGTCGCAGGCTGGGTGGGCTCGGAGCGCGGGCGGAGGCCACGGAGACAGAAGCCACCTGGCGCTTTTCTCCAGCTCCAGCAATTGACTGCTTTCCTCAAGGCGCGACCGCAGGCCAGGGAGGCGGGGCGGCTGGGCGCTTTGCTCTGAGAGCGCACTGAGGAGCGGAACCCCAAGCTCTCGGCTCCTCCGGGCCGAGAGATTGGGAGGCCGCCATCTTCATTCCCGTCCTCCGGAACGCTACGGAAAGCGCTCAGGGAACAAAAGCTCCCGAAAGCAAACCCGAGCGGATTCCTTAGCCCGGCCCCTGGCAAGGGCCCTGCAATTCCGCCTGCGGCAAAGACACTTGAGAATCACTACAACAGGCCCCTCCCCCAGAAGATCAACAAGAAACCCATCCAAAACCAACTTCAGTCACCAAGAACAGCGGAATTCCACAGCAGGAGAAAGCAAATCTTAACTGGACAAAATGACAAGGCAGAAAAACTCACCTCAAAAAAAAGAACAAGAGGCCGTACCAAAGGCTGGAGACCTAATCAATACGGACATTGGAAACATGACAGATCTAGAGTTCAGAATGACAATTCTCAAGGTTCTAGCCGGGCTCGAAAAAGGCATAGAAGATATTAGAGAAACCCTCTCCGGAGAGATAAAAGCCCTTTCTGGAGAAATAAAAGAACTAAAATCTAACCAAGTTGAAATCAAAAAAGCTATTCATGAGGTGCAATCAAAAATGGAAGCTCTCACTGCTAGGATAAATGAGGCAGAAGAAAGAATTAGTGACATAGAAGACCAAATGACAGAGAATAAAGAAGCTGAACAAAAGAGAGACAAACAGATACTGGACCACGAGGAGAGAATTCGAGAGATAAGCGACACCATAAGACGACACAACATGAGAATAATTGGGATTCCAGAAGAAGAAGAAAGAGAGAGGGGAGCAGAAGGTATATTGGAGACAATTATTGGAGAGAATTTCCCTAATATGGCAAAGGGAACAAACATCAAAATCCAGGAGATGCTAAGAACGCCCCTCAAAATCAATAAAAATAGGTCCACACCTCGTCACCTGATAGTAAAATTTACAAGTCTTAGCGACAAAGAGAAAATCCTGAAAGCAGCCCGGGAAAAGAAGTCTGTAACATACAAGGGTAAAAACATTAGACTGGCAGCGGACCTATCCACAGAGACCTGGCAGGCCAGAAAGAACTGGCATGATATATTCAGAGCACTAAATGAGAAAAACATGCAGCCAAGAATACTATATCCGGCTAGGCTATCATTGAAAATAGAAGGAGAGATAAAGAGCTTCCAGGACAAACAAAAGCTGAAGGAATTTGCAAACACCAAACCAGCTCTACAGGAAATATTGAAAGGGGTCCTCTCTAAGCAAAGAGAGACCCGAAAAGGAGTAGATCAGAAAGAAACAGAGACAATATACAGTAACAGTCACCTTACAGGCAATACAATGGCACTAAATTCATAGCTCTCAATAGTTACCCTGAATGTTAATGGGCTCAATGCCCCAATCAAAAGACACAGGGTATCAGAATGGATAAAAAAACAAAACCCATCCATATGCTGCCTACAAGAAACTCATTTTAGACCCGAAGACACCTCCAGATTTAAAGTGAGGGGGTGGAAAACAATGTACCATGCTAATGGACATCAGAAGAAAGCTGGGGTGGCAATCCTTATATCAGATCAATTAGATTTTAAGCCAAAGACTATAATAAGAGATGAGGAAGGACACTATATCCTACTCAAAGGGTCTGTCCAACAAGAAGACCTAACAATCTTAAATATCTATGCCCCTAACATGGGAGCAGCCAGCTATATAAACGAATTAATAACAAAATCAAAGAAATACATCGACAGTAATACAATAATAGCAGGGGACTTTAACACTCCCCTCACTGAAATGGACAGATCATCTAAGCAAAAGATCAACAAGGAAATAAAGGCCTTAAATGACACACTGGACCAGATGGACATCACAGATATATTCAGAACATTCCATCCCAAAGCAACTGAATATACATTCTTCTCTAGTGCACATGGAACATTCTCCAGAATAGACCACATCCTGGGTCATAAATCAGGTCTCAATCGGTACCAAAAGATTGAGATCATTCCCTGCATATTTTCAGACCACAATGCTCTGAAGCTCGAACTCAATCACAAGAGGAAATTTGGAAAGAACGCAAATACATGGAGACTAAACAGCATCCTTCTAAAAAATGAATGGGTCAACCAGGAAATTAAAGAAGAATTGAAAAAATTCATGGAAACAAATGATAATGAAAACACAACGGTTCAAAATCTGTGGGACACAACAAAGGCAGTCCTGAGAGGAAAATATATAGCGGTGCAAGCCTTTCTCAAGAAACAAGAAAGGTCTCAAATACACAACCTAACCCTACACCTAAAGGAGCTGGAGAGAGAACAACAAAGAAAGCCTAAACCCAGCAGGAGAAGAGAAATCATAAAGATCAGAGCAGAAATCAACGAAATAGAAACTAAAAAAACAATAGAACAAATCAACAAAACTAGGAGCTGGTTCTTTGAAAGAATTAATAAGATTGATAAGCCCCTGGCCAGACTTATCAAAAAGAAAAGAGAAAGGACGCAAATAAATAAAATCATGAATGAAAGAGGAGAGATCACAACCAACACCAAAGAAATACAAACAATTATAAGAACATACTACGAGCAACTCTACGCCAACAAATTTGACAATCTGGAAGAAATGGATACATTTCTAGAGACGTATAAACTACCACAATTGAACCAGGAAGAAATAGATAACCTGAACAGACCCATAACCAGTAAGGAGATTGAAAGAGTCATCAAAAATCTCCAAACAAACAAAAGTCCAGGACCAGACGGCTTCCCAGGGGAATTCTACCAAACATTCAAAGAAGAATTAATTCCTATTCTCCTGACACTGTTCCAAAAAATAGAAATGGAAGGAAAACTGCCAAACTCATTCTATGAGGCCAGCATCACCTTGATCCCAAAACCAGACAAGGATCCCACCAAAAAAGAGAATTACAGACCAATATCTTTGATGAACACAGATGCGAAAATACTCACCAAAATACTGGCCAATAGGATCCAACAGTACATTAAAAGGATTATTCACCACGACCAAGTGGGATTTATTCCAGGGCTGCAAGGTTGGTTCAACATCCGCAAATCCATCAATGGGATACAATACATTAATAAAAGAAAGGATAAGAACCATATGATACTCTCAATAGATGCTGAAAAAGCGTTGGACAAAGTGCAGCATCCCTTCCTGATTAAAACTCTTCAAAGTGTAGGGATAGAAGGCACATACCTCAATATTATCAAAGCCATCTATGAAAAACCCACCACAAATATCATTCTCAATGGAGAAAAGCGAAAGCTTTTCCGCTAAGGTCAGGAACACGGCAGGGATGTCCGTTATCACCACTGCTGTTCAACATAGTACTAGAAGTCCTAGCCTCAGCAATCAGACAACAAAAAGAAATTAAAGGCATCCAAATTGGCAAAGAAGAAGTCAAACTCTCACTCTTTGCAGATGATATGATACTATATGTGGAAAACCCAAAAGGCTCCACTCCAAAACTGCTAGAACTTATACAGGAATTCAGTAAAGTGTCAGGATATAAAGTCAATGCACAGAAATCAGTCGCATTTCTTTACACAAACAACAAGACGGAAGAAAGAGAAATTGAGGAGTCAGTCCCATTTACCATCGCACCCAAAACCATAAGATACCTAGGAATAAATCTAACCAAAGAGGCAAAGAATCTATACTCAGAAAACTATAAAGTCCTCATGAAAGAAATTGAGGAAGACACAAAGAAATGGAAAAATATTCCATGCTCATGGATTGGAAGAACAAATATTGTGAAAATGTCTATTCTACCTAAAGCAATCTACGCATTTAATGCAATCCCTATCAAAATCCCATCCATTTTTTTTAAAGAAATAGAACAAATAATCCTAAAATTTATATGGAACCAGAAAAGACCTCGAATAGCCAAAGGAATATTGAAAAAGAAAGCCAAAGTCGGTGGCATCACAATTCCAGATTTCAAGCTCTATTACAAAGCTGTCATCATCAAGACAGTATGGTACTGGCACAAAAACAGACATATAGACCAATGGAACAGAATAGAGAGCCCAGAAATAGACCCTCAACTCTATGGTCAACTAATCTTCGACAAAGCAGGAAAGAATATCCAATGGAAAAAAGACAGCCTCTTCAACAAATGGTGCTGGGAAAATTGGACAGCCACATGCAGAAAAATGAAATTGGACCATTTCCTTACACCACACACGAAAATAGACTCAAAATGGATGAAGGACCCCAATGGGAGAAAGGAATCTATCAAAATCCTTGAGGAGAATGCAGGCAGCAACCTCTTTGACCTCAACCGCAGCAACTTCTTCCTAGGAACATCGCCAAAGGCAACAGAAGCAAGGGCAAAAATGAACTATTGGGATTTCATCAAGATCAAAAGCTTTTGCACAGCTAAGGAAACAGTGAACAAAACCAAAAGACAACTGACAGAATGGGAGAAGATATTTGCAAACGACATAGCAGATAAAGGGCTAGTATCCAAAATCTATAAAGAGCTTATCAAACTCTATACCCAAAGAACAAATAATCCAGTCAAGAAATGGGCAGAGGACATGAACAGACATTTCTGCAAAGAAGACATCCAGATGGCCAACAGACACATGAAAAAATGCTCCACATCACTCGGTATCAGGGAAACACAAATCAAAACCACAATGAGATACCACCTCACACCAGTCAGAATGGCTAAAATGAACAAGTCAAGAAATGACAGATGCTGGCGAGGATGCGGAGAGAGGGGAACCCTCCTACACTGCTGGTGGGAATGCAGGCTGGTGCAACCACTCTGGAAAACAGTGTGGAGGTTCCTCAAAAAACTGAAAATAGAGCTACCCTTTGACCCAGCAATTGCACTACTGGATATATATCCTAAAGATACAAACGTGGTGCTCTGAAGGGGCACGTGCACCCGAATGTTTATAGCAGCAATGTCCACAATAGCCAAACTGTGGAAAGAGCCTAGATGTCCATCAACAGATGAATCGATAAAGAAGAAGTGGTATATATACACAATGGAATACTATGCAGCCATCAAAAGACATGAAATCTTGCCATTTGCGACGACGTGGATGGAACTAGAGGGTATCATGCTTAGCGAAATAAGTCAATCGGAGAAAGACAACTGTCATATGATCTCTTTGATATGAGGAAGTGGAGATGCAAGGCGGGGGGGGTTGGGGGGAGGTAGGAAAAGAAAAAATGAAAAGATGGGATTGGGAGGGAGACAAACCATAAAAGACTCAATCTCAAGAAACAGACTGAGGGTTGCGGGGGGGAGGGGGGACGGGAGAGGGTGGTGGGGGGAAATGGACATTGGGGAGGGTATGGGCTATGAGGAGTGCTGTGAATTGTGTAAACCTAGCGATTCACAGACCTGTACCACTGGTGATAAAAATACATTATATGTTTATTAAAATAAAAAAATTAAAACTCAAAAAAAAAAAAATCTTGATGATGTGTGGCCCCAAACTAGTTCCCAGTGCTTCCGCTAAAACTACTTAGATTAACAAAAACCTATTTTTTAGGTTAGTTGTCAGAGAACTACAAATACTGCTTCTCGCAGTACCTTGTCCCAACAATTCGCCTTCCTCTTAGCATCAGTCCTCAATTCAGAAACGCTGGAGATTGGTTCATCAATTTATGTACACAAGTATTCATTTAGCCAAGAAAATTTATTTATCTTTTACCAGATTTCAGGCACTATTCTTCAGTATGTGCAGGGGATATAGTAGTGAACCACATGTATTCACCCCCTCTCTCCAGTGTTTGGGGGGGGGCTTGGGGAGGGTTAAAATAAAGAAACAAATACATAAACTCAAATATAAACATAAATAAGAATTAAATAAATGGATAAAATAACGAGCATGTCAGGTAAGTGCTAAAGGGAACTAGAAAGCAAGGAAGGGAGATGAACATAGTTGATGGGAAGAGGTTGCAATCTGAAATTAAGTGATCAATGAAGACTTTATGGGGAAGATAAAAGAAATCTTAAGCTTTTTTTAAAAAAATGGGTTTATTTATTTGAGGGAGAGTGCATCCAAGAGTGGGGGGTGGGGTGGGTGGGGAGGGACAAGAAGACCAGTGAGCAGGAGCCTGACTTGGGGCCGGATCTCACGAAGATCACGACCTGAGCTAAAATCAAGAGTCAGATGCCTAACCAACTGAGCCATTCAGTTGCTCCTGAGGAAGACGAAATTTAAGCAAGAATATAAGGTGAATGTGGGCGACAGCAATGTGCATATTTGGGGACTGAATGTTACAAGCAGAGGCAATAAAGAGTCAGGTGGAAAGCAGAGGCAAAAGCGTACCTGGAAGAGTCAAGCAACAGAAAGAATGTCAGCATGTGGAGGACAGAATGAGCAAAGTGGAGAGGAGAAGGAAGAACTCAGGAAGGAAGTTGCAGGCCTAGACTGCTAGGGCTGTAGAGGCATTCTGAGGATTTTCTCTTTGCCTTGAGTGAGCAGCTACAGAGATTTCAGTGATAGGATCTGAACGACGACGTTTTAACAGAAGCTCTCTGGATGCCGTATTAGAGGCTGCACGGGAGTGAAGACAAGATCAGGAAGACCAAATATTGGTTTAAAAGAAGTGAATTACTGGGGCATCAGTCGGTTCCTCAGTCGGTTAAGCATCTGCCTTTGTGTCAGGTCTTGATCCCAGAGTCTGGGGACGGAGCGAGCCCTCCCCAACACCCCGACACCCCAACCCTCCCGCGCCCCTCCCCCACTGCCCTGCTCAGCAGGGAGTCTGCTTCTCCCTCTCCCCCTGCTTGTGCTCTCTCCCACTCTCTCTCAAATAAATAAATAAAATCTTAAGGGGAAAAAAAAAAGATGCGAATTACTCAAAGATGTACCTTCTACTCAGTGAAGACAGAGAGCAGAGGTGAGCAAATAATGGTCCACGGGTCAAATCAGGCTCTCAGCCTGTTTTTGTATGGTCTATGAGATAATAATGGTTCTTACATTTTAAAAGCCTGAAGGAGGAGATGAGGCTACAGAAACCACACATGGCCCACAAAGCCTAACATACTTAAAACTTAAAGCATGTTTGCCAGCACCTGATATAAAGCATCCAGCTGGTAGTAGGTCCTCGACAAAACTGCAGGGGGAATGCATGAGTAAACTCTCTGCTGAAAATATTATAGTTATACAGGAGTCAAGGAACATTTGTGTCTTTACCCCTAACCTTCAAAAACAATGTCACTTCCATTGGGCTATTGAAAAATAGTCTGTTTTTCAAAACAGTAACCTAGAAGGCATTTTCCCACATAAGCAATGTCATAAACAACTTTTAGGCAAAGTGAAACAGCAAAAAATAAAGTAATAAAAAACATTTTTATAGAACTTTGAAACTTTACAAACCATTTTCATATTCATTACCTTATTTAATCCTCAAATCAACTCCATGAGGTAGGTATTACTTTCCCATTAGAAATTACTACATCCTGGGACGCCTGAGTGGCTCAGTCAGTTGGGCATCTGCCTTCAGCTCAGGTCCTGATCCCATCCCACATTGGGCCCCTTGCTCAGCGGGGAGCCTGCTTCTCCCTCTCCCTATCCTGCTCATGTATTCGCGCGCTCGCTCTCTCGCTCTCTGTCAAATAAGAAAATAAAATCTGGGGGGGGGGGGGGAAGGAAATTACTACATCCTAAATCTTTACTGTTTTCTCAAGAAAAGTTGAAATCTTGAATGTTTCATCTGTGAATGCTGAGGTTGGGTTTTTCTCTTTTTCTCCTATGGAAGCGTTAGATGCTAAAATCAACAGGTATTTTCAGTTCAAGATGGCAGACTAGAAAAACATACTTACTTTCTATTCCTTTTTAAACCATATTTAGGGGCGCCTGGGTGGCTCGGTGGGTTGGGGCCTCTGCCTTCGGCTCGGCTCATGATCCCATGGTCCTGGGATCCAGCCCCACATTGGGCTCTCTGCTCAGTGGGGAGTCTGCTTCCTCCTCTCTCTCTCTCTCTCTCTCTCTCTCTCTGCCTGCCTCTCTGCCTACTTCTGGTCTCTGTCTCTCAAATAAATAAATAAAATCTTAAAAAAAGAAAAAGAAGAAACCATATTTAATCAAAGGATAGAAACACCAGAATTAATACCAAAGCCAAGAGATTGTGGAAGTCATCAACCACAGACAGACTCTGATACATTTCTAGAAGGCAAGAAGTGAAATGGAGGAGTGACGGACAGAATGATCAAGAAAAGACTACCCTGAGGAGGGGCTGCACAAAACCAGTTTACTTCTGCTGAGCCTCGGTTGCAGTAAAGAGAGAGAGAAGAGGGGCTGAAAACAAGGAGACAAAAGTCCAGAATAAAAGTTCACTTAATCAGCTCCAAGGATCCCTCGGTCTGCCCTCCATATGACTCTGTATGTATTACAGTAGATTGTTGGTGAGCAAAATAAGAGAAAGGGGATGAGTGGTCAACCACAGGTTATTAGCTATAGTTCACTGTCATTACTACAAATTCCATCCAAGGCTGCCCACCCATGGCTTCACTTGCCATAACGGAAGATTACTGCTTTATAAGTGGTCAAACGAGGAGTAATCTTTCTGGCCACTTTATAAATAGCTGTTATTGTTAACATATTTTCATTAATGACTAAATCAATCATTTAAAAAACTTTTACCTTGACAAACTCTATCTCAACATGTTTGCTTCTGCCAAGCCATAATATTATCTAAGAGTAACGACTTTCCATCTAAATTATTTCATCTTACGAGGACAAGGAAGAGAATGGTCTACATTTCAAAAAAAGCACCTTGTCCCTATTCCCATTTGACAAGAAAAATGAACAGGTAGATTTTTCTGCGATATCCTCGTCCAAATTTCCTTTTATTGTCCTGAAGTCCTAACACTCATCATGTTTAATTCTTCCTCCTTTGGGAAAAAACAGAGATAGAAACAATATGACTGTAATTTATTGTTTTCAGATATGTCAGATGTGACCACCTTTTTCAGAGTTCCTCTAAGAAATCTCTGCCCAAAATTTGTACAAACTTGCTATTTCTGTTCCAAAAAAAAAAAAAAAAATCAAGAACTTGTTCCTAATGCAACTCTTCTCAAATGATATCATGAAATTATGGCTAAATGTCATAGCTGTAAATCATTTCTCCTCCTAGAGAGTTTAGAAAGAGCTTATGATATTTGTCCTTTTTTTCAAGCAGAATGTGGGTCTGAGTGAGACCTTCTGTGTCCCACCAACCTCAAAGTTTCGTAAGGACAGAAGTCCAAATTTGCTCCACCAAGAGAGCTCTAAAACTAATTTTGTGACATATGAATCATGTCCACAGCTATTTCAAATACAAAAAATAAAAATACATACAAAACTTTAAAAGGTATATACATTTCTTTTACTGATCAGTACGATTCTTGGTTCTGAAACTTTTGCATGTCGTATTTGTAATGTACAACATCAGCCCCATGAGAGAGAAACACTTCAATGAAGGACGTTGAAGGAGTGCCTGGGTGGCTCAGCCAGTTAGGCGTCTACCTTCAGCTCAGGTCAGAATCCCCAGGTCCTGGGATGGAGCCCCACCATGGGCTCTCTGCTCAGTGCAAGGCCGCTTCTCCCTCTGCCTGCCGCTCCCCCTGCTTGTGCGCGTGCTCGCTCGCTCGCTCTCTCTGACGTATAAATAAATAAAATCTTAAAAAGAAAATGAAGTAAGCCAAGGAAACGAGATTCAGACTAGGTAAAGCCACGTGTAAGATAAGATTTTTTGAAATCTTTCTCAGCATGCTTCGAAGCTTCCAGCTCCTAGACAGTAATACCTGTTCCCCCTGCCAGACTCCCAAGAGTATGTCTCCCCTCTTGTGCGTAACAATGTCTAGAATTACATGTATGTGCCAACAATGTGGAGTGAACCTGGCTGGCATACTCACAATGACCAAACTGTATTGATCTTACTTTAGTCCATTACATTGCTCCACTGTTAACTTGAATAAACGACGTATCCGCTTTCTAGACATGGCCAGCTTCTAATCTATATGCAATAACCCACTGCTGCACTCCTTTCAGGTAGGTAACAATTTATCTAGAATATAATCTTTATATATTTACATAACATCTTTAAATATAATCTTACATCTCTGGATCCTTCAAAGTAGACCAAAGACCAAACTGGGTCTGCAAGGCTGAATTACGACTGTGGGATGGTAGGAGGCTCACAACTGATGGTCCCGTGAGCCCCGTCTTCTGAGATCAGAATCCGGTGTGGTCCCTGATCCATGGGAACAAAAGAAGACTTCATATTGGGCAGTGGCTGCGCTCATTGTGAGTACAGCACCGTGCTCAGTACCCTAAGAACTACAAAAAACAAAGATTTAAATTTAAAAAAAGCTAACACACACTCCAGAGTAAGAGCTCGGGGATCACTCGGGCTGGGTTCGAATCCCGCCTAAGGCACTACCCTCTGTGTGACCCTTGCCAAATTCCTAAAAAGAACGAACGAACTTACCTGCCAGAAAGGGAGGCAACGGAATACAGCATCTAGTCAGGTCAGGCTTAGGAGTCTGCTCGGAAACCTCTGCCGCTTGCCAGGTCACTCTGGTGGCCTGGCTCCAGGCCTCGCAGGGAGGCAGGGAAGTTCCCTGGAGCAGCAGGCCACCCCTCGCAGCGCCAGGGGGCTCCCGTGCTCCCTTGTTTGGCGGCTTGCTCCGGGGAGGGCTGGCAACCCACAGCCAGGGCCTGGGGACCACCGCAGTCCCACAGAGTCCCCCGCGTTGGCCCGGAGGCGGCCATATTGGGGCTAACCAACTCCCCACGTCAGAAGGAAGTCCCGGGCGCTGGAGGCTGGAGGGCGGGGCCCTGGGGCCTCGCCTTTGCCCTCCCTCCGGCGCATTCAGTTCCTGCGCTGGGCATGCCCCGCCCTTCTCTGTGATGTGTTCCGGGGGTACATCACAAGCACCCGGCTGGGTTGCTCAGTGCCTGCTAGACCTCGAGAAGAGTGAGGACCTCCGGAGGCTCTCTCCGGGTTTCATCCTCTTGCCTCGCGGTCGTTCGGCACACTGCAAGCGCTACATGGGCAATCTGCTTCGTAAGTTTCGTCCCCCGCCCCGCCGCCGTCCCCTGCCAGGCGGCTGTCGCCCGCTGGTCTCTCCTGCCTGCTCAGCCTCCCATCCTGTCCGGCACCACCCGGCTGCTCCCGCACCTTCCCACTGCCCTGGGCACAGGCCGTTCCACCGGGATCGGGATCGCAGGCCTTTACCAGCCAGCTTTCGTGTGGAGCCAAAGAGACGGTACCCGCTCCCTCAGGCCGTGTGTTCCCCTGTGGGCCTCCTCCCCTCGGTGAACTGGAGGGACCCTCCGAAAAAACGGGTACTATCTGCCCGTACTTCCATCACGTTCGGCCCCTCGAGAGCTGTGAGGATCCCTCCACCCCGGCAGAAATTCACTGTCCTGCGTTCGCCACCCGAGCAGACAGTCGAGGCTGTGAAGCCGAAACCATCCAGTTACCTCGCCCCTTCCTGCCCAAAGGGGTTGGGGGAGAAGGCCCCAGAAGTGCCTGGAGAAGGGAAGGAACGTTTTGTGGAGACCAGAGGACAGGATGATGGGAACAGGGCCCCCCACGGCAGTGGGGCTATACTGTTGACATCCAGGCCCCTGGAGACCGGTGGACTGCTCAGTTCCGACCAATGCAGCCCTGCACCTGGGGACCAATCTCCCAATCCCTCAGGAGACAGCTTGGGGGAAAACACTCGGATACCTCGGGTGAGCTCCCCCTCTGAAAGACCTGCCGTCACCTCAGAGGGCCCTGCTGGTGACGTCGTTCCTCTTCGGGAGCCTGATACAGAGGCCGCAGTGCTCTCCGACCCAACCCCAAGCTGCCCCTTGCTGCAGGAGGGATTAACACAGCAAGGGGTGGCGGAAAACCATCAGCCTCTCCTGAGCACACCAGACCTATCAAGGGAGGTCAGAGAGGCGGACAAGCCTTCAGGCATCCCATCAGGGTACTCTCTTCCACCGGTATCTGCCACCAGTAGGCCCTCCAAAAGGAAAATATCCATGCCCCTCTTTGTGCCTCTGCCATCGGCAATGCCATTGCAGTGGGGCAGAGGAGAGTTGCCCCCACCTCCTAAGCTGCCTTGCATAGCTATTGACAAAGACCTGGGCATTTGGGGCAATACCGAGGGTCAGGGGAAGGTGGTCTCTGAGGGCGGAGCAGAGATCCTGGCAGACGACGGGGCCACTCCACCTGCCCCTTCGTCGCCCCTACTGGCCTCAAAGACTACAGACTCCCTGCCCCCGGCCGTTCACACGTCACAGGTCCCTGTTCCTACCACCGACTTGGCTGGCCAATCTGCCAGGCCCCCAATCCCGTCTGTCCCTCCACCCTCCCCAACAGAAAATACTGATCAGGAGACAGGAGATGGAGCTCCTAACTCTCCTACTCTTGCTGTTCCTACTGCTTCTCCTCCCCCTGGGGAAGCGCCACCCAAGAACGAAGAAGACCCTCCTCAACCCGTCATCGTCATCGATAGAACACCGACTTCTGACCCCCTGACACCACCTAACACCTCTACCATCTCATCACAGCTGCCCTCCTGCAAAGGAGAATCCCCAACTCCTATGTGTGTAGATCCGCCCCCTCTTTTCCCACCCACCCCTCTTCCAGTCCCTTCCCCAAACACTCCCGTTATTGTTGTGGTGGCTGTAACAACTCAGCCGGTTTCTTCTGCTGTCACAGCAAGGGCATCGGCCAATGTGACATCTGGTCATAGTTCAAATTCTGATGTCACTGACATGGACACGACTCCTCCTCCTCAAGCTATCACTTTCAGGTCTGCCCCAGGCCCCGGGGTGAGCTCTCCTTCATTATCCCAGGGCCGTCGCAATAGGATGCTGAAGCGCCCTGGAAAGACTCTCGCCTCGACCATCCCATCAAAACGGATGGCCACCGGCCCCAACATCACCCCTCAGCCCACACAAGGGACACTTGCTGGGCAACAGCAGACAGCCGTTCTCCCCAGTGCTGGTATTTCCGCTGGCTTACTCGTGAATTCTGGAACCACCACCGTTCCAGTAGGCAGCACCTCTGCAAACCGCAGCCACTGCTCTAACCCTGATGCCATGGATACCACACCTCCCTCACAGGCCGTCCTCTTTCATTCTCTGCCTCAGTCCAAGGCAAACCACTTACCACCCTACAACACACCACCCAGTAGCAGCACTGCTGTGGCCCATCACTCTACCCATTTTCCGGCAAAGTTAACCATCATACCAATACCAACTGGTAACCACTCTGCCCCAGGAATCCCCTCTCAGCCCGTAGCCGGGAACCAAAATGGGCAGCAGCCTGGCAACTCCTACCGGTTGGGAAAACCAGTAGCCCCAACACAAGCCACAGGCCCAACCGCCTCTACAGCCCAACCACCCAAAGATGGCAGAAAGCAATCAGGTCTGGCAGCCTCTGCATTTGGCACCACTGTCAAAAAACAGAAGGCCGTTGGCTACAAGACAGGGATTCTCCCCGATGGCATATCTACCGCTAGTGGCCGTGCAGTTGCCGCTGGGATCCTCAGTGCCAGGGTCAGTAGCTCCCTCATTACCCTTACTACTCTAGCCCCACAGGTGTTAACAGGACCTGCAGCCCCCATGGACGGTGGGAGCTTTGGGTTTGGTGTCTCTATCGCAGGCCCCGCTCACCCACAGCAACCCCGAACATCCAACCTTGGGGCAGGACTGCAGGGGGCACCCAGCACCACTTCCGCTCCTCCTTTTGGTCAGACGACTCGGGCCTTGTCTCAAACCAATATGGCTGCTGCTGTAGGAGGGGCAAGTACTGTCCCAGTATTTGGACAGGCTTCCAATGCCACTTTAAACCCGGCTACCTGGGGCCAACCCGCCCAAAATGGGCGGGGTGCAGTAGTGGGCAACCACAACACTGCTGCAACCGTTGGAGGCGCTGGTGGGCCCAGTACCCTTAACTGTACCCAGGGAACATCCAAGCAAAGAAAATCTCCTCCAGGTGGAAAACCAACCGGGAAAGGCAAGAGCAATGGCTCCAAAGACATGTCCACTTCCACCTTAAACCAAAGCACCAAGAGCCAACCCGCCCAAAGCAGGGGTGGTCCGAGGATGGGAAAGAACAACACCGCTCCCGCCATCAGAGGCTGCAGGGTGCCCGTTCCCTTCAAGTGCACCCTCGGCTCGTCCAAACAAAGAAAACCGGGGGAAAGAGCTTCCACCTCACAAAGAAAACCGGGGGAAAGAGCGTCCACCTCGGAAAAGAGAAACATGTCCAGAGACCTGTGTGTTTCGCCCTTAAACCCGAGCACTAGGGGCCGACCTGCCGAAACCACGGGCAGTGCAACTATGGGAAGGGACGACGCTGCTCCCACCGCCGCAGCCTCTGGTGTGCCCACGACCAAAAAGGGCACCCAGAGCACACCCAAACAAAAACACCCCGCTCTAGGTGGGAAAGCCCCAGCGAAAGGGGCAAGAAACGTGTCCAAAAACGTGTGTGTCTACCCCTTACCGAACACCGGGGGCTCGCCTGGCCACACGACCACTGTTGTACTTCCCAGTGCAAGCACCAACTCTGCGCTTCAACCTACCACTAGTTCCCCCTTTCCTCCAAGCACCTGTGGCGCACCTGCCCAGAATACAGGTGGTTTAAAGGAAGGGAACATTCCCAAGACTGGAAAACCTGGTATTCCTGCTTCACCTCAGTATAACTCTGGCCCACCTGATGCAAACGCAGGTGGTACAGATGTAGACGACATCGTCGCCATGATGGCGGCCCTTCATATCAGCGAGCGCCCTCGGAAGACTAGCCGACTACCTAGCACCGACACAGGTGGTGCTATGGGAATCAGCACCACATCTACTAAGACGGGAAACACGACAGGTCCCCCACCCACACAGACCACACGGAGCGCCCCCAACCACAGCACTGATGGTGCAATGGGGGGGAGCGCCGCGCAATTCTAGAAATCTCCGCGCGGAACACGTAGGCCTGCCCCTAGTCAGAGTACTCCTCTGACTTTGCAGAAACCAGTACTGTGTTTGGAGGGTCCTGGCCTACTGTTCCTGTGCCCTGGACATAGCTGTCACCTTCATCAGCCGCCCAGGGCTCCATAGGAGACTTTCTTTTGTGTCGTGAGTCTTAACAAATATGGGACATTGATACGTGACAGTAAATGGACTTTGCTGTGCTATAAAGGGGCTCAGCCCCTTCAAGTGAAACTGAACCTACAAGTGAGAAGGAAACACCCTTCGGGGGTGTGTATTTTGGAAGGTGAGGGGCACCTGAGCCCAGTTAAGAACCACACCAGGTTCGAGAAGTTCCAGATGTAGTTCCATAAGAGAAGAAAGCTGCCTGTACCGTCAACTGTGCATGCCAACCCTGGCTTGACGTTACCTTGGCTGACCCGAGCTCTGAGCCGGTTCTGCCTAGTCCTGCAACTGGCTGGATGCTGTCTGCTGTCTGCAAAAGTTCCTTTCCCCATACCTACTTGCCTCAATGGACCCGTACCTTTCCCAAACTGAACATATACTTCTATATCTATAAAACTTTGTTCTTGCTAATCTGCCTTTGCTCATGTGCCCTTTTGTCTCAACAGCGGAGAAAGAATTAACCCACGTGAGTGCTGACGGGGTCAACCAGAATTAACTATGTAAAATTTTCTGTGTATCAGGGGCTGGGATGTGGAAGTAGCCAGGCTGCTAGTGCTGACTCCTGAAATCTGCATTTTGACTCTAAGGGATGACAATCCAGGAGGAAATAAGGTTGAAAGGAGGGAGGGATGAGGTGACTGCCCTCCCCTCTTCCCTCTGTGTTTTGCTCTCCTCTCCCCCTACTCTGACCTCATTAGCGGCAGGATAACCCCCGATGTGTCAAAGGAAGCCACTCTATGATTTTAGTTTCTAAACATGTTTAAGTGTTTTCTTAGGTGCCTTCTTATTTCAGGTAGACTTAGGCCAGTCATTCCTCTATGTTCCCTCTTCACCCAGAGAGGACAGATTTGAACCTAGAGGAACAAAGGGAGTAAAAGCGCGTGCCTGCTCTGTGGCCTGGCTCTGGCCATTTCCACGGCCTCCTGCTATGAACTCTTAGGCTGCACAAGGCCACCTCTTAGAGAACATTTCTTTCTCATACGTATTTGACAAATCCAGACACAACGGGTCCACACGGTAAGTGGAGTCACTTGAGCCTCTGGCAAGCCATACGTGTCAATACTGGCAAGTCCTATAAAACTTCTCCTAACAATCGAGGCTTTGTCCCAAACAAGCCTACTTAGGAAAGCCATACTGAGAAGTAAGCTAAGGTGGGCAACTGCCTGAGACTTCCCTGCCCTGTAAACTTTTGGGCACCCTGAAGTCCAGTGCGTAAAGATCTCCTTTGTTCCTTCCTGATTCCGCTCTAGTCATATGCTCAGCCACCTGCAGCTCCCCGAGGTCCCCTTTCTTTGAGCCAGACCTTTGTGCACGTGACTACAGAAACTACCACTCTCCGTGCAGTCATCAGCCAAAGTCAAAGTATCTTACGTCTGCTTGAGCAGGTTGAAAAATCGCCCCTAAACTATGGCCCCCCAGGTCCATACCCTTGTCCTTAAAATCTATGATTATTAGTCCATTTGGAAAAAGGTCTTTGTAGATATAATCAAGTTAAAGATTTTGAGGTGGGGACGCCTGGGTGGCTCAGTTGGTTAAGCGGCTGCCTTCGCCTCAGGTCATGATCCCAGCGTCCTGGGATCGAGTCCCACATCTGGCTCCTTGCTCAGCAGGCAGCCTGCTTCTCCCTCTGCCTCTGCCTGCCACTCTGTCTGCTTGTGCTCATTCTCGCTCCTCTCACTCTCTCTGACAAATAAATAAATAAAATCTTTTAACAAAAAAAAAAAAAAAAAAGATTTTGAGGTGGCGTTTTCATCCTGTATTATCCACGTGATCCCTGAGTAAAATAAGCAGCAAGTATCCTCACATAAGGAGGACAGGAGGAGGTCTGAGGCAGAAAAAAGGGAAGATGTGGGCACACAGAGGAGAAGGTGATGTGTAGACAAAGTCAGAGACTGAGTGATGAGGTCATAAGCCAAGGAAGCTGGCAACCATTAGAGGCCGAAAGAGGCACAGAATGGATTCTCCCCTAGAACATCTATGCAGCTCTATTGACACCTTGGTTTCAGACCTTTGGCCTCCAGAACCATGAGAGAGGAACCTTCTGTTGTTTAAGCCACCAAGTTTGTGGTCATTTTCATGGCAGCCACAGGGAACTAACACAGCTGGCATTAAACCTTTCCCAGGTCTTAGTGGTTTACTGCACAAATGTGTCCAAACTGTTTCAAAGGTCACAATGTCCTACCACCTAAGAAAGACCACAGCACAAAACCATCGTCTCTGGCAGTACCAGGACACTTCCCACATAGACGTTTTACTTTCCAGACTCCGGCTCCTTTTTATTTCTCAGCGTTCCCATGTAATGCACTAAATGTTAACACCTTTCAAAGATCCTAGTAAAGTACAAAAACCTTATTACATCTAGGTCTGGAGTAGGTTAGGAAGTAAAAAGGGAAAGATAGAGACTGAAATATTTTTTACTTTTATTGATAACCCGGGTTTGAGAAGCCCAGTTTGAGTGAGAGCTAAACGGCCCTATAACGGAACTCCAGAATTGGGCAGATCACCAACTAGTAATACTCGGGATGTGAGAAACAGAAGACACCCACTCGCACTCTCAAGGAAGAGACCAGAATTAGTCAAGGCAAGCATGACCAGTTAATTCTTCCGAAGCTTTCTACGCACACCATTTGCCCACCTTAGGGGCAGAGTAAATAAAGAAGCAGAGCTGAAATGATCCAAGGAGCTCTCTTGACATGACTAAATGCTCAGGAGTGGGGAAGGAACATTTGGTACTCCCTACTCCCACCCCAGCATTTAAAAAAAAAAAAAAAAAACAAAGGAAAAAACACATTTACAATGTAAATCATATCGAACTACTTTAACCCTGATTTACTCTTAGTACACTAAATAGCCAATCAGGAGCCTTGTGCAAAAACATCCTGATTAGCTGCTAATAAAATTCTTTGGAAGCAGGTCCCTCTACATGACTCAGAGGGAGAATGTAGAACTGTATGCTTCAGGACTTGCTTACCCAAAAGACCTATCATTTGTATCCTGTGCTAGCAAATATGGCCCATGGCCTAGCTCCACCCTCATCTGCTCTTCCTGGATTAGTCACAAAGACACACGTAGAAATACACAAAAGGCATAAGGTAGGAATATATAATAAGGTAGTGGGGAAAAACATCGTAAGTGGAGTCAAGTACCACCACCATTTACCAGAGGTGAACTTTCAAGCAGCAACGTTCCCATTTCTTTTCTGGCTTATCTGTAAAGTGATAATAAGCAGTATACACATAACTACTTTTCATTTACTGAAATCTGATTTTTATGGCTAGCCACCATACACCAAGTAACATGCTAAGGCAACATCGACAGATGAAAGAAGGCAGTCCCTGGTGTCAAGGAACGGTGCCCAGGAGAAGACAGAGACATGTAAAAAAACACAATTAAAATACAGTGTAGCCCACGCGACTGTAGCCAACGCAACAACCAGGAAGGCAAAAGTGCAACGGTAGCAAAAAGGAGAGTGTGATCACAACACTAAAAGGACTTCACAATAAAAATAATACGCAAATTGAGTTTTGAAAAATGCAGTGGCTTTTTCCAGGTGCACAACAGGGAGAAAGGACTTCTTGGTGGAAGGAAAAGCACAATCCAATATAGTAAACTATTCACATCATCCAGGAAAGTGAAGTGGGGAGTAGCAGGAATAATGATCACATAAACTGGGCATCATGAATCTCTGTAAACAGAAAGCCACTGAATAATGACTCAACTGACAGACCACACTCGCATTTTTGCAAGACTACCTTAATAGAAACGTTGAGGACCCATGTAAGGGGGAAGAAAACAGAATTAGTAACTCCTGCCAGAAACATTAAGGACCTGATATTAAAACCAGGCAACAAATGAGAAGATATTCAGAGGCAGAAAGAACCCAGCGTGTTTGGTGATGAATTCAAATCTGGCGATGGGAAGTCAATAGGAAAGTACAAACAATGGTAATCTTAACATTTTCTGCTGAAAATGGTATCCAGAAAACAACGTACGGACAGTTTCTTAAAAGTTACAAAGACAGGAATGCTATTTCAGTGATCAAGTCTACTGGAATTAATTGGTGATGGCTCTGAGTTCTCTCAGCCTTCTATTCCCATGGTCTTTTCTCAAGGATTAAATGATCTGAGGATCTGGCTTTCAGTCATTGTTCACAATTTGTTGGTTCTGGTATCTTCGTGTTAACCGTCGTTCAGTTATTAAGAAATGGTTCAATGACTTTGTCTCTATCATCCTTCCATGGCTTCTTTTCTTGAAGTGTGTTGCTTTAGTTTCAATCACGCATTTAATCTTTATCTTATTATGGTAAAAAATTTATTGTTTTATTTATTTGTTTATTATGGTAAGATATTTATTGTTTTTATTTTTAATTTTTTTTTCTGGCAAGAGGTCTTCTCAAGAGGCTGTACCCTTTGAAATCCCATCAGCAATGAATAGGATTCCCTGTTGTCTCACATCCTTACCAGCAAGTGGTATCGTCAGTTTTGGGTATTGAAGCCATTTTATTAAATGGGTGGGGTATCCCACTGGTGTTTTGTTTTTCTCTAAGGCACGATGCATATCATTTTCCAATAATTCCCCAATGTTGAGCAGTTTTGTTTTAAAGATTTTATTTGACAGCGAGAGATCACAAGTAGGCAGAGAGAGAGAGAGAGAGAGAGAGAGAGAAGCAGGCTCCCTGCTGAGCAGACAGCCCGATGCGGGACTCGATCCCAGGACCCCGAGATCATGACCTGAGCCGAAGACAGCGGCTTAACCCACCGAGCCACCCAGGCGCCCCTGTTGAGCAATTTATATATGCTTATTTGTCATTTTTATATACTATCCACTAAGATGTCTACTCATATTGCCTTTTCGTTTTAATTGATTTGGGGACTTTATTCTCTTATTATGAAGTTGTTGTTGTTGTTGTTGTTGTTATTTTACTACTTCTTTGAATATTCTGCATGCATATCTTTCTTTAAGATCGGTGTTTTGAACCACATTCTCCTAGCCAGGTGCTCTTCTTTCCACTCTTTGAACATTGTCTTTCACAGAATGGACACTTTAAAATTTAATAAAGTCCACATTAGCAATTTTTTTTTCTTTCATGGATCATGCTTTTTCTGTTGTATATATATAAAAACTGTGCTTCAATCACACATTTAGTCTTTTACGGTGGCAAAATACACGTAACATAAAATTTTAAATAGACACTTCAGTGGCATTAAATGCATCCACGACGCTGTAGAACCATCACCACCATCCATCTCCAGAACTTTTTTATCATCCCAAAGTGAAACTCTATACCCATGAAAACAACATCCCCATACCCACTCAGTGCAACTCCTAGAAACCACTATTCGACTTCCTGCTGCTATGAATTTGCCTATTCTAAATACCTCAGCTAGGTAGAATCATATAATATTTGCCCTTTTGTAACTGACTGACTTCACTGAGCATAATGTTTTCAAGGTTCATCCACGTTGTAGCGTGTATCAGAATGTCATGACTTTTTAGGGCTGAATAACATTCCATTATATGTATATATCATACCTAGTACGTACAATAAATACATGTATTAGAGGGAAATGTAAAAATACATATTTGGTATTAGAAATCTGAGATAACTTTTCTGTTTTGAGGAAATTTGTCTAATAACAATTGTATTTTATCAGGAGTTCAATACCACTCGGAGGAGATGGGGTTAACCCCGACACCGACTCACTGAATGTCTTTCTTACATGAACCAAAGAATGCTGAACCTCCTCTCTAAAAAAGTCTTACCTGGCATAAATTTCAGATAGCAAAAAGAAAACCTCAAGAGGTTCAGTATTTCTGTTCAGAGAAGCAACTGGAACTTTAGATGATTACCTGGCACTGACAGGACTTGCTTGACATGAAAACAGAATTGTCAATCTCACAAGATCAGATGACCTTGTGAGAATTCCAAAACTTCCTGCCATTAATTGGAACTCCCTTAAGAACAGCCTTCCTTAAACATACCGATAACATGCTTCACAGATTGATATTCAGAAGCCCATGTTTTGGCTAAATGAGCTTCAGGGGAAAAAAAAAAAAAAAAAAGGAGACTTGTGGTTCAGTTCTACCTACTTTGGAGCCTCTGGTTAAATCACCCACTTCTGCTGCACTCTGTCATCTTATCTATAAAATTGAGGCAGCTCTAAAAACGTGTTGCACAGCTTCATGTGCAGTTGCCTTCATTTGTTTAGAATACTGGTAGCATCTAAAATATTAGTGAAAGAGGGCACATGCCATTTTGAATCATCCAGTACAACTCTTTCGAAATAAAGAAAAGAAAAAGGGCCCCAAATAACTAAGAGTTTCCCAAAGGGACACAATTATTTTATGGTCCATCTGGGACAAGAACCCTGTTATTGGCCATCCCACTCCATTCTTCTTCTCTTGGGTTCTGAGTAATACAGAGAAAGAGAAGCTCCATTCGATGTAGCTGTTGCAGGACTTGGCAAGGTTGGAATTGGAGCGCTGCGCATTAAGAAGTACCTGGAAAATGCTTAAAACTAAATGCGATATATACCAGGCACGCAGAAAACAGTGGCACCTGAAGATGTTTCTATAGAAAGAGCGGAACTGGTAACTGAAGGTAATATATGGGCTGTAGTTCCAAACAGGGTAAGTGAAATCCCATTTCCTGGCACCTTGGAGGTTCCACCCCAATACATAATATTAAACTGAAATAAACATTTGAGCTAGGTTATATTTAATTCTGGATGCTCACGTAAGCTAACAAAATATCTCAGGCATCACTTACGTTGTCATTTGTTTATGTTTGATTTTTAATTTCTAAGTTTTCCAAGCACAAAACAGAGGTTGGAGAAAGCTATATGGGAGGCGGCAGAAATAAAATAAGCTCATTTCATTTCCTGTGAAAATTAAGGTCCGATTTAATTCTTCATAGTTGCAAGTGTCCAAACCAACTCTTTTCATTTTATAGGCAAGGCTCCTCAAAAAGTCATGCTGAAGGACTTCTAATTACCCAAAAGTTACCTTATCTGTTTCAATACATATCACTATGTGTTATGGGAATTCTTCTGAGTAGCAGAGAAAGACTTCCTGGCTAAACGCTGGCATGCCTATAATGCAGACACGACGGTCTCAAACCATCCTAAAGGTGTTAGAGCCCACCTTTTCCACTACTCATAGTCAACAGAGGACAAAACAATCAACTTTTGCTTGTATAGGCTAACTCACTTCTTCATGAAAATGGATGGCCCATTAATAAGTCTGCAGTGTGGGCATCCCTGGATGCTGAATGTCTTGTAGGTCTTATTAATGTCATGGGTTTCTAGGGAGGATAGACTCAAAAACTTTGAGTCTAGTTTGATATTTACAACTAAATGATTATGTAACCTTGAGCAGAGTAAGCACATCATAAAAGAAAGATATTAATACCTGCCATCCCTATTTCTTGTGGGGCTCCTATAAAATACTAAAGTAATAGAGGTATATATATATGAATGCATATATTTTCATTGATATTTGTACACACTTGAAAAATCACTCTACTGAATGCACTATAAAAATCTTGATGATGTGGGGGGAGGAGTCAAGATGGTGGAGAAGTAGCAGGCTGAGAGGACATCGGGTAGCAGGAGATCAGCTAGACGGCTTATCTAACCATTGTGAACACCTACAAATCCAACGGGAAATCAAAGAGAAGAAGAGCAACAATTCTAGAAACAGAGAATCGATCACTTTCTGAAAGGTAGGACCTGCGGAGAAGTGAATCCAAAGCGACGGGAAGATAGACCCCGGGGGGAGGGGCCGGCTCCCGGCAAGCCGCGGAGCGACGGAGCACAAAATCGGGACTTTTAAAAGTCGGCTCCACTGGGAGACATCGCTCCAGAGGCTAAACCGGGGGGAAACCCAGGCGGGGTCAGCATAACCCCAGGTCCCGCGGGGTCACAGAAGGACTGGGGGTGTCTGAGTGCTGCAGAGCTCGCAGGTTTTAGAGCGGGGAAGCCGGCTACAGCGACAAAGCCGAGGAGTGAGCTCTAAGCCCGGGGTTACCTTGTGCCGGTCGCAGGCTGGGTGGGCTCGGAGCGCGGGCGGAGGCCACGGAGACAGAAGCCACCTGGCGCTTTTCTCCAGCTCCAGCAATTGACTGCTTTCCTCAAGGCGCGACCGCAGGCCAGGGAGGCGGGGCGGCTGGGCGCTTTGCTCTGAGAGCGCACTGAGGAGCGGAACCCCAAGCTCTCGGCTCCTCCGGGCCGAGAGATTGGGAGGCCGCCATCTTCTTTCCCGTCCTCCGGAACGCTACGGAAAGCGCTCAGGGAACAAAAGCTCCCGAAAGCAAACCCGAGCGGATTCCTTAGCCCGGCCCCTGGCAAGGGCCCTGCAATTCCGCCTGCGGCAAAGACACTTGAGAATCACTACAACAGGCCCCTCCCCCAGAAGATCAACAAGAAACCCATCCAAAACCAACTTCAGTCACCAAGAACAGCGGAATTCCACAGCAGGAGAAAGCAAATCTTAACTGGACAAAATGACAAGGCGGAAAAACTCACCTCAAAAAAAAGAACAAGAGGCCGTACCAAAGGCTGGAGACCTAATCAATACGGACATTGGAAACATGACAGATCTAGAGTTCAGAATGACAATTCTCAAGGTTCTAGCCGGGCTCGAAAAAGGCATAGAAGATATTAGAGAAACCCTCTCCGGAGAGATAAAAGCCCTTTCTGGAGAAATAAAAGAACTAAAATCTAACCAAGTTGAAATCAAAAAAGCTATTCATGAGGTGCAATCAAAAATGGAAGCTCTCACTGCTAGGATAAATGAGGCAGAAGAAAGAATTAGTGACATAGAAGACCAAATGACAGAGAATAAAGAAGCTGAACAAAAGAGAGACAAACAGATACTGGACCACGAGGAGAGAATTCGAGAGATAAGCGACACCATAAGACGACACAACATGAGAATAATTGGGATTCCAGAAGAAGAAGAAAGAGAGAGGGGAGCAGAAGGTATATTGGAGACAATTATTGGAGAGAATTTCCCTAATATGGCAAAGGGAACAAACATCAAAATCCAGGAGATGCTAAGAACGCCCCTCAAAATCAATAAAAATAGGTCCACACCTCGTCACCTGATAGTAAAATTTACAAGTCTTAGCGACAAAGAGAAAATCCTGAAAGCAGCCCGGGAAAAGAAGTCTGTAACATACAAGGGTAAAAACATTAGACTGGCAGCGGACCTATCCACAGAGACCTGGCAGGCCAGAAAGAACTGGCATGATATATTCAGAGCACTAAATGAGAAAAACATGCAGCCAAGAATACTATATCCGGCTAGGCTATCATTGAAAATAGAAGGAGAGATAAAGAGCTTCCAGGACAAACAAAAGCTGAAGGAATTTGCAAACACCAAACCAGCTCTACAGGAAATATTGAAAGGGGTCCTCTCTAAGCAAAGAGAGACCCGAAAAGGAGTAGATCAGAAAGAAACAGAGACAATATACAGTAACAGTCACCTTACAGGCAATACAATGGCACTAAATTCATAGCTCTCAATAGTTACCCTGAATGTTAATGGGCTCAATGCCCCAATCAAAAGACACAGGGTATCAGAATGGATAAAAAAACAAAACCCATCCATATGCTGCCTACAAGAAACGCATTTTAGACCCGAAGACACCTCCAGATTTAAAGTGAGGGGGTGGAAAACAATGTACCATGCTAATGGACATCAGAAGAAAGCTGGGGTGGCAATCCTTATATCAGATCAATTAGATTTTAAGCCAAAGACTATAATAAGAGATGAGGAAGGACACTATATCCTACTCAAAGGGTCTGTCCAACAAGAAGACCTAACAATCTTAAATATCTATGCCCCTAACATGGGAGCAGCCAGCTATATAAACGAATTAATAACAAAATCAAAGAAATACATCGACAGTAATACAATAATAGCAGGGGACTTTAACACTCCCCTCACTGAAATGGACAGATCATCTAAGCAAAAGATCAACAAGGAAATAAAGGCCTTAAATGACACACTGGACCAGATGGACATCACAGATATATTCAGAACATTCCATCCCAAAGCAACTGAATATACATTCTTCTCTAGTGCACATGGAACATTCTCCAGAATAGACCACATCCTGGGTCATAAATCAGGTCTCAATCGGTACCAAAAGATTGAGATCATTCCCTGCATATTTTCAGACCACAATGCTCTGAAGCTCGAACTCAATCACAAGAGGAAATTTGGAAAGAACGCAAATACATGGAGACTAAACAGCATCCTTCTAAAAAATGAATGGGTCAACCAGGAAATTAAAGAAGAATTGAAAAAATTCATGGAAACAAATGATAATGAAAACACAACGGTTCAAAATCTGTGGGACACAACAAAGGCAGTCCTGAGAGGAAAATATATAGCGGTGCAAGCCTTTCTCAAGAAACAAGAAAGGTCTCAAATACACAACCTAACCCTACACCTAAAGGAGCTGGAGAGAGAACAACAAAGAAAGCCTAAACCCAGCAGGAGAAGAGAAATCATAAAGATCAGAGCAGAAATCAACGAAATGGAAACTAAAAAAACAATAGAACAAATCAACAAAACTAGGAGCTGGTTCTTTGAAAGAATTAATAAGATTGATAAGCCCCTGGCCAGACTTATCAAAAAGAAAAGAGAAAGGACGCAAATAAATAAAATCATGAATGAAAGAGGAGAGATCACAACCAACACCAAAGAAATACAAACAATTATAAGAACATACTACGAGCAACTCTACGCCAACAAATTTGACAATCTGGAAGAAATGGATACATTTCTAGAGACGTATAAACTACCACAATTGAACCAGGAAGAAATAGATAACCTGAACAGACCCATAACCAGTAAGGAGATTGAAAGAGTCATCAAAAATCTCCAAACAAACAAAAGTCCAGGACCAGACGGCTTCCCAGGGGAATTCTACCAAACATTCAAAGAAGAATTAATTCCTATTCTCCTGACACTGTTCCAAAAAATAGAAATGGAAGGAAAACTGCCAAACTCATTCTATGAGGCCAGCATCACCTTGATCCCAAAACCAGACAAGGATCCCACCAAAAAAGAGAATTACAGACCAATATCTTTGATGAACACAGATGCGAAAATACTCACCAAAATACTGGCCAATAGGATCCAACAGTACATTAAAAGGATTATTCACCACGACCAAGTGGGATTTATTCCAGGGCTGCAAGGTTGGTTCAACATCCGCAAATCCATCAATGGGATACAATACATTAATAAAAGAAAGGATAAGAACCATATGATACTCTCAATAGATGCTGAAAAAGCGTTGGACAAAGTGCAGCATCCCTTCCTGATTAAAACTCTTCAAAGTGTAGGGATAGAAGGCACATACCTCAATATTATCAAAGCCATCTATGAAAAACCCACCACAAATATCATTCTCAATGGAGAAAAGCGAAAGCTTTTCCGCTAAGGTCAGGAACACGGCAGGGATGTCCGTTATCACCACTGCTGTTCAACATAGTACTAGAAGTCCTAGCCTCAGCAATCAGACAACAAAAAGAAATTAAAGGCATCCAAATTGGCAAAGAAGAAGTCAAACTCTCACTCTTTGCAGATGATATGATACTATATGTGGAAAACCCAAAAGGCTCCACTCCAAAACTGCTAGAACTTATACAGGAATTCAGTAAAGTGTCAGGATATAAAGTCAATGCACAGAAATCAGTCGCATTTCTTTACACAAACAACAAGACGGAAGAAAGAGAAATTGAGGAGTCAGTCCCATTTACCATCGCACCCAAAACCATAAGATACCTAGGAATAAATCTAACCAAAGAGGCAAAGAATCTATACTCAGAAAACTATAAAGTCCTCATGAAAGAAATTGAGGAAGACACAAAGAAATGGAAAAATATTCCATGCTCATGGATTGGAAGAACAAATATTGTGAAAATGTCTATTCTACCTAAAGCAATCTACGCATTTAATGCAATCCCTATCAAAATCCCATCCATTTTTTTTAAAGAAATAGAACAAATAATCCTAAAATTTATATGGAACCAGAAAAGACCTCGAATAGCCAAAGGAATATTGAAAAAGAAAGCCAAAGTCGGTGGCATCACAATTCCAGATTTCAAGCTCTATTACAAAGCTGTCATCATCAAGACAGTATGGTACTGGCACAAAAACAGACATATAGACCAATGGAACAGAATAGAGAGCCCAGAAATAGACCCTCAACTCTATGGTCAACTAATCTTCGACAAAGCAGGAAAGAATATCCAATGGAAAAAAGACAGCCTCTTCAACAAATGGTGCTGGGAAAATTGGACAGCCACATGCAGAAAAATGAAATTGGACCATTTCCTTACACCACACACGAAAATAGACTCAAAATGGATGAAGGACCCCAATGGGAGAAAGGAATCTATCAAAATCCTTGAGGAGAATGCAGGCAGCAACCTCTTTGACCTCAACCGCAGCAACTTCTTCCTAGGAACATCGCCAAAGGCAACAGAAGCAAGGGCAAAAATGAACTATTGGGATTTCATCAAGATCAAAAGCTTTTGCACAGCTAAGGAAACAGTGAACAAAACCAAAAGACAACTGACAGAATGGGAGAAGATATTTGCAAACGACATAGCAGATAAAGGGCTAGTATCCAAAATCTATAAAGAGCTTATCAAACTCTATACCCAAAGAACAAATAATCCAGTCAAGAAATGGGCAGAGGACATGAACAGACATTTCTGCAAAGAAGACATCCAGATGGCCAACAGACACATGAAAAAATGCTCCACATCACTCGGTATCAGGGAAACACAAATCAAAACCACAATGAGATACCACCTCACACCAGTCAGAATGGCTAAAATGAACAAGTCAAGAAATGACAGATGCTGGCGAGGATGCGGAGAGAGGGGAACCCTCCTACACTGCTGGTGGGAATGCAGGCTGGTGCAACCACTCTGGAAAACAGTGTGGAGGTTCCTCAAAAAACTGAAAATAGAGCTACCCTTTGACCCAGCAATTGCACTACTGGATATATATCCTAAAGATACAAACGTGGTGCTCTGAAGGGGCACGTGCACCCGAATGTTTATAGCAGCAATGTCCACAATAGCCAAACTGTGGAAAGAGCCTAGATGTCCATCAACAGATGAATCGATAAAGAAGAAGTGGTATATATACACAATGGAATACTATGCAGCCATCAAAAGACATGAAATCTTGCCATTTGCGACGACGTGGATGGAACTAGAGGGTATCATGCTTAGCGAAATAAGTCAATCGGAGAAAGACAACTGTCATATGATCTCTTTGATATGAGGAAGTGGAGATGCAAGGCGGGGGGGGGTTGGGGGGAGGTAGGAAAAGAAAAAATGAAAAGATGGGATTGGGAGGGAGACAAACCATAAAAGACTCAATCTCAAGAAACAGACTGAGGGTTGCGGGGGGGAGGGGGGACGGGAGAGGGTGGTGGGGGGAAATGGACATTGGGGAGGGTATGGGCTATGAGGAGTGCTGTGAATTGTGTAAACCTAGCGATTCACAGACCTGTACCACTGGTGATAAAAATACATTATATGTTTATTAAAATAAAAAAATTAAAACTCAAAAAAAAAAAAATCTTGATGATGTGTGGCCCCAAACTAGTTCCCAGTGCTTCCGCTAAAACTACTTAGATTAACAAAAACCTATTTTTTAGGTTAGTTGTCAGAGAACTACAAATACTGCTTCTCGCAGTACCTTGTCCCAACAATTCGCCTTCCTCTTAGCATCAGTCCTCAATTCAGAAACGCTGGAGATTGGTTCATCAATTTATGTACACAAGTATTCATTTAGCCAAGAAAATTTATTTATCTTTTACCAGATTTCAGGCACTATTCTTCAGTATGTGCAGGGGATATAGTAGTGAACCACATGTATTCACCCCCTCTCTCCAGTGTTTGGGGGGGGGGCTTGGGGAGGGTTAAAATAAAGAAACAAATACATAAACTCAAATATAAACATAAATAAGAATTAAATAAATGGATAAAATAACGAGCATGTCAGGTAAGTGCTAAAGGGAACTAGAAAGCAAGGAAGGGAGATGAACATAGTTGATGGGAAGAGGTTGCAATCTGAAATTAAGTGATCAATGAAGACTTTATGGGGAAGATAAAAGAAATCTTAAGCTTTTTTAAAAAAAAGGGTTTATTTATTTGAGGGAGAGTGCATCCAAGAGTGGGGGGTGGGGTGGGTGGGGAGGGACAAGAAGACCAGTGAGCAGGAGCCTGACTTGGGGCCGGATCTCACGAAGATCACGACCTGAGCTAAAATCAAGAGTCAGATGCCTAACCAACTGAGCCATTCAGTTGCTCCTGAGGAAGACGAAATTTAAGCAAGAATATAAGGTGAATGTGGGCGACAGCAATGTGCATATTTGGGGACTGAATGTTACAAGCAGAGGCAATAAAGAGTCAGGTGGAAAGCAGAGGCAAAAGCGTACCTGGAAGAGTCAAGCAACAGAAAGAATGTCAGCATGTGGAGGACAGAATGAGCAAAGTGGAGAGGAGAAGGAAGAACTCAGGAAGGAAGTTGCAGGCCTAGACTGCTAGGGCTGTAGAGGCATTCTGAGGATTTTCTCTTTGCCTTGAGTGAGCAGCTACAGAGATTTCAGTGATAGGATCTGAACGACGACGTTTTAACAGAAGCTCTCTGGATGCCGTATTAGAGGCTGCACGGGAGTGAAGACAAGATCAGGAAGACCAAATATTGGTTTAAAAGAAGTGAATTACTGGGGCATCAGTCGGTTCCTCAGTCGGTTAAGCATCTGCCTTTGTGTCAGGTCTTGATCCCAGAGTCTGGGGACGGAGCGAGCCCTCCCCAACACCCCGACACCCCAACCCTCCCGCGCCCCTCCCCCACTGCCCTGCTCAGCAGGGAGTCTACTTCTCCCTCTCCCCCTGCTTGTGCTCTCTCCCACTCTCTCTCAAATAAATAAATAAAATCTTAAGGGGAAAAAAAAAAGATGCGAATTACTCAAAGATGTACCTTCTACTCAGTGAAGACAGAGAGCAGAGGTGAGCAAATAATGGTCCACGGGTCAAATCAGGCTCTCAGCCTGTTTTTGTATGGTCTATGAGATAATAATGGTTCTTACATTTTAAAAGCCTGAAGGAGGAGATGAGGCTACAGAAACCACACATGGCCCACAAAGCCTAACATACTTAAAACTTAAAGCATGTTTGCCAGCACCTGATATAAAGCATCCAGCTGGTAGTAGGTCCTCGACAAAACTGCAGGGGGAATGCATGAGTAAACTCTCTGCTGAAAATATTATAGTTATACAGGAGTCAAGGAACATTTGTGTCTTTACCCCTAACCTTCAAAAACAATGTCACTTCCATTGGGCTATTGAAAAATAGTCTGTTTTTCAAAACAGTAACCTAGAAGGCATTTTCCCACATAAGCAATGTCATAAACAACTTTTAGGCAAAGTGAAACAGCAAAAAATAAAGTAATAAAAAACATTTTTATAGAACTTTGAAACTTTACAAACCATTTTCATATTCATTACCTTATTTAATCCTCAAATCAACTCCATGAGGTAGGTATTACTTTCCCATTAGAAATTACTACATCCTGGGACGCCTGAGTGGCTCAGTCAGTTGGGCATCTGCCTTCAGCTCAGGTCCTGATCCCATCCCACATTGGGCCCCTTGCTCAGCGGGGAGCCTGCTTCTCCCTCTCCCTATCCTGCTCATGTATTCGCGCGCTCGCTCTCTCGCTCTCTGTCAAATAAGAAAATAAAATCTGGGGGGGGGGGGAAGGAAATTACTACATCCTAAATCTTTACTGTTTTCTCAAGAAAAGTTGAAATCTTGAATGTTTCATCTGTGAATGCTGAGGTTGGGTTTTTCTCTTTTTCTCCTATGGAAGCATTAGATGCTAAAATCAACAGGTATTTTCAGTTCAAGATGGCAGACTAGAAAAACATACTTACTTTCTATTCCTTTTTAAACCATATTTAGGGGCGCCTGGGTGGCTCGGTGGGTTGGGGCCTCTGCCTTCGGCTCGGCTCATGATCCCATGGTCCTGGGATCCAGCCCCACATTGGGCTCTCTGCTCAGTGGGGAGTCTGCTTCCTCTCTCTCTCTCTCTCTCTCTCTCTCTCTCTGCCTGCCTCTCTGCCTACTTCTGGTCTCTGTCTCTCAAATAAATAAATAAAATCTTAAAAAAAGAAAAAGAAGAAACCATATTTAATCAAAGGATAGAAACACCAGAATTAATACCAAAGCCAAGAGATTGTGGAAGTCATCAACCACAGACAGACTCTGATACATTTCTAGAAGGCAAGAAGTGAAATGGAGGAGTGACGGACAGAATGATCAAGAAAAGACTACCCTGAGGAGGGGCTGCACAAAACCAGTTTACTTCTGCTGAGCCTCGGTTGCAGTAAAGAGAGAGAGAAGAGGGGCTGAAAACAAGGAGACAAAAGTCCAGAATAAAAGTTCACTTAATCAGCTCCAAGGATCCCTCGGTCTGCCCTCCATATGACTCTGTATGTATTACAGTAGATTGTTGGTGAGCAAAATAAGAGAAAGGGAATGAGTGGTCAACCACAGGTTATTAGCTATAGTTCACTGTCATTACTACAAATTCCATCCAAGGCTGCCCACCCATGGCTTCACTTGCCATAACGGAAGATTACTGCTTTATAAGTGGTCAAACGAGGAGTAATCTTTCTGGCCACTTTATAAATAGCTGTTATTGTTAACATATTTTCATTAATGACTAAATCAATCATTTAAAAAACTTTTACCTTGACAAACTCTATCTCAACATGTTTGCTTCTGCCAAGCCATAATATTATCTAAGAGTAACGACTTTCCATCTAAATTATTTCATCTTACGAGGACAAGGAAGAGAATGGTCTACATTTCAAAAAAAGCACCTTGTCCCTATTCCCATTTGACAAGAAAAATGAACAGGTAGATTTTTCTGCGATATCCTCGTCCAAATTTCCTTTTATTGTCCTGAAGTCCTAACACTCATCATGTTTAATTCTTCCTCCTTTGGGAAAAAACAGAGATAGAAACAATATGACTGTAATTTATTGTTTTCAGATATGTCAGATGTGACCACCTTTTTCAGAGTTCCTCTAAGAAATCTCTGCCCAAAATTTGTACAAACTTGCTATTTCTGTTCCAAAAAAAAAAAAAAAAAAATCAAGAACTTGTTCCTAATGCAACTCTTCTCAAATGATATCATGAAATTATGGCTAAATGTCATAGCTGTAAATCATTTCTCCTCCTAGAGAGTTTAGAAAGAGCTTATGATATTTGTCCTTTTTTTCAAGCAGAATGTGGGTCTGAGTGAGACCTTCTGTGTCCCACCAACCTCAAAGTTTCGTAAGGACAGAAGTCCAAATTTGCTCCACCAAGAGAGCTCTAAAACTAATTTTGTGACATATGAATCATGTCCACAGCTATTTCAAATACAAAAAATAAAAATACATACAAAACTTTAAAAGGTATATACATTTCTTTTACTGATCAGTACGATTCTTGGTTCTGAAACTTTTGCATGTCGTATTTGTAATGTACAACATCAGCCCCATGAGAGAGAAACACTTCAATGAAGGACGTTGAAGGAGTGCCTGGGTGGCTCAGCCAGTTAGGCGTCTACCTTCAGCTCAGGTCAGAATCCCCAGGTCCTGGGATGGAGCCCCACCATGGGCTCTCTGCTCAGTGCAAGGCCGCTTCTCCCTCTGCCTGCCGCTCCCCCTGCTTGTGCGCGTGCTCGCTCGCTCGCTCTCTCTGACGTATAAATAAATAAAATCTTAAAAAGAAAATGAAGTAAGCCAAGGAAACGAGATTCAGACTAGGTAAAGCCACGTGTAAGATAAGATTTTTTGAAATCTTTCTCAGCATGCTTCGAAGCTTCCAGCTCCTAGACAGTAATACCTGTTCCCCCTGCCAGACTCCCAAGAGTATGTCTCCCCTCTTGTGCGTAACAATGTCTAGAATTACATGTATGTGCCAACAATGTGGAGTGAACCTGGCTGGCATACTCACAATGACCAAACTGTATTGATCTTACTTTAGTCCATTACATTGCTCCACTGTTAACTTGAATAAACGACGTATCCGCTTTCTAGACATGGCCAGCTTCTAATCTATATGCAATAACCCACTGCTGCACTCCTTTCAGGTAGGTAACAATTTATCTAGAATATAATCTTTATATATTTACATAACATCTTTAAATATAATCTTACATCTCTGGATCCTTCAAAGTAGACCAAAGACCAAACTGGGTCTGCAAGGCTGAATTACGACTGTGGGATGGTAGGAGGCTCACAACTGATGGTCCCGTGAGCCCCGTCTTCTGAGATCAGAATCCGGTGTGGTCCCTGATCCATGGGAACAAAAGAAGACTTCATATTGGGCAGTGGCTGCGCTCATTGTGAGTACAGCACCGTGCTCAGTACCCTAAGAACTACAAAAAACAAAGATTTAAATTTAAAAAAAGCTAACACACACTCCAGAGTAAGAGCTCTGGGATCACTCGGGCTGGGTTCGAATCCCGCCTAAGGCACTACCCTCTGTGTGACCCTTGCCAAATTCCTAAAAAGAACGAACGAACTTACCTGCCAGAAAGGGAGGCAACGGAATACAGCATCTAGTCAGGTCAGGCTTAGGAGTCTGCTCGGAAACCTCTGCCGCTTGCCAGGTCACTCTGGTGGCCTGGCTCCAGGCCTCGCAGGGAGGCAGGGAAGTTCCCTGGAGCAGCAGGCCACCCCTCGCAGCGCCAGGGGGCTCCCGTGCTCCCTTGTTTGGCGGCTTGCTCCGGGGAGGGCTGGCAACCCACAGCCAGGGCCTGGGGACCACCGCAGTCCCACAGAGTCCCCCGCGTTGGCCCGGAGGCGGCCATATTGGGGCTAACCAACTCCCCACGTCAGAAGGAAGTCCCGGGCGCTGGAGGCTGGAGGGCGGGGCCCTGGGGCCTCGCCTTTGCCCTCCCTCCGGCGCATTCAGTTCCTGCGCTGGGCATGCCCCGCCCTTCTCTGTGATGTGTTCCGGGGGTACATCACAAGCACCCGGCTGGGTTGCTCAGTGCCTGCTAGACCTCGAGAAGAGTGAGGACCTCCGGAGGCTCTCTCCGGGTTTCATCCTCTTGCCTCGCGGTCGTTCGGCACACTGCAAGCGCTACATGGGCAATCTGCTTCGTAAGTTTCGTCCCCCGCCCCGCCGCCGTCCCCTGCCAGGCGGCTGTCGCCCGCTGGTCTCTCCTGCCTGCTCAGCCTCCCATCCTGTCCGGCACCACCCGGCTGCTCCCGCACCTTCCCACTGCCCTGGGCACAGGCCGTTCCACCGGGATCGGGATCGCAGGCCTTTACCAGCCAGCTTTCGTGTGGAGCCAAAGAGACGGTACCCGCTCCCTCAGGCCGTGTGTTCCCCTGTGGGCCTCCTCCCCTCGGTGAACTGGAGGGACCCTCCGAAAAAACGGGTACTATCTGCCCGTACTTCCATCACGTTCGGCCCCTCGAGAGCTGTGAGGATCCCTCCACCCCGGCAGAAATTCACTGTCCTGCGTTCGCCACCCGAGCAGACAGTCGAGGCTGTGAAGCCGAAACCATCCAGTTACCTCGCCCCTTCCTGCCCAAAGGGGTTGGGGGAGAAGGCCCCAGAAGTGCCTGGAGAAGGGAAGGAACGTTTTGTGGAGACCAGAGGACAGGATGATGGGAACAGGGCCCCCCACGGCAGTGGGGCTATACTGTTGACATCCAGGCCCCTGGAGACCGGTGGACTGCTCAGTTCCGACCAATGCAGCCCTGCACCTGGGGACCAATCTCCCAATCCCTCAGGAGACAGCTTGGGGGAAAACACTCGGATACCTCGGGTGAGCTCCCCCTCTGAAAGACCTGCCGTCACCTCAGAGGGCCCTGCTGGTGACGTCGTTCCTCTTCGGGAGCCTGATACAGAGGCCGCAGTGCTCTCCGACCCAACCCCAAGCTGCCCCTTGCTGCAGGAGGGATTAACACAGCAAGGGGTGGCGGAAAACCATCAGCCTCTCCTGAGCACACCAGACCTATCAAGGGAGGTCAGAGAGGCGGACAAGCCTTCAGGCATCCCATCAGGGTACTCTCTTCCACCGGTATCTGCCACCAGTAGGCCCTCCAAAAGGAAAATATCCATGCCCCTCTTTGTGCCTCTGCCATCGGCAATGCCATTGCAGTGGGGCAGAGGAGAGTTGCCCCCACCTCCTAAGCTGCCTTGCATAGCTATTGACAAAGACCTGGGCATTTGGGGCAATACCGAGGGTCAGGGGAAGGTGGTCTCTGAGGGCGGAGCAGAGATCCTGGCAGACGACGGGGCCACTCCACCTGCCCCTTCGTCGCCCCTACTGGCCTCAAAGACTACAGACTCCCTGCCCCCGGCCGTTCACACGTCACAGGTCCCTGTTCCTACCACCGACTTGGCTGGCCAATCTGCCAGGCCCCCAATCCCGTCTGTCCCTCCACCCTCCCCAACAGAAAATACTGATCAGGAGACAGGAGATGGAGCTCCTAACTCTCCTACTCTTGCTGTTCCTACTGCTTCTCCTCCCCCTGGGGAAGCGCCACCCAAGAACGAAGAAGACCCTCCTCAACCCGTCATCGTCATCGATAGAACACCGACTTCTGACCCCCTGACACCACCTAACACCTCTACCATCTCATCACAGCTGCCCTCCTGCAAAGGAGAATCCCCAACTCCTATGTGTGTAGATCCGCCCCCTCTTTTCCCACCCACCCCTCTTCCAGTCCCTTCCCCAAACACTCCCGTTATTGTTGTGGTGGCTGTAACAACTCAGCCGGTTTCTTCTGCTGTCACAGCAAGGGCATCGGCCAATGTGACATCTGGTCATAGTTCAAATTCTGATGTCACTGACATGGACACGACTCCTCCTCCTCAAGCTATCACTTTCAGGTCTGCCCCAGGCCCCGGGGTGAGCTCTCCTTCATTATCCCAGGGCCGTCGCAATAGGATGCTGAAGCGCCCTGGAAAGACTCTCGCCTCGACCATCCCATCAAAACGGATGGCCACCGGCCCCAACATCACCCCTCAGCCCACACAAGGGACACTTGCTGGGCAACAGCAGACAGCCGTTCTCCCCAGTGCTGGTATTTCCGCTGGCTTACTCGTGAATTCTGGAACCACCACCGTTCCAGTAGGCAGCACCTCTGCAAACCGCAGCCACTGCTCTAACCCTGATGCCATGGATACCACACCTCCCTCACAGGCCGTCCTCTTTCATTCTCTGCCTCAGTCCAAGGCAAACCACTTACCACCCTACAACACACCACCCAGTAGCAGCACTGCTGTGGCCCATCACTCTACCCATTTTCCGGCAAAGTTAACCATCATACCAATACCAATTGGTAACCACTCTGCCCCAGGAATCCCCTCTCAGCCCGTAGCCGGGAACCAAAATGGGCAGCAGCCTGGCAACTCCTACCGGTTGGGAAAACCAGTAGCCCCAACACAAGCCACAGGCCCAACCGCCTCTACAGCCCAACCACCCAAAGATGGCAGAAAGCAATCAGGTCTGGCAGCCTCTGCATTTGGCACCACTGTCAAAAAACAGAAGGCCGTTGGCTACAAGACAGGGATTCTCCCCGATGGCATATCTACCGCTAGTGGCCGTGCAGTTGCCGCTGGGATCCTCAGTGCCAGGGTCAGTAGCTCCCTCATTACCCTTACTACTCTAGCCCCACAGGTGTTAACAGGACCTGCAGCCCCCATGGACGGTGGGAGCTTTGGGTTTGGTGTCTCTATCGCAGGCCCCGCTCACCCACAGCAACCCCGAACATCCAACCTTGGGGCAGGACTGCAGGGGGCACCCAGCACCACTTCCGCTCCTCCTTTTGGTCAGACGACTCGGGCCTTGTCTCAAACCAATATGGCTGCTGCTGTAGGAGGGGCAAGTACTGTCCCAGTATTTGGACAGGCTTCCAATGCCACTTTAAACCCGGCTACCTGGGGCCAACCCGCCCAAAATGGGCGGGGTGCAGTAGTGGGCAACCACAACACTGCTGCAACCGTTGGAGGCGCTGGTGGGCCCAGTACCCTTAACTGTACCCAGGGAACATCCAAGCAAAGAAAATCTCCTCCAGGTGGAAAACCAACCGGGAAAGGCAAGAGCAATGGCTCCAAAGACATGTCCACTTCCACCTTAAACCAAAGCACCAAGAGCCAACCCGCCCAAAGCAGGGGTGGTCCGAGGATGGGAAAGAACAACACCGCTCCCGCCATCAGAGGCTGCAGGGTGCCCGTTCCCTTCAAGTGCACCCTCGGCTCGTCCAAACAAAGAAAACCGGGGGAAAGAGCTTCCACCTCACAAAGAAAACCGGGGGAAAGAGCGTCCACCTCGGAAAAGAGAAACATGTCCAGAGACCTGTGTGTTTCGCCCTTAAACCCGAGCACTAGGGGCCGACCTGCCGAAACCACGGGCAGTGCAACTATGGGAAGGGACGACGCTGCTCCCACCGCCGCAGCCTCTGGTGTGCCCACGACCAAAAAGGGCACCCAGAGCACACCCAAACAAAAACACCCCGCTCTAGGTGGGAAAGCCCCAGCGAAAGGGGCAAGAAACGTGTCCAAAAACGTGTGTGTCTACCCCTTACCGAACACCGGGGGCTCGCCTGGCCACACGACCACTGTTGTACTTCCCAGTGCAAGCACCAACTCTGCGCTTCAACCTACCACTAGTTCCCCCTTTCCTCCAAGCACCTGTGGCGCACCTGCCCAGAATACAGGTGGTTTAAAGGAAGGGAACATTCCCAAGACTGGAAAACCTGGTATTCCTGCTTCACCTCAGTATAACTCTGGCCCACCTGATGCAAACGCAGGTGGTACAGATGTAGACGACATCGTCGCCATGATGGCGGCCCTTCATATCAGCGAGCGCCCTCGGAAGACTAGCCGACTACCTAGCACCGACACAGGTGGTGCTATGGGAATCAGCACCACATCTACTAAGACGGGAAACACGACAGGTCCCCCACCCACACAGACCACACGGAGCGCCCCCAACCACAGCACTGATGGTGCAATGGGGGGGAGCGCCGCGCAATTCTAGAAATCTCCGCGCGGAACACGTAGGCCTGCCCCTAGTCAGAGTACTCCTCTGACTTTGCAGAAACCAGTACTGTGTTTGGAGGGTCCTGGCCTACTGTTCCTGTGCCCTGGACATAGCTGTCACCTTCATCAGCCGCCCAGGGCTCCATAGGAGACTTTCTTTTGTGTCGTGAGTCTTAACAAATATGGGACATTGATACGTGACAGTAAATGGACTTTGCTGTGCTATAAAGGGGCTCAGCCCCTTCAAGTGAAACTGAACCTACAAGTGAGAAGGAAACACCCTTCGGGGGTGTGTATTTTGGAAGGTGAGGGGCACCTGAGCCCAGTTAAGAACCACACCAGGTTCGAGAAGTTCCAGATGTAGTTCCAGAAGAGAAGAAAGCTGCCTGTACCGTCAACTGTGCATGCCAACCCTGGCTTGACGTTACCTTGGCTGACCCGAGCTCTGAGCCGGTTCTGCCTAGTCCTGCAACTGGCTGGATGCTGTCTGCTGTCTGCAAAAGTTCCTTTCCCCATACCTACTTGCCTCAATGGACCCGTACCTTTCCCAAACTGAACATATACTTCTATATCTATAAAACTTTGTTCTTGCTAATCTGCCTTTGCTCATGTGCCCTTTTGTCTCAACAGCGGAGAAAGAATTAACCCACGTGAGTGCTGACGGGGTCAACCAGAATTAACTATGTAAAATTTTCTGTGTATCAGGGGCTGGGATGTGGAAGTAGCCAGGCTGCTAGTGCTGACTCCTGAAATCTGCATTTTGACTCTAAGGGATGACAATCCAGGAGGAAATAAGGTTGAAAGGAGGGAGGGATGAGGTGACTGCCCTCCCCTCTTCCCTCTGTGTTTTGCTCTCCTCTCCCCCTACTCTGACCTCATTAGCGGCAGGATAACCCCCGATGTGTCAAAGGAAGCCACTCTATGATTTTAGTTTCTAAACATGTTTAAGTGTTTTCTTAGGTGCCTTCTTATTTCAGGTAGACTTAGGCCAGTCATTCCTCTATGTTCCCTCTTCACCCAGAGAGGACAGATTTGAACCTAGAGGAACAAAGGGAGTAAAAGCGCGTGCCTGCTCTGTGGCCTGGCTCTGGCCATTTCCACGGCCTCCTGCTATGAACTCTTAGGCTGCACAAGGCCACCTCTTAGAGAACATTTCTTTCTCATACGTATTTGACAAATCCAGACACAACGGGTCCACACGGTAAGTGGAGTCACTTGAGCCTCTGGCAAGCCATACGTGTCAATACTGGCAAGTCCTATAAAACTTCTCCTAACAATCGAGGCTTTGTCCCAAACAAGCCTACTTAGGAAAGCCATACTGAGAAGTAAGCTAAGGTGGGCAACTGCCTGAGACTTCCCTGCCCTGTAAACTTTTGGGCACCCTGAAGTCCAGTGCGTAAAGATCTCCTTTGTTCCTTCCTGATTCCGCTCTAGTCATATGCTCAGCCACCTGCAGCTCCCCGAGGTCCCCTTTCTTTGAGCCAGACCTTTGTGCACGTGACTACAGAAACTACCACTCTCCGTGCAGTCATCAGCCAAAGTCAAAGTATCTTACGTCTGCTTGAGCAGGTTGAAAAATCGCCCCTAAACTATGGCCCCCCAGGTCCATACCCTTGTCCTTAAAATCTATGATTATTAGTCCATTTGGAAAAAGGTCTTTGTAGATATAATCAAGTTAAAGATTTTGAGGTGGGGACGCCTGGGTGGCTCAGTTGGTTAAGCGGCTGCCTTCGCCTCAGGTCATGATCCCAGCGTCCTGGGATCGAGTCCCACATCTGGCTCCTTGCTCAGCAGGCAGCCTGCTTCTCCCTCTGCCTCTGCCTGCCACTCTGTCTGCTTGTGCTCATTCTCGCTCCTCTCACTCTCTCTGACAAATAAATAAATAAAATCTTTTAACAAAAAAAAAAAAAAAAAAGATTTTGAGGTGGCGTTTTCATCCTGTATTATCCACGTGATCCCTGAGTAAAATAAGCAGCAAGTATCCTCACATAAGGAGGACAGGAGGAGGTCTGAGGCAGAAAAAAGGGAAGATGTGGGCACACAGAGGAGAAGGTGATGTGTAGACAAAGTCAGAGACTGAGTGATGAGGTCATAAGCCAAGGAAGCTGGCAACCATTAGAGGCCGAAAGAGGCACAGAATGGATTCTCCCCTAGAACATCTATGCAGCTCTATTGACACCTTGGTTTCAGACCTTTGGCCTCCAGAACCATGAGAGAGGAACCTTCTGTTGTTTAAGCCACCAAGTTTGTGGTCATTTTCATGGCAGCCACAGGGAACTAACACAGCTGGCATTAAACCTTTCCCAGGTCTTAGTGGTTTACTGCACAAATGTGTCCAAACTGTTTCAAAGGTCACAATGTCCTACCACCTAAGAAAGACCACAGCACAAAACCATCGTCTCTGGCAGTACCAGGACACTTCCCACATAGACGTTTTACTTTCCAGACTCCGGCTCCTTTTTATTTCTCAGCGTTCCCATGTAATGCACTAAATGTTAACACCTTTCAAAGATCCTAGTAAAGTACAAAAACCTTATTACATCTAGGTCTGGAGTAGGTTAGGAAGTAAAAAGGGAAAGATAGAGACTGAAATATTTTTTACTTTTATTGATAACCCGGGTTTGAGAAGCCCAGTTTGAGTGAGAGCTAAACGGCCCTATAACGGAACTCCAGAATTGGGCAGATCACCAACTAGTAATACTCGGGATGTGAGAAACAGAAGACACCCACTCGCACTCTCAAGGAAGAGACCAGAATTAGTCAAGGCAAGCATGACCAGTTAATTCTTCCGAAGCTTTCTACGCACACCATTTGCCCACCTTAGGGGCAGAGTAAATAAAGAAGCAGAGCTGAAATGATCCAAGGAGCTCTCTTGACATGACTAAATGCTCAGGAGTGGGGAAGGAACATTTGGTACTCCCTACTCCCACCCCAGCATTTAAAAAAAAAAAAAAAAAAACAAAGGAAAAAACACATTTACAATGTAAATCATATCGAACTACTTTAACCCTGATTTACTCTTAGTACACTAAATAGCCAATCAGGAGCCTTGTGCAAAAACATCCTGATTAGCTGCTAATAAAATTCTTTGGAAGCAGGTCCCTCTACATGACTCAGAGGGAGAATGTAGAACTGTATGCTTCAGGACTTGCTTACCCAAAAGACCTATCATTTGTATCCTGTGCTAGCAAATATGGCCCATGGCCTAGCTCCACCCTCATCTGCTCTTCCTGGATTAGTCACAAAGACACACGTAGAAATACACAAAAGGCATAAGGTAGGAATATATAATAAGGTAGTGGGGAAAAACATCGTAAGTGGAGTCAAGTACCACCACCATTTACCAGAGGTGAACTTTCAAGCAGCAACGTTCCCATTTCTTTTCTGGCTTATCTGTAAAGTGATAATAAGCAGTATACACATAACTACTTTTCATTTACTGAAATCTGATTTTTATGGCTAGCCACCATACACCAAGTAACATGCTAAGGCAACATCGACAGATGAAAGAAGGCAGTCCCTGGTGTCAAGGAACGGTGCCCAGGAGAAGACAGAGACATGTAAAAAAACACAATTAAAATACAGTGTAGCCCACGCGACTGTAGCCAACGCAACAACCAGGAAGGCAAAAGTGCAACGGTAGCAAAAAGGAGAGTGTGATCACAACACTAAAAGGACTTCACAATAAAAATAATACGCAAATTGAGTTTTGAAAAATGCAGTGGCTTTTTCCAGGTGCACAACAGGGAGAAAGGACTTCTTGGTGGAAGGAAAAGCACAATCCAATATAGTAAACTATTCACATCATCCAGGAAAGTGAAGTGGGGAGTAGCAGGAATAATGATCACATAAACTGGGCATCATGAATCTCTGTAAACAGAAAGCCACTGAATAATGACTCAACTGACAGACCACACTCGCATTTTTGCAAGACTACCTTAATAGAAACGTTGAGGACCCATGTAAGGGGGAAGAAAACAGAATTAGTAACTCCTGCCAGAAACATTAAGGACCTGATATTAAAACCAGGCAACAAATGAGAAGATATTCAGAGGCAGAAAGAACCCAGCGTGTTTGGTGATGAATTCAAATCTGGCGATGGGAAGTCAATAGGAAAGTACAAACAATGGTAATCTTAACATTTTCTGCTGAAAATGGTATCCAGAAAACAACGTACGGACAGTTTCTTAAAAGTTACAAAGACAGGAATGCTATTTCAGTGATCAAGTCTACTGGAATTAATTGGTGATGGCTCTGAGTTCTCTCAGCCTTCTATTCCCATGGTCTTTTCTCAAGGATTAAATGATCTGAGGATCTGGCTTTCAGTCATTGTTCACAATTTGTTGGTTCTGGTATCTTCGTGTTAACCGTCGTTCAGTTATTAAGAAATGGTTCAATGACTTTGTCTCTATCATCCTTCCATGGCTTCTTTTCTTGAAGTGTGTTGCTTTAGTTTCAATCACGCATTTAATCTTTATCTTATTATGGTAAAAAATTTATTGTTTTATTTATTTGTTTATTATGGTAAGATATTTATTGTTTTTATTTTTAATTTTTTTTTCTGGCAAGAGGTCTTCTCAAGAGGCTGTACCCTTTGAAATCCCATCAGCAATGAATAGGATTCCCTGTTGTCTCACATCCTTACCAGCAAGTGGTATCGTCAGTTTTGGGTATTGAAGCCATTTTATTAAATGGGTGGGGTATCCCACTGGTGTTTTGTTTTTCTCTAAGGCACGATGCATATCATTTTCCAATAATTCCCCAATGTTGAGCAGTTTTGTTTTAAAGATTTTATTTGACAGCGAGAGATCACAAGTAGGCAGAGAGAGAGAGAGAGAGAGAGAGAGAGAGAGAGAAGCAGGCTCCCTGCTGAGCAGACAGCCCGATGCGGGACTCGATCCCAGGACCCCGAGATCATGACCTGAGCCGAAGACAGCGGCTTAACCCACCGAGCCACCCAGGCGCCCCTGTTGAGCAATTTATATATGCTTATTTGTCATTTTTATATACTATCCACTAAGATGTCTACTCATATTGCCTTTTCGTTTTAATTGATTTGGGGACTTTATTCTCTTATTATGAAGTTGTTGTTGTTGTTGTTGTTGTTATTTTACTACTTCTTTGAATATTCTGCATGCATATCTTTCTTTAAGATCGGTGTTTTGAACCACATTCTCCTAGCCAGGTGCTCTTCTTTCCACTCTTTGAACATTGTCTTTCACAGAATGGACACTTTAAAATTTAATAAAGTCCACATTAGCAATTTTTCTTTCTTTCATGGATCATGCTTTTTCTGTTGTATATATATAAAAACTGTGCTTCAATCACACATTTAGTCTTTTACAGTGGCAAAATACACGTAACATAAAATTTTAAATAGACACTTCAGTGGCATTAAATGCATCCACGACGCTGTAGAACCATCACCACCATCCATCTCCAGAACTTTTTTATCATCCCAAAGTGAAACTCTATACCCATGAAAACAACATCCCCATACCCACTCAGTGCAACTCCTAGAAACCACTATTCGACTTCCTGCTGCTATGAATTTGCCTATTCTAAATACCTCAGCTAGGTAGAATCATATAATATTTGCCCTTTTGTAACTGACTGACTTCACTGAGCATAATGTTTTCAAGGTTCATCCACGTTGTAGCGTGTATCAGAATGTCATGACTTTTTAGGGCTGAATAACATTCCATTATATGTATATATCATACCTAGTACGTACAATAAATACATGTATTAGAGGGAAATGTAAAAATACATATTTGGTATTAGAAATCTGAGATAACTTTTCTGTTTTGAGGAAATTTGTCTAATAACAATTGTATTTTATCAGGAGCTCAATACCACTCGGAGGAGATGGGGTTAACCCCGACACCGACTCACTGAATGTCTTTCTTACATGAACCAAAGAATGCTGAACCTCCTCTCTAAAAAAGTCTTACCTGGCATAAATTTCAGATAGCAAAAAGAAAACCTCAAGAGGTTCAGTATTTCTGTTCAGAGAAGCAACTGGAACTTTAGATGATTACCTGGCACTGACAGGACTTGCTTGACATGAAAACAGAATTGTCAATCTCACAAGATCAGATGACCTTGTGAGAATTCCAAAACTTCCTGCCATTAATTGGAACTCCCTTAAGAACAGCCTTCCTTAAACATACCGATAACATGCTTCACAGATTGATATTCAGAAGCCCATGTTTTGGCTAAATGAGCTTCAGGGGAAAAAAAAAAAAAAAAAAGGAGACTTGTGGTTCAAGTCTTTTGGAGCCTCTGGTTAAATCACCCACTTCTGCCTACTTTGGAGCCTCTGGTTAAATCACCCACTTCTGCTGTACTCTGTCATCTTATCTATAAAATTGAGGCAGCTCTAAAAACGTGTTGCACAGCTTCATGTGCAGTTGCCTTCATTTGTTTAGAATACTGGTAGCATCTAAAATATTAGTGAAAGAGGGCACATGCCATTTTGAATCATCCAGTACAACTCTTTCGAAATAAAGAAAAGAAAAAGGGCCCGAAATAACTAAGAGTTTCCCAAAGGGACACAATTATTTTATGGTCCATCTGGGACAAGAACCCTGTTATTGGCCATCCCACTCCATTCTTCTTCTCTTGGGTTCTGAGTAATACAGAGAAAGAGAAGCTCCATTCGATGTAGCTGTTGCAGGACTTGGCAAGGTTGGAATTGGAGCGCTGCGCATTAAGAAGTACCTGGAAAATGCTTAAAACTAAATGCGATATATACCAGGCACGCAGAAAACAGTGGCACCTGAAGATGTTTCTATAGAAAGAGCGGAACTGGTAACTGAAGGTAATATATGGGCTGTAGTTCCAAACAGGGTAAGTGAAATCCCATTTCCTGGCACCTTGGAGGTTCCACCCCAATACATAATATTAAACTGAAATAAACATTTGAGCTAGGTTATATTTAATTCTGGATGCTCACGTAAGCTAACAAAATATCTCAGGCATCACTTACGTTGTCATTTGTTTATGTTTGATTTTTAATTTCTAAGTTTTCCAAGCACAAAACAGAGGTTGGAGAAAGCTATATGGGAGGCGGCAGAAATAAAATAAGCTCATTTCATTTCCTGTGAAAATTAAGGTCCGATTTAATTCTTCATAGTTGCAAGTGTCCAAACCAACTCTTTTCATTTTATAGGCAAGGCTCCTCAAAAAGTCATGCTGAAGGACTTCTAATTACCCAAAAGTTACCTTATCTGTTTCAATACATATCACTATGTGTTATGGGAATTCTTCTGAGTAGCAGAGAAAGACTTCCTGGCTAAACGCTGGCATGCCTATAATGCAGACACGACGGTCTCAAACCATCCTAAAGGTGTTAGAGCCCACCTTTTCCACTACTCATAGTCAACAGAGGAAAAAACAATCAACTTTTGCTTGTATAGGCTAACTCACTTCTTCATAAAAATGGATGGCCCATTAATAAGTCTGCAGTGAGGGCATCCCTGGATGCTGAATGTCTTGTAGGTCTTATTAATGTCATGGGTTTCTAGGGAGGATAGACTCAAAAACTTTGAGTCTAGTTTGATATTTACAACTAAATGATTATGTAACCTTGAGCAGAGTAAGCACATCATAAAAGAAAGATATTAATACCTGCCATCCCTATTTCTTGTGAGGCTCCTATAAAATACTAAAGTAATAGAGGTATATATATATGAATGCATATATTTTCATTGATATTTGTACACACTTGAAAAATCACTCTACTGAATGCACTATAAAAATCTTGATGATGTGGGGGGGAGGAGTCAAGATGGCGGAGAAGTAGCAGGCTGAGAGGACATCGGGTAGCAGGAGATCAGCTAGACGGCTTATCTAACCACTGTGAACACCTACAAATCCAACGGGAAATCGAAGAGAAGAAGAGCAACAATTCTAGAAACAGAGAATCGATCACTTTCTGAAAGGTAGGACCTGCGGAGAAGTGAATCCAAAGCGACGGGAAGATAGACCCCGGGGGGAGGGGCCGGCTCCCGGCAAGCCGCGGAGCGACGGAGCACAAAATCGGGACTTTTAAAAGTCGGCTCCACTGGGAGACATCGCTCCAGAGGCTAAACCGGGGGGAAACCCAGGCGGGGTCAGCATAACCCCAGGTCCCGCGGGGTCACAGAAGGACTGGGGGTGTCTGAGTGCTGCAGAGCTCGCAGGTTTTAGAGCGGGGAAGCCGGCTACAGCGACAAAGCCGAGGAGTGAGCTCTAAGCCCGGGGTTACCTTGTGCCGGTCGCAGGCTGGGTGGGCTCGGAGCGCGGGCGGAGGCCACGGAGACAGAAGCCACCTGGCGCTTTTCTCCAGCTCCAGCAATTGACTGCTTTCCTCAAGGCGCGACCGCAGGCCAGGGAGGCGGGGCGGCTGGGCGCTTTGCTCTGAGAGCGCACTGAGGAGCGGAACCCCAAGCTCTCGGCTCCTCCGGGCCGAGAGATTGGGAGGCCGCCATCTTCATTCCCGTCCTCCGGAACGCTACGGAAAGCGCTCAGGGAACAAAAGCTCCCGAAAGCAAACCCGAGCGGATTCCTTAGCCCGGCCCCTGGCAAGGGCCCTGCAATTCCGCCTGCGGCAAAGACACTTGAGAATCACTACAACAGGCCCCTCCCCCAGAAGATCAACAAGAAACCCATCCAAAACCAACTTCAGTCACCAAGAACAGCGGAATTCCACAGCAGGAGAAAGCAAATCTTAACTGGACAAAATGACAAGGCGGAAAAACTCACCTCAAAAAAAAGAACAAGAGGCCGTACCAAAGGCTGGAGACCTAATCAATACGGACATTGGAAACATGACAGATCTAGAGTTCAGAATGACAATTCTCAAGGTTCTAGCCGGGCTCGAAAAAGGCATAGAAGATATTAGAGAAACCCTCTCCGGAGAGATAAAAGCCCTTTCTGGAGAAATAAAAGAACTAAAATCTAACCAAGTTGAAATCAAAAAAGCTATTCATGAGGTGCAATCAAAAATGGAAGCTCTCACTGCTAGGATAAATGAGGCAGAAGAAAGAATTAGTGACATAGAAGACCAAATGACAGAGAATAAAGAAGCTGAACAAAAGAGAGACAAACAGATACTGGACCACGAGGAGAGAATTCGAGAGATAAGCGACACCATAAGACGACACAACATGAGAATAATTGGGATTCCAGAAGAAGAAGAAAGAGAGAGGGGAGCAGAAGGTATATTGGAGACAATTATTGGAGAGAATTTCCCTAATATGGCAAAGGGAACAAACATCAAAATCCAGGAGATGCTAAGAACGCCCCTCAAAATCAATAAAAATAGGTCCACACCTCGTCACCTGATAGTAAAATTTACAAGTCTTAGCGACAAAGAGAAAATCCTGAAAGCAGCCCGGGAAAAGAAGTCTGTAACATACAAGGGTAAAAACATTAGACTGGCAGCGGACCTATCCACAGAGACCTGGCAGGCCAGAAAGAACTGGCATGATATATTCAGAGCACTAAATGAGAAAAACATGCAGCCAAGAATACTATATCCGGCTAGGCTATCATTGAAAATAGAAGGAGAGATAAAGAGCTTCCAGGACAAACAAAAGCTGAAGGAATTTGCAAACACCAAACCAGCTCTACAGGAAATATTGAAAGGGGTCCTCTCTAAGCAAAGAGAGACCCGAAAAGGAGTAGATCAGAAAGAAACAGAGACAATATACAGTAACAGTCACCTTACAGGCAATACAATGGCACTAAATTCATAGCTCTCAATAGTTACCCTGAATGTTAATGGGCTCAATGCCCCAATCAAAAGACACAGGGTATCAGAATGGATAAAAAAACAAAACCCATCCATATGCTGCCTACAAGAAACGCATTTTAGACCCGAAGACACCTCCAGATTTAAAGTGAGGGGGTGGAAAACAATGTACCATGCTAATGGACATCAGAAGAAAGCTGGGGTGGCAATCCTTATATCAGATCAATTAGATTTTAAGCCAAAGACTATAATAAGAGATGAGGAAGGACACTATATCCTACTCAAAGGGTCTGTCCAACAAGAAGACCTAACAATCTTAAATATCTATGCCCCTAACATGGGAGCAGCCAGCTATATAAACGAATTAATAACAAAATCAAAGAAATACATCGACAGTAATACAATAATAGCAGGGGACTTTAACACTCCCCTCACTGAAATGGACAGATCATCTAAGCAAAAGATCAACAAGGAAATAAAGGCCTTAAATGACACACTGGACCAGATGGACATCACAGATATATTCAGAACATTCCATCCCAAAGCAACTGAATATACATTCTTCTCTAGTGCACATGGAACATTCTCCAGAATAGACCACATCCTGGGTCATAAATCAGGTCTCAATCGGTACCAAAAGATTGAGATCATTCCCTGCATATTTTCAGACCACAATGCTCTGAAGCTCGAACTCAATCACAAGAGGAAATTTGGAAAGAACGCAAATACATGGAGACTAAACAGCATCCTTCTAAAAAATGAATGGGTCAACCAGGAAATTAAAGAAGAATTGAAAAAATTCATGGAAACAAATGATAATGAAAACACAACGGTTCAAAATCTGTGGGACACAACAAAGGCAGTCCTGAGAGGAAAATATATAGCGGTGCAAGCCTTTCTCAAGAAACAAGAAAGGTCTCAAATACACAACCTAACCCTACACCTAAAGGAGCTGGAGAGAGAACAACAAAGAAAGCCTAAACCCAGCAGGAGAAGAGAAATCATAAAGATCAGAGCAGAAATCAACGAAATAGAAACTAAAAAAACAATAGAACAAATCAACAAAACTAGGAGCTGGTTCTTTGAAAGAATTAATAAGATTGATAAGCCCCTGGCCAGACTTATCAAAAAGAAAAGAGAAAGGACGCAAATAAATAAAATCATGAATGAAAGAGGAGAGATCACAACCAACACCAAAGAAATACAAACAATTATAAGAACATACTACGAGCAACTCTACGCCAACAAATTTGACAATCTGGAAGAAATGGATACATTTCTAGAGACGTATAAACTACCACAATTGAACCAGGAAGAAATAGATAACCTGAACAGACCCATAACCAGTAAGGAGATTGAAAGAGTCATCAAAAATCTCCAAACAAACAAAAGTCCAGGACCAGACGGCTTCCCAGGGGAATTCTACCAAACATTCAAAGAAGAATTAATTCCTATTCTCCTGACACTGTTCCAAAAAATAGAAATGGAAGGAAAACTGCCAAACTCATTCTATGAGGCCAGCATCACCTTGATCCCAAAACCAGACAAGGATCCCACCAAAAAAGAGAATTACAGACCAATATCTTTGATGAACACAGATGCGAAAATACTCACCAAAATACTGGCCAATAGGATCCAACAGTACATTAAAAGGATTATTCACCACGACCAAGTGGGATTTATTCCAGGGCTGCAAGGTTGGTTCAACATCCGCAAATCCATCAATGGGATACAATACATTAATAAAAGAAAGGATAAGAACCATATGATACTCTCAATAGATGCTGAAAAAGCGTTGGACAAAGTGCAGCATCCCTTCCTGATTAAAACTCTTCAAAGTGTAGGGATAGAAGGCACATACCTCAATATTATCAAAGCCATCTATGAAAAACCCACCACAAATATCATTCTCAATGGAGAAAAGCGAAAGCTTTTCCGCTAAGGTCAGGAACACGGCAGGGATGTCCGTTATCACCACTGCTGTTCAACATAGTACTAGAAGTCCTAGCCTCAGCAATCAGACAACAAAAAGAAATTAAAGGCATCCAAATTGGCAAAGAAGAAGTCAAACTCTCACTCTTTGCAGATGATATGATACTATATGTGGAAAACCCAAAAGGCTCCACTCCAAAACTGCTAGAACTTATACAGGAATTCAGTAAAGTGTCAGGATATAAAGTCAATGCACAGAAATCAGTCGCATTTCTTTACACAAACAACAAGACGGAAGAAAGAGAAATTGAGGAGTCAGTCCCATTTACCATCGCACCCAAAACCATAAGATACCTAGGAATAAATCTAACCAAAGAGGCAAAGAATCTATACTCAGAAAACTATAAAGTCCTCATGAAAGAAATTGAGGAAGACACAAAGAAATGGAAAAATATTCCATGCTCATGGATTGGAAGAACAAATATTGTGAAAATGTCTATTCTACCTAAAGCAATCTACGCATTTAATGCAATCCCTATCAAAATCCCATCCATTTTTTTTAAAGAAATAGAACAAATAATCCTAAAATTTATATGGAACCAGAAAAGACCTCGAATAGCCAAAGGAATATTGAAAAAGAAAGCCAAAGTCGGTGGCATCACAATTCCAGATTTCAAGCTCTATTACAAAGCTGTCATCATCAAGACAGTATGGTACTGGCACAAAAACAGACATATAGACCAATGGAACAGAATAGAGAGCCCAGAAATAGACCCTCAACTCTATGGTCAACTAATCTTCGACAAAGCAGGAAAGAATATCCAATGGAAAAAAGACAGCCTCTTCAACAAATGGTGCTGGGAAAATTGGACAGCCACATGCAGAAAAATGAAATTGGACCATTTCCTTACACCACACACGAAAATAGACTCAAAATGGATGAAGGACCCCAATGGGAGAAAGGAATCTATCAAAATCCTTGAGGAGAATGCAGGCAGCAACCTCTTTGACCTCAACCGCAGCAACTTCTTCCTAGGAACATCGCCAAAGGCAACAGAAGCAAGGGCAAAAATGAACTATTGGGATTTCATCAAGATCAAAAGCTTTTGCACAGCTAAGGAAACAGTGAACAAAACCAAAAGACAACTGACAGAATGGGAGAAGATATTTGCAAACGACATAGCAGATAAAGGGCTAGTATCCAAAATCTATAAAGAGCTTATCAAACTCTATACCCAAAGAACAAATAATCCAGTCAAGAAATGGGCAGAGGACATGAACAGACATTTCTGCAAAGAAGACATCCAGATGGCCAACAGACACATGAAAAAATGCTCCACATCACTCGGTATCAGGGAAACACAAATCAAAACCACAATGAGATACCACCTCACACCAGTCAGAATGGCTAAAATGAACAAGTCAAGAAATGACAGATGCTGGCGAGGATGCGGAGAGAGGGGAACCCTCCTACACTGCTGGTGGGAATGCAGGCTGGTGCAACCACTCTGGAAAACAGTGTGGAGGTTCCTCAAAAAACTGAAAATAGAGCTACCCTTTGACCCAGCAATTGCACTACTGGATATATATCCTAAAGATACAAACGTGGTGCTCTGAAGGGGCACGTGCACCCGAATGTTTATAGCAGCAATGTCCACAATAGCCAAACTGTGGAAAGAGCCTAGATGTCCATCAACAGATGAATCGATAAAGAAGAAGTGGTATATATACACAATGGAATACTATGCAGCCATCAAAAGACATGAAATCTTGCCATTTGCGACGACGTGGATGGAACTAGAGGGTATCATGCTTAGCGAAATAAGTCAATCGGAGAAAGACAACTGTCATATGATCTCTTTGATATGAGGAAGTGGAGATGCAAGGCGGGGGGGGGTTGGGGGGAGGTAGGAAAAGAAAAAATGAAAAGATGGGATTGGGAGGGAGACAAACCATAAAAGACTCAATCTCAAGAAACAGACTGAGGGTTGCGGGGGGGAGGGGGGACGGGAGAGGGTGGTGGGGGGAAATGGACATTGGGGAGGGTATGGGCTATGAGGAGTGCTGTGAATTGTGTAAACCTAGCGATTCACAGACCTGTACCACTGGTGATAAAAATACATTATATGTTTATTAAAATAAAAAAATTAAAACTCAAAAAAAAAAAAATCTTGATGATGTGTGGCCCCAAACTAGTTCCCAGTGCTTCCGCTAAAACTACTTAGATTAACAAAAACCTATTTTTTAGGTTAGTTGTCAGAGAACTACAAATACTGCTTCTCGCAGTACCTTGTCCCAACAATTCGCCTTCCTCTTAGCATCAGTCCTCAATTCAGAAACGCTGGAGATTGGTTCATCAATTTATGTACACAAGTATTCATTTAGCCAAGAAAATTTATTTATCTTTTACCAGATTTCAGGCACTATTCTTCAGTATGTGCAGGGGATATAGTAGTGAACCACATGTATTCACCCCCTCTCTCCAGTGTTTGGGGGGGGGGCTTGGGGAGGGTTAAAATAAAGAAACAAATACATAAACTCAAATATAAACATAAATAAGAATTAAATAAATGGATAAAATAACGAGCATGTCAGGTAAGTGCTAAAGGGAACTAGAAAGCAAGGAAGGGAGATGAACATAGTTGATGGGAAGAGGTTGCAATCTGAAATTAAGTGATCAATGAAGACTTTATGGGGAAGATAAAAGAAATCTTAAGCTTTTTTAAAAAAAAGGGTTTATTTATTTGAGGGAGAGTGCATCCAAGAGTGGGGGGTGGGGTGGGTGGGGAGGGACAAGAAGACCAGTGAGCAGGAGCCTGACTTGGGGCCGGATCTCACGAAGATCACGACCTGAGCTAAAATCAAGAGTCAGATGCCTAACCAACTGAGCCATTCAGTTGCTCCTGAGGAAGACGAAATTTAAGCAAGAATATAAGGTGAATGTGGGCGACAGCAATGTGCATATTTGGGGACTGAATGTTACAAGCAGAGGCAATAAAGAGTCAGGTGGAAAGCAGAGGCAAAAGCGTACCTGGAAGAGTCAAGCAACAGAAAGAATGTCAGCATGTGGAGGACAGAATGAGCAAAGTGGAGAGGAGAAGGAAGAACTCAGGAAGGAAGTTGCAGGCCTAGACTGCTAGGGCTGTAGAGGCATTCTGAGGATTTTCTCTTTGCCTTGAGTGAGCAGCTACAGAGATTTCAGTGATAGGATCTGAACGACGACGTTTTAACAGAAGCTCTCTGGATGCCGTATTAGAGGCTGCACGGGAGTGAAGACAAGATCAGGAAGACCAAATATTGGTTTAAAAGAAGTGAATTACTGGGGCATCAGTCGGTTCCTCAGTCGGTTAAGCATCTGCCTTTGTGTCAGGTCTTGATCCCAGAGTCTGGGGACGGAGCGAGCCCTCCCCAACACCCCGACACCCCAACCCTCCCGCGCCCCTCCCCCACTGCCCTGCTCAGCAGGGAGTCTACTTCTCCCTCTCCCCCTGCTTGTGCTCTCTCCCACTCTCTCTCAAATAAATAAATAAAATCTTAAGGGGAAAAAAAAAAGATGCGAATTACTCAAAGATGTACCTTCTACTCAGTGAAGACAGAGAGCAGAGGTGAGCAAATAATGGTCCACGGGTCAAATCAGGCTCTCAGCCTGTTTTTGTATGGTCTATGAGATAATAATGGTTCTTACATTTTAAAAGCCTGAAGGAGGAGATGAGGCTACAGAAACCACACATGGCCCACAAAGCCTAACATACTTAAAACTTAAAGCATGTTTGCCAGCACCTGATATAAAGCATCCAGCTGGTAGTAGGTCCTCGACAAAACTGCAGGGGGAATGCATGAGTAAACTCTCTGCTGAAAATATTATAGTTATACAGGAGTCAAGGAACATTTGTGTCTTTACCCCTAACCTTCAAAAACAATGTCACTTCCATTGGGCTATTGAAAAATAGTCTGTTTTTCAAAACAGTAACCTAGAAGGCATTTTCCCACATAAGCAATGTCATAAACAACTTTTAGGCAAAGTGAAACAGCAAAAAATAAAGTAATAAAAAACATTTTTATAGAACTTTGAAACTTTACAAACCATTTTCATATTCATTACCTTATTTAATCCTCAAATCAACTCCATGAGGTAGGTATTACTTTCCCATTAGAAATTACTACATCCTGGGACGCCTGAGTGGCTCAGTCAGTTGGGCATCTGCCTTCAGCTCAGGTCCTGATCCCATCCCACATTGGGCCCCTTGCTCAGCGGGGAGCCTGCTTCTCCCTCTCCCTATCCTGCTCATGTATTCGCGCGCTCGCTCTCTCGCTCTCTGTCAAATAAGAAAATAAAATCTGGGGGGGGGGGGAAGGAAATTACTACATCCTAAATCTTTACTGTTTTCTCAAGAAAAGTTGAAATCTTGAATGTTTCATCTGTGAATGCTGAGGTTGGGTTTTTCTCTTTTTCTCCTATGGAAGCATTAGATGCTAAAATCAACAGGTATTTTCAGTTCAAGATGGCAGACTAGAAAAACATACTTACTTTCTATTCCTTTTTAAACCATATTTAGGGGCGCCTGGGTGGCTCGGTGGGTTGGGGCCTCTGCCTTCGGCTCGGCTCATGATCCCATGGTCCTGGGATCCAGCCCCACATTGGGCTCTCTGCTCAGTGGGGAGTCTGCTTCCTCTCTCTCTCTCTCTCTCTCTCTCTCTCTCTGCCTGCCTCTCTGCCTACTTCTGGTCTCTGTCTCTCAAATAAATAAATAAAATCTTAAAAAAAGAAAAAGAAGAAACCATATTTAATCAAAGGATAGAAACACCAGAATTAATACCAAAGCCAAGAGATTGTGGAAGTCATCAACCACAGACAGACTCTGATACATTTCTAGAAGGCAAGAAGTGAAATGGAGGAGTGACGGACAGAATGATCAAGAAAAGACTACCCTGAGGAGGGGCTGCACAAAACCAGTTTACTTCTGCTGAGCCTCGGTTGCAGTAAAGAGAGAGAGAAGAGGGGCTGAAAACAAGGAGACAAAAGTCCAGAATAAAAGTTCACTTAATCAGCTCCAAGGATCCCTCGGTCTGCCCTCCATATGACTCTGTATGTATTACAGTAGATTGTTGGTGAGCAAAATAAGAGAAAGGGAATGAGTGGTCAACCACAGGTTATTAGCTATAGTTCACTGTCATTACTACAAATTCCATCCAAGGCTGCCCACCCATGGCTTCACTTGCCATAACGGAAGATTACTGCTTTATAAGTGGTCAAACGAGGAGTAATCTTTCTGGCCACTTTATAAATAGCTGTTATTGTTAACATATTTTCATTAATGACTAAATCAATCATTTAAAAAACTTTTACCTTGACAAACTCTATCTCAACATGTTTGCTTCTGCCAAGCCATAATATTATCTAAGAGTAACGACTTTCCATCTAAATTATTTCATCTTACGAGGACAAGGAAGAGAATGGTCTACATTTCAAAAAAAGCACCTTGTCCCTATTCCCATTTGACAAGAAAAATGAACAGGTAGATTTTTCTGCGATATCCTCGTCCAAATTTCCTTTTATTGTCCTGAAGTCCTAACACTCATCATGTTTAATTCTTCCTCCTTTGGGAAAAAACAGAGATAGAAACAATATGACTGTAATTTATTGTTTTCAGATATGTCAGATGTGACCACCTTTTTCAGAGTTCCTCTAAGAAATCTCTGCCCAAAATTTGTACAAACTTGCTATTTCTGTTCCAAAAAAAAAAAAAAAAAAATCAAGAACTTGTTCCTAATGCAACTCTTCTCAAATGATATCATGAAATTATGGCTAAATGTCATAGCTGTAAATCATTTCTCCTCCTAGAGAGTTTAGAAAGAGCTTATGATATTTGTCCTTTTTTTCAAGCAGAATGTGGGTCTGAGTGAGACCTTCTGTGTCCCACCAACCTCAAAGTTTCGTAAGGACAGAAGTCCAAATTTGCTCCACCAAGAGAGCTCTAAAACTAATTTTGTGACATATGAATCATGTCCACAGCTATTTCAAATACAAAAAATAAAAATACATACAAAACTTTAAAAGGTATATACATTTCTTTTACTGATCAGTACGATTCTTGGTTCTGAAACTTTTGCATGTCGTATTTGTAATGTACAACATCAGCCCCATGAGAGAGAAACACTTCAATGAAGGACGTTGAAGGAGTGCCTGGGTGGCTCAGCCAGTTAGGCGTCTACCTTCAGCTCAGGTCAGAATCCCCAGGTCCTGGGATGGAGCCCCACCATGGGCTCTCTGCTCAGTGCAAGGCCGCTTCTCCCTCTGCCTGCCGCTCCCCCTGCTTGTGCGCGTGCTCGCTCGCTCGCTCTCTCTGACGTATAAATAAATAAAATCTTAAAAAGAAAATGAAGTAAGCCAAGGAAACGAGATTCAGACTAGGTAAAGCCACGTGTAAGATAAGATTTTTTGAAATCTTTCTCAGCATGCTTCGAAGCTTCCAGCTCCTAGACAGTAATACCTGTTCCCCCTGCCAGACTCCCAAGAGTATGTCTCCCCTCTTGTGCGTAACAATGTCTAGAATTACATGTATGTGCCAACAATGTGGAGTGAACCTGGCTGGCATACTCACAATGACCAAACTGTATTGATCTTACTTTAGTCCATTACATTGCTCCACTGTTAACTTGAATAAACGACGTATCCGCTTTCTAGACATGGCCAGCTTCTAATCTATATGCAATAACCCACTGCTGCACTCCTTTCAGGTAGGTAACAATTTATCTAGAATATAATCTTTATATATTTACATAACATCTTTAAATATAATCTTACATCTCTGGATCCTTCAAAGTAGACCAAAGACCAAACTGGGTCTGCAAGGCTGAATTACGACTGTGGGATGGTAGGAGGCTCACAACTGATGGTCCCGTGAGCCCCGTCTTCTGAGATCAGAATCCGGTGTGGTCCCTGATCCATGGGAACAAAAGAAGACTTCATATTGGGCAGTGGCTGCGCTCATTGTGAGTACAGCACAGTGCTCAGTACCCTAAGAACTACAAAAAACAAAGATTTAAATTTAAAAAAAGCTAACACACACTCCAGAGTAAGAGCTCTGGGATCACTCGGGCTGGGTTCGAATCCCGCCTAAGGCACTACCCTCTGTGTGACCCTTGCCAAATTCCTAAAAAGAACGAACGAACTTACCTGCCAGAAAGGGAGGCAACGGAATACAGCATCTAGTCAGGTCAGGCTTAGGAGTCTGCTCGGAAACCTCTGCCGCTTGCCAGGTCACTCTGGTGGCCTGGCTCCAGGCCTCGCAGGGAGGCAGGGAAGTTCCCTGGAGCAGCAGGCCACCCCTCGCAGCGCCAGGGGGCTCCCGTGCTCCCTTGTTTGGCGGCTTGCTCCGGGGAGGGCTGGCAACCCACAGCCAGGGCCTGGGGACCACCGCAGTCCCACAGAGTCCCCCGCGTTGGCCCGGAGGCGGCCATATTGGGGCTAACCAACTCCCCACGTCAGAAGGAAGTCCCGGGCGCTGGAGGCTGGAGGGCGGGGCCCTGGGGCCTCGCCTTTGCCCTCCCTCCGGCGCATTCAGTTCCTGCGCTGGGCATGCCCCGCCCTTCTCTGTGATGTGTTCCGGGGGTACATCACAAGCACCCGGCTGGGTTGCTCAGTGCCTGCTAGACCTCGAGAAGAGTGAGGACCTCCGGAGGCTCTCTCCGGGTTTCATCCTCTTGCCTCGCGGTCGTTCGGCACACTGCAAGCGCTACATGGGCAATCTGCTTCGTAAGTTTCGTCCCCCGCCCCGCCGCCGTCCCCTGCCAGGCGGCTGTCGCCCGCTGGTCTCTCCTGCCTGCTCAGCCTCCCATCCTGTCCGGCACCACCCGGCTGCTCCCGCACCTTCCCACTGCCCTGGGCACAGGCCGTTCCACCGGGATCGGGATCGCAGGCCTTTACCAGCCAGCTTTCGTGTGGAGCCAAAGAGACGGTACCCGCTCCCTCAGGCCGTGTGTTCCCCTGTGGGCCTCCTCCCCTCGGTGAACTGGAGGGACCCTCCGAAAAAACGGGTACTATCTGCCCGTACTTCCATCACGTTCGGCCCCTCGAGAGCTGTGAGGATCCCTCCACCCCGGCAGAAATTCACTGTCCTGCGTTCGCCACCCGAGCAGACAGTCGAGGCTGTGAAGCCGAAACCATCCAGTTACCTCGCCCCTTCCTGCCCAAAGGGGTTGGGGGAGAAGGCCCCAGAAGTGCCTGGAGAAGGGAAGGAACGTTTTGTGGAGACCAGAGGACAGGATGATGGGAACAGGGCCCCCCACGGCAGTGGGGCTATACTGTTGACATCCAGGCCCCTGGAGACCGGTGGACTGCTCAGTTCCGACCAATGCAGCCCTGCACCTGGGGACCAATCTCCCAATCCCTCAGGAGACAGCTTGGGGGAAAACACTCGGATACCTCGGGTGAGCTCCCCCTCTGAAAGACCTGCCGTCACCTCAGAGGGCCCTGCTGGTGACGTCGTTCCTCTTCGGGAGCCTGATACAGAGGCCGCAGTGCTCTCCGACCCAACCCCAAGCTGCCCCTTGCTGCAGGAGGGATTAACACAGCAAGGGGTGGCGGAAAACCATCAGCCTCTCCTGAGCACACCAGACCTATCAAGGGAGGTCAGAGAGGCGGACAAGCCTTCAGGCATCCCATCAGGGTACTCTCTTCCACCGGTATCTGCCACCAGTAGGCCCTCCAAAAGGAAAATATCCATGCCCCTCTTTGTGCCTCTGCCATCGGCAATGCCATTGCAGTGGGGCAGAGGAGAGTTGCCCCCACCTCCTAAGCTGCCTTGCATAGCTATTGACAAAGACCTGGGCATTTGGGGCAATACCGAGGGTCAGGGGAAGGTGGTCTCTGAGGGCGGAGCAGAGATCCTGGCAGACGACGGGGCCACTCCACCTGCCCCTTCGTCGCCCCTACTGGCCTCAAAGACTACAGACTCCCTGCCCCCGGCCGTTCACACGTCACAGGTCCCTGTTCCTACCACCGACTTGGCTGGCCAATCTGCCAGGCCCCCAATCCCGTCTGTCCCTCCACCCTCCCCAACAGAAAATACTGATCAGGAGACAGGAGATGGAGCTCCTAACTCTCCTACTCTTGCTGTTCCTACTGCTTCTCCTCCCCCTGGGGAAGCGCCACCCAAGAACGAAGAAGACCCTCCTCAACCCGTCATCGTCATCGATAGAACACCGACTTCTGACCCCCTGACACCACCTAACACCTCTACCATCTCATCACAGCTGCCCTCCTGCAAAGGAGAATCCCCAACTCCTATGTGTGTAGATCCGCCCCCTCTTTTCCCACCCACCCCTCTTCCAGTCCCTTCCCCAAACACTCCCGTTATTGTTGTGGTGGCTGTAACAACTCAGCCGGTTTCTTCTGCTGTCACAGCAAGGGCATCGGCCAATGTGACATCTGGTCATAGTTCAAATTCTGATGTCACTGACATGGACACGACTCCTCCTCCTCAAGCTATCACTTTCAGGTCTGCCCCAGGCCCCGGGGTGAGCTCTCCTTCATTATCCCAGGGCCGTCGCAATAGGATGCTGAAGCGCCCTGGAAAGACTCTCGCCTCGACCATCCCATCAAAACGGATGGCCACCGGCCCCAACATCACCCCTCAGCCCACACAAGGGACACTTGCTGGGCAACAGCAGACAGCCGTTCTCCCCAGTGCTGGTATTTCCGCTGGCTTACTCGTGAATTCTGGAACCACCACCGTTCCAGTAGGCAGCACCTCTGCAAACCGCAGCCACTGCTCTAACCCTGATGCCATGGATACCACACCTCCCTCACAGGCCGTCCTCTTTCATTCTCTGCCTCAGTCCAAGGCAAACCACTTACCACCCTACAACACACCACCCAGTAGCAGCACTGCTGTGGCCCATCACTCTACCCATTTTCCGGCAAAGTTAACCATCATACCAATACCAATTGGTAACCACTCTGCCCCAGGAATCCCCTCTCAGCCCGTAGCCGGGAACCAAAATGGGCAGCAGCCTGGCAACTCCTACCGGTTGGGAAAACCAGTAGCCCCAACACAAGCCACAGGCCCAACCGCCTCTACAGCCCAACCACCCAAAGATGGCAGAAAGCAATCAGGTCTGGCAGCCTCTGCATTTGGCACCACTGTCAAAAAACAGAAGGCCGTTGGCTACAAGACAGGGATTCTCCCCGATGGCATATCTACCGCTAGTGGCCGTGCAGTTGCCGCTGGGATCCTCAGTGCCAGGGTCAGTAGCTCCCTCATTACCCTTACTACTCTAGCCCCACAGGTGTTAACAGGACCTGCAGCCCCCATGGACGGTGGGAGCTTTGGGTTTGGTGTCTCTATCGCAGGCCCCGCTCACCCACAGCAACCCCGAACATCCAACCTTGGGGCAGGACTGCAGGGGGCACCCAGCACCACTTCCGCTCCTCCTTTTGGTCAGACGACTCGGGCCTTGTCTCAAACCAATATGGCTGCTGCTGTAGGAGGGGCAAGTACTGTCCCAGTATTTGGACAGGCTTCCAATGCCACTTTAAACCCGGCTACCTGGGGCCAACCCGCCCAAAATGGGCGGGGTGCAGTAGTGGGCAACCACAACACTGCTGCAACCGTTGGAGGCGCTGGTGGGCCCAGTACCCTTAACTGTACCCAGGGAACATCCAAGCAAAGAAAATCTCCTCCAGGTGGAAAACCAACCGGGAAAGGCAAGAGCAATGGCTCCAAAGACATGTCCACTTCCACCTTAAACCAAAGCACCAAGAGCCAACCCGCCCAAAGCAGGGGTGGTCCGAGGATGGGAAAGAACAACACCGCTCCCGCCATCAGAGGCTGCAGGGTGCCCGTTCCCTTCAAGTGCACCCTCGGCTCGTCCAAACAAAGAAAACCGGGGGAAAGAGCTTCCACCTCACAAAGAAAACCGGGGGAAAGAGCGTCCACCTCGGAAAAGAGAAACATGTCCAGAGACCTGTGTGTTTCGCCCTTAAACCCGAGCACTAGGGGCCGACCTGCCGAAACCACGGGCAGTGCAACTATGGGAAGGGACGACGCTGCTCCCACCGCCGCAGCCTCTGGTGTGCCCACGACCAAAAAGGGCACCCAGAGCACACCCAAACAAAAACACCCCGCTCTAGGTGGGAAAGCCCCAGCGAAAGGGGCAAGAAACGTGTCCAAAAACGTGTGTGTCTACCCCTTACCGAACACCGGGGGCTCGCCTGGCCACACGACCACTGTTGTACTTCCCAGTGCAAGCACCAACTCTGCGCTTCAACCTACCACTAGTTCCCCCTTTCCTCCAAGCACCTGTGGCGCACCTGCCCAGAATACAGGTGGTTTAAAGGAAGGGAACATTCCCAAGACTGGAAAACCTGGTATTCCTGCTTCACCTCAGTATAACTCTGGCCCACCTGATGCAAACGCAGGTGGTACAGATGTAGACGACATCGTCGCCATGATGGCGGCCCTTCATATCAGCGAGCGCCCTCGGAAGACTAGCCGACTACCTAGCACCGACACAGGTGGTGCTATGGGAATCAGCACCACATCTACTAAGACGGGAAACACGACAGGTCCCCCACCCACACAGACCACACGGAGCGCCCCCAACCACAGCACTGATGGTGCAATGGGGGGGAGCGCCGCGCAATTCTAGAAATCTCCGCGCGGAACACGTAGGCCTGCCCCTAGTCAGAGTACTCCTCTGACTTTGCAGAAACCAGTACTGTGTTTGGAGGGTCCTGGCCTACTGTTCCTGTGCCCTGGACATAGCTGTCACCTTCATCAGCCGCCCAGGGCTCCATAGGAGACTTTCTTTTGTGTCGTGAGTCTTAACAAATATGGGACATTGATACGTGACAGTAAATGGACTTTGCTGTGCTATAAAGGGGCTCAGCCCCTTCAAGTGAAACTGAACCTACAAGTGAGAAGGAAACACCCTTCGGGGGTGTGTATTTTGGAAGGTGAGGGGCACCTGAGCCCAGTTAAGAACCACACCAGGTTCGAGAAGTTCCAGATGTAGTTCCAGAAGAGAAGAAAGCTGCCTGTACCGTCAACTGTGCATGCCAACCCTGGCTTGACGTTACCTTGGCTGACCCGAGCTCTGAGCCGGTTCTGCCTAGTCCTGCAACTGGCTGGATGCTGTCTGCTGTCTGCAAAAGTTCCTTTCCCCATACCTACTTGCCTCAATGGACCCGTACCTTTCCCAAACTGAACATATACTTCTATATCTATAAAACTTTGTTCTTGCTAATCTGCCTTTGCTCATGTGCCCTTTTGTCTCAACAGCGGAGAAAGAATTAACCCACGTGAGTGCTGACGGGGTCAACCAGAATTAACTATGTAAAATTTTCTGTGTATCAGGGGCTGGGATGTGGAAGTAGCCAGGCTGCTAGTGCTGACTCCTGAAATCTGCATTTTGACTCTAAGGGATGACAATCCAGGAGGAAATAAGGTTGAAAGGAGGGAGGGATGAGGTGACTGCCCTCCCCTCTTCCCTCTGTGTTTTGCTCTCCTCTCCCCCTACTCTGACCTCATTAGCGGCAGGATAACCCCCGATGTGTCAAAGGAAGCCACTCTATGATTTTAGTTTCTAAACATGTTTAAGTGTTTTCTTAGGTGCCTTCTTATTTCAGGTAGACTTAGGCCAGTCATTCCTCTATGTTCCCTCTTCACCCAGAGAGGACAGATTTGAACCTAGAGGAACAAAGGGAGTAAAAGCGCGTGCCTGCTCTGTGGCCTGGCTCTGGCCATTTCCACGGCCTCCTGCTATGAACTCTTAGGCTGCACAAGGCCACCTCTTAGAGAACATTTCTTTCTCATACGTATTTGACAAATCCAGACACAACGGGTCCACACGGTAAGTGGAGTCACTTGAGCCTCTGGCAAGCCATACGTGTCAATACTGGCAAGTCCTATAAAACTTCTCCTAACAATCGAGGCTTTGTCCCAAACAAGCCTACTTAGGAAAGCCATACTGAGAAGTAAGCTAAGGTGGGCAACTGCCTGAGACTTCCCTGCCCTGTAAACTTTTGGGCACCCTGAAGTCCAGTGCGTAAAGATCTCCTTTGTTCCTTCCTGATTCCGCTCTAGTCATATGCTCAGCCACCTGCAGCTCCCCGAGGTCCCCTTTCTTTGAGCCAGACCTTTGTGCACGTGACTACAGAAACTACCACTCTCCGTGCAGTCATCAGCCAAAGTCAAAGTATCTTACGTCTGCTTGAGCAGGTTGAAAAATCGCCCCTAAACTATGGCCCCCCAGGTCCATACCCTTGTCCTTAAAATCTATGATTATTAGTCCATTTGGAAAAAGGTCTTTGTAGATATAATCAAGTTAAAGATTTTGAGGTGGGGACGCCTGGGTGGCTCAGTTGGTTAAGCGGCTGCCTTCGCCTCAGGTCATGATCCCAGCGTCCTGGGATCGAGTCCCACATCTGGCTCCTTGCTCAGCAGGCAGCCTGCTTCTCCCTCTGCCTCTGCCTGCCACTCTGTCTGCTTGTGCTCATTCTCGCTCCTCTCACTCTCTCTGACAAATAAATAAATAAAATCTTTTAACAAAAAAAAAAAAAAAAAAGATTTTGAGGTGGCGTTTTCATCCTGTATTATCCACGTGATCCCTGAGTAAAATAAGCAGCAAGTATCCTCACATAAGGAGGACAGGAGGAGGTCTGAGGCAGAAAAAAGGGAAGATGTGGGCACACAGAGGAGAAGGTGATGTGTAGACAAAGTCAGAGACTGAGTGATGAGGTCATAAGCCAAGGAAGCTGGCAACCATTAGAGGCCGAAAGAGGCACAGAATGGATTCTCCCCTAGAACATCTATGCAGCTCTATTGACACCTTGGTTTCAGACCTTTGGCCTCCAGAACCATGAGAGAGGAACCTTCTGTTGTTTAAGCCACCAAGTTTGTGGTCATTTTCATGGCAGCCACAGGGAACTAACACAGCTGGCATTAAACCTTTCCCAGGTCTTAGTGGTTTACTGCACAAATGTGTCCAAACTGTTTCAAAGGTCACAATGTCCTACCACCTAAGAAAGACCACAGCACAAAACCATCGTCTCTGGCAGTACCAGGACACTTCCCACATAGACGTTTTACTTTCCAGACTCCGGCTCCTTTTTATTTCTCAGCGTTCCCATGTAATGCACTAAATGTTAACACCTTTCAAAGATCCTAGTAAAGTACAAAAACCTTATTACATCTAGGTCTGGAGTAGGTTAGGAAGTAAAAAGGGAAAGATAGAGACTGAAATATTTTTTACTTTTATTGATAACCCGGGTTTGAGAAGCCCAGTTTGAGTGAGAGCTAAACGGCCCTATAACGGAACTCCAGAATTGGGCAGATCACCAACTAGTAATACTCGGGATGTGAGAAACAGAAGACACCCACTCGCACTCTCAAGGAAGAGACCAGAATTAGTCAAGGCAAGCATGACCAGTTAATTCTTCCGAAGCTTTCTACGCACACCATTTGCCCACCTTAGGGGCAGAGTAAATAAAGAAGCAGAGCTGAAATGATCCAAGGAGCTCTCTTGACATGACTAAATGCTCAGGAGTGGGGAAGGAACATTTGGTACTCCCTACTCCCACCCCAGCATTTAAAAAAAAAAAAAAAAAAACAAAGGAAAAAACACATTTACAATGTAAATCATATCGAACTACTTTAACCCTGATTTACTCTTAGTACACTAAATAGCCAATCAGGAGCCTTGTGCAAAAACATCCTGATTAGCTGCTAATAAAATTCTTTGGAAGCAGGTCCCTCTACATGACTCAGAGGGAGAATGTAGAACTGTATGCTTCAGGACTTGCTTACCCAAAAGACCTATCATTTGTATCCTGTGCTAGCAAATATGGCCCATGGCCTAGCTCCACCCTCATCTGCTCTTCCTGGATTAGTCACAAAGACACACGTAGAAATACACAAAAGGCATAAGGTAGGAATATATAATAAGGTAGTGGGGAAAAACATCGTAAGTGGAGTCAAGTACCACCACCATTTACCAGAGGTGAACTTTCAAGCAGCAACGTTCCCATTTCTTTTCTGGCTTATCTGTAAAGTGATAATAAGCAGTATACACATAACTACTTTTCATTTACTGAAATCTGATTTTTATGGCTAGCCACCATACACCAAGTAACATGCTAAGGCAACATCGACAGATGAAAGAAGGCAGTCCCTGGTGTCAAGGAACGGTGCCCAGGAGAAGACAGAGACATGTAAAAAAACACAATTAAAATACAGTGTAGCCCACGCGACTGTAGCCAACGCAACAACCAGGAAGGCAAAAGTGCAACGGTAGCAAAAAGGAGAGTGTGATCACAACACTAAAAGGACTTCACAATAAAAATAATACGCAAATTGAGTTTTGAAAAATGCAGTGGCTTTTTCCAGGTGCACAACAGGGAGAAAGGACTTCTTGGTGGAAGGAAAAGCACAATCCAATATAGTAAACTATTCACATCATCCAGGAAAGTGAAGTGGGGAGTAGCAGGAATAATGATCACATAAACTGGGCATCATGAATCTCTGTAAACAGAAAGCCACTGAATAATGACTCAACTGACAGACCACACTCGCATTTTTGCAAGACTACCTTAATAGAAACGTTGAGGACCCATGTAAGGGGGAAGAAAACAGAATTAGTAACTCCTGCCAGAAACATTAAGGACCTGATATTAAAACCAGGCAACAAATGAGAAGATATTCAGAGGCAGAAAGAACCCAGCGTGTTTGGTGATGAATTCAAATCTGGCGATGGGAAGTCAATAGGAAAGTACAAACAATGGTAATCTTAACATTTTCTGCTGAAAATGGTATCCAGAAAACAACGTACGGACAGTTTCTTAAAAGTTACAAAGACAGGAATGCTATTTCAGTGATCAAGTCTACTGGAATTAATTGGTGATGGCTCTGAGTTCTCTCAGCCTTCTATTCCCATGGTCTTTTCTCAAGGATTAAATGATCTGAGGATCTGGCTTTCAGTCATTGTTCACAATTTGTTGGTTCTGGTATCTTCGTGTTAACCGTCGTTCAGTTATTAAGAAATGGTTCAATGACTTTGTCTCTATCATCCTTCCATGGCTTCTTTTCTTGAAGTGTGTTGCTTTAGTTTCAATCACGCATTTAATCTTTATCTTATTATGGTAAAAAATTTATTGTTTTATTTATTTGTTTATTATGGTAAGATATTTATTGTTTTTATTTTTAATTTTTTTTTCTGGCAAGAGGTCTTCTCAAGAGGCTGTACCCTTTGAAATCCCATCAGCAATGAATAGGATTCCCTGTTGTCTCACATCCTTACCAGCAAGTGGTATCGTCAGTTTTGGGTATTGAAGCCATTTTATTAAATGGGTGGGGTATCCCACTGGTGTTTTGTTTTTCTCTAAGGCACGATGCATATCATTTTCCAATAATTCCCCAATGTTGAGCAGTTTTGTTTTAAAGATTTTATTTGACAGCGAGAGATCACAAGTAGGCAGAGAGAGAGAGAGAGAGAGAGAGAGAGAGAGAGAAGCAGGCTCCCTGCTGAGCAGACAGCCCGATGCGGGACTCGATCCCAGGACCCCGAGATCATGACCTGAGCCGAAGACAGCGGCTTAACCCACCGAGCCACCCAGGCGCCCCTGTTGAGCAATTTATATATGCTTATTTGTCATTTTTATATACTATCCACTAAGATGTCTACTCATATTGCCTTTTCGTTTTAATTGATTTGGGGACTTTATTCTCTTATTATGAAGTTGTTGTTGTTGTTGTTGTTGTTATTTTACTACTTCTTTGAATATTCTGCATGCATATCTTTCTTTAAGATCGGTGTTTTGAACCACATTCTCCTAGCCAGGTGCTCTTCTTTCCACTCTTTGAACATTGTCTTTCACAGAATGGACACTTTAAAATTTAATAAAGTCCACATTAGCAATTTTTCTTTCTTTCATGGATCATGCTTTTTCTGTTGTATATATATAAAAACTGTGCTTCAATCACACATTTAGTCTTTTACAGTGGCAAAATACACGTAACATAAAATTTTAAATAGACACTTCAGTGGCATTAAATGCATCCACGACGCTGTAGAACCATCACCACCATCCATCTCCAGAACTTTTTTATCATCCCAAAGTGAAACTCTATACCCATGAAAACAACATCCCCATACCCACTCAGTGCAACTCCTAGAAACCACTATTCGACTTCCTGCTGCTATGAATTTGCCTATTCTAAATACCTCAGCTAGGTAGAATCATATAATATTTGCCCTTTTGTAACTGACTGACTTCACTGAGCATAATGTTTTCAAGGTTCATCCACGTTGTAGCGTGTATCAGAATGTCATGACTTTTTAGGGCTGAATAACATTCCATTATATGTATATATCATACCTAGTACGTACAATAAATACATGTATTAGAGGGAAATGTAAAAATACATATTTGGTATTAGAAATCTGAGATAACTTTTCTGTTTTGAGGAAATTTGTCTAATAACAATTGTATTTTATCAGGAGCTCAATACCACTCGGAGGAGATGGGGTTAACCCCGACACCGACTCACTGAATGTCTTTCTTACATGAACCAAAGAATGCTGAACCTCCTCTCTAAAAAAGTCTTACCTGGCATAAATTTCAGATAGCAAAAAGAAAACCTCAAGAGGTTCAGTATTTCTGTTCAGAGAAGCAACTGGAACTTTAGATGATTACCTGGCACTGACAGGACTTGCTTGACATGAAAACAGAATTGTCAATCTCACAAGATCAGATGACCTTGTGAGAATTCCAAAACTTCCTGCCATTAATTGGAACTCCCTTAAGAACAGCCTTCCTTAAACATACCGATAACATGCTTCACAGATTGATATTCAGAAGCCCATGTTTTGGCTAAATGAGCTTCAGGGGAAAAAAAAAAAAAAAAAAGGAGACTTGTGGTTCAAGTCTTTTGGAGCCTCTGGTTAAATCACCCACTTCTGCCTACTTTGGAGCCTCTGGTTAAATCACCCACTTCTGCTGTACTCTGTCATCTTATCTATAAAATTGAGGCAGCTCTAAAAACGTGTTGCACAGCTTCATGTGCAGTTGCCTTCATTTGTTTAGAATACTGGTAGCATCTAAAATATTAGTGAAAGAGGGCACATGCCATTTTGAATCATCCAGTACAACTCTTTCGAAATAAAGAAAAGAAAAAGGGCCCGAAATAACTAAGAGTTTCCCAAAGGGACACAATTATTTTATGGTCCATCTGGGACAAGAACCCTGTTATTGGCCATCCCACTCCATTCTTCTTCTCTTGGGTTCTGAGTAATACAGAGAAAGAGAAGCTCCATTCGATGTAGCTGTTGCAGGACTTGGCAAGGTTGGAATTGGAGCGCTGCGCATTAAGAAGTACCTGGAAAATGCTTAAAACTAAATGCGATATATACCAGGCACGCAGAAAACAGTGGCACCTGAAGATGTTTCTATAGAAAGAGCGGAACTGGTAACTGAAGGTAATATATGGGCTGTAGTTCCAAACAGGGTAAGTGAAATCCCATTTCCTGGCACCTTGGAGGTTCCACCCCAATACATAATATTAAACTGAAATAAACATTTGAGCTAGGTTATATTTAATTCTGGATGCTCACGTAAGCTAACAAAATATCTCAGGCATCACTTACGTTGTCATTTGTTTATGTTTGATTTTTAATTTCTAAGTTTTCCAAGCACAAAACAGAGGTTGGAGAAAGCTATATGGGAGGCGGCAGAAATAAAATAAGCTCATTTCATTTCCTGTGAAAATTAAGGTCCGATTTAATTCTTCATAGTTGCAAGTGTCCAAACCAACTCTTTTCATTTTATAGGCAAGGCTCCTCAAAAAGTCATGCTGAAGGACTTCTAATTACCCAAAAGTTACCTTATCTGTTTCAATACATATCACTATGTGTTATGGGAATTCTTCTGAGTAGCAGAGAAAGACTTCCTGGCTAAACGCTGGCATGCCTATAATGCAGACACGACGGTCTCAAACCATCCTAAAGGTGTTAGAGCCCACCTTTTCCACTACTCATAGTCAACAGAGGAAAAAACAATCAACTTTTGCTTGTATAGGCTAACTCACTTCTTCATAAAAATGGATGGCCCATTAATAAGTCTGCAGTGAGGGCATCCCTGGATGCTGAATGTCTTGTAGGTCTTATTAATGTCATGGGTTTCTAGGGAGGATAGACTCAAAAACTTTGAGTCTAGTTTGATATTTACAACTAAATGATTATGTAACCTTGAGCAGAGTAAGCACATCATAAAAGAAAGATATTAATACCTGCCATCCCTATTTCTTGTGAGGCTCCTATAAAATACTAAAGTAATAGAGGTATATATATATGAATGCATATATTTTCATTGATATTTGTACACACTTGAAAAATCACTCTACTGAATGCACTATAAAAATCTTGATGATGTGGGGGGGAGGAGTCAAGATGGCGGAGAAGTAGCAGGCTGAGAGGACATCGGGTAGCAGGAGATCAGCTAGACGGCTTATCTAACCACTGTGAACACCTACAAATCCAACGGGAAATCGAAGAGAAGAAGAGCAACAATTCTAGAAACAGAGAATCGATCACTTTCTGAAAGGTAGGACCTGCGGAGAAGTGAATCCAAAGCGACGGGAAGATAGACCCCGGGGGGAGGGGCCGGCTCCCGGCAAGCCGCGGAGCGACGGAGCACAAAATCGGGACTTTTAAAAGTCGGCTCCACTGGGAGACATCGCTCCAGAGGCTAAACCGGGGGGAAACCCAGGCGGGGTCAGCATAACCCCAGGTCCCGCGGGGTCACAGAAGGACTGGGGGTGTCTGAGTGCTGCAGAGCTCGCAGGTTTTAGAGCGGGGAAGCCGGCTACAGCGACAAAGCCGAGGAGTGAGCTCTAAGCCCGGGGTTACCTTGTGCCGGTCGCAGGCTGGGTGGGCTCGGAGCGCGGGCGGAGGCCACGGAGACAGAAGCCACCTGGCGCTTTTCTCCAGCTCCAGCAATTGACTGCTTTCCTCAAGGCGCGACCGCAGGCCAGGGAGGCGGGGCGGCTGGGCGCTTTGCTCTGAGAGCGCACTGAGGAGCGGAACCCCAAGCTCTCGGCTCCTCCGGGCCGAGAGATTGGGAGGCCGCCATCTTCATTCCCGTCCTCCGGAACGCTACGGAAAGCGCTCAGGGAACAAAAGCTCCCGAAAGCAAACCCGAGCGGATTCCTTAGCCCGGCCCCTGGCAAGGGCCCTGCAATTCCGCCTGCGGCAAAGACACTTGAGAATCACTACAACAGGCCCCTCCCCCAGAAGATCAACAAGAAACCCATCCAAAACCAACTTCAGTCACCAAGAACAGCGGAATTCCACAGCAGGAGAAAGCAAATCTTAACTGGACAAAATGACAAGGCGGAAAAACTCACCTCAAAAAAAAGAACAAGAGGCCGTACCAAAGGCTGGAGACCTAATCAATACGGACATTGGAAACATGACAGATCTAGAGTTCAGAATGACAATTCTCAAGGTTCTAGCCGGGCTCGAAAAAGGCATAGAAGATATTAGAGAAACCCTCTCCGGAGAGATAAAAGCCCTTTCTGGAGAAATAAAAGAACTAAAATCTAACCAAGTTGAAATCAAAAAAGCTATTCATGAGGTGCAATCAAAAATGGAAGCTCTCACTGCTAGGATAAATGAGGCAGAAGAAAGAATTAGTGACATAGAAGACCAAATGACAGAGAATAAAGAAGCTGAACAAAAGAGAGACAAACAGATACTGGACCACGAGGAGAGAATTCGAGAGATAAGCGACACCATAAGACGACACAACATGAGAATAATTGGGATTCCAGAAGAAGAAGAAAGAGAGAGGGGAGCAGAAGGTATATTGGAGACAATTATTGGAGAGAATTTCCCTAATATGGCAAAGGGAACAAACATCAAAATCCAGGAGATGCTAAGAACGCCCCTCAAAATCAATAAAAATAGGTCCACACCTCGTCACCTGATAGTAAAATTTACAAGTCTTAGCGACAAAGAGAAAATCCTGAAAGCAGCCCGGGAAAAGAAGTCTGTAACATACAAGGGTAAAAACATTAGACTGGCAGCGGACCTATCCACAGAGACCTGGCAGGCCAGAAAGAACTGGCATGATATATTCAGAGCACTAAATGAGAAAAACATGCAGCCAAGAATACTATATCCGGCTAGGCTATCATTGAAAATAGAAGGAGAGATAAAGAGCTTCCAGGACAAACAAAAGCTGAAGGAATTTGCAAACACCAAACCAGCTCTACAGGAAATATTGAAAGGGGTCCTCTCTAAGCAAAGAGAGACCCGAAAAGGAGTAGATCAGAAAGAAACAGAGACAATATACAGTAACAGTCACCTTACAGGCAATACAATGGCACTAAATTCATAGCTCTCAATAGTTACCCTGAATGTTAATGGGCTCAATGCCCCAATCAAAAGACACAGGGTATCAGAATGGATAAAAAAACAAAACCCATCCATATGCTGCCTACAAGAAACGCATTTTAGACCCGAAGACACCTCCAGATTTAAAGTGAGGGGGTGGAAAACAATGTACCATGCTAATGGACATCAGAAGAAAGCTGGGGTGGCAATCCTTATATCAGATCAATTAGATTTTAAGCCAAAGACTATAATAAGAGATGAGGAAGGACACTATATCCTACTCAAAGGGTCTGTCCAACAAGAAGACCTAACAATCTTAAATATCTATGCCCCTAACATGGGAGCAGCCAGCTATATAAACGAATTAATAACAAAATCAAAGAAATACATCGACAGTAATACAATAATAGCAGGGGACTTTAACACTCCCCTCACTGAAATGGACAGATCATCTAAGCAAAAGATCAACAAGGAAATAAAGGCCTTAAATGACACACTGGACCAGATGGACATCACAGATATATTCAGAACATTCCATCCCAAAGCAACTGAATATACATTCTTCTCTAGTGCACATGGAACATTCTCCAGAATAGACCACATCCTGGGTCATAAATCAGGTCTCAATCGGTACCAAAAGATTGAGATCATTCCCTGCATATTTTCAGACCACAATGCTCTGAAGCTCGAACTCAATCACAAGAGGAAATTTGGAAAGAACGCAAATACATGGAGACTAAACAGCATCCTTCTAAAAAATGAATGGGTCAACCAGGAAATTAAAGAAGAATTGAAAAAATTCATGGAAACAAATGATAATGAAAACACAACGGTTCAAAATCTGTGGGACACAACAAAGGCAGTCCTGAGAGGAAAATATATAGCGGTGCAAGCCTTTCTCAAGAAACAAGAAAGGTCTCAAATACACAACCTAACCCTACACCTAAAGGAGCTGGAGAGAGAACAACAAAGAAAGCCTAAACCCAGCAGGAGAAGAGAAATCATAAAGATCAGAGCAGAAATCAACGAAATAGAAACTAAAAAAACAATAGAACAAATCAACAAAACTAGGAGCTGGTTCTTTGAAAGAATTAATAAGATTGATAAGCCCCTGGCCAGACTTATCAAAAAGAAAAGAGAAAGGACGCAAATAAATAAAATCATGAATGAAAGAGGAGAGATCACAACCAACACCAAAGAAATACAAACAATTATAAGAACATACTACGAGCAACTCTACGCCAACAAATTTGACAATCTGGAAGAAATGGATACATTTCTAGAGACGTATAAACTACCACAATTGAACCAGGAAGAAATAGATAACCTGAACAGACCCATAACCAGTAAGGAGATTGAAAGAGTCATCAAAAATCTCCAAACAAACAAAAGTCCAGGACCAGACGGCTTCCCAGGGGAATTCTACCAAACATTCAAAGAAGAATTAATTCCTATTCTCCTGACACTGTTCCAAAAAATAGAAATGGAAGGAAAACTTCCAAACTCATTCTATGAGGCCAGCATCACCTTGATCCCAAAACCAGACAAGGATCCCACCAAAAAAGAGAATTACAGACCAATATCTTTGATGAACACAGATGCGAAAATACTCACCAAAATACTGGCCAATAGGATCCAACAGTACATTAAAAGGATTATTCACCACGACCAAGTGGGATTTATTCCAGGGCTGCAAGGTTGGTTCAACATCCGCAAATCCATCAATGGGATACAATACATTAATAAAAGAAAGGATAAGAACCATATGATACTCTCAATAGATGCTGAAAAAGCGTTGGACAAAGTGCAGCATCCCTTCCTGATTAAAACTCTTCAAAGTGTAGGGATAGAAGGCACATACCTCAATATTATCAAAGCCATCTATGAAAAACCCACCACAAATATCATTCTCAATGGAGAAAAGCGAAAGCTTTTCCGCTAAGGTCAGGAACACGGCAGGGATGTCCGTTATCACCACTGCTGTTCAACATAGTACTAGAAGTCCTAGCCTCAGCAATCAGACAACAAAAAGAAATTAAAGGCATCCAAATTGGCAAAGAAGAAGTCAAACTCTCACTCTTTGCAGATGATATGATACTATATGTGGAAAACCCAAAAGGCTCCACTCCAAAACTGCTAGAACTTATACAGGAATTCAGTAAAGTGTCAGGATATAAAGTCAATGCACAGAAATCAGTCGCATTTCTTTACACAAACAACAAGACGGAAGAAAGAGAAATTGAGGAGTCAGTCCCATTTACCATCGCACCCAAAACCATAAGATACCTAGGAATAAATCTAACCAAAGAGGCAAAGAATCTATACTCAGAAAACTATAAAGTCCTCATGAAAGAAATTGAGGAAGACACAAAGAAATGGAAAAATATTCCATGCTCATGGATTGGAAGAACAAATATTGTGAAAATGTCTATTCTACCTAAAGCAATCTACGCATTTAATGCAATCCCTATCAAAATCCCATCCATTTTTTTTAAAGAAATAGAACAAATAATCCTAAAATTTATATGGAACCAGAAAAGACCTCGAATAGCCAAAGGAATATTGAAAAAGAAAGCCAAAGTCGGTGGCATCACAATTCCAGATTTCAAGCTCTATTACAAAGCTGTCATCATCAAGACAGTATGGTACTGGCACAAAAACAGACATATAGACCAATGGAACAGAATAGAGAGCCCAGAAATAGACCCTCAACTCTATGGTCAACTAATCTTCGACAAAGCAGGAAAGAATATCCAATGGAAAAAAGACAGCCTCTTCAACAAATGGTGCTGGGAAAATTGGACAGCCACATGCAGAAAAATGAAATTGGACCATTTCCTTACACCACACACGAAAATAGACTCAAAATGGATGAAGGACCCCAATGGGAGAAAGGAATCTATCAAAATCCTTGAGGAGAATGCAGGCAGCAACCTCTTTGACCTCAACCGCAGCAACTTCTTCCTAGGAACATCGCCAAAGGCAACAGAAGCAAGGGCAAAAATGAACTATTGGGATTTCATCAAGATCAAAAGCTTTTGCACAGCTAAGGAAACAGTGAACAAAACCAAAAGACAACTGACAGAATGGGAGAAGATATTTGCAAACGACATAGCAGATAAAGGGCTAGTATCCAAAATCTATAAAGAGCTTATCAAACTCTATACCCAAAGAACAAATAATCCAGTCAAGAAATGGGCAGAGGACATGAACAGACATTTCTGCAAAGAAGACATCCAGATGGCCAACAGACACATGAAAAAATGCTCCACATCACTCGGTATCAGGGAAACACAAATCAAAACCACAATGAGATACCACCTCACACCAGTCAGAATGGCTAAAATGAACAAGTCAAGAAATGACAGATGCTGGCGAGGATGCGGAGAGAGGGGAACCCTCCTACACTGCTGGTGGGAATGCAGGCTGGTGCAACCACTCTGGAAAACAGTGTGGAGGTTCCTCAAAAAACTGAAAATAGAGCTACCCTTTGACCCAGCAATTGCACTACTGGATATATATCCTAAAGATACAAACGTGGTGCTCTGAAGGGGCACGTGCACCCGAATGTTTATAGCAGCAATGTCCACAATAGCCAAACTGTGGAAAGAGCCTAGATGTCCATCAACAGATGAATCGATAAAGAAGAAGTGGTATATATACACAATGGAATACTATGCAGCCATCAAAAGACATGAAATCTTGCCATTTGCGACGACGTGGATGGAACTAGAGGGTATCATGCTTAGCGAAATAAGTCAATCGGAGAAAGACAACTGTCATATGATCTCTTTGATATGAGGAAGTGGAGATGCAAGGCGGGGGGGGGTTGGGGGGAGGTAGGAAAAGAAAAAATGAAAAGATGGGATTGGGAGGGAGACAAACCATAAAAGACTCAATCTCAAGAAACAGACTGAGGGTTGCGGGGGGGAGGGGGGACGGGAGAGGGTGGTGGGGGGAAATGGACATTGGGGAGGGTATGGGCTATGAGGAGTGCTGTGAATTGTGTAAACCTAGCGATTCACAGACCTGTACCACTGGTGATAAAAATACATTATATGTTTATTAAAATAAAAAAATTAAAACTCAAAAAAAAAAAAATCTTGATGATGTGTGGCCCCAAACTAGTTCCCAGTGCTTCCGCTAAAACTACTTAGATTAACAAAAACCTATTTTTTAGGTTAGTTGTCAGAGAACTACAAATACTGCTTCTCGCAGTACCTTGTCCCAACAATTCGCCTTCCTCTTAGCATCAGTCCTCAATTCAGAAACGCTGGAGATTGGTTCATCAATTTATGTACACAAGTATTCATTTAGCCAAGAAAATTTATTTATCTTTTACCAGATTTCAGGCACTATTCTTCAGTATGTGCAGGGGATATAGTAGTGAACCACATGTATTCACCCCCTCTCTCCAGTGTTTGGGGGGGGGGCTTGGGGAGGGTTAAAATAAAGAAACAAATACATAAACTCAAATATAAACATAAATAAGAATTAAATAAATGGATAAAATAACGAGCATGTCAGGTAAGTGCTAAAGGGAACTAGAAAGCAAGGAAGGGAGATGAACATAGTTGATGGGAAGAGGTTGCAATCTGAAATTAAGTGATCAATGAAGACTTTATGGGGAAGATAAAAGAAATCTTAAGCTTTTTTAAAAAAAAGGGTTTATTTATTTGAGGGAGAGTGCATCCAAGAGTGGGGGGTGGGGTGGGTGGGGAGGGACAAGAAGACCAGTGAGCAGGAGCCTGACTTGGGGCCGGATCTCACGAAGATCACGACCTGAGCTAAAATCAAGAGTCAGATGCCTAACCAACTGAGCCATTCAGTTGCTCCTGAGGAAGACGAAATTTAAGCAAGAATATAAGGTGAATGTGGGCGACAGCAATGTGCATATTTGGGGACTGAATGTTACAAGCAGAGGCAATAAAGAGTCAGGTGGAAAGCAGAGGCAAAAGCGTACCTGGAAGAGTCAAGCAACAGAAAGAATGTCAGCATGTGGAGGACAGAATGAGCAAAGTGGAGAGGAGAAGGAAGAACTCAGGAAGGAAGTTGCAGGCCTAGACTGCTAGGGCTGTAGAGGCATTCTGAGGATTTTCTCTTTGCCTTGAGTGAGCAGCTACAGAGATTTCAGTGATAGGATCTGAACGACGACGTTTTAACAGAAGCTCTCTGGATGCCGTATTAGAGGCTGCACGGGAGTGAAGACAAGATCAGGAAGACCAAATATTGGTTTAAAAGAAGTGAATTACTGGGGCATCAGTCGGTTCCTCAGTCGGTTAAGCATCTGCCTTTGTGTCAGGTCTTGATCCCAGAGTCTGGGGACGGAGCGAGCCCTCCCCAACACCCCGACACCCCAACCCTCCCGCGCCCCTCCCCCACTGCCCTGCTCAGCAGGGAGTCTACTTCTCCCTCTCCCCCTGCTTGTGCTCTCTCCCACTCTCTCTCAAATAAATAAATAAAATCTTAAGGGGAAAAAAAAAAGATGCGAATTACTCAAAGATGTACCTTCTACTCAGTGAAGACAGAGAGCAGAGGTGAGCAAATAATGGTCCACGGGTCAAATCAGGCTCTCAGCCTGTTTTTGTATGGTCTATGAGATAATAATGGTTCTTACATTTTAAAAGCCTGAAGGAGGAGATGAGGCTACAGAAACCACACATGGCCCACAAAGCCTAACATACTTAAAACTTAAAGCATGTTTGCCAGCACCTGATATAAAGCATCCAGCTGGTAGTAGGTCCTCGACAAAACTGCAGGGGGAATGCATGAGTAAACTCTCTGCTGAAAATATTATAGTTATACAGGAGTCAAGGAACATTTGTGTCTTTACCCCTAACCTTCAAAAACAATGTCACTTCCATTGGGCTATTGAAAAATAGTCTGTTTTTCAAAACAGTAACCTAGAAGGCATTTTCCCACATAAGCAATGTCATAAACAACTTTTAGGCAAAGTGAAACAGCAAAAAATAAAGTAATAAAAAACATTTTTATAGAACTTTGAAACTTTACAAACCATTTTCATATTCATTACCTTATTTAATCCTCAAATCAACTCCATGAGGTAGGTATTACTTTCCCATTAGAAATTACTACATCCTGGGACGCCTGAGTGGCTCAGTCAGTTGGGCATCTGCCTTCAGCTCAGGTCCTGATCCCATCCCACATTGGGCCCCTTGCTCAGCGGGGAGCCTGCTTCTCCCTCTCCCTATCCTGCTCATGTATTCGCGCGCTCGCTCTCTCGCTCTCTGTCAAATAAGAAAATAAAATCTGGGGGGGGGGGGAAGGAAATTACTACATCCTAAATCTTTACTGTTTTCTCAAGAAAAGTTGAAATCTTGAATGTTTCATCTGTGAATGCTGAGGTTGGGTTTTTCTCTTTTTCTCCTATGGAAGCATTAGATGCTAAAATCAACAGGTATTTTCAGTTCAAGATGGCAGACTAGAAAAACATACTTACTTTCTATTCCTTTTTAAACCATATTTAGGGGCGCCTGGGTGGCTCGGTGGGTTGGGGCCTCTGCCTTCGGCTCGGCTCATGATCCCATGGTCCTGGGATCCAGCCCCACATTGGGCTCTCTGCTCAGTGGGGAGTCTGCTTCCTCTCTCTCTCTCTCTCTCTCTCTCTCTCTCTGCCTGCCTCTCTGCCTACTTCTGGTCTCTGTCTCTCAAATAAATAAATAAAATCTTAAAAAAAGAAAAAGAAGAAACCATATTTAATCAAAGGATAGAAACACCAGAATTAATACCAAAGCCAAGAGATTGTGGAAGTCATCAACCACAGACAGACTCTGATACATTTCTAGAAGGCAAGAAGTGAAATGGAGGAGTGACGGACAGAATGATCAAGAAAAGACTACCCTGAGGAGGGGCTGCACAAAACCAGTTTACTTCTGCTGAGCCTCGGTTGCAGTAAAGAGAGAGAGAAGAGGGGCTGAAAACAAGGAGACAAAAGTCCAGAATAAAAGTTCACTTAATGAGCTCCAAGGATCCCTCGGTCTGCCCTCCATATGACTCTGTATGTATTACAGTAGATTGTTGGTGAGCAAAATAAGAGAAAGGGAATAAGTGGTCAACCACAGGTTATTAGCTATAGTTCACTGTCATTACTACAAATTCCATCCAAGGCTGCCCACCCATGGCTTCACTTGCCATAACGGAAGATTACTGCTTTATAAGTGGTCAAACGAGGAGTAATCTTTCTGGCCACTTTATAAATAGCTGTTATTGTTAACATATTTTCATTAATGACTAAATCAATCATTTAAAAAACTTTTACCTTGACAAACTCTATCTCAACATGTTTGCTTCTGCCAAGCCATAATATTATCTAAGAGTAACGACTTTCCATCTAAATTATTTCATCTTACGAGGACAAGGAAGAGAATGGTCTACATTTCAAAAAAAGCACCTTGTCCCTATTCCCATTTGACAAGAAAAATGAACAGGTAGATTTTTCTGCGATATCCTCGTCCAAATTTCCTTTTATTGTCCTGAAGTCCTAACACTCATCATGTTTAATTCTTCCTCCTTTGGGAAAAAACAGAGATAGAAACAATATGACTGTAATTTATTGTTTTCAGATATGTCAGATGTGACCACCTTTTTCAGAGTTCCTCTAAGAAATCTCTGCCCAAAATTTGTACAAACTTGCTATTTCTGTTCCAAAAAAAAAAAAAAAAAAATCAAGAACTTGTTCCTAATGCAACTCTTCTCAAATGATATCATGAAATTATGGCTAAATGTCATAGCTGTAAATCATTTCTCCTCCTAGAGAGTTTAGAAAGAGCTTATGATATTTGTCCTTTTTTTCAAGCAGAATGTGGGTCTGAGTGAGACCTTCTGTGTCCCACCAACCTCAAAGTTTCGTAAGGACAGAAGTCCAAATTTGCTCCACCAAGAGAGCTCTAAAACTAATTTTGTGACATATGAATCATGTCCACAGCTATTTCAAATACAAAAAATAAAAATACATACAAAACTTTAAAAGGTATATACATTTCTTTTACTGATCAGTACGATTCTTGGTTCTGAAACTTTTGCATGTCGTATTTGTAATGTACAACATCAGCCCCATGAGAGAGAAACACTTCAATGAAGGACGTTGAAGGAGTGCCTGGGTGGCTCAGCCAGTTAGGCGTCTACCTTCAGCTCAGGTCAGAATCCCCAGGTCCTGGGATGGAGCCCCACCATGGGCTCTCTGCTCAGTGCAAGGCCGCTTCTCCCTCTGCCTGCCGCTCCCCCTGCTTGTGCGCGTGCTCGCTCGCTCGCTCTCTCTGACGTATAAATAAATAAAATCTTAAAAAGAAAATGAAGTAAGCCAAGGAAACGAGATTCAGACTAGGTAAAGCCACGTGTAAGATAAGATTTTTTGAAATCTTTCTCAGCATGCTTCGAAGCTTCCAGCTCCTAGACAGTAATACCTGTTCCCCCTGCCAGACTCCCAAGAGTATGTCTCCCCTCTTGTGCGTAACAATGTCTAGAATTACATGTATGTGCCAACAATGTGGAGTGAACCTGGCTGGCATACTCACAATGACCAAACTGTATTGATCTTACTTTAGTCCATTACATTGCTCCACTGTTAACTTGAATAAACGACGTATCCGCTTTCTAGACATGGCCAGCTTCTAATCTATATGCAATAACCCACTGCTGCACTCCTTTCAGGTAGGTAACAATTTATCTAGAATATAATCTTTATATATTTACATAACATCTTTAAATATAATCTTACATCTCTGGATCCTTCAAAGTAGACCAAAGACCAAACTGGGTCTGCAAGGCTGAATTACGACTGTGGGATGGTAGGAGGCTCACAACTGATGGTCCCGTGAGCCCCGTCTTCTGAGATCAGAATCCGGTGTGGTCCCTGATCCATGGGAACAAAAGAAGACTTCATATTGGGCAGTGGCTGCGCTCATTGTGAGTACAGCACCGTGCTCAGTACCCTAAGAACTACAAAAAACAAAGATTTAAATTTAAAAAAAGCTAACACACACTCCAGAGTAAGAGCTCTGGGATCACTCGGGCTGGGTTCGAATCCCGCCTAAGGCACTACCCTCTGTGTGACCCTTGCCAAATTCCTAAAAAGAACGAACGAACTTACCTGCCAGAAAGGGAGGCAACGGAATACAGCATCTAGTCAGGTCAGGCTTAGGAGTCTGCTCGGAAACCTCTGCCGCTTGCCAGGTCACTCTGGTGGCCTGGCTCCAGGCCTCGCAGGGAGGCAGGGAAGTTCCCTGGAGCAGCAGGCCACCCCTCGCAGCGCCAGGGGGCTCCCGTGCTCCCTTGTTTGGCGGCTTGCTCCGGGGAGGGCTGGCAACCCACAGCCAGGGCCTGGGGACCACCGCAGTCCCACAGAGTCCCCCGCGTTGGCCCGGAGGCGGCCATATTGGGGCTAACCAACTCCCCACGTCAGAAGGAAGTCCCGGGCGCTGGAGGCTGGAGGGCGGGGCCCTGGGGCCTCGCCTTTGCCCTCCCTCCGGCGCATTCAGTTCCTGCGCTGGGCATGCCCCGCCCTTCTCTGTGATGTGTTCCGGGGGTACATCACAAGCACCCGGCTGGGTTGCTCAGTGCCTGCTAGACCTCGAGAAGAGTGAGGACCTCCGGAGGCTCTCTCCGGGTTTCATCCTCTTGCCTCGCGGTCGTTCGGCACACTGCAAGCGCTACATGGGCAATCTGCTTCGTAAGTTTCGTCCCCCGCCCCGCCGCCGTCCCCTGCCAGGCGGCTGTCGCCCGCTGGTCTCTCCTGCCTGCTCAGCCTCCCATCCTGTCCGGCACCACCCGGCTGCTCCCGCACCTTCCCACTGCCCTGGGCACAGGCCGTTCCACCGGGATCGGGATCGCAGGCCTTTACCAGCCAGCTTTCGTGTGGAGCCAAAGAGACGGTACCCGCTCCCTCAGGCCGTGTGTTCCCCTGTGGGCCTCCTCCCCTCGGTGAACTGGAGGGACCCTCCGAAAAAACGGGTACTATCTGCCCGTACTTCCATCACGTTCGGCCCCTCGAGAGCTGTGAGGATCCCTCCACCCCGGCAGAAATTCACTGTCCTGCGTTCGCCACCCGAGCAGACAGTCGAGGCTGTGAAGCCGAAACCATCCAGTTACCTCGCCCCTTCCTGCCCAAAGGGGTTGGGGGAGAAGGCCCCAGAAGTGCCTGGAGAAGGGAAGGAACGTTTTGTGGAGACCAGAGGACAGGATGATGGGAACAGGGCCCCCCACGGCAGTGGGGCTATACTGTTGACATCCAGGCCCCTGGAGACCGGTGGACTGCTCAGTTCCGACCAATGCAGCCCTGCACCTGGGGACCAATCTCCCAATCCCTCAGGAGACAGCTTGGGGGAAAACACTCGGATACCTCGGGTGAGCTCCCCCTCTGAAAGACCTGCCGTCACCTCAGAGGGCCCTGCTGGTGACGTCGTTCCTCTTCGGGAGCCTGATACAGAGGCCGCAGTGCTCTCCGACCCAACCCCAAGCTGCCCCTTGCTGCAGGAGGGATTAACACAGCAAGGGGTGGCGGAAAACCATCAGCCTCTCCTGAGCACACCAGACCTATCAAGGGAGGTCAGAGAGGCGGACAAGCCTTCAGGCATCCCATCAGGGTACTCTCTTCCACCGGTATCTGCCACCAGTAGGCCCTCCAAAAGGAAAATATCCATGCCCCTCTTTGTGCCTCTGCCATCGGCAATGCCATTGCAGTGGGGCAGAGGAGAGTTGCCCCCACCTCCTAAGCTGCCTTGCATAGCTATTGACAAAGACCTGGGCATTTGGGGCAATACCGAGGGTCAGGGGAAGGTGGTCTCTGAGGGCGGAGCAGAGATCCTGGCAGACGACGGGGCCACTCCACCTGCCCCTTCGTCGCCCCTACTGGCCTCAAAGACTACAGACTCCCTGCCCCCGGCCGTTCACACGTCACAGGTCCCTGTTCCTACCACCGACTTGGCTGGCCAATCTGCCAGGCCCCCAATCCCGTCTGTCCCTCCACCCTCCCCAACAGAAAATACTGATCAGGAGACAGGAGATGGAGCTCCTAACTCTCCTACTCTTGCTGTTCCTACTGCTTCTCCTCCCCCTGGGGAAGCGCCACCCAAGAACGAAGAAGACCCTCCTCAACCCGTCATCGTCATCGATAGAACACCGACTTCTGACCCCCTGACACCACCTAACACCTCTACCATCTCATCACAGCTGCCCTCCTGCAAAGGAGAATCCCCAACTCCTATGTGTGTAGATCCGCCCCCTCTTTTCCCACCCACCCCTCTTCCAGTCCCTTCCCCAAACACTCCCGTTATTGTTGTGGTGGCTGTAACAACTCAGCCGGTTTCTTCTGCTGTCACAGCAAGGGCATCGGCCAATGTGACATCTGGTCATAGTTCAAATTCTGATGTCACTGACATGGACACGACTCCTCCTCCTCAAGCTATCACTTTCAGGTCTGCCCCAGGCCCCGGGGTGAGCTCTCCTTCATTATCCCAGGGCCGTCGCAATAGGATGCTGAAGCGCCCTGGAAAGACTCTCGCCTCGACCATCCCATCAAAACGGATGGCCACCGGCCCCAACATCACCCCTCAGCCCACACAAGGGACACTTGCTGGGCAACAGCAGACAGCCGTTCTCCCCAGTGCTGGTATTTCCGCTGGCTTACTCGTGAATTCTGGAACCACCACCGTTCCAGTAGGCAGCACCTCTGCAAACCGCAGCCACTGCTCTAACCCTGATGCCATGGATACCACACCTCCCTCACAGGCCGTCCTCTTTCATTCTCTGCCTCAGTCCAAGGCAAACCACTTACCACCCTACAACACACCACCCAGTAGCAGCACTGCTGTGGCCCATCACTCTACCCATTTTCCGGCAAAGTTAACCATCATACCAATACCAATTGGTAACCACTCTGCCCCAGGAATCCCCTCTCAGCCCGTAGCCGGGAACCAAAATGGGCAGCAGCCTGGCAACTCCTACCGGTTGGGAAAACCAGTAGCCCCAACACAAGCCACAGGCCCAACCGCCTCTACAGCCCAACCACCCAAAGATGGCAGAAAGCAATCAGGTCTGGCAGCCTCTGCATTTGGCACCACTGTCAAAAAACAGAAGGCCGTTGGCTACAAGACAGGGATTCTCCCCGATGGCATATCTACCGCTAGTGGCCGTGCAGTTGCCGCTGGGATCCTCAGTGCCAGGGTCAGTAGCTCCCTCATTACCCTTACTACTCTAGCCCCACAGGTGTTAACAGGACCTGCAGCCCCCATGGACGGTGGGAGCTTTGGGTTTGGTGTCTCTATCGCAGGCCCCGCTCACCCACAGCAACCCCGAACATCCAACCTTGGGGCAGGACTGCAGGGGGCACCCAGCACCACTTCCGCTCCTCCTTTTGGTCAGACGACTCGGGCCTTGTCTCAAACCAATATGGCTGCTGCTGTAGGAGGGGCAAGTACTGTCCCAGTATTTGGACAGGCTTCCAATGCCACTTTAAACCCGGCTACCTGGGGCCAACCCGCCCAAAATGGGCGGGGTGCAGTAGTGGGCAACCACAACACTGCTGCAACCGTTGGAGGCGCTGGTGGGCCCAGTACCCTTAACTGTACCCAGGGAACATCCAAGCAAAGAAAATCTCCTCCAGGTGGAAAACCAACCGGGAAAGGCAAGAGCAATGGCTCCAAAGACATGTCCACTTCCACCTTAAACCAAAGCACCAAGAGCCAACCCGCCCAAAGCAGGGGTGGTCCGAGGATGGGAAAGAACAACACCGCTCCCGCCATCAGAGGCTGCAGGGTGCCCGTTCCCTTCAAGTGCACCCTCGGCTCGTCCAAACAAAGAAAACCGGGGGAAAGAGCTTCCACCTCACAAAGAAAACCGGGGGAAAGAGCGTCCACCTCGGAAAAGAGAAACATGTCCAGAGACCTGTGTGTTTCGCCCTTAAACCCGAGCACTAGGGGCCGACCTGCCGAAACCACGGGCAGTGCAACTATGGGAAGGGACGACGCTGCTCCCACCGCCGCAGCCTCTGGTGTGCCCACGACCAAAAAGGGCACCCAGAGCACACCCAAACAAAAACACCCCGCTCTAGGTGGGAAAGCCCCAGCGAAAGGGGCAAGAAACGTGTCCAAAAACGTGTGTGTCTACCCCTTACCGAACACCGGGGGCTCGCCTGGCCACACGACCACTGTTGTACTTCCCAGTGCAAGCACCAACTCTGCGCTTCAACCTACCACTAGTTCCCCCTTTCCTCCAAGCACCTGTGGCGCACCTGCCCAGAATACAGGTGGTTTAAAGGAAGGGAACATTCCCAAGACTGGAAAACCTGGTATTCCTGCTTCACCTCAGTATAACTCTGGCCCACCTGATGCAAACGCAGGTGGTACAGATGTAGACGACATCGTCGCCATGATGGCGGCCCTTCATATCAGCGAGCGCCCTCGGAAGACTAGCCGACTACCTAGCACCGACACAGGTGGTGCTATGGGAATCAGCACCACATCTACTAAGACGGGAAACACGACAGGTCCCCCACCCACACAGACCACACGGAGCGCCCCCAACCACAGCACTGATGGTGCAATGGGGGGGAGCGCCGCGCAATTCTAGAAATCTCCGCGCGGAACACGTAGGCCTGCCCCTAGTCAGAGTACTCCTCTGACTTTGCAGAAACCAGTACTGTGTTTGGAGGGTCCTGGCCTACTGTTCCTGTGCCCTGGACATAGCTGTCACCTTCATCAGCCGCCCAGGGCTCCATAGGAGACTTTCTTTTGTGTCGTGAGTCTTAACAAATATGGGACATTGATACGTGACAGTAAATGGACTTTGCTGTGCTATAAAGGGGCTCAGCCCCTTCAAGTGAAACTGAACCTACAAGTGAGAAGGAAACACCCTTCGGGGGTGTGTATTTTGGAAGGTGAGGGGCACCTGAGCCCAGTTAAGAACCACACCAGGTTCGAGAAGTTCCAGATGTAGTTCCAGAAGAGAAGAAAGCTGCCTGTACCGTCAACTGTGCATGCCAACCCTGGCTTGACGTTACCTTGGCTGACCCGAGCTCTGAGCCGGTTCTGCCTAGTCCTGCAACTGGCTGGATGCTGTCTGCTGTCTGCAAAAGTTCCTTTCCCCATACCTACTTGCCTCAATGGACCCGTACCTTTCCCAAACTGAACATATACTTCTATATCTATAAAACTTTGTTCTTGCTAATCTGCCTTTGCTCATGTGCCCTTTTGTCTCAACAGCGGAGAAAGAATTAACCCACGTGAGTGCTGACGGGGTCAACCAGAATTAACTATGTAAAATTTTCTGTGTATCAGGGGCTGGGATGTGGAAGTAGCCAGGCTGCTAGTGCTGACTCCTGAAATCTGCATTTTGACTCTAAGGGATGACAATCCAGGAGGAAATAAGGTTGAAAGGAGGGAGGGATGAGGTGACTGCCCTCCCCTCTTCCCTCTGTGTTTTGCTCTCCTCTCCCCCTACTCTGACCTCATTAGCGGCAGGATAACCCCCGATGTGTCAAAGGAAGCCACTCTATGATTTTAGTTTCTAAACATGTTTAAGTGTTTTCTTAGGTGCCTTCTTATTTCAGGTAGACTTAGGCCAGTCATTCCTCTATGTTCCCTCTTCACCCAGAGAGGACAGATTTGAACCTAGAGGAACAAAGGGAGTAAAAGCGCGTGCCTGCTCTGTGGCCTGGCTCTGGCCATTTCCACGGCCTCCTGCTATGAACTCTTAGGCTGCACAAGGCCACCTCTTAGAGAACATTTCTTTCTCATACGTATTTGACAAATCCAGACACAACGGGTCCACACGGTAAGTGGAGTCACTTGAGCCTCTGGCAAGCCATACGTGTCAATACTGGCAAGTCCTATAAAACTTCTCCTAACAATCGAGGCTTTGTCCCAAACAAGCCTACTTAGGAAAGCCATACTGAGAAGTAAGCTAAGGTGGGCAACTGCCTGAGACTTCCCTGCCCTGTAAACTTTTGGGCACCCTGAAGTCCAGTGCGTAAAGATCTCCTTTGTTCCTTCCTGATTCCGCTCTAGTCATATGCTCAGCCACCTGCAGCTCCCCGAGGTCCCCTTTCTTTGAGCCAGACCTTTGTGCACGTGACTACAGAAACTACCACTCTCCGTGCAGTCATCAGCCAAAGTCAAAGTATCTTACGTCTGCTTGAGCAGGTTGAAAAATCGCCCCTAAACTATGGCCCCCCAGGTCCATACCCTTGTCCTTAAAATCTATGATTATTAGTCCATTTGGAAAAAGGTCTTTGTAGATATAATCAAGTTAAAGATTTTGAGGTGGGGACGCCTGGGTGGCTCAGTTGGTTAAGCGGCTGCCTTCGCCTCAGGTCATGATCCCAGCGTCCTGGGATCGAGTCCCACATCTGGCTCCTTGCTCAGCAGGCAGCCTGCTTCTCCCTCTGCCTCTGCCTGCCACTCTGTCTGCTTGTGCTCATTCTCGCTCCTCTCACTCTCTCTGACAAATAAATAAATAAAATCTTTTAACAAAAAAAAAAAAAAAAAAGATTTTGAGGTGGCGTTTTCATCCTGTATTATCCACGTGATCCCTGAGTAAAATAAGCAGCAAGTATCCTCACATAAGGAGGACAGGAGGAGGTCTGAGGCAGAAAAAAGGGAAGATGTGGGCACACAGAGGAGAAGGTGATGTGTAGACAAAGTCAGAGACTGAGTGATGAGGTCATAAGCCAAGGAAGCTGGCAACCATTAGAGGCCGAAAGAGGCACAGAATGGATTCTCCCCTAGAACATCTATGCAGCTCTATTGACACCTTGGTTTCAGACCTTTGGCCTCCAGAACCATGAGAGAGGAACCTTCTGTTGTTTAAGCCACCAAGTTTGTGGTCATTTTCATGGCAGCCACAGGGAACTAACACAGCTGGCATTAAACCTTTCCCAGGTCTTAGTGGTTTACTGCACAAATGTGTCCAAACTGTTTCAAAGGTCACAATGTCCTACCACCTAAGAAAGACCACAGCACAAAACCATCGTCTCTGGCAGTACCAGGACACTTCCCACATAGACGTTTTACTTTCCAGACTCCGGCTCCTTTTTATTTCTCAGCGTTCCCATGTAATGCACTAAATGTTAACACCTTTCAAAGATCCTAGTAAAGTACAAAAACCTTATTACATCTAGGTCTGGAGTAGGTTAGGAAGTAAAAAGGGAAAGATAGAGACTGAAATATTTTTTACTTTTATTGATAACCCGGGTTTGAGAAGCCCAGTTTGAGTGAGAGCTAAACGGCCCTATAACGGAACTCCAGAATTGGGCAGATCACCAACTAGTAATACTCGGGATGTGAGAAACAGAAGACACCCACTCGCACTCTCAAGGAAGAGACCAGAATTAGTCAAGGCAAGCATGACCAGTTAATTCTTCCGAAGCTTTCTACGCACACCATTTGCCCACCTTAGGGGCAGAGTAAATAAAGAAGCAGAGCTGAAATGATCCAAGGAGCTCTCTTGACATGACTAAATGCTCAGGAGTGGGGAAGGAACATTTGGTACTCCCTACTCCCACCCCAGCATTTAAAAAAAAAAAAAAAAAAACAAAGGAAAAAACACATTTACAATGTAAATCATATCGAACTACTTTAACCCTGATTTACTCTTAGTACACTAAATAGCCAATCAGGAGCCTTGTGCAAAAACATCCTGATTAGCTGCTAATAAAATTCTTTGGAAGCAGGTCCCTCTACATGACTCAGAGGGAGAATGTAGAACTGTATGCTTCAGGACTTGCTTACCCAAAAGACCTATCATTTGTATCCTGTGCTAGCAAATATGGCCCATGGCCTAGCTCCACCCTCATCTGCTCTTCCTGGATTAGTCACAAAGACACACGTAGAAATACACAAAAGGCATAAGGTAGGAATATATAATAAGGTAGTGGGGAAAAACATCGTAAGTGGAGTCAAGTACCACCACCATTTACCAGAGGTGAACTTTCAAGCAGCAACGTTCCCATTTCTTTTCTGGCTTATCTGTAAAGTGATAATAAGCAGTATACACATAACTACTTTTCATTTACTGAAATCTGATTTTTATGGCTAGCCACCATACACCAAGTAACATGCTAAGGCAACATCGACAGATGAAAGAAGGCAGTCCCTGGTGTCAAGGAACGGTGCCCAGGAGAAGACAGAGACATGTAAAAAAACACAATTAAAATACAGTGTAGCCCACGCGACTGTAGCCAACGCAACAACCAGGAAGGCAAAAGTGCAACGGTAGCAAAAAGGAGAGTGTGATCACAACACTAAAAGGACTTCACAATAAAAATAATACGCAAATTGAGTTTTGAAAAATGCAGTGGCTTTTTCCAGGTGCACAACAGGGAGAAAGGACTTCTTGGTGGAAGGAAAAGCACAATCCAATATAGTAAACTATTCACATCATCCAGGAAAGTGAAGTGGGGAGTAGCAGGAATAATGATCACATAAACTGGGCATCATGAATCTCTGTAAACAGAAAGCCACTGAATAATGACTCAACTGACAGACCACACTCGCATTTTTGCAAGACTACCTTAATAGAAACGTTGAGGACCCATGTAAGGGGGAAGAAAACAGAATTAGTAACTCCTGCCAGAAACATTAAGGACCTGATATTAAAACCAGGCAACAAATGAGAAGATATTCAGAGGCAGAAAGAACCCAGCGTGTTTGGTGATGAATTCAAATCTGGCGATGGGAAGTCAATAGGAAAGTACAAACAATGGTAATCTTAACATTTTCTGCTGAAAATGGTATCCAGAAAACAACGTACGGACAGTTTCTTAAAAGTTACAAAGACAGGAATGCTATTTCAGTGATCAAGTCTACTGGAATTAATTGGTGATGGCTCTGAGTTCTCTCAGCCTTCTATTCCCATGGTCTTTTCTCAAGGATTAAATGATCTGAGGATCTGGCTTTCAGTCATTGTTCACAATTTGTTGGTTCTGGTATCTTCGTGTTAACCGTCGTTCAGTTATTAAGAAATGGTTCAATGACTTTGTCTCTATCATCCTTCCATGGCTTCTTTTCTTGAAGTGTGTTGCTTTAGTTTCAATCATGCATTTAATCTTTATCTTATTATGGTAAAAAATTTATTGTTTTATTTATTTGTTTATTATGGTAAGATATTTATTGTTTTTATTTTTAATTTTTTTTTCTGGCAAGAGGTCTTCTCAAGAGGCTGTACCCTTTGAAATCCCATCAGCAATGAATAGGATTCCCTGTTGTCTCACATCCTTACCAGCAAGTGGTATCGTCAGTTTTGGGTATTGAAGCCATTTTATTAAATGGGTGGGGTATCCCACTGGTGTTTTGTTTTTCTCTAAGGCACGATGCATATCATTTTCCAATAATTCCCCAATGTTGAGCAGTTTTGTTTTAAAGATTTTATTTGACAGCGAGAGATCACAAGTAGGCAGAGAGAGAGAGAGAGAGAGAGAGAGAGAGAGAAGCAGGCTCCCTGCTGAGCAGACAGCCCGATGCGGGACTCGATCCCAGGACCCCGAGATCATGACCTGAGCCGAAGACAGCGGCTTAACCCACCGAGCCACCCAGGCGCCCCTGTTGAGCAATTTATATATGCTTATTTGTCATTTTTATATACTATCCACTAAGATGTCTACTCATATTGCCTTTTCGTTTTAATTGATTTGGGGACTTTATTCTCTTATTATGAAGTTGTTGTTGTTGTTGTTGTTGTTATTTTACTACTTCTTTGAATATTCTGCATGCATATCTTTCTTTAAGATCGGTGTTTTGAACCACATTCTCCTAGCCAGGTGCTCTTCTTTCCACTCTTTGAACATTGTCTTTCACAGAATGGACACTTTAAAATTTAATAAAGTCCACATTAGCAATTTTTCTTTCTTTCATGGATCATGCTTTTTCTGTTGTATATATATAAAAACTGTGCTTCAATCACACATTTAGTCTTTTACAGTGGCAAAATACACGTAACATAAAATTTTAAATAGACACTTCAGTGGCATTAAATGCATCCACGACGCTGTAGAACCATCACCACCATCCATCTCCAGAACTTTTTTATCATCCCAAAGTGAAACTCTATACCCATGAAAACAACATCCCCATACCCACTCAGTGCAACTCCTAGAAACCACTATTCGACTTCCTGCTGCTATGAATTTGCCTATTCTAAATACCTCAGCTAGGTAGAATCATATAATATTTGCCCTTTTGTAACTGACTGACTTCACTGAGCATAATGTTTTCAAGGTTCATCCACGTTGTAGCGTGTATCAGAATGTCATGACTTTTTAGGGCTGAATAACATTCCATTATATGTATATATCATACCTAGTACGTACAATAAATACATGTATTAGAGGGAAATGTAAAAATACATATTTGGTATTAGAAATCTGAGATAACTTTTCTGTTTTGAGGAAATTTGTCTAATAACAATTGTATTTTATCAGGAGCTCAATACCACTCGGAGGAGATGGGGTTAACCCCGACACCGACTCACTGAATGTCTTTCTTACATGAACCAAAGAATGCTGAACCTCCTCTCTAAAAAAGTCTTACCTGGCATAAATTTCAGATAGCAAAAAGAAAACCTCAAGAGGTTCAGTATTTCTGTTCAGAGAAGCAACTGGAACTTTAGATGATTACCTGGCACTGACAGGACTTGCTTGACATGAAAACAGAATTGTCAATCTCACAAGATCAGATGACCTTGTGAGAATTCCAAAACTTCCTGCCATTAATTGGAACTCCCTTAAGAACAGCCTTCCTTAAACATACCGATAACATGCTTCACAGATTGATATTCAGAAGCCCATGTTTTGGCTAAATGAGCTTCAGGGGAAAAAAAAAAAAAAAAAAGGAGACTTGTGGTTCAAGTCTTTTGGAGCCTCTGGTTAAATCACCCACTTCTGCCTACTTTGGAGCCTCTGGTTAAATCACCCACTTCTGCTGTACTCTGTCATCTTATCTATAAAATTGAGGCAGCTCTAAAAACGTGTTGCACAGCTTCATGTGCAGTTGCCTTCATTTGTTTAGAATACTGGTAGCATCTAAAATATTAGTGAAAGAGGGCACATGCCATTTTGAATCATCCAGTACAACTCTTTCGAAATAAAGAAAAGAAAAAGGGCCCGAAATAACTAAGAGTTTCCCAAAGGGACACAATTATTTTATGGTCCATCTGGGACAAGAACCCTGTTATTGGCCATCCCACTCCATTCTTCTTCTCTTGGGTTCTGAGTAATACAGAGAAAGAGAAGCTCCATTCGATGTAGCTGTTGCAGGACTTGGCAAGGTTGGAATTGGAGCGCTGCGCATTAAGAAGTACCTGGAAAATGCTTAAAACTAAATGCGATATATACCAGGCACGCAGAAAACAGTGGCACCTGAAGATGTTTCTATAGAAAGAGCGGAACTGGTAACTGAAGGTAATATATGGGCTGTAGTTCCAAACAGGGTAAGTGAAATCCCATTTCCTGGCACCTTGGAGGTTCCACCCCAATACATAATATTAAACTGAAATAAACATTTGAGCTAGGTTATATTTAATTCTGGATGCTCACGTAAGCTAACAAAATATCTCAGGCATCACTTACGTTGTCATTTGTTTATGTTTGATTTTTAATTTCTAAGTTTTCCAAGCACAAAACAGAGGTTGGAGAAAGCTATATGGGAGGCGGCAGAAATAAAATAAGCTCATTTCATTTCCTGTGAAAATTAAGGTCCGATTTAATTCTTCATAGTTGCAAGTGTCCAAACCAACTCTTTTCATTTTATAGGCAAGGCTCCTCAAAAAGTCATGCTGAAGGACTTCTAATTACCCAAAAGTTACCTTATCTGTTTCAATACATATCACTATGTGTTATGGGAATTCTTCTGAGTAGCAGAGAAAGACTTCCTGGCTAAACGCTGGCATGCCTATAATGCAGACACGACGGTCTCAAACCATCCTAAAGGTGTTAGAGCCCACCTTTTCCACTACTCATAGTCAACAGAGGAAAAAACAATCAACTTTTGCTTGTATAGGCTAACTCACTTCTTCATAAAAATGGATGGCCCATTAATAAGTCTGCAGTGAGGGCATCCCTGGATGCTGAATGTCTTGTAGGTCTTATTAATGTCATGGGTTTCTAGGGAGGATAGACTCAAAAACTTTGAGTCTAGTTTGATATTTACAACTAAATGATTATGTAACCTTGAGCAGAGTAAGCACATCATAAAAGAAAGATATTAATACCTGCCATCCCTATTTCTTGTGAGGCTCCTATAAAATACTAAAGTAATAGAGGTATATATATATGAATGCATATATTTTCATTGATATTTGTACACACTTGAAAAATCACTCTACTGAATGCACTATAAAAATCTTGATGATGTGGGGGGGAGGAGTCAAGATGGCGGAGAAGTAGCAGGCTGAGAGGACATCGGGTAGCAGGAGATCAGCTAGACGGCTTATCTAACCACTGTGAACACCTACAAATCCAACGGGAAATCGAAGAGAAGAAGAGCAACAATTCTAGAAACAGAGAATCGATCACTTTCTGAAAGGTAGGACCTGCGGAGAAGTGAATCCAAAGCGACGGGAAGATAGACCCCGGGGGGAGGGGCCGGCTCCCGGCAAGCCGCGGAGCGACGGAGCACAAAATCGGGACTTTTAAAAGTCGGCTCCACTGGGAGACATCGCTCCAGAGGCTAAACCGGGGGGAAACCCAGGCGGGGTCAGCATAACCCCAGGTCCCGCGGGGTCACAGAAGGACTGGGGGTGTCTGAGTGCTGCAGAGCTCGCAGGTTTTAGAGCGGGGAAGCCGGCTACAGCGACAAAGCCGAGGAGTGAGCTCTAAGCCCGGGGTTACCTTGTGCCGGTCGCAGGCTGGGTGGGCTCGGAGCGCGGGCGGAGGCCACGGAGACAGAAGCCACCTGGCGCTTTTCTCCAGCTCCAGCAATTGACTGCTTTCCTCAAGGCGCGACCGCAGGCCAGGGAGGCGGGGCGGCTGGGCGCTTTGCTCTGAGAGCGCACTGAGGAGCGGAACCCCAAGCTCTCGGCTCCTCCGGGCCGAGAGATTGGGAGGCCGCCATCTTCATTCCCGTCCTCCGGAACGCTACGGAAAGCGCTCAGGGAACAAAAGCTCCCGAAAGCAAACCCGAGCGGATTCCTTAGCCCGGCCCCTGGCAAGGGCCCTGCAATTCCGCCTGCGGCAAAGACACTTGAGAATCACTACAACAGGCCCCTCCCCCAGAAGATCAACAAGAAACCCATCCAAAACCAACTTCAGTCACCAAGAACAGCGGAATTCCACAGCAGGAGAAAGCAAATCTTAACTGGACAAAATGACAAGGCGGAAAAACTCACCTCAAAAAAAAGAACAAGAGGCCGTACCAAAGGCTGGAGACCTAATCAATACGGACATTGGAAACATGACAGATCTAGAGTTCAGAATGACAATTCTCAAGGTTCTAGCCGGGCTCGAAAAAGGCATAGAAGATATTAGAGAAACCCTCTCCGGAGAGATAAAAGCCCTTTCTGGAGAAATAAAAGAACTAAAATCTAACCAAGTTGAAATCAAAAAAGCTATTCATGAGGTGCAATCAAAAATGGAAGCTCTCACTGCTAGGATAAATGAGGCAGAAGAAAGAATTAGTGACATAGAAGACCAAATGACAGAGAATAAAGAAGCTGAACAAAAGAGAGACAAACAGATACTGGACCACGAGGAGAGAATTCGAGAGATAAGCGACACCATAAGACGACACAACATGAGAATAATTGGGATTCCAGAAGAAGAAGAAAGAGAGAGGGGAGCAGAAGGTATATTGGAGACAATTATTGGAGAGAATTTCCCTAATATGGCAAAGGGAACAAACATCAAAATCCAGGAGATGCTAAGAACGCCCCTCAAAATCAATAAAAATAGGTCCACACCTCGTCACCTGATAGTAAAATTTACAAGTCTTAGCGACAAAGAGAAAATCCTGAAAGCAGCCCGGGAAAAGAAGTCTGTAACATACAAGGGTAAAAACATTAGACTGGCAGCGGACCTATCCACAGAGACCTGGCAGGCCAGAAAGAACTGGCATGATATATTCAGAGCACTAAATGAGAAAAACATGCAGCCAAGAATACTATATCCGGCTAGGCTATCATTGAAAATAGAAGGAGAGATAAAGAGCTTCCAGGACAAACAAAAGCTGAAGGAATTTGCAAACACCAAACCAGCTCTACAGGAAATATTGAAAGGGGTCCTCTCTAAGCAAAGAGAGACCCGAAAAGGAGTAGATCAGAAAGAAACAGAGACAATATACAGTAACAGTCACCTTACAGGCAATACAATGGCACTAAATTCATAGCTCTCAATAGTTACCCTGAATGTTAATGGGCTCAATGCCCCAATCAAAAGACACAGGGTATCAGAATGGATAAAAAAACAAAACCCATCCATATGCTGCCTACAAGAAACGCATTTTAGACCCGAAGACACCTCCAGATTTAAAGTGAGGGGGTGGAAAACAATGTACCATGCTAATGGACATCAGAAGAAAGCTGGGGTGGCAATCCTTATATCAGATCAATTAGATTTTAAGCCAAAGACTATAATAAGAGATGAGGAAGGACACTATATCCTACTCAAAGGGTCTGTCCAACAAGAAGACCTAACAATCTTAAATATCTATGCCCCTAACATGGGAGCAGCCAGCTATATAAACGAATTAATAACAAAATCAAAGAAATACATCGACAGTAATACAATAATAGCAGGGGACTTTAACACTCCCCTCACTGAAATGGACAGATCATCTAAGCAAAAGATCAACAAGGAAATAAAGGCCTTAAATGACACACTGGACCAGATGGACATCACAGATATATTCAGAACATTCCATCCCAAAGCAACTGAATATACATTCTTCTCTAGTGCACATGGAACATTCTCCAGAATAGACCACATCCTGGGTCATAAATCAGGTCTCAATCGGTACCAAAAGATTGAGATCATTCCCTGCATATTTTCAGACCACAATGCTCTGAAGCTCGAACTCAATCACAAGAGGAAATTTGGAAAGAACGCAAATACATGGAGACTAAACAGCATCCTTCTAAAAAATGAATGGGTCAACCAGGAAATTAAAGAAGAATTGAAAAAATTCATGGAAACAAATGATAATGAAAACACAACGGTTCAAAATCTGTGGGACACAACAAAGGCAGTCCTGAGAGGAAAATATATAGCGGTGCAAGCCTTTCTCAAGAAACAAGAAAGGTCTCAAATACACAACCTAACCCTACACCTAAAGGAGCTGGAGAGAGAACAACAAAGAAAGCCTAAACCCAGCAGGAGAAGAGAAATCATAAAGATCAGAGCAGAAATCAACGAAATAGAAACTAAAAAAACAATAGAACAAATCAACAAAACTAGGAGCTGGTTCTTTGAAAGAATTAATAAGATTGATAAGCCCCTGGCCAGACTTATCAAAAAGAAAAGAGAAAGGACGCAAATAAATAAAATCATGAATGAAAGAGGAGAGATCACAACCAACACCAAAGAAATACAAACAATTATAAGAACATACTACGAGCAACTCTACGCCAACAAATTTGACAATCTGGAAGAAATGGATACATTTCTAGAGACGTATAAACTACCACAATTGAACCAGGAAGAAATAGATAACCTGAACAGACCCATAACCAGTAAGGAGATTGAAAGAGTCATCAAAAATCTCCAAACAAACAAAAGTCCAGGACCAGACGGCTTCCCAGGGGAATTCTACCAAACATTCAAAGAAGAATTAATTCCTATTCTCCTGACACTGTTCCAAAAAATAGAAATGGAAGGAAAACTGCCAAACTCATTCTATGAGGCCAGCATCACCTTGATCCCAAAACCAGACAAGGATCCCACCAAAAAAGAGAATTACAGACCAATATCTTTGATGAACACAGATGCGAAAATACTCACCAAAATACTGGCCAATAGGATCCAACAGTACATTAAAAGGATTATTCACCACGACCAAGTGGGATTTATTCCAGGGCTGCAAGGTTGGTTCAACATCCGCAAATCCATCAATGGGATACAATACATTAATAAAAGAAAGGATAAGAACCATATGATACTCTCAATAGATGCTGAAAAAGCGTTGGACAAAGTGCAGCATCCCTTCCTGATTAAAACTCTTCAAAGTGTAGGGATAGAAGGCACATACCTCAATATTATCAAAGCCATCTATGAAAAACCCACCACAAATATCATTCTCAATGGAGAAAAGCGAAAGCTTTTCCGCTAAGGTCAGGAACACGGCAGGGATGTCCGTTATCACCACTGCTGTTCAACATAGTACTAGAAGTCCTAGCCTCAGCAATCAGACAACAAAAAGAAATTAAAGGCATCCAAATTGGCAAAGAAGAAGTCAAACTCTCACTCTTTGCAGATGATATGATACTATATGTGGAAAACCCAAAAGGCTCCACTCCAAAACTGCTAGAACTTATACAGGAATTCAGTAAAGTGTCAGGATATAAAGTCAATGCACAGAAATCAGTCGCATTTCTTTACACAAACAACAAGACGGAAGAAAGAGAAATTGAGGAGTCAGTCCCATTTACCATCGCACCCAAAACCATAAGATACCTAGGAATAAATCTAACCAAAGAGGCAAAGAATCTATACTCAGAAAACTATAAAGTCCTCATGAAAGAAATTGAGGAAGACACAAAGAAATGGAAAAATATTCCATGCTCATGGATTGGAAGAACAAATATTGTGAAAATGTCTATTCTACCTAAAGCAATCTACGCATTTAATGCAATCCCTATCAAAATCCCATCCATTTTTTTTAAAGAAATAGAACAAATAATCCTAAAATTTATATGGAACCAGAAAAGACCTCGAATAGCCAAAGGAATATTGAAAAAGAAAGCCAAAGTCGGTGGCATCACAATTCCAGATTTCAAGCTCTATTACAAAGCTGTCATCATCAAGACAGTATGGTACTGGCACAAAAACAGACATATAGACCAATGGAACAGAATAGAGAGCCCAGAAATAGACCCTCAACTCTATGGTCAACTAATCTTCGACAAAGCAGGAAAGAATATCCAATGGAAAAAAGACAGCCTCTTCAACAAATGGTGCTGGGAAAATTGGACAGCCACATGCAGAAAAATGAAATTGGACCATTTCCTTACACCACACACGAAAATAGACTCAAAATGGATGAAGGACCCCAATGGGAGAAAGGAATCTATCAAAATCCTTGAGGAGAATGCAGGCAGCAACCTCTTTGACCTCAACCGCAGCAACTTCTTCCTAGGAACATCGCCAAAGGCAACAGAAGCAAGGGCAAAAATGAACTATTGGGATTTAATCAAGATCAAAAGCTTTTGCACAGCTAAGGAAACAGTGAACAAAACCAAAAGACAACTGACAGAATGGGAGAAGATATTTGCAAACGACATAGCAGATAAAGGGCTAGTATCCAAAATCTATAAAGAGCTTATCAAACTCTATACCCAAAGAACAAATAATCCAGTCAAGAAATGGGCAGAGGACATGAACAGACATTTCTGCAAAGAAGACATCCAGATGGCCAACAGACACATGAAAAAATGCTCCACATCACTCGGTATCAGGGAAACACAAATCAAAACCACAATGAGATACCACCTCACACCAGTCAGAATGGCTAAAATGAACAAGTCAAGAAATGACAGATGCTGGCGAGGATGCGGAGAGAGGGGAACCCTCCTACACTGCTGGTGGGAATGCAGGCTGGTGCAACCACTCTGGAAAACAGTGTGGAGGTTCCTCAAAAAACTGAAAATAGAGCTACCCTTTGACCCAGCAATTGCACTACTGGATATATATCCTAAAGATACAAACGTGGTGCTCTGAAGGGGCACGTGCACCCGAATGTTTATAGCAGCAATGTCCACAATAGCCAAACTGTGGAAAGAGCCTAGATGTCCATCAACAGATGAATCGATAAAGAAGAAGTGGTATATATACACAATGGAATACTATGCAGCCATCAAAAGACATGAAATCTTGCCATTTGCGACGACGTGGATGGAACTAGAGGGTATCATGCTTAGCGAAATAAGTCAATCGGAGAAAGACAACTGTCATATGATCTCTTTGATATGAGGAAGTGGAGATGCAAGGCGGGGGGGGGTTGGGGGGAGGTAGGAAAAGAAAAAATGAAAAGATGGGATTGGGAGGGAGACAAACCATAAAAGACTCAATCTCAAGAAACAGACTGAGGGTTGCGGGGGGGAGGGGGGACGGGAGAGGGTGGTGGGGGGAAATGGACATTGGGGAGGGTATGGGCTATGAGGAGTGCTGTGAATTGTGTAAACCTAGCGATTCACAGACCTGTACCCCTGGGGATAAAAATACATTATATGTTTATTAAAATAAAAAAAAAACAACAAAAAAAAAAGAACTGAAAACTGAACATTTGTCTTGCTCAACGTGAAAAAAAAAAGACTTAAATGTAAAGAATGGATCCAATAAATTATTGATGTAACCAAGGAAGTTTATACTTATAAAAAAATCTTGAACTAATGACTAGTGACTAGTGAATTTGCCTTTGGAGAATCAATGAGGTCTAATGACCCAACACAAGCATCATTTGGTTGGCAATGCAGAGTTAATCATTACTTTTAGCTTGGGAAATTTATTGTACATTTACTGGTTCTATAATAGCTTAATCCCACTACGTAGTACCCACATTTGTACCAATTCCCCACCAAGAACTTTTGCTATCCCTTTGTACTTTTGTCTTTTTTATTTGCTTGGCCTATCATCCATGCTCAAGTCTTCCAGCTCAGTTTGCTACCCAAGCATTTGTCCTTCTGTCCATTTTTTTGTCACACATGCCTTCAGATTTGTATTGATGACAGATTCACAACAGCTTCTATGAAAGTGTATTGAAATAACACAGTGAAAGAAAAGAAAAATGATTTCTTTTGCTGCTGAGATGTTAGGTTCCCTGTTGTCGGTATTTGCATGAACTGAGACACCCAGATCTAATAGCGGAAGGAACGTCTTTAAATAGCCAGTCATGGTGGCCACTGACATCCTAAAGCAAAAAATCTCTAGCATTTTCTCTGCATCACTAGGGCAAGATGCTTTCCATTACCTGGTTTCTTAGGCAGTTGAAGAAGGAAATGTCACTTTTAAAAAAGGTTATCTCCTTGCTTCCACACAAAATAGCCAGTTGTGGGCTTTTTGTATTTCTTTAAGAGAATTCCTTATGGTGAATATTTCACCTCAGTAAAAATGTTGGAACTGTGATAGAAGCGGGTTATTCTCAAGCCACCAGTAAAATTAATGAGGGCTCCTCTCTGCCTGGCTCCCGCTCGTCCAGGTTCCTGGTCCTAACAGCTTACTTTCCAAGCATGGCCTCTCCCTTCACTGTGTGCCTCTTGATTCTACCCTCCACAGAGTGGCCAGAGTAACCTATCTCAAAAATTCAGTAAATATGCCAATTCTTGATGACAACCTGGCATAAACATGGTATTATCCAACAACTAAAGATTAAATTCCTAAAGTCAAAAGATTAGTTCCTCTTTAGACTATTCCTTGTATAGCTCTAGCTTCATGTCCTTATCACTGTATGCCTTAAACTTTACAGTCTACCAAGTACTGAGCTGTTTTGATTCCTTACACATAGCACAGAGTGAAAAACAGTATCTGCTTCTCAGGATTGTTTCAAAATAATGTGTATAAAGAACTTAGCACTTAAGTGCCTCAAGGAAAGCCCTCAATAAAATGAGCTTTTGAAATTTAATTTTAGAGTTAATTCCATATGACTTTTTCCTCATGTTGGTTCTTCCTTCTCCATAGGCCCTCAACTTCCCAACACCCTTCCCCTTTTTGGATTTTGTTAACTCTGGCCCCCCATGACACCTTTCACAAGTCATCTCCTTTGAGAATAGATGCTACTCCTCTGTGTGGTACGCCAGACTCATCTTTGTCATTGCTACATAAAGTCAGGCTTCTGAATGTTTCTGTTCTACATCTGTCTTTCCCATTGCTCCCATTCTCATTAAATTGGCCCTTTCACTCCCCTGCCTGGGGCCTCTGCTCTCTTGGCTGGCTTCCTTCTTTGATGGAAAGAGGGTGGGGGCTAGAAGTGGTCTAAGGCTTGAGTTCTCAGGGTCTTTGTGCTTGTTCTGCACTGACTGCCCAGGGATGACATTGTTGATGATCTCATTGTTCTCCGGAGAACAAGAGGAAGGACTCACTCCCTTTGCATCCTTGGTATTTAACATAATATTTAGCACAATAAATAGCACTTAATAAAAACTCATATTTTTAACATAAGATACTACTAAAAAAAGGGTACCTTAATCATGCAAAGTCCACAATAAGAAAAACTAAAAATTATTGCCAAAATATTAAATATTAACTCATTACAGTTTAATCACTGTGGAATGAATGGCAAGCATTGTTTTTTGTGTTTTTTTGTTTGTTTTGTTCCTTTTTTGTTTTTTTACCAAGTGTCTACTCTGAAGCAGTGCAGCATCAAGTGTGACATACAAATGTTGTAGCGGCCCTTACAAAGCCGTTCTTTAGGTTCCAGGTGTTTTGAGATATTACTTGCTGTGAATTAAATCAGAGTATCAGAAATAAATAAATTCAAAATCTTGTAAAAAAATCTGCTGCTTAAAACTGGGAATGGAAAGAGTCAAGAAATATAGACTACATTTTTAAAAAGCAAATAATAAATAAAAGAATGAAAAGTGTTGTTTATTGCAAGTAATGGAAAGGCTCTGGTTTAATCTCTGAAATACATTTAAAATGCATAAATAGGAAAGGATTGCATACTTCTGACCCAGTCTCATCCGATTGCCTGACTAGCTACTCTAGTAAATTGGATATCAGTTAATTGAATAGTTTGTCAATCTGCAAACTGCATTCAAGTTCAGAGGCTCTTTAAAATGTAATCATTCTAGATAAATACTGTTGCGGTTTTCATTTCAATTTTTGATCACATCACAGTAATATGGTATTTTCTCATTATATTTCACTATAGATCATGCCCTGACATTATTTTCTAAACTTGCTTACAAATGTTTCTTTCATGGAATATTCCTTACAAAATGTACATTTCGTTTAAGTGGGAACTGAGAGTGCTTTAGACTAGGTGGCATGCTTCCTAATCAGAAGCTATTTTGAAGTCGTCAAAATCAGCCTGGGTCAATGGAATAAAATCATGCAGAAGAGCAGTCTTTAAGCTTGACCTTAGAAATGTTTTCATTTCCAAAAGTAAATTTAGTCATTGAGATCTTAAGATAATCACTTTTACTTTTTATTCCAATAAGGATAATACAGATGACTTTTCCAGCAACATAAGAAAATATAGGGTGCCTCTTGGAAACTATTGGGTGCATAATATAAATTCAGGTTGTCATATTTATTGATTTATTTACTTATTTATTTATTTGGCACAGAAAGAGAGAGAGAGCACAAGCATGGGGGAGCCGTAGAGGGAGAGGGAGAAGCAGGTTCCCTGATGAGCAGGGAGCCCTACATGGGGCTTGATTCCAGGACCCTGGGATCGTGACTGAGCCAAAGGCAGAGGCTTAACTGGCTGAGCCACCTATGTACCCCCAGGTTATCATTTAAAAGAATATTAAATGTTACTGTTTGCAAAGAATTAGCAATGTGATTAGCAATATACACCTAAATTTGAAATGTTATTTCAATTAAACTTACCTTTCATTATTATAAAATACTGAACAATATCAACATTAAAAATAAAATGTGTATTTTAATAAGTTAAAAAAATCACCAAGGCTCTTATCCACTTCTCCTTGTGTACATATGTATTTTTATGTATCAGTGTTCTTTCCTCTTTATTAATCATAAGCCATTAATAAATACTATGCAACAAACCATAACAATCAAGTTATTCTCAATTGCATCAAAACCAAATTATAAATAGTGTCATAAAATTAACAATTTAAAAAATGTGCATTTTCTTTTTGAAGAAAACATTAAATCAGAAATTATAAAGGAGGAAGCCAATAGGTTAGACTATAAAATCTTAAAATACCTGTAAGGCAAAAGCAATGTTAAAATATCTTTCTCTGGTCAAAAGCTATAAACATTTGCTGCTCGCCTGTCTTTCATTCGCTCCTTCCCAGTTTTCCCTGGTATTTTATTTTCCTTCAGGTATGCTCCCTGCCCCTACATAGCGCATTTGCTTTGAGAGAAGTTGATTTTACCTTTAAACCTAAGAGTGTGCCCTGATTTATTTAGTTGACTCAATACTTCTAATTATTTAGCCACTGCAGTTATTAGGAGTGACCTAAGTCTGTCCAAACTAAGTTCAAGTCTTTTGTTTAGAACTCTAGGATAAAGATGCTCTTCCTTTCTCTAGAAAGCATGGAGGTCAATGTGATTCCTAGAACTCATAAAACCACTTTACTACAATGTGGACAGCCTGCCGGAGCACAAATGTGACCAATAAAAGAGAGGACATCTGAGAATTAAGGTAGAGATCTGATAAAAACGATGGCTAAAATCTACTCTGCCTCTGGACTTTTTGTTGTTGTTGTTATGTGAACCAGTAAACTTCCAGTATTAATTTGTTACAGCTACTGTAACAAAACAAGGAAGGGTTTAAATTACAGAAATTGATAGCTGTACAGTTTTAGAGTCTAGAATTCTGAATTAAGATGTCAACAAACTGGGTTCCTTTGGAGGCTGTGAGGAAGAGTCTGTTGCATGCCTTTTGCCTAGCTTCTCGTGGTTCCAGCCATCATTGGTGGTCCTGGACTTGTAGATACATCATCCTGATCTCTTCTTTTTCACGTGGTGGATTTTTCTATGGAGGGCGGGGTACAGCTCAATCAATAACACTTTCCTTATTGTTAAAGCCACTTGCAGGTTTTTATTGTTACTGACAATTAAAATCACCCAAACTAAAGCCTAGGGAATCCTTATACATGGGTCATCTGCTAGTATTTGAAATTCCTAGTCAACCACAAAACAAGCCCTTTCATTTCCAAATTAATCATCCTCTGAACAACAACAATGTCATTTTGGACTACATTTGCATTGGGATTCTTCCAAGTCTGTTTGATCCTTAAGAAAATCTAGTTAACTGTTTCTATGTCCACACAGTGTGACCATAAATTTAACTCAAAAATTAACCCTCAACATTCCATACAAAAAGTGTAGTCTATGCCACTTGCATAGGCCAATGGTTAGTATACCAGCTACCATCTGGGGAAAAAGTGAAGATGGAGAAAAGAAGCTCCAAACTTCAGTAGCTCAATAAGACTCATTTCTTACTCACTCATCCATCCAATGAGGAAGTTACTGGCTATCTTGGGAAGCTCTACTAAGGTACTCAGGGATCCATCCTTTATCACCAAATTTAACTCATAACCTCCAGTCATTGTGTTGCTTTCCTTAGGGTTGCTGCTACAAATTACTACAAACTTATTAACTTAAAATAGTGGAAATTTATTCTCTTCTAGTTCTGGAATTCAGAAATTCAAAATCAAAGCAGTGTTTTAGAGAAGTCATTCCCTGTCTCTCGTACTTCGCATTGCTGCTGGTAATCCTTGCCTTTTCTCAACATGTGACTGCATCATTCTAATCTCAGTGGCTGTCTTCACTGTCTTCTCACGGCCTTTCCTGGTGTGTTCCCTCCCCTGTGGCTGTTTCCCCTTCTTTTCTATTCTAACTTACTGGATTTAAGGCTCACCCTATTCAGGGTGATCACATCTGGAGATCCTTACCTTACTTACAGGTATGGAGATCCTTATTCCAAATAAGCTCACATATATCTTTTGGCAGCCACAGTTCAACCCACTGTAGTCATCATAGAATATGAGATGACAGAGCCACACTGGGTATAAACGTCATTTGCTTACCTTCTACTGGCCAGAAATACTTATAAGATGACTGAGAAATATACCTGTGTCTTGACAGCTGCTTCCCAGAATGAGCTCTCAGTAGAGACTATACTATGCATGAAGAATTGTGGTCACCAGTTGACCTTCTCTGCTGTACACCTAAGACTGGAGCTTAATCCCTCTTCTTCATGTTAGGACTGATATTCTGAAAGTATTAATTTCTGTGTTCAGCATAAACAGATGATGAACTAAAGTAATATAAAATTATGAGGGAGAAAGAGCAAAGGGAGATGCTGCCATATGTAGTGTTATATAGAACACCTGCGTAAAAGTTTGGGCTGCTAGTAAGGAATATCCAACAGGAGAGCACTTTGGAAGGCTTGTTATAGAATTGTCCTTGGAAATGTTTTCTGGTGAATTATCACACTGGAGACTTCTGTCTCCTCAAATTCAAAAGCTTCAACTTGAGTTCTTGTTGATGTAGACCCATTTATAGTATTATCCTTAAAGTTTTCTACATTTTGTACTTCTAGCTGAATTGGTATCTCCTCGTTTCTTACTACATATAATTTTTCTAGGCTCCATATTAGTCCTCAGCCATACCTTATACTAAATTCTTTATAATCTTTTATTAGAAAAAAAATTTTAAATCATACCCTAGTGGTTTAAGTAGATGTTACTGATCTTAATGGGTGACAGGTGATGATGGTGTATTCTCTAAAATACATGTATTTTATCCCACTCTCCTCCTAGCATATGGAATTATTTTTGGCATTTTTTATAACTTGAAATTGAGCAAAGATTTAAATGTAAGACCTGAAACCCTAAAACTCTTAGAAGAAAACTTAGGGGGAAAGATCCTTGACATTGGCCTAGGTGATAATTTCTTGAATAAAGTAAAAAAAAACAAAGGTAACAAAAACTAAAATAAATAAATGGGACCTCATTAAACTAAAGGGCTCTGCACAGCAAGGAAAATGATCAATAAATTGAAAGGCAACCCATTGAATGGGGGAAAATATTTGCAGACCATCTGCTAAGGGACCAGTATGTAAAATATAGAAAGAACTCACAGAACTCAATAGCAAAAATGTGAACAATCCAATTAAAAATGGGCAGAGGATGTGAACAGACATTTTTCCAATGAAGATATACAAACGGTTAGCAGGTATAAGAAAAGATGCTCACCACCACTAAAAATCAGATAGATACAAATCAAAACCAGTAGATAAATAAGTTCTGGAGATCTAAGGCACAACCTAGTAGTTGAAGCCAACAATACCATATAATAAAATTCAACATTGCTAAAAGACTAAATCTTAACTATTCTTAACACACACAAAAAAATGATAAATATTTGAGATGATAAAGATGTTAGTTAATGCTACTGTGTTAATTATATTGCAATATGTAAATGTATCAAACCAATGCGCATATACTTCCAATATTTACACAATATTATATATCATTTATAGCTCTTTATAAACATACATTACTGAGGGAATTAATTTGTGACTGCAGTATCTTAGCTGTCATGCTTTAAAAATATTTTGTGTCCAAATTTGTCCTTTTGGGACATACTTTAAAATGATGCAAATTTTGTTTTTATCTTTATTTTTACTTTTTAAAATGATTTTATTTGTTTATTTATTAGAGAGAGCGAGCAAGCATATGAGCGAGGTGGGGGAGGGGCCGAGGGAGAACAAGAGGGAGAAGCACATTCTCTGCTGAGCAGGCAGCTGGATGGACATGGGACTGGATCCCAGGATCCAGAGATCATGACCTCAGAGAAAGGCAGTAACTTAACAACTGAACCTCTCAGGTGCCCCTATTTTTACTTTTTAAAACCTCAGTTAAGAATATTTCTTTTCGTTCAAGATAGATTCCCTAATCAATATTTAAAATCTTGTAATATGTTTCCCCCTATTTATACCTCCAAGAAAATGAAAGTACAGTAATAGAGCACCAATTGTTGTAGAAAAATGAGTGCTTTAATGATCGCTAATCTTAGCATGTTCATCTATGAATGGCATGAAATGAAATATGAAAAGTGGCAAGAACACTTCTTTTACCAGTTTTGTGGTTAGTAGTGATTTTATTTTTTGTAAAAAAAAGAATTGCAATGAAATTTGATGACTCTAAAAAAAAAAAAAAAGAAAAGAAAAAGTTACTCTAATTTTATTTATCTGCCATTCAGTAGAGGACTGACCAGACTCCTGCCCCTTCCTTATTTTGTGGTAGAAAATGATGGATGCCATCTTTGTATTTAGTTCTTAAAATTCTTGAGCAATTGAAATGCATTAAAAGAAACTCCTGAAGAAAAATTAGTGATCCTAAAAGTAAGAAGGGATTTACAAAAATGCTGAACATATTGTACATTAAGTTTGTGGAGGAAAACCTAATAACAATATAAGGATTATAAACAGGTAAATAACACCATCAGTTTTGCCCTTTAGTGATGTGACTCTGGTAGAAGTTAAAGAGAAGGAAGTGAGCATTGGAAAAGGTTGTAAAGTATGAAACTTGCATTTGTTTACAAATAAATAAAAATTCCGTTAATTTGGTAGCAAATGTAGAAGGTTAAGTTAATTATCAGAGTGGTGGACTTCATCTGAATCAGTGACTGATTAGATGTCCCAGTAAGTGGATAGCGGGTTTTTTAGGTCTCTGATTGGATGGCAGCGGGACTGTTGCAGCCATTTCACTGCTCTGGAGAATATACAGAAAGCAAGGAAGGCTTCTTTTGTTGCGGCACAGTCCACGGGTGCAGATTACATGTGTTAAATGTAATGAACCCATGGGACATCCAAATGAACAGTAGACAAGCAGTCAATCTTTTCTAGTTCTAAAGTTACAGGCTGGTTCTCAGGGCATAATTCAGAAGAATGTCCAGTAGTGGTCCAAGAGTAAGAAGTGGCATAAGCATATTGGCATAGCATTTTATAAGGTTTTATAGAAAAACGTTACTTTTTAATTTTTATTTTACTTGGTACACAAGTCAAATGTACAGGGTTTTTTTTTTTTTTTAAGATTTTATTTATTTGACAGAGAGAGACAGAGACAGAGAGAGAGAGGGAACACAAGAAGGAGAGTGGGAGAGGGAGAAGCAGGCTCACCACTGAGCTGGGAGCCCGATGCAGAACTTGATCCCAGGACCCTGGGATCATGACCTGAGCTGAAGGCAGTCCCTTAACCAACTAAGCCACCCAGGTGCCCCAAATGTACAGCTTTTTGAAGATACTTTCTCCAGACTCACTGGCTGAAAAAAGTTTGGACTATAGAGACTTTTCAGTAATCTTCTTAGATGATTCTGATAGGCTGTCAGATTTGTCAACCACTGGTGTAGGGCCATTTTCCCTAAACTTTGATCTGAGAAATAAGTTTGGGGATATACTTAACAGATCTTCCAAAAACAAAGTGATCTGTCAAACAAGCTTATGAAATGCCACATATAAAATCTCTTTCTTAGAGTTACAAATAAGCATGAGCTTGGTAAATAAATAAGAATTCTGTTTAATGTGTTTAATGGTTAAACTTCATTTTAAAAGGGACAATTTTTCTTCATATCTATTGGTATCTTTGGGACAGTTGTTGTTGTTGCTGTTTTTTAACCTTAACATAGACCTGGAAAATACTGTTTTAGATACAATCATCATGTTGTATACTTTAAAATTATACCATGTTATAGGTCAATTATATCTCAACAAAGCTGGAAAAAATAAATCACAGATGTAAAATAAATGTCCTCTTCTTGAGATTTTATGGTTTTGAGTTTTACATTTAGGTCTGTAAGCTATTTTGAGTTTATTTTTATATATTATATGAAGTATAGATCAAAGTTTTCCTTTTGTATATGTGTATCCAATCATTCCAGCATCAGTTTTTTTTTTTTAAGATTTTACTTATTTATTTAACAGACAGAGATCTCAAGTAGGCAGAGAGGCAGGCAGAGAGAGAGGGAGAAGCAGGCTCCCCGCTGAGCAGAGAGCCCAGTGTGGGGCTTGATCCCAGGACCCTGGGATCATGACCTGAGCCTAAGGCAGAGGCTTTAACCCACTGAGCCACCCAGGTGCCCCCCAGCATCAGTTTTTGGAAACAAACAAACAAATGAACAAACAAAAAAACCTTTCTGTATCGAATCACATTTTAGCTTTGTAAAAAAATCGTTGTCTATACGTATGTGATTATCATATTATTTATTAACATGGCAGATTACATTAATGGGTTTCCTAATAGCGAACAAACCGTGCCTTTCTGAAATTACTTCCACCTGTTCATTACATATTATTTTATTAACACAGATTTGGATTTTTTGCTAGCATCTCATTTAGTTTTTTCATTAATAATCATGAAAGGCATTGGTCTGCATTTTGAATTTTGTGCTCTCTTTATCTAACTCTCAATGAGATATATGATTTAGAAAACAATAGAAAAGTTTTTATTAATTTTCAAAGACTACAAATTTTGTATAGACTTAGAATATGTATTCCTTTCAAAGGTTTGAGAGAGGACCCATGTGAAAGCATCTCAGTCTACCACTTTTTGGTGAGGTAATCTCATTATTTTTTTCCTTTTTTATGGATTTTAAAAGTGTCTTTTCCTCATTGAGCATTTGTGGTAAACAGGATTGTGCCAGTAAATATTCCAGTCATCTAGACTTCCAATTTTGTTTTGTTTTTATATTTTATTTTTATTTCTTTTAAGATTTTACTTATTTTTAATTTACAGACAGAGATCACAGTAGGCAGAGAGATTGGCGGGCGGGGGGGGAGCAGGATCCCCGCTGAGCAGAGAGCCCGGTATGAGGCTCGATCCCAGGACCCTCAGATCATGACCTGAGCCTAAGGGAGAGACTTTAACCCACTGAGCCACCCAAATACCCCTTATTTTATTTTTTTATTCTGTTCAGCTAGCCACTGTATAATATATAACTAGTCCTTGACTCAGTGTTCAGTGATTCACTTTTTTTTAAACTAACATATAATGTATTATTAGTCCCAGGGGTAAAGTTCTGTGAATCATCAGGCTTACACACTTCCCAGCACTCACCATAGCACATACCCTCCACAATGTCCATAACCCAACCACGCTCTCCCTACCCTGCTCCCCACGGCAACCCTCAGTTTGTTTTGTGAGATTAAGAGTCTCTTATAATTTGTCTCCCTCCCGATCCCATCTTGTTTAATTTATTCCCTACCCACCAAACCCCTCACTTTGCCTCTCAAATGCCTCAAATCGGTGAGCTCATATGATAATTTTCTTTCTCTGATTGACTTACTTCGCTCAGCATAATACCCTCTAGTTCCATCCACATTGTTGCAAATGGCAAGATTTCATTTCTTTTAATGGCTGCATAGTATTCCATTGTATATATATACCACATCTTCTTTATCCACTCATCTGTTGATGGATATCTAGGTTCTTTCCACAGTTTGGCTATTGTGGACAGTGTTGCTATAAACATTCAGGTGCATGTGCCCCTTCAGATCACCACACTCATATCTTTAGGGTAAATACCCAGTAGTGCGATTGCTGGGTCATAGGGTAGCTCTATTTTCAACTTTTTGAGGAACCTCCATGCTGTTTTCCAGAGTGGCTGCACCAGCTTCATTCCCACCAACAGTGTAGGAGGGTTCCCCTTTCTCTGCATCCTCGCCAGCATCTGTCGTTTCCTGACTTGTTCATTTTAGCCATTCTGACTGGTGTGAGGTGGTATCTTGTTGTGGTTTTGATTTGTATTTCCGTGATATGGAGCACTTTTTCATGTGTCTGTTGGCCATCTGGATGTCTTCTTTGCAGAAATGTCTGTTCATCTTTTCTGCCCATTTATTGATTGGATTATTAGTTCTTTGGGTGTTGAGTTTGATAAGCTTTTTATAGATTTTGGATGCTAGCCCTTTATCTGATATGTTGTTTGCAAATATCTTCTCTCATTCTTTCAGTTGTCTTTTGGTTTTGTTAACTGTTTCCTTTGCTGTGCAAAAGCTTTTTATCTTGATAAAGTCAAATAGTTCATTTTTGCCCTTGCTTCCCTTGTCTTTGGCGATGTTTCTAGGACTAAGTTGCTGTGTTTGTGGTAGAAGAGTTTGCTGCCTGTGTTCTCCTCAAGGATTTTGATGGATTCCTTTCTCACATTGAGGTCTTTCATCCATTTTGAGTGTATTTTTGTGTGTGGTGTAAGGAAATGGTCCAGTTTCATTTTTCTGCATGTGGCTGTCCAATTTTCCCAACACCATTTGTTGAAGAGACTGTCTTTTTTTCCATTGGACATTCTTTCCTGCTTTGTCGAAGATTAGTTGACCATAGAGTTGAGGGTCTATTTCTGGGCTCTCTATTCTGTTCAATTGATCTATGTGTCTGTTTTTGTGTCAGTACCATACTGTCTTGATTATAACAGCTTTGTAATAGAGCTTGAAGTCTGGAATTGTGATGCCACCAACTTTGGCTTTCTTTTTCAACAATCCTCTGGCTATTCAAGGTCTTTTCTGATTTCATATAAATTTTAGGATTATTTGTTCTTTTTTTTTTAATTGATGGTATTTTGATAGGGATTGCATTAAAGATGTAGATTGCTTTAGGTAGAATAGACATTTTCACAATATTTGTTCTTCTGATCCATGAGCATGGAACATTTTTCCATTTATTTTGTGTCTTCCTCAGTTTCTTTCATGAGGACTTTATAGTTTTCTGACTACAGATTCTTTGCCTCTTTGGTTAGGTTTATTCCTAGATACCTTATGGTTTGGGGTGCAGTTTTAAATGGGATCAACTCCTTAATTTCTCTTTCTTCTGTCTTGTTGTTAGTGTACAGAAATGCTACTGATTTCTGTGCATTGATTTTATATCCTGACACTTTACTGGATTCCTGTACAAGTTCTAGCAGATTTGGAGTGGAGTCTTTTGGGTTTTCCACATAAAGTATCATATCATCTGCAAAGAGTGATAGTTTGATTTCTTCTTTGACAATTTGGATGCCTTTAATTTCTTTTTGTTGTCTGATTTCTGAGGCTAGGACTTCTCATACTATGTTGAATAACAGTGGTGATAATGGACATCCCTGTCGTGTTCCTGACCTTAGAGGAAAAGCTCTCAGTTTTTCTCCTTTGAGAATGAAATTCACTGTGGGTTTTTCATAGATGGCTTTAATGATATTGAGGTATGTACCCTCTACCCCTACACTTTGAAGAGTTTTGATCAAGAAAGGATGCTGTACTTTGTCAAATGCTTTTTCAGCATCTATTGAGAGTATCATGTGGTTCCTGTTCCTTCTTTCATTAATGTATTGTATCACATTGACTGATTTGCAGATGTTGAACCAAACTTGCATCCCTGGAATAAATCCCACTTGGTGGTGTTGAATAATCCTTTTAATGTACTGTTGGATCCTATTGGATCCAACACATCTGTATTCATCAAGGATATTGGTCTGTAATTCTCTTTTTTGATGGTGTCTTTGTATGGTTTTGAGAACAAGGTAATGCTGGCCTCATAAAATGAGTTTGGAAGTTTTCATTCCCTTTCTATTTTTTGGAACAGTTTCAGGAGAGTAGGAATTAATTCTTCTTTAAATGTTTGGTAGAATTCCCCTGGGAAGCCTCTGGCCCTGGGCTCTTTTTTGTTGGGAGATTTTTGATGATTGCTTCAATCTCCTTACTGGTTATGGGTCTGTTCAGGTTTTGTATTTCTTCTTGGTTCAGTTGTGGTTTATGCTCTCCAGGAATGCATCCAGAGTTTATACTCTCCAAGAATGCATCCATTTCTTCCAGATTGTCCAATTTGCTGGCATATAGTTGCTAATAATGTTCTTACAATTGCTTGTATTTCTTTGGTGCTGGTTGTGATCTCTCCTCTTTCATTATTGATTTTATTAATTTGGGTCCTTTCTCTTTTCTTTTTGATAAGTCTGGCCAGGGTTTTATCAATCTTATTAATTCTTTCAAAGAACCAGCTCCTAGTTTTGGTGATCTGTTCTACTGTTCTTTTGGTTTCTCTTTCATTGACTTCTGCTCTGACCTTTATTATTTTTCTTCTCCTGCTGGTTTTAGGCTTTCTTTGCTGTTCTTTCTCCAACTCTTTTAAGTGTAGGGTTAAGTTGTGTATTTGAGACCTTTCTTGTTTCTTGAGAAAGGCTTGTATCACTATATATTTTCCTCTCAGGACTGCCTTTGCTGTGTCCCACAGATTTGGAACAGTTGTGTTTTCATTATAATTTGTTTCCATGAGTTTTTTGAATTCTTCTTTAATTTCCTGTTTGAACCATCCATTCTTTAGTAGGATGCTCTTTAGGCTCCAAGTATTTGGGTTCTTTCCAACTTTCCTCTTGTGATTGAGTTCTAGCTGCAGAGCATTATGGTCTGAACATATGCAGGAATGATCCCAATCTTTTGGTACCAATTGAGACCTGATTTGTGACCCAAGATGTGATCTATTCTGGAGAATGTTCCATGTGCACTAGAGAAGAATGTGTATTCTATTGCTTTGGGATGGAATGTTCTGAATATATCTGTGATGTCCATCTGGTACAGTATGTCATTAAGGTCTTTATTTCCTTGTTGATCTTTTGCTTGGATGATCTGTCCATTTCAGTGAGGGGAGTGTTAAAGTCCCCTACTATTATTGTATGATTGTCAATGTGTTTCTTTGATTTTGTTATTAATTGGTTTATATAGTTCGCTCCTCCCATATTAGGGGCATAGATACTTAAAATTGTTAGATCTTGTTGGACAGACCCTTTGAGTATGATAATAGTGTCCTTCGTCATTTCTTATTATAGTCTTTGGCTTAAAATCTAATTTATCTGATATAAGGATTGCCACCCCAGCTTTCTTTTGATGTCCATTAGCATGGCAAACTATGTTTCACTCCCTCACTTTAAATCTGGAGGTGTCTTTGGGTCTAAAATGAGTTTCTTGCAGACAGCATATTGATGGGTTTTGTTTTTTTATCCATTCTGATACTCTGTGTTTTTGATTGGGGCATTTAGCCCATTTACATGCAGGTTACTATTGAAAGATATGAATTTAGTGCCATTGTATTGCCTGTAAGGTAACTGTTACTGTATATTGTCTCTGTTCCTTTCTGGTCTACTACTTTCAGGCTCTCTCTTTGCTTAGAGGATCCCTTTCAATATTTCCTGTAGGGCTGGTTTGGTATTTACAAATTCTTCAGTTTTTTTTGTCCTGGAATCTTTTTATCTCTCCTTCTGTTTTCAATGATAGTTTAGCTAGATACAGTATTCTTGGCTGCATGTTTTTCTCATTTAGTGCTCTGAATATATCATGCCTGTTCTTTCTGGCTTGCCAGGTCTCTGTGGATAAGTCTCCTGTCAATCTAATATTTTTATCATTATTTGTTACAGACTACTTGTCCTGGGCTGCTTTCAGGATTTTCTCTTTGTCACTAAGACTTGTAAGTTTTACTATTAGATGATGGGGTGTGGACCTATTCTTATTGATTTTGAGGGTAGTTCTCTAGTGCCTCCCGGATTTTGATGCTTGTTCCCTTTGCCATATTAGGGAAATTCTCTACTATAACTCACTCAATATACCTTCTGACCCTCTCTCTCTTTCTTCTTCTTCTGCAATCCGCATTATTCTAATACTGTTTCATCTTATGTTATCACTTATCTCTTGAATTCTCCCCTCATGGTCCAATAGTTGTTTGTCTCTTTTCTGCCCAGCTTCTTTATTCTCTGTCAGCAAATGACAGAGAATAAATCACTAGTAGAAATATCACTAATTCTCACTTCTGCCTCATTTATCCTAGCAGTCAGAGCCTCCATTTTTTATTGCACTTCATTAATAGCTTTATTATTTTTTAATTTCAGCTTGGTTAGATTTTAGTTCTTTTATTTCTCCAGAAAGGGCTTTTATTTCTCTAGAAGGGTTTCTCTAATATCTTCCATGCCTTTTTTGAGCCCAGCTGCCACCTTGAGGATCATCATTCTGAACTCTAGATCTGACATATTACCAATGTCCATATTGATTAGGTCCCTAGGCTTTGGTAGTGCCTCTTGTTCTTTATTCAGTGAGTTTTTCCACCTTGTCATTTTATCCCGATAAGAATATATGAACAAGAGAATAAAATACTAAAAGTATGGCAAAGATCCCAGAAAAATATACGCTAACCAAATCAGAAGAGACCCCAAATCTGGAGGAGAAGAAAGGGTAAAAAGAAGTTTAAAAAATTAATTAATTAAAAAATTTTAATTTTTTTAAATTAAAAAATAGATTAAATTTAAAAAATTAAAAAGATTGGTGAATATAAGATAGCTACCCACTTGATTTTGGTTGTATTTTGGTCCCTTAGAAGAGACTACCTCCCAAGATTTTAAAGAAAGAAAAACTTATATATATACAAAAATAAGGGTAAACATGATGAAGGGATGGAATATGACTGTAAAGCTGAAAATTTAAAAAAATTCTAAAAAGTGAATTGATAAGTTGGTTGGAAAAAGAAAGAAAAAGAAAGTGGAGAGAATTTGCTTAGGCTGGAGACTAGAACAAAGCCCTGTGCTAGATTTAGGGTATATTTTGACCTATTAGAAGAAATTGTATCCCAAAAATTTTTTAGAAGAAAAAACCCTATATGTATATAAAATATAAAGTTAGGTACAATAAAAGGTAAAATATGACTATAATGATGAAGGTTTAAAAAGATTTGTTTTTAGAAAGGTATTGTCAAGATAAACTAGTTAAAAATGGTTAAAAGAAGAAAGAGGAAAAGTTAAAAATTAGAATAAGAAAAAAATAAAATTAAAAAAATTTAATTAACTTTGCAAGACTAAAGAATCATGGAGAGAAAGCCATGAATTCCATGCTTTGCTTTCCCCTCCTCTTGAATTCCACTGTTCTCCTTGATCAGTAAGCTTGGTTTTAACTGGATGTTCTTGCTGATCTTCTGGGGAGGGCCTGTTGTAGTGTCCAAGGTGGAATTGCACCAGTCTTACCAAGGGCTGAGCTAAGTAATCTGCTTGGGTTCACTCTTGGGAGCTTTTGTTCTCTTAACACTTTCCATGGAGCTCTGGAGGATGGGAATGAAATTGGCAGCCTCCCAATCTTTGGCCCAGAGGAGTTGAGAGCTCGGGGTCCTACTCCTCAGTGCACCCTTGGAGAAAAGTGCTCAATCACTCCCATTTTCCTGGTCTCCAGCTGCGCTCTGAGCTCACCCACCCTGTGATCGAGCATTTCTGTCTCTGGAACACAGCCCTGCCTGGAGTCTCCAAACCCAGCAGATTCCTGCCTCCAGAAAGAAGGTAGGTCTCCCCAGATCTGCCACTTGTGGGGTCCCTGCTCAAAGAGCAGTGGTCTGATTCTGCTGCAGATCACAGTTTAAGGTAACCCCGAGCTGAGAGCTCACTCTTCTGCTCCATCTCTGTAGCTGGCTTCCCCCACTCTAATACCTGCAAGCTCTGCTACACTCAGACACCCCCAATCCTTCTGTGACCCCCATGGGACCTGAGACCACGCTGTCCCAATGAGGGCTCCACCCCCACTTAGCCTCTGGAGTGATGTCCCTCAGTAGAGCTGACTTCTAAAAGTTCTGATTTTGTGCTCTGTTGCTTCATTGCTCTGCTGCTTGCCAGGAGCCAGCCCTTTCTCCCGCAGTCTATCTTCCCATCACTTTGGATTCACTTCTCCACAGGTCCTACCTTTCAGAAAGTGGTCAATTTTCTGTTTCTAGAATGGTTGCTCTTCTTCTCTTCAATTTCCTGTTAAGTTTGTAGGTGTTTGGAATGGTGTGATAACTATCTAGCTGAACTCCTGTGACCTGACGTCATCTCAGTTGGCTATTTCTCCACCATCTTGATTCCTTCAATTTTGTTTTTACAGAGATCTTCACAATGTTTCATTTAAATTTTTTTCTACTTTCATGTACATTTCATACTTGTCATTCTTTATATTAGATGTCTGTGCTTTCTCCTTTCTTATCTGATATGTTGCTCTATTTTAGTGTTTTTAAAATATATCAATTGAAATACTGTATCCTGTTTTCTTCTTCAATAACTTCTTTCTTATCTTTAGTATTTCTAATGCTTTCCTTTGGTTTACTTTTTTGCTCTTTTTTGTAGCTTTTTGAGTTGAGAATTCTCTTATTTTTAATCTTTCACTTTTATTAAGAGATGTATCTAAGGTTATGCTGTTTCTTCTTGTGAATGTTTTAAGTGTACCCACGGTTATATATATGTTATTTCACTATTTTAATTCTTGTCCACATCTGTAATTTCAGTTCATATTTCCCTTTTCACTGAACAGTCATTTAAAAGAATACTTTTTGACTTGTTGTTGTTGTTGTTGTTTTTAATTTCCAGTTATTCTAGGTCTTTTGAAAACTTTGTTCAATTTTTTTTTTAAATTTTCCTACATTGTGACCAGAGTGTGTTTTAAACTGTTTGTTCCTTATGAAATGTACCAAAGCATTTGTGGATGTGTCATGTGTGGGCATGTCAGTGAGACCTAATAAGTGGTCCATTTCTGTGAATACTCCCATGCCTGAGAAGAAATGGAATCTCTCTTCTCATACATATCCATTGGACCTAGTTAGCTAGTCATGTTTTTAAGAGTCTCTATATCCTTAGTTGTTCTTACTCTGTTGGTTTGCTTTGTACTCAGAATGGTATGTTAAAATCTATTATAAGCTTCTTTCTGTATCTCCTTACATTGCCTCTAGTTTTTGCTTCATAAACAATTTTTTTTTTGCTGTTTGATTCATATATATTTATAACTTAATTGTTGTGAATTAAGGCTTCTTGGATTAAAAAATATTCTGGAGCACCTGGGTTCCTCAATTGGTTAAACCTCTGACTCCTGATTTTGGCTCAGGCCATGATCTCAGGGTTATGAGATGGAGCCCTGCATTGGACTCCTTGCTCAGTAGGGAGTCTACTTGGGATTCTCCCTCCCTCTCCCTCTGCCCCCAGCCCACACACTTTCTCTTTAAAATAAATAAATAAATCCTTTTAAATAGACTCTTATTTCCTATGTTTATTGTTTTTTGGCTTAAATTCTCCTCTGTCTCATATCAGTTTTCCACAGCTTTCTCTCTGTGCCTTTAATTCTATTTGACTCACATACCTTTACTCATTTGTTCATTTTAGCTTTTTAGATGAACTTTGTTTTAGGTGTTTTTCTTCTATACAGCATATAATTAAATCTTGTTTTTGAGCTGAACTATTTTTTTTTTTATTTGTAGGAGAGTCAAGCCTTTATACAACTATGGCTATTGCTTCTATTTTAGTTCCTATTTTGCTGTATTGTCTTATGTTATGTTATAATTAATATGTGGGTTTTGTTTCCTTAGATATAGGGTTAAATATAAGCTCTCTTCCATTGTTTCACTTTTCCTTTTCAGGGATGCCAGTTATATCCATGTGAGATCTTTGCTTGTCCTGCTTTCATCATCTGTTTTCTGAACTTTTTTTCTTTTTTTATCCCATCTTAATTCCCTTGCCATATTCCTTTTTTAAAATTTTTTTTACTTGTTTTATAGTTTAAGACAGGTCTATTTCATTTTTTCCTTTTTCAGATACTCTATATTTATATGTATGTTACATTCTTGTTCATCTTCCTTTCCATCAGCTTTCCTTCTGACTTTCAATTTTTTTTCCCTTTATCCTTTTTTATTCTTTTGGCTTATTGCCAGCTTTCTTTAATCTTTCCTATTTGAATTCAAATCTGTTTTCTCTTGGATACCTTATAACTTAATTTTTCTTTCTTACTTATTCTTTTTCCTTTCCTTCTTAATGCTTTGTGTTTTTTGAATCATTTTGCCTTTTTAAACTATTTTTTCCTCTGCAACAATAGCAGGAATGATCTTTATTTTATTTTCCTCCTCCTCTTCTTCTTTGTATATTTAATGCATCTTGTTAAAGATCAGTTTGGAATTATGATTTTGGAGGATCTTTATTCCTTTATCCTTCTATTCTAGTATGATTAACATAAAATGTTATAATAGTTTCAGGTGAACAACATATTGATTCAACAATTCTATGCATTACTTAGTGCTCACCAGGATACTTGTAGTCACCATCTGTCACTAAGCAACCTTATTACACTATTATTGACTGATTGCCTATGCTGTACTTTTCATCTTTGTGGCTTATTTATTTTATAACTGGAAGTTTGTATCCTTCAATTCCCTTTATCTATTTCACTCACCCACTGTCTTGCATACCTTATAACTTACATTAGTCTGTGAGGGCTGCCATAACAAAGTCCCACAGATCCTGTGGCTTAACAGAAATTAACTTTCTTATACTCTTGGAGTAGTACAAGTTTACTTTTGGACTTTGGAGAAGTCTGAGATCAAGATGTCAACATATTTAGTTTCCATTTAAAGCACAGTGGGTTTTTTGTTTGTTTGTTTGTTTTGCAAAATATAAAGTTATCTTTCTTATTATAGAACCTTTGAAAACGATGGTGAATTTAAAGAACCCCACTGTCCAGAAACATCTGTCTTGAAAATGTTGCTACTTCCAGAGATTTCATGTCCTCTTATCCTAGAGCACCTTTTGAAACAAAAATTAGGACATGCTAAATGTAGTGCTTTTTAAAAAAATCCTGCTTTTTTCCGTTTGACATTACATTGGGCATATTTTTCATGAAAGAATATATGTTTTAAAATTTGATCTATAAATAGTATATATTTTCCTACTATATATCATAATTTATTTAAATTTTCTCCTTTTATTGAAGATAGAAACTTAGATTTTTCACAGTTTCAAGTAACACTGTGATGAACAAGTTCCTATACCAAATTCTTATGTATCTATGATAATTTTTAGTTCATAAATACCCAGAAGTGGAGCAGCTGCCTAGAATTTGATTTAGGTACAAAATACCTAGGGGTACTAAGATGGCTTAGTTGGTAGAGTATGCTACTCTTGATCTCAGAGTTGTGAACTCGAGTCCCGTGTTGGGTGTAGAGCTTACTTAAAAAATTTAAAAAATGAAAAAAAAAAAGATTTAAATAGTAAGTGTCAAGTAACGGGACTCCATTGTATCAGGAGGAGGAATAATTTTACCTGGGCCACCTTCCATGGCTAGGATGGTAGTCAGAAAACGCTGGGCCCTAGTTACTTTTTCTGCTCAGTGTTGGATTTAAGACACCTCCTGCTAATGTCCTTACCCTAGTCCTGACTCACTAACCAGTCCACCTTCCCCTTTCCCTCTTTAAAAGTTCTTGGTTGCCTCACATTTTTTTCTTAGGGTCTATAACTGTACTTAGTGGGAAAGAATAGTGGAAATTGGTCCATATCACCTTGTAGCAGACTAGAAGTTTCTTCACATCTTTTAACTAATTATTCCTGAACTTATGTGTATGCTATACTTTTTCTTGTGCCTGTCTTAAATACAAGAACATTATCTCACACGCATTACAGCATATGCCATAGAAACAATTGCTTCATTTATAAAAACAATTAACTTCACAAGGCATAAAACTGTGTTTTCATCCTTGTTTTTTTTTTTCTACTTACCTTTAAGAAATAAGGACATGAAGACTTTTGCTCCAGAATACAGCATAGAAGTGTGATAATTTAAGTAATCTGGCAGTACTTTGATGCTGTTCTTTAGAGAGGATATTTTCTATCAACTGTCAAGGGCTTAATAACTCTAAATGGAATAAAATCTTTTCTGCTTTTTTTCTGTTTACCTTGCCTCCTGGGGCTCTTGCAGTTCTCCAAAGTTTCCAGTTTGAAATATCTCTGCAGAATGAGTAAAAGAATACAAATTCAGGGCTTATCTCTTCCCTGCTCCTTTTCTGGCTTTCAGATGAAGCCTTCAGCAAACTCCAGTCCTTCTTTACACTTCCCTTTACCAGAGTCAGAGAGTGACCCACCGTGCATAATATGAAGATGTCTGGAAACAGCAATTATGATGCTCTGTGTGCAAGGCTGGAGGTGTCTAGCACATTCCATCTAGGGGGAGAATGGTGTAGTGGAAAGAACATGAGTTTGGGAGGTAAAAACAACCTGGTTTTCTAAGATCTACTACTTACTAGCTATGTGACATTTTCCAAGATTTTCAAACCTCAGTTTCCCCACCTGTAAAATGGAGAATATTGTCCTCCATTTTGGAGGAAAGATTGTTGTAAGAAAAAGGCCATATGCACAGGATGGATTTAATAGATACAACTATAATGGCTGTTTGCAAAACGACAGGAAAGACATACATTCAGAATAACCTATTAGAGTTGCCAACATGCCTTCCTAAATTCCTTCTCCTGAGGTCTGTTTGGTGCTTAACACTTCTCATTTGCCTCAACACAACAGAGCATGAGTAAGAATCCTGCCCTGTGCCCAATGGTCCATGAGCTAGTATTTGTTTATTCATACCAATCATACCTATTCTTCTCCCTTGGTATGTTGTCAGATGAAATTTTCAGAGAGAACTGTGTATGTCCAACATTCACGCTTTCTTTGCAATGCACACTTAGAACTTACATATGGGGGGGCGCCTGGGTGGCTCAGTGGGTTAAGGACTCTGCCTTCGGCTCAGGTCATGATCCCAGGGTCCTGGGATCGAGCCCCGCATCGGGCTCTCAGCTCAGCGGGGAGCCTGCTTCCTCCCCTCTCTCTCTCTGCCTGCCTCTCTGCCTACTTGTGATCTATGTCTGTCAAATAAAGAAATAAAATCTTTAAAAAAAAATAACTTACATATGGGGATGCATGGCTGGCTTAATCAGTGGAACACGTGACTCTTGATCTCAGGGTTGTGAGTTTGAGCCCCATGTTAGGTGTAGAGATAACTTAAAAACAAAATCTTTAAAAAAATAAAGTAAAGTGGAGCATAACAAATAATATAGAGGACAAGGGTAGATGGAGAGGAGAAGGGAGTTGAGGGAAATGGGAAGGGGAGGTGAACCATGAGAAACTATGGACTCTGAAAAACAACCTGAGGGTTTTGAAGGGGTGGGGGGTGGGAGGTTGGGGGAACCAGGTGGTGGGTATTAGGGAGGGCACAGATTGCATGGAGCACTGGGTGTGGTGAAAAAACAATGAATACTGTTACGCTGAAAATAAATAAAAAATTTAATTAAAAAAATAAAGTAAAGTGAGCTCTGGTTTTAAAATAAATAAGCAAATAAACAAACAAACCTATGTGTATCATTACCCTCCTCCCTATCCAACTTAGTTATACAGTCCCCATTACATATATAGTTTTGTCTTAGCTGACCTTGAAGTTGGAAGGGTATATCCAGCTTTGTATTTGGTCTCTGAAGTGAGACTTACTCTCAGCCTTTCTGTACCAGTCTTCACTGCCCGTGTTACTATTAATTCCTGGAAATTCTCCTTCCCTTCCCTTATCTAATTATCCCCTCTTTGGGATCCAGCATGCTGTGCCTTTGATAAATAGTGGTGCATTCTGGGAATAAACACTCACTATAGCAGGTCTAGACACCAGCAACTTGTACAGCAGCTAGAGGAACAACCTTTAAAGACAGTAAACACATCTCAAAACAAACTTTATAAGAATTTTGAAAATTGGGGGCACCTGGGTGGCTCAGTGGGTTAAGCCTCTGCCTTTGGCTCGGGTCATGATCCCAGGGTCCTGGGATCGAGCCCCACATCAGGCTCTCTGCTCAGCGGGGAGCCTGCTTCTTCCTCTCTCTCTGCCTGCCTCTCTGCCAACTTTTGATCTTTCTCTCTCTCTGTCAAATAAATAAATAAAATATTTAAAAAAAAAGAATTTTGAAAATTGGTGCATTTCATACATTTCAAGAGGAAAATAAATATAGGCAATTGGTGCTTTATTATTATTTTTTAATGATAACTTTACTAAGATGGTTCTACTTTATGCATTGGAGATGACCAAAGAGACATCTGTTTGAGTTTTGGAAGGTAGACATCACGTGACAGACATTCCTCTCAGAAGGTTGAGTGAAAGGCCACAGAGGTGCTGGTGAGTTCCAGCTTGCCCTGGCTCACCTCATTTCCCGTCCAACTGTTCCTAACTTCCGGCTCTGTTGACCAACAGTCATCCCAAGCATACCACCAGGTTAGGAATAACAACCTTTGGCAGACCTCTCCATCAGCATTCCTCTGTGGTCACAACCTTGACAGCTGGATATACCCAGCTCACCAGTCTTCCCCAACAAGCTCTGAGTTTTCCACCTTCTCAAAGTTTAACAGGGCTGGTTAGGGACTTTCCTCTCATTCTACAGCTCCCCTGGCCTCTTACTTCCCAAACGGTTATCTCAGTTGTGTTACGCCTAGTTTCTCTCAGAGGTCAATGTTCTATGGTAGTCACAATGGTTCTACTTCCCTGAAAAAATCCTGCCTGACATAGAAGTGTTGTTTTTTTGTTTGTTTCCTATTTACAGCTTAGTTAATAGCTATCATTTGTTTTATTTCTGATTCCAAGGATAATCCCTTTATATAATATCTATAAACATGTAAAAAACACATTTTATTGGTATTAGTGGAATGTTAGGCATCACATCGCTATTAGGAGTATTTCCAATATTTTACATTGAACAGGTTGAGTAGAGGGGTCAAGAGTATGACTTTGAATCAGATAGACCTGGTGTGAATCCTGTCTTCCTCAGTTACTGTTTGGGTGATTCTATATAGTTATTTAATCTCTCAAAATGTCATTTTTTCACCTGTAAAATTGTAAAAACTTTATTTCATAGAGTTGTTGGAATTATTTTGTCCATTTAACAAAATCTCTGGCACATAGTTGGTAATATGATTATAAAGTAACTGCCATTGACTAACTCATGTCCCAAACTCATCACCCACATCACCTGTCATGGTAAATAGTGATCAGTATTGCAGTTTTTATAATCTTTATTTTCTGTGCATGTTGATGGAAGCTCAGGCCCTCTTCCCTGTACACTGAATGTCTGTACTAGTTTATAAATATTTGTCACAAGAAAAGCTTATAATGAATAATAATCAGGAAACAAACAGTAATTTTGATTTACCAGACTAATTGAATAGGGTAGAGATATCAATAAGCCAAAGAGGTACGTAACCTAAAATTATATTTACCTAAAATTCCACTGTGAATCACATGTAGTTTGTCCAGCAGATTTGTTTCCTAATTCAAAACAGTGAACTTATGTTGCACCTTCTCAATAAATATGACTACTGCAGAGAACTGGCTTAGTTCTAAAAAGCGATTGAGAAAAAGAAGTAAATTGACTTTATATTTTAAAATTTCCACTGGTAATTCTCAATTCACATAATTTCCCTAAAGCCAACTAGAAACTGATAGACTTTTAAAAATTAGAAGAGCATACTGTCTTCTGTGGAACTAGCGTGTGATTGTGACCTCTTCTTCCACTCCAGCTCCGACACCTCTTATCTGTACATCTTCGCACATGTTTTAAATCACACTGAGGGTCAGTTTTTATCATCTGTTATATGGTAATGATTTGTCCTGCTATTGGAAGAGTGTGAATATTAAAATATTAAAATGAAATAATACCAAAAAATTTTTTTTCATGACATTTGGGCCAAAGATTCACCATAAAAAGATGTGTAGATAACAAATAAGCTGTTAATGTATGCTTCACCTCATTCGTTATTAGGGAAATACAAATTAAGATCACGATGAACCACCATTATGCGTCTACTGTGATGGCCAAAAACAAAGCAAAACAGCTAACAAACTTAACAGTACTAAGTGCTGGTGAACATGTAGAGCAACTAGGAATCTCATAGATTGGTAATTGAAATGAAATATTATATAGTTGTTTTGGAAGAGTTTGTAGAAAGGAAAATATACACATATATGTCTCAGAACCCCACTCTCAAGTATTCACCAAGAGAAATTAAAAATTATATTCACTTGTATGCTTATGTTTATAGCAGATTTACTCATAATCACCAAAAGGAAAAAATTGGATCTTTTTCACCCAGGAATGTATAGACAGACTGCCATAAATTCATACAATGGAATGCTATCCTGCAGTAAAAGGGAATGGAGGACTCATCCAACAGGACAGATGATCTCAATGATGTTCTGCTAAGCGAAACAAGACAGAACTATGGAGACAATGGGATTGTGCTAGATCTTGATTGTGGTGATAGCTACATTAAAGTACAATTGTGTTAACACTCAAAGAACTGCCCACTGAAAAGAGTGAATTTTACTGCATGTAAATTATAGTCCAATAAAAAGACAATCTCATATTCAGCCTTATGTAATTTACAATGCATATTTCATACAACATCTATTTGATCCTCAGACAACTTAGTTGGTAGATATTATTCTTCTCCCTATTTCACAAGAATGAAATATTGAATTAAAAAATAGCAAGGCAGGATCAATTCCAAGCTTCCTGATTCCTAATCAGGTGTTCTCTCTGGCAGACATTAAGATACCAAGGTGTGTTTCTCTGAACCAAAGTTGTTTGATACTTTAAAAACACCCCATGGTAGCTTTTCCATTAAATAGCTGTGCAATGAAAAATATCCCAAGGTGTCACACTTTTCATGTTATTTTTTCTGATGCTTAGCAAAGGGTGCAAACTTCCTTAGGATAATTGACCATCCATTGAAGTTTCATATTTTGTATCTGTATTCTATTGCTATTCTTTTCATGAAAAAAAAAAAAAGTTTAAAAAAATACATCAACAAATCTCCTGCTAAACTACTACAAGGGAGCTGCTCTTGGAGAAGCTAAGAATAGGTTAGTTTTGTTTCTTCCTATAAACTTTCTCCCTGGGGATGGTAAATTAGACAAGCTAGCAGGTCAGCTTTGAAGACACTCAAAGCAGACATGTGGCACCATACAGATTACTTTTCTTTAGTGAGATGGACATTTATCTTGCCTCCTTTCTCCTGTAGAGAAAGAAAGCCACACGAAGAAATTTAAACCTCTTGTAAGAAGCAGAATAACCACTCTCTCCCAATATAAAGGTACTCCCTGAGGAGCTATAGCAAATACCTTCTCCAGGATTTAACCATCATTTGGAATTGAGGGACCAAACTGAAATACTAACACTCTTCCAGCTGTTCATCCTGGTGACCCTCAAGTCCTTACCTTCACCTCCAGATAATTAGATAACAATCTCGTCCTCTATGCTGCTAAGAAATTTGTGCTGATATCTAGTGGGAACTAGATGGCTATCCTCAAGGGGTAGAATTTACTTTGTTTCTTTAAAAATGATGAACCACATTAACTAAAGGGAATGGATTAGTAGAGAACAGATTCAAAGACCCACAAAGCTGGTGGTTATTTGGCATCAAATTAAGATACCTGGGTAAAGGCTTTAAGGAGGAGAGGATGCTGAATTTGGAGCCACTGCCATGTCTGTTAAGGTATTATTGGTAAGGTTAGGCAAGTCCTGGGGCTTCTGCCTGGTGCTTGGTCAGGACTTTTGGATCAAGAGACAGAAAATGAACTGAAATAGTTTACAGTAGAAGTTAGCTCAATAATAATAATACCATATGTCTTTTGGGGCCTAAAACAGGGGGAAAAAAGCAGATTAATAGAAGAGCCAAAGAAAAGGCTAGTGCTTCAACAAAACATTGTCCCAGGTCAACTTCTTTTTGAAATTGTATCAGGTACCTTCATCTAGATCAATAAATCATCATCAGAAAAATGGCAACTAGACTGACCAGTATTGAACAGATACTAAGCTTTGGGCATATAAACTGAGTGGACATAAGAATAATTTCTAATGGGGCACCTGGGTGGCTCAGTGGGTTAAGCCTCTGCCTTCGGCTCAGGTCATGATCCCAGGGTCCTGGGCTTGAGCCCTGCATCAGGCTCTCTGCTCAGCAGGGAGCCTGCTTCCCCCTCTTTCTCTGCCTTCCTCTCTGCCTACTTATGATTTCTGTCTCTGTCAAATAAATAAATAAAACCTTAAAAAAGAGAGAATAATTTCTAATAACTTACCCATCTGCCACCCTTTATAGGAGGCTAAGGGAGATTTCCAGTCAAGCTGTGATGAGTCACCATTCCAGTTACTTTCCAGGCTACTGTTTCTAAAAGTATTGTCCACAAATACCTCATAATGGACTTCTCAGAGATGCTTTGTAATAATGAATTTTTTATCTTTACTCCAGATTTCTCATGTTGGGATGCAGGTACTGGCATTTTCATAGTATTTCCTAGAACAGTCACATGTACACTAAACATTGAAACCCAGAACCCCATGCCTCTCATTTATAAATTGAAAATAGTGAGTTTGATACCTCCCAAGTTCCTTTTTATCCCTGAAAACTGACTTTTCTAAGTCATCCAAATTGTATAATCTGGGTGGAGGAGACGATTTGAATTGAGGCTAATGTGGAATTTGCAGGGATACAATCTTTATCAAATTTGTTCACTAGTGCATCCCGACACTTACAGCAGTGACTGGCACATAGCAGACAGTCAACAAATATTAGTTGGACTTGTTAAATTATTTAATGTTCTTATGTATATTATTTGGTAGCAAAATGGTATAAAAGAAAATAGTACAAAAGAAGAACAATTACTTTGTGTCTAAGAAGAGACTCAATGATGATGCCTGATGGTCAGTGAGGCAGCATATTGTTAATTCAGATTCATCTCTTCTGCCCTCTTTATGGACTCTTCTCCTGAGCCTTTATCCCTTACAATTAGCCAGGATACCAGCTTCCACCCCAAAGAGGAGGAAACAGAAAAGGAATGGGCCTCAATCTTCCTCAGGTAAAGGTCTGAGGAAAATCATGCAAGCTAGATTGAGCCACTGATAAAAACCCGAGTGTATTGCCCTGTAGGCAAACTAGACCCAGTGTCTTTCTGGAAGGGCTCTGGGCACAGCTGTGCTGTGACAGTCTAGAAAAAAGAAGAACCTAAACAAGGCAGAAGGATAGCCATAGAGAAACTGTTTTCTCAACGCCATGCCTAGTCAGACATGAAAAAGAAAGGAACCTGTCAGTAGAGCAGAAATGAAACATGCTAAGTAATGATTAAAAAGCCACATTTTCATATGCAGGTCAAATGTAGAAATATTAGCCAATAAACAATTTGTAGTTTTGTGTAAATTCTCGCCCTACTTAGAAGGCTACCGAGAAAAACAGAATAATGAACTGAAGGTCTTGAGCAGCATCTAGATGGCCACAAGTGTGGCTGACCAGAGAAGCCATAGTGACCGACTCAAGGAATTCATTCCTTGCTTCCTCACTATCTGCCACCCCGAGGAATGTCAGACCCTGGCATGTTTATGATGATGACAGAAATGTAGACCTAACTGGATAAGATGACCTCTGGAAGCCTCTCCCATTTCCTGAAGTCATTCTTCACTCCAAACCCTGGACTCTATTTACTCCTTTGAAAGCCTGATCTATTTGCAATTCTCAAACGCACTGATAGTGTCATTACAGTGCCTCAACTTGAGCAACGGTCTCCTCAGACTCTGAGCAAGCAGCCACCTTTACTCTCCATGGCCTTTCTCCACAGAGCTGTCACTCTGCTGGAAGCCCCAGGGGCAGCAGGCTGACTAATGCAGCTCTCCCCGTGTGGAGATAGGTCAGTGCGGGCATGTCTGGGGTCTCCCTGAATGACCTGATTCAACACAGACTAACCTTTCAACAGAGAGAGCCTCATTCCCACAGAGAAGAGCTGGTTCTCTGGAAGAAAATCACACAAACAGAATGACTCTGCTGCCCTTTGGAGAAATGAAAGTCTGCCCAAGGTACCTGTTGTTTCCCTGTTTCAAAAGAGACGCATTTACAGAGCAATCATTTGAGCTAATTTAACTAGTTTAATTCCTAGGAAAGTAAGCAAAGAAAAAAAAGATTACCCAAATGTAATGTCACTTCTGATTTTTCCTCCTTCAAACTGAATAGTCTGTCATCCACATGAGTCACTTTGTCACACTGCATTACCTAATGGAACAGACCAAAGCCCCTAATTCAGAAAATTCTGTCTCCTCTTGTGACATAAACCCATATACAATATAAGTAAGTGGCTGCCAGTTCCCAAAGTGTTTATCCCTGAGCGTAATGAGATAGAACGAAAATGGCACAAGATGCAGGATGAGAGACCTGCCAAATGGCAAGAGGGAGGGTCTCTTTCGGAAGATGTTGCCAGTGGGGCAAATTCTTATTAAAACAGATTGTTGGAAGCAAATTATAAATTATAGCAGCCTCACTAGGAGATCTGCAACCTCTGAAAATAATGAAAAGGCAATATTGCATGGTATTAATCCTTTGGTACCTTCATCTGATTGTCCTTAATGATATTTCATGCTTAATAATGCTATAATGATATTTTGTATCTGCTGTTCCATAAAAAGAGTGCCATGTGAGCATATGTTGTGTGCACTCATGCATAGCAAATGGAAAGAGAGAAGACTTAATTGTATGTGTGGGAGATAATGTCAAAATACTTTTACAAGTTAAGATACATTTTATTAAACCTGTGGTAGGAGATGATAGTCTGTGTCAAGTTGATAACTTAGGGGTCAAAGTTAGCAGATCAGCGTTACATAAGCAATGGCCTTTTTTGTAAAATGAAACTCAAGTCATCACTTTGGGAAACTATGAGATGATCCATGTATTTAACTCTTACTAATTTTCCGTTTTGAAAACTAATTGACCACCAGTGATTGGACTCTTCCATAAATCTGTTAGCTTTAGACTATGTTCTCATTTATATGCCTATTCACCCGAAGCTTGTGAATGGCTGCAATGTGGGAGAACTGTGGAAGGCAGTGAAGATACAGATCTAAAGTGTCACAAGTGCCTGCAAGTTAGATTTTACTATTCAGTGGAAGGCAGACCTGAAAGTAATGGCAAAACCATGAGATGCATGTAGGAATTAAAGCATAAATGAAATGCAGTAGGTGCACATGGGAAAGAACACATACATGACCTTGGAGGAATAAGTCTTCAAAGATAAAGTGAATTAGATGTCTAGGGTGTCTGGAAGTTTGCAGTTCAAATCTTTAAGGGCCTTCTAAGCATACATGAGAAATAATTGTGTATTAAGGTCAAAACAAATAATTGTAGCTTGTCAAAATAAGAGATGAATCATATAGAAAGATGCTAAACATGAAGAAGATATCATATCACAATAGACCTTTTATATGAAGAGGGTTTTTTTCCTAATATATGATGAAAAGAATTCAAGAATATGAAACAGAGGGGTTACATGACCAGCTTTGGAAAGTGAAGAGATTTTGGTTGTTCCAAGCGTATTCTAGAAAGTGGTGGGAGTCAGGTGACACTAGAGTCAGAATGCCCATTAAGAAAAATATTGAAATTTCCAAGACATCTTTGACAAGAGCCTGAACTATGGCTGTGATGTTTCTTCTCAGTTGTGACTTTAGGTGTGTGTGGAGTCGGTTATGGTATCCCCTTATTATCCTCTCAATTCCTGTGAGTGTGGCTGTGATTATCCTGCCTGTCATACCTAATATTGGCAATTTCTCTGATTTTATTAGTTTTTCTAGAGTTTTGTCAACTTTTTTTAATCTTTCCAAAGATTGTATTTTTTGCTGGGACTTTTCTCTAGTGTTTTTCTGCTTTCAATTTTGTTGATTTCTACTCTTATCCTTATTTCCTTCCCTCTGCTTAATTTGGTTTTATTTACCTCTTCCCTTTCTAGTTTCTTTAGGTGGAAGCTTAGGTTAATCATGCAAAATCTCCTTCTCTGCTAATAACAAGCATTGGAAGCTACAAATTTCCCTCTAAGCACTGTTTTAGCTGCATCCCTCAGATTTTTCATTTTCATCCAGTTCAAAATATTTTCTAAATTTTGCCAAGACTTCCTCTTTGATCTGTAGATTATTTAGATGTGTATTGTTTAATTCCTCAGTATTTGAAAATTGTCCCTTTATGCTTCTCTTATAAATTACTACTTTAATTTAGACTAAAAACACACTTTATATGATTTCAAATCTTCAGATTTGTTAAGGTTTGATTATGGCACAGGGCATAATGGATCTTGGTTAATACTTCAAGTGTATTTGGGTGAAATGCCAATGAATATCAATTAGATCTCATTGGTTTATGGTATTCTGTAGTTCTTCTATATTCTTGCTGACTTTATATATCACTGAGAAAGGAATGTTGAAATAGCTATAATATTGTGGATCTATCTATCTCCTTTTAGTTCTGTTAGTTGTTGCTTCATGTATTTTGATGCTCTGCTGTAAGGTACATACACATCTTGAATTTTTACGTTTTTTGGTGAATCATCACTTTAATCAGTATGTAACATCTGTTTTCCATAACAATTTTTTGTTTGATATTAATATAGCCACTCCAGCTTTCTTTTCTTTCATCTTTGCATAACACATCTTTTTCTATACTCTTATTTTTATCTTACATATATTATTTTTGAAGTGAATTTCTTATAGGCTTCAAATAGTTGGGCCATGTTTTTATATGCAATCTGAAAATCTCTTTTAAGTAGTAAGTTTAGACTATTAACATTTAATGTAATTATTTATACATTTATAACTTTTCCCTGTCTATTCAGAATCAATAATTTATGATGTCTTTTGGGGAACATAAAGATATCACCATCATAAAGGTCCCCTTTCTTCCCTCCTTTATGCTACAGTGAAGGCCCATATTTCTATTAACAGCCTGTTCCCAGTAATTCAGAAATTCTCTGAGATGATGTATGTCCCACCACACCTCTCACTTCCTGTGGGCTCTTACTGGCACAATCTTTGACATCCACATTTCTGTTAACAATCTGTTCAAGACAATTTAGACTTTTATGTCATGCTTCTCAAGATTGTTCCAGGCTCTGCCCAATGCCCAATTCCCAGACCACTCTGCATATATAGGTATTTATTACAGCAGCACTCAACTTTCAGGGACCAAATCTTTCTAAGTTTTTTACTGCAGCTGTAACATATCTTTACAAATGTAATGTTTTAAAATAACACGATTAAGTTAGATGTCTAACACCAGATGTTCATCTCACCAAGATAAAATCAAGGTGTCTGATGCACAGCATTCTTTCCTGGAACATCTAGAGTAGAATCCATTTCCTTGTCTTTTCCAGCTTCTAGATGCAGTTGACATTCCTTGACTCATGGCCCCTTCCTTTGCCATCTTCCTGGCCAGCAACATAACAATCTCTTGAATCCTTTTACAGCCCACTTATCTTCAACTACAGATGAGAAAGTTTTCCACTTGTAAGAATTCATATCATTTGGTTGAGCCCACCAAGATAATCCACAATAATTCCCCCATCCAAGAGTACTTAATCTTAATCACATCTGCAAAGTCCCTTTTGCCATGTAAAGCAACACATTTATAGGATCCAAGGATTAGGACATAGACATTTTTCCTTTGGGGGGAGGAGGGAGGGGAAGGAAGCATTATTCTGACCACCAAGCCATGGAACACACAGTACCACAATAAAATTGGAAGTTAATCAGATGAGTGGAGAAAATATCCTGTTCATGATGAATTTGATGGGACAGCCAAGAATTCTGTATTTCCTTATTTAGTAGATAAGGAAATAAGACAAATCTAGAGAAAGGTTGGTTGAAAAAGTGATTAATTTATAATAAACAGAAACACATGAATTCTTGACTGGCATTTCCCAGCTAGTTGACAACTTCAGGTGCTATACAGGATTGATCAAAGCTCCAAGGTCAGTTTTAAATAGCTATTTGCAAAGGGAAAAAAGATTTTAAAATCCACTTCTCTCTGATCTATCTCCCATGTGTAGATGAGCTTCAGGATGGTGTTAGAATTGAGAGGTCAATCACAAAGGATATAGTGTATCTTTATACAAAGTTATGCTAACAATATTAAGATTAATAATTCAGGAAATTGGAAAAAGGAAATGAGATCTGTTCAAATGCTCTAGGGAAAGTATGGATGGTAAAAATCAAAGCTATGTCATCAACATCTTGATTCAATGAAATGGGTTCTTAAGTATTAAAGAAACAAAGTTACCGTAATTGGCTTCCCAAAGGCCATTTCCAACCCATTTTTCCCCTGTTGCCTTTCTCTAGAGAGGTCTGATATATAAAACTCTATTTCTTACTCAACCTTACAGCTATACATAGTCAGGATACTGGGTTTGGGCCTATAGGAAAGATTTAAGTCATCTGTAAGATTCAAGTGGTAACACTTTGCTTTCTTGACTGTAACCCTACCATCTCCCCCTTCTTCTTGCCTTCAATGGGGAAACGATGCTTCAAACTGAGGCAGTTGTCTTGCTACCATAAGGTCATGGTAAAGAGAACTGCTGAGGTGTTGGCCCTCATATTATGAAGCCCACAGAAACTGCCCATCATTTAAGCCACTACAAATTGAATCATCCTTGAGTCTAATCTTGATTTGTCTCTAATTAATAAAGTCAGTGAAAGACGTGTAGTGATTCCAGTTTTATAAAAATATTTGGAAATTTGGAAATTTGGAAATTTGAAATTTGGAAATGAATTCATTCCAGAGATTTGAATGGGAGGGGAGCCTGGTTCCTAGTCACTGAATACACGAATCAATGGAATATCATTCTTGTACACTGATGCAAGACCCCTGTGAGATGCAAAGAGCTGGACTGAGCAATGGGTCATGAGGCAGGCCCAAGGGATGCATTTGGGAGGACATAATCACCAACATCACAACAATTACAAAAAAAGGGAAATAAGAAAAAATTAAAACTGTATAATAAGACAGTAGAAGGCATAGTCTTAGGCAATCATGACCTTAGAGACAAATAATTAATCTTCTCTAGCTTTCATCAATCCTGCTTGAATTGCATTCTGTCACTTTTATGGATTTATTTTTTATAAAACCTCCATATTTTTAGCATCTGCCCTTTCATTCAAAACATCAAATTCATGAAAAGAATTTTGAAAGCCACCCTATTTTCATGGGAACCGCGTCTGTACTGTAAATGTGTCAGCAGCCTGTCTGGCTTTAACGGGATCTTATTCATGTCAAGCAGACTACAAGAGAAAGAGGAGAGACAAGGACAAATGCTGAGTTTACCATTTTTTATTTAGGAAAGGTAGGAACAATAAAACCACATACTCTACAAAATAAGAGGCTTCCCACTTGTGGCATCTGATAAGACTTAAAATATCACCACAATGATCCAGATTTTACACTCGGATGTCCTCCAGCTACTTTGCATGCAACTGAGGGGATAATTGACACTATTCTAGTTTATAGGGAAGGAATAGATTCTGGTTATATTGGACCATTAATTTGTTAAATGGTTATGAACAGCTTCCGCCCCCCTTAAGAACCATCACCACTAAAACTCTACTGCCTCCATTTGGGTGTTTGATTTGGGCAATTCCACATGCTCCATAAGAAATAATTTAGTGTGTCTGTGAGATAGATGACAGAGTTTGGATCTTTTCTCCTGGGAGATATAACCTGGAAATTCTTTTCAATGCTAATGGTAGTTATTCATGTCAAGGCTGGCATATTGATGGAAGAATATACTCCTAAATCTGTTTTTACAGTTTGTGTATACTTGCAAGGATTTTACCACCATATGGCATTTAAAGATTTGTTGTCAGTCAATCCACAGTGGTAACAAAGTCACAGGTATATTGTTCTTATAGGTGCTTCACATCTCCATTCTCAGAGAGAAACTCAGATGAAGATGTTCACTGCTGGAAGAAAGGTAAGAGATGTCCCCAGTGTGATAAGATAGTCTCACTTATGCTTATATGCACCCCCCCCATACAACAGCAACCAAGAGAGATGCTGAAGGTTGCTGGTGAGTGATACATACATTTTCCCTTGTGATGTTTCTACAAGGGGATGGAAGACATAAAAGAAAGGTGATACCAGAAGTTGTTGCTGGAATGAAAACCTGACTATGAATAAGCATATAGAAAACCAGTAAAGAGATCAACTGTCAGGGTTCAAATTCTAGCCATGCCTCCTTCTAGCAGCATTGTCTGAGGAAAGTTATTTAATAGCTCTCTGCCTCAGCTCCTTCATAGATAGAGTAGGTAAATAGTAATATACCTACTTTGAATTAAAATCAGTTTGTATAGTTAAACCATTAAAGCAGGGCTTGGGATGTGGTAGAGTGCTAAATAATTTTAGCCCTTAGCACTATGAGGTTCACTCTGTCATTAAGTCACAGCACTCTCAGAGAATTATTTAGAATCTTCAACATGTTTTAAGAAGATAATTGTTCTTGCCTAACATACATCTCCCTTTTATGGAGGAAGAGAATATATGTAACCAGGTTTTGAAGCATAAATGGTAATATAAGTGTAAGTGAAGATGACTAGCTTGTAAGCCCCTCATCTATGGGGTAATAAATTTAAAGTCAAAGATGCCACAATAGAAAGAGCTCACTCACTACTCATCTTAAGCCCAACTTCAGGATATGAGAAAAAAGTTCACTTACAGATATGATTTTGAATTATCTAAATATTGCACATTTGATAAATAATGATTATTCAGTTTCCATCCAGAAATCTGGTATGTTATCAAATATATCACCACAGATTCCATCTTGCTCCCTATACCTATTATAGCTTCTAGAAATACTCATAATTTTCTTCCGAATTTACTTATCAGTGTTCCAAAAAACAATAATAATAATCACAAAGTGTCTGATAAATTATCAGGGAGGAAGTCTTCAAAGTATCTGTACAGTTTGGATTGGACTTTGTAATAGCACTTGTGGTAGACGGGAAGATGACTGCACAAAAATGTCACAGGCTAATCCCTGAAATCTGTAAATACCTTGCACAGCAAAGGAGACTTTTTTTTTTTTAAGATTTATTATTTACTTGAAAGAGAGCACACAAGCAAAGGGAGGTGCAGAGGGAGAGGGAGAGAATCTCAAGCATGCTCAGACTCCCTGCCAAGTGCAGAGCCTGATGTGGGTCTTGATCTCACCACCCTGCGGTCATGCCTGAGCTGAAATCAAGAGTTGTCTGCTTAACTGACAGAGCCACCGAGAGGACCCACAAAGGGGACTTTTAATATGTGATTAAATTATAGACTTGAGATGGGAAGATTATCATGGATAATCTTTTCCAGATGGGCCTAATGTAATAACAAAAGTTTTTCAAAACAGAGACCCTTTCCCAGCTGAGATCAGAGAGATGTGACAACAAGGGAAAGGCAGGAGAGATCCAAAGTCAAGAGGGATTCAATTCAGCATTGTTGGCTTCATGGTGCAGGAAAGGGGCCATTAACCAAGGAATGTGGGCAGGCTCTAGAAACTGAGACTATCCCTTAGCAAACAGCTAGCAAAAAATCAAAAGCTTCATCCTTATAACCACAAGGAAGTAAACTGTCAGTAAGGAAATGGCTTCTCTCCTAAAGTTTCCAGAAGGCAGCCCAATCTTGCCAGCCCTCTTGGAACATCTGACCTCCAGAACTATAATATCATAAATTTATGGGTTTTTTAGCTTTAAAATTTGTGGCAACTTATTACAACAGCAATAGAAAAAGAATACATTTGGCATACAATGTACACTATGTGTTTATTATTTTTGGTAATTATATTATTACTAATTAATCTGGTATCGTGTAATACATAGGAAAATTCTGGGTCCTCAGTTTCTATATGCAGCCTAACCCTGTGGATTGATAGCTGAACTCTGCTCTAAATGCTTGTATTTGGAGACTCACAGAACTATGACAGCCTTAAAGGTGTGTTTTTTTGAGAAGATAAGCAGAAGGAGATAGGAATTAACCTTGGAACAAGTGAGTTTCCAAGACATGGTTAACTTCAGTGTTTTAGTCAGAAACAACAGTAGGCCAACTTAGAGAAAGCCATGAAGACTCTTTCTTTTAGAAAACTCTAGAGGTTTCTTGAAAATTGGATTTCTTGAGAAATCTGGTGCCTTGAAAAAGTTAATTTCAAAGTTGGAATGAGCTAACTTGGCAAGAACAGTCATTCCCAACTGCTTTTCAGTCCATAACAGCATTTAAATTGGTCCCTGAAATACCACTTCAGTAATATCTGATGGCTTCACATGGAGAGCGCTGGGCTGTGTTGCGCAGGAAACTAGGAACGGGCACTTACAAGAAGCTAGTGAGGACTTCTCTGGTCGCTCTATCTAAATTACAGCATTGTCAAAACTACGGATTACTCTGCCTTGCTATGTTTTTCTGCTCAGCACATGGCACAATATGGCACAGATGTAATGAGGAATCTGATCTCATTTTTGGATGTTTGATTGCTGACAGCTTTAAAACCTCACCAACTCCCTTTTTCCCTTCTGCCCCACATCTGGGCAAGCTGATCTGAAAACCTAGGTTCTCCTAGAGATTCAAACCCTATAAGCCCCTGCCCACAGATGGAAATTCTCACCCAGCCCCCGGTCACCCCTAACACCAGTAAGAGGCCAGGCCAGGGTCCTTTCCTTGCTCCCTCTAGTCATTACAGACCTGCTGAAGAGTCCTGCTGTGCTTCCTCCCTGCAGAGACCTTAGTCATGTGACAGAACCTTTTCATACTCTTCTTTAAGTTTGTGTGGTATCACCAGCCTCAACATCTCAACCAAATTTTAAGGGGAAGTTCCTTCAGATTTTACAGGGTGACCCCACAGTACATTTACTAACACAATTAAACTAAAATACATTTGCTAATACATTTATTAATTTATTTTATTTATCTGTATTTACATTAGAATATAAGCTTCATGAAGGAAAATATTCTGTCTATATTGTTCACTGCACCCAGAACAGTGTAGAGCATATATAAGAACTCAAATTAGTTGGGATTAATGTGTGAGTGTGTGCGCCTGAATTTTTTCTTTCTTGGTAAAGTGAGTATTCAAAGAGCAAAAATAATTACCTTAATCACTCAGTTATTTTTCTGCAATGAATGAAATAATGTTTAAAAATTAAAATAACTTTATAAAATCACCCCCTCCTAAAATATTGAAAGTTGACTATACTCTAAGAACTGGTGTGTAATACCAAATAAGAGAAACTTGGTATCTATCTCATATCTTCATCCACTTAGGAAATATTTATTGAGCATCGTGTACCAGCCAGTATTTGAAGTACGAGGATTTCTGTGATGAATAAGACAGATAAGAACCTTGATCTCATGGAACTGGAAATTCTAGCTACCTTTCTAATATGCTTCTTTTTTTTTTCAAAAGTGAAAATATTTAATGTCCAATCTACCAGGTTAGGAGGCTATGTGTAAATGTTAAAAATTAATACCCTGCCTAGCTTCTGCAAAAATATTATTTGTGCTTATTCAGTTGTCCAATATCTCATTGATTGGTTAGGTGGAGGTAACACTATTTTCTTCTTCTTGACCATGGGAGACTACCTTTCCTACATGCAGGTGAAAGGGCATATGGCTGAGTTCTAGTCTATTATAGGTAGAAGAAGTTAATTATAAGCTACTCCTACTCCTGGCCTTAAAAATTATACATCCATCATGATCTTAGAAGTCATGTGCTTAAGATGAGTTCATGATAAAGTACAAGCTGTTTGGGCCATTGAGTCCCTTTGGAGAAGAACCACTGAGGATAGTTCCCTTATGAATGACTACCACTGAGCTAGAAATAAAAATCTGTTGTGTTAAGGCTTTGAGATGTAGGGAGTTGATTGTTATTCCAGCAGAACTCGACTAGCCTGACAGGTCAGAAAAATGGGATTTTTAGTTATCTGCTTATTCTTATGTCCAACACAGTTGGCCAGATTATCTCCAGTGATGATATTTCTTGATGCCAGCAAACATATTGGCCACTTATCACGTTTAAAGAGTGTCATTATGAATAGTTAGTGCAGATATAAATGGAATTTTCAATCCTTGCTCATTTTCTAGACTTTGATATTAACACATCCACTCATTATTGAGTAGATCGGCTGTTCAATTTGAGTAAATCAACTGCTGGATTATTTCAAAGAAGAACAAAAATCTGTCCCTTGTTATTTCCCAACTGTGATGGAGAGGTGAAAATAGAGGCACTGCCTTGAGTATTTCTATTTCTAGGTTGGCTCCCGTCTCACTTTTCATTAGCTACAGGGGATTGCCCTCTAAATGACTAATTAAGACTGGTGTCCTGAGGTACCCAGCACTCCCAAGTGATAATTACTTGAGATTAAAGCCAAAGACCAACAGCCTTTAAAGTGTTTAATGGGGCAAAGTAACAAGGCTGATGTATGTGTTTCCCTGGGCCTGAGGGAGAGATGGCCTAGGAAACAGAGATGAATCTCGCTTCCTAGGAAGGATGTCACTTTCAGCTCATGTTGGTCAAATATCAAGAAGCTCAGGGAGGGGGCGCCTGGGTGGCTCACTGGGTTAAGCCTCTGCTTTTGGCTTAGGTCATGAACTCAGGATCCTGGGATCAAGTCCCATGTTGGGCTCTCTGCTCGGCAGGGAGCCTGCTTCCCCCTCTGTCTTTGCCTGCCTCTCTGCCTACTTGTGATCTTTCTCTCTCTGTCAAATAAATAAATAAAATCTTAAAAAAAAAAAAAGAAGAAGAAGCAGCTCAGGGAGTAGTGGAATAAACATTTCTGTTGCAGGAGCATCACTTAAAGAAAAGTGAAACGCACTTGAAGTAGCACCTCTTAGAGATGTGTCAATGGAAGTTTTTGTAGTTACTTTTTACTTTAAATTCATAACATTTCCATTATCTCAGGGGTGTCTCTTCATGGTTATATGTGTTGGATTAATAGTCCACACCTTTGGAATAAGCCCTGGCAGCCATGTTGGGGCTCCCATGCCTTGATCTCCTAGTGACAGGTTGATTGGACCATTTGATTCTTGGAAGTTAGTTTGGCTCAGATATTAGTAATTGGGATTTAGAGAGCCTACTGAGTCTATCTTCATAGTCTGAGCTGAGATATATGTGACCTTTTGGTGGGTGTCTTCTACCATGTGTCTCCAGAAGAAATACCAAAGATGTTTGGGGAAAGAACATTGAAGAGACAAGAGTGAAAGAGTGGAAATGACAAACTACACTGGGACTAGAGTCCCAGAGAAGGGACATGGAACTGTAACTCTTTGGGTTTTAGTTTCTAATAATTGCTGGATCTCTGTGACTCTGGATTTAATTCAATGTCCATACAACTTTATACTATGGTCTATTGTTTGTCTATGGTGTTGAAGTAGGCTTTGTTTCCACTTTCACTACCAATAACAGCAAGACAATAGGAAGTGAACATTTAAAATTAGCTTAAATAAAATCTGTAAAGTTACCTCCTATCATCTTTTTGATATTAAAATAACCATTCAGTTTCACCTACTATCTGTCATAGAGTTTACTAGGTACTGAGTATAAAAGGAATAATACTTAATCCCTGACACCAAAGGAACACCATAGCCAGTGGTACATTTCATGGAAAAAAAAAATATGTCATGATTCCTCCCAATAGATTCTGCTGGCTGCGTGTGTGACTTGGGTGGATTAGCGTCACCAGAAACTGGACATTGGGAAATGTGTGGCCATTCTTTTTTCCCGGTTCTTGCTCTTCTATTTAGTTCTCTGCAGTGAGTTTCCCTGGCAAAGGGAAGAGCAGCAATGGGTGTTGGAGTTTGGGAAGCTGCTTTCCAATTTCCATGTTCAGCAACCACAGCACTTGCTGAGATTTATCCACAGCAAGGAAATTGTTTGGGGAACATAATTTTTACAGGACATAACAGCACTGTATGCTTTTCACAGCTTGCACTGATAACATTTGTGACACTTCAGGGGAAAGTGCAAACTTTTCTAAAGCTGCAAAACAGATCTCTAAGGGGACTCATTTTAGCTAAAAGGTCTCAGAGTATTTTCAATTTAAAAAAAAATGGAGAGAGAGAGGGAGATAGGGAGAGAGAGAGAAAGAGAGAGAGAGAAAGAGAGAGAGAGAAACAATGGAGACCAAGACATCAGGACAGTTCTTCTCTTGAAATAAATTACCCTGGATCCCAAGAGAGAAGAGTTGAGACTGATATCCTATATAAGGAAGGCAGGTTTTGTGGCATATTTTCTCCAACCTACTTTCTATTTAATTTGGTGTTGGAGTGATATAGAGAAAATGGGAATAACTTTTTCAGGCTTATTATTCTTTAACTTTAGGTTGGAGAGATACAGTCGAACAATTAAGAGAAGGAAGGCAAAAGGAAGGAGACATTTTGGGAACAGATATTGCAAATGTCACCTAAGTATTTCTCAGAAGGACGGTGCTACAATGGAAACGCATAAAGGAAAAATAAAGTGCCTCACGTTTTCACTTTTGCCATGTAGGGCATTATAGCTCATAAATGTAATTTTGTAGCTGAATAAAAAGGACATTAAATTGAAAGTCAGATAAGTAGCTGTGAGAAATCTGGCAAGTTAAATAACTCACCTGTTTAGTTTACACACTTGTCAAATGGAAAACAGGAAATTCAAACGAACTGTTTCACTTGAATTTTATCTTAATTATATTCAGCAAAAATATGTCATGCCTATTTTAGCATGGTAGGTGCTCCAAGAGAGTTTCTATAACCTTCAAAAATATTCTATACTTGATAATAATGGCTTTAGGGTACTTTTTAGGCTTAGGTGAATGTTCAGAAACATATAACAGAATTCTAAAATATTGGATCTATTTTAAATATGACTCAAATAAAGAGTTAATTTAAGTTGCACAATTTCCCTCTAACAGAAAATTAAAAGTGAATAGGCTTAAAATAGATTCTTGAAATAGAGAAGTTCATAGGCATGTTCAAGACTTGATAGAGGGAAAATGAAAATTCAAAGAGCATCTATGACTGTATATTCGGTACTGTCTCTACCAATTTCTCATAAAATAATGGAATAATTTATGTTAACATTTTCTTTAGTGAAAAAAATTCTACAATGTGTATGTATGTATGTTTACATTTATATATTTATTCAAGAACAATTTAAAAAAAAGAATGATTCAGTAATTCATTCTTTTGACCAATTATTATTCTATATATACTCATGATGGCAAACACTGTGGTAGGATTAAGAGTACAAATCCTCAAGACAAAATGCCTTCACTCAAGTGATTCATTAGCTAACATAACATGCAAGCAAGTATGTAAACAAAATAATTCCAAAATAATGTCATGAGCTGGAATGGTGGCTTATTCTTGGTTGTTTAGGAATAAAGAGGCATGTGATTGCCTAGGCTTTTTGGTGGGAATAAAGGTTGAGGAAGATATATTGAAAGCTTCCCCCAAAAGATAATTATTGGATTCCACCCCCCAGCCTTACTGAGGTATAACTGATGAATAAATCTGTATATATTTAATGGATACAATGTGATGATTCTATATAAGTATACTTCATGAAATGATCACCACAATCAAGTTAATTATCACATCCATCACCTCACATAGTTATCTTTTTGTGTGCAAAAGAAAGTTTAATATCTACTGTCTTATTAAATTGCAAATATATAATACAGTATAATGAAGTATAGTCACCATACTGTACATAAGATCCTCAGAACTTACCTTATAACTAGTATTTTAACAAATTTATACCCTTTGACCAACATCTCTGCATTCCCCCCACCTCCTACCCCTTAGCAATCTGCATTATGCTAAATGGAATAAACCAGATAGAGAAAGACAAATACCACGTGATATCATTTATATATAGAATCTTTAAAAAAGAGTCAGAAGCAGAAAGTAGATGACTGTTGTCTTTACTCTTAAAGGTGACTTCCAGATTGCAAGATAGAAGAGCAAATTCTGTGCAGAAAGACATTATTTCCAAAGACCCCGAAGCAGAAGCAGGAGTATACAATTATTTAGGCAGTAACTGTTATATTTTGAAACAGACATCTGAATGTCAAGATATCAATCTTGTGTAGCTTGCAAGGGCTGAATGATAACATTGTCATTGTGTTTATAAAGTGACCAAAGGTAGAGCACAAAGACACTGAAAGCTTTATTTAAGGGATTCACACATAACCACTGGTAACATAGAAGAAAATATAGGAGAGTTGACTTGTGTACCTTGTGAAGACTTCCGACGTGGATAAAGCTGAGATTGAACATGTAAAAAGAACAGGTATACAAAAAAAATTAACTCTTTCCTCTTTTTGAAAGAGGGTATGAAACATACAATTTCCAGCATTTATAAGATAAACTGTGAACATCAAAAATAAACACACAAAAAAGAAAAGATACACAGAGATACTGTTAATATTTGAGTGATATCCTTCCAGTTATTTTCTACATATATATATATATATATATATGTAATTTATGTCTGCTTTTTACAAAAGACATGATGATTTGCACACTTTTTTTTTTTTTGGTTGTAGCATCCATTCTTTAATCTGCTTACACAAAAAGCTTAACATTTCTATTTTTGAGACTAAACAACTAAAAACTTCACTCTAGTAAAAATTTAATGAACCATGCAAAATAATAAATTGACTGAATATAAAGGTCAACCAATTTTTATATTAAGCACAATATAAAGGTGTGCATTATGTTATATAAAAATAATTTACATATTATAATTAAGTAAATAGATATAATAGAAAATAGTAGATAGATAATAGATTGATTGGTAATCAGGGTCATCCAAAAAGTATGAATGCCCACGAATGGACATGATGTTGCTTTATACCCCTGAAAAACCATTTGACAAATTTTAGTCAATTAATTCATGGCTATAGCAAGAATGAGAATCTTTGAAATGGCTGAATATGGAGAAGTATGGTATAGTATATTAGTAAATGATAATCATTTCCATATGAGACCATAGCTCCTTCCTTACTTCTCAATCTTTCTTGCAAGTTTAAAGATGAAGAGAAAGATCTGCTCTGACAACCATGTAGGCAAAGGGGCTGTTTTTCTTCTTTTTCATGTGCAGAATGAATTTTTGAAGCAATTTCTCACTGCTAGTTGGGATTGGGCATTTCTCAGGAGAATCTCTTCTATCTCCACCTCCTTCATCAAATAAGTTTCCAGGTCATCCAGCTGCTGATAAAGTCTAGTCAGTGTTTGTCCTTAACACTCTTATCCCAAACAACAGAAGTCCAAAAAAACAAAAACAAAAACAAAAAGACAACCAATACCCATCAAGGGAAATTAAATACTAAGGAATAAGATTTTTATAGGGTAGAGATATCTTTGGAGAGCCACTAACCTTTACAACATCTAAAACTTATTTGCATTGCCCTCACTCCCTGATACACAATTTTCATCCCCTTTGGACATGACTATTTTTCATTAGTTTTTCACTCATCAATTTGTGTCTCTTTCCCATGAGTACTGGTATGGACTGCATTGTGACTCCCAGTCCCCAAATTCCTATGTTGAAGCCCTAACCTCCAATGTGTCTATATTTTGAGATAAGGTCTTTAGTAATTGAAATTAAATAATGTCATAATGGTGGGGTTCCAATACCATAGGGCTGGTGGTCTTCCAGAAAGAAAAAAAAGAGATATTATCTCTCTCCACAAGTGTACTCGCTGTGGAAAGGCCATTTGAGGACATAGAGAGAAGCAAGCCATCTACAAGCTGAGAAAGGAGCCCTTGACAGGAACCAAAATTTTCAGCACCTTGGGTTTGGACTTTCTGGCCTCCATAACTGAGAGGAAATAAATTTGTATTGTTTAAACCACCCAGTCTGACATTTTGCTGTGGCGGCCTGAGTAGACTAAGGCAAGTACATTGTGGTTCATTGTATGAGAGTACCAGAGCTTATATAACTGTTACCATATATCGGGACATGTAAAGTTTATTTTTATATTATTAAAAATAATTTTATACAGATTTTGTACATTCATTGAGCTCCTTAGGATAATTTAATATATGTGGAATCACTAAATCAATATTACCAATTCTTGAAGGGTGGTTGATGGTCGTTGTCAAAAGATCTTGTAAATGTTAACAACTACAGTGATGCGTGAGTGTATTCCTTTAGACCTCAATTAATAGGTATTGTGATTTTAAAATATTTGCAGTTTAATAGTCAGACCCTGACATTTTCTTTACTTAATATTTTTTTATCACCAGTAAGATTAAAAAAAGCATTTGTATTTATTCTTCTGTCAACCTTTTTTTTTTTTTTTGTTTTTTTTGCTATTTATTACTTGCTTGCAAGAAAATTTACCTTGGACACACCTCCAAAGTTGCTATAGTGATTATTTAAGCAAAGTGAGTGTCCTGACATCTATTCAAGCTTTCTCAAGGCTGAAATCTACACTCCCTGATTAATTTAAGGAAAAGGGTTGGCAAGGAAAAGTCCACTGCATGAGTTCGTTTGCCTCAGCCATTCTCAGGGTTTTAAGGAATCTCTGATGGACATAATTTTTTAAAAATAATACCAGCTCTTCCAAAATGATGTGTATAAATATCAGTCCCACCAAGGCCTTTGCAAAAAAGTGGGAGTCTTTCCATTAGCTCCGTTATAAGGAGGACAAGTAGTAGTGCTCAGCCTGTGGGAAGGACACAGTCACCAGGAATATATTCAGCACTGGGATTTCAGAGACCTTGGTGACTGACATACTGGAGCCTTTTTCTCCCAGTGACCTTCCATTATAAAATGACCGCTCTACCGTGTAATGGCATTGGAGAGGAAAAAAAGCTGAAACACTCTGATTATATGTTGAAGACAGATGGTATAAATGGCATCTGGGGAGACAAGTGGATGTGGGGTGGGAAGTGAACTATGCTTTCAGTTTCACAAATGCAAAGAAAACAGCTTGAGAACACCGGTATGTTCTAGAAGCTTTGGTAACTAGTAGCCATCTCCTCCCTTAGTTTACTCTTCTCTCCCCTGACTGCTCCCTCAAATTATAAAAATAACAACTACTTAGACATATTTTATAAGTGTTGACCCAACAGAAAAAAATATTCTTAATTCCTGTCAGACCACACTGCATTGAGTGTGATTATAAAATTAGAGCTGCTCACTATAGATGGAATAATGAAACACACTTTTCCAATTTACTCACTTGTACTATGAGAAACTTGCATTGTACTTGGTCTGACTTTGAAACGCGACCCATGCACCACAGGGGACAATCCAAATATGTCCCTGCCCCATTTTTTGGACTGCAGCTGAATGTAATATATAGGGAAGCAGAGATTCTCCGCATTGTGATAGCCTTGAGAGATAAGTACAAGAGTTAAAAAATGGATTGAGAGAGAAGTCACTTTGAGTTGAACAATGTTAGGGAAACTTTATGTTCATACAAACAAAAAGACTGAATGTGATTTCAAGTGTTATCGTGCTTACTGGATTCTAAAGAACTGTGATATTCACTAACTTCCTTTCCTTCCCCATTGTTGGCTTTTTCTCTCTTGTTTTTTGAAGAATGGAAAGATCTGCCTTTTCAGCTGGTATTTATTATTGTTGATATTGTTATTTTGGGCAGGGGGAGGAGTTTCATTCTGTCCATGGAAGAAAGAAATTTCTGTCCACATTCTGTAATTTTGGCCACTTTCTGGTCTAGGGCCTCTCTAAAGATGGAGGGGTTGTCAATCATATTTTTCAAATCTCAGGATACTATGTAAACAGGCAATGACTAAGCTCCAGTTTCAGGTGTGGGGAATCCCCTTCTACCTCTTCCCCTCTCTTAGCTAAGCATCCTTGGGCTTATCCAGGCTTGTTCTTCCTCTTATTGATAAGGAGGAGGATAAGGAGATAAGGAGACTAAGCCACTAATCCCTTACTAGAAGAATCTAGGTATCGGTTTATTCTGTTCCAGGTACTCACTCACTTTCCTCTGGGTGGATAAATTGAACCAAAGACATCAGTATAGACCCATATATTTTTGATTATGGGTAGAAGTTGGATTTAAGAAGTTGCCCCAGATCTTGTAGACTACGCTGCTTTCTATAATCCATTTGTCACAAAAGTTCTACATTTGGTATAGACATCTATCTATTACTGAATTTTCACTTTGTTCCTTATATCAATTAAGATAACATCCAACTGGAAATAAATCATACATATGACAAACAGTGGATCAAGTGGGAGTTCTTGGTTGGTGGCATTTTTTTTTAATTTTAATTTAAGTAATAAAAGACTCAGAGCCTGGCAGCCCAAGGCCAATGAAGATGCTAAACAATCACACTGGTGATTAGTGTGAGATAACTCATTAGTGATGAAGCCCTCCAAAGAAGCAGCTGATTTTGGGGGGGTGGTATAACATGGGTTATGTTTTAGAAGCATCAGCAGTAGTAAACATCTATGCTTTTCAACAGGAATCACTAAATGTTTTACATATATTAAATCCATGAATCTTAATAACAATCAGACTTTAAGAAAAACAGCATTATTATTATGATCCTCATTTTTGCATGAGGAAATATTCCTAAGCAGCACTCTGAAGTCCAGAGTAGACACTAATATAGCAGACAGATGTGAGACAAATAGCAGATACAGTGTTAGGTATAGGTATAATCTATTGTACAGTCAGGACACATAAATTAAACAATGCATAATCAGTGTCCAAAGCAGAAGTCACAAGAAAGTCGCAGTCAAGCCAACCTGACAAAGGAGCTTCTGAAAGCTCAGTCGCTCTAGAGTAAGTGCCAAGGAACTAATGAGGGCCTCAGCCTCAGAGAGACTACCTTCACTAATATCGAAAAAAGTCTTGAATGAAGAGTCAATCAGCAGGATTCTCCTCCCACAACACAAACTGGCTAGGGCTAGGATGTGGAGCAGATGATGACGAAGGCCCGTCTCCCTAGGGGTACCACCTGAAGTACTAGAATTAAGGGAAATGCCCAAACTCTCTGGTTGGTATTGTTGAACAATAGTTGTCATGGAATCCACATTATCCACATTATCTAGCCAGTTTTTAAAAAATAAATGTGAGGAGTGCCTGGCTGACACAATCAGTTAAGCATCCAACTCTTGGTTTCAGCTCAAGTCATGATCTCAGGGTTGTGGTGTTGAGCCCCATATCAGGTTCCATGCTCAGTGGGGAGTCTGCTTGAGATTCTCTCTCCCTCTCCCTCTGACCCTCCCACTGATGTTCTCTATCTCTAAAATTAGCTTTAAAAATAAATAAATTAATAAATAAATAATAAATTCTGTTTTTCAAAAAAAGATCTTATTTATTTATTTGAGAGAGACAGCATAAGCATGTGGGAGGGGCAGAGGGAACATGAGCTGCAGGGAGGAACAGAGAGAGAGGGAGAAGCAGACTCCTCACTGAGCAGGAAGCTAACTTGGGGCTTGATCCCAGGACCCTGAGATCATGACCTGAGCTGAAGGCAGATCGTTAACAGAATGAACCACCCAGGTGCCCCTAAATTTGATTTCTGCATCAAAGGACACAATCAACAGGATGAAAACCCAACCACAGAATAGGAGATGATGCTTGCAATTCATATATCTAATAAAATCATAATCATATATTTGATCAGAATATATAAAGAATTCCCACAACTCAACAAAAAGTCAAATTTTTATAAAATGAACAGGATTTGAACACGTTTTTCTCCAAAGAATATATACAAACAGCCAATAAGCCCTTGTAAAATTGCTCAAAATAAATAAAATCAAATAAAACCCCAAATTACAGTAAGATAACTATCTCACAGCCATTAGGATGGCTACCAGAAAACAAAACAAAACAGAAAATAATAAATTTGGTGAAGATGTGGAGAATGGTGCAGCTACTATGGAAAACAGTATGGCTGCTTCTCAAAAAATTAAAAATAGAATTACTTTATGATCTAGCAATTCAACTTCTAGGTATTAGGGAGGAAAAATCTTTTCCTGTCTTCCTTCGGGTTTGGGGCTCGGGACCTGTGAGATAAACTACTGAGAGACAGACTAAGAGAAGAAAAGACATACAATTTCTACTAATATTTTATGTGAATGGACAGAGAAAAGAAGTGAAGCTCAAAGCTGTAGTTAGGCTTGGAGGCTTATATGCCATTTTAACAAACAAAAAAGGGTTTGGGCTTTGAGGCGGGATAAATTGTGGAGGATTAGTAAATGCATGGGAGGAACTAATGGAAGACATGGATTATTTCAGTGGGGTTTGTTTATACAGACTCATCTTGGTGCTGAATCACTGTGTTTGGCAATGAGTCACTCTGCTCTCACTGCTGTAGGAAAAGGGGACACATTCACAAGGGAAATTTATGCCACCTTCATAAAAGGAAACTTGTGCCTGGCTTTAGGCAAATAAGGGAAGGACAGAGAACCCTTCTTACATCTGCGGATAAGCTGCACAACTTTGTAAATATGCTAAAAATTATTGAATTGAACCCTTTGGTTGGATGAACTGCATGTTATGTGACTTATATCGCAATAAAACTGTTACCTGTATATATACGTAGTTGAGCTTCTAGAATTCTTTCACAGAGTTTAATACAGTTAATACCCTAGGGCTCTGAGCAGGAAGGCCTTGGAGCACAGCTTCCACCAGTGGGCGTCCGTGGGGCTCATGAACCTATAATCAAAGCAAAAAGAGGCTGAGCTGCATCTGTTTTCATCCTACCAAACATAAATTGAGATGTCACACATTTGCAAACTCTCTCTGGTCCTGGTTTCTCGGGCAGCACAGAATTCCAACCTTCCCAGGGTGGTATGACGACTGAGTTGTATTGGCAAAAGATTTAGGGCAGGACACATCGAAGTAGCAAGGAGCATTTGCTTCTGGAAAATCATGCTGTTACTGAAAACAAAGGAATCTTAGAGGAATACCACAGGATAGAGAGAGTATCTGAATGTCCCCTACCCTTAACTACCACTTTTTGTGTCATGGGGGCAGTAAAGTTGAAAGTAAGGGGAAAAGAGGAAATTATGCAGAAGGAAAAAGAAGATGGGCGGGGCACCTGGGTGGCTCAGTCAGTTCAGTGTTCAGTGTTCAGCTAAGGTCACGGTCACAGGGTCATGGGACTGAGCTCCGCATCAGGCTCCAAGCTCAGTAAGGAGTCTGCTTCTCTCCTTCTCCCTCTGCCCCTCCCCCTGCTCGTGCTCTCTGTTTCTCAAATAAATAATCTTTTTTTTTTTTTTAAAGAAGAAGACTAGAGAACATTGCAGCAAGGTGCTTTCACTCAGTTTATGGATGGGAATTAGTACTAATTAAAGAAGATATTAATGCTTCCTCCTACAGCAGGAGCCAAGGAAGATAAACCGTTATTGATCTTATATACCTGGGCTAGGGGAAACTTCAACATTACCACGATGGGATATGGGCCAGAACCCCTCTCATATAAGAACTACATTACAGAGGCACAGTTAAGATCAGGATTTAGATCAGGATTTAAAAGTTGGAAGATACTTTGACCCTCCCCTGTCATTTGCATCATGATCTCATAGCTTGTTACATATTCTTTTATAAAAATGGGCATCTTCCAAGTGCCTGATATTTTGTGAAGATAGAAAGAATAGCTAAACACTGACATTATTAGGTCAGTCCAGGAAAAAAAAAATCATGGCTGACAGGCATGTAGAATATTGCTCTCTATGAATTAATGAAGAAGAAAAAAGCTAATTCCATGGCCTTCTCTAAGCTAATAATTCAGCTGGCAAGAGCAAGCCTGAAGGAGTTTGGCAGGAGAATCTTCCTCTCAGCATTCATTACCATCCCTTCAAATCAAGATTGAGGTCTCAGGGGGAAAGTGGTGAGACAAATGTGAAGTGTTTAGGGTTTGGTCGGCATTTATGTTTGGGAGAAAAAAGATCATAGTTACTCTTAGAAATAAAATAAAACTTACCTCTATCACAACCAGTGATTTTAAAACAGATATTTCTGGAAAGTACTCCATTCCTCTCTTCAGAGATCTAAATTCTTATCTGTGAAAAGACAGAAAGAAAGAAAGAAAAAGCTCGAATATGATTTCCTAGGAAGCCTATCAGTACTGGCCCTAAGTGATCTTCCCTCTTTCTCAATTTAGTGTTTGCATGAATTACCCACCATTTGATGTATAGCCTGCGTTAATGTTGTCTTCTTTGTCAACTTTTCTGTTTTTCCATCATAAGAGAATCTCCCTTTTATTTTTAAATCTAGTTCACTGAGGTACAAATTAAAGCACTAGAATTTTGTGAGAGGAAAATGTGTTTGTCCATTAGTATGTAGAGAAAAAGGATAGTGTTCCATTGTTCTCTATTTGGTTGGGTTTCACCTCTGCCTCTATGCCTCTATTACTCAGGTGTGTACCTTTTAGCAAAATCACATGATCCAGGCCCCTGGAATCAGCTCTTAGACTCAATAATATGTTTGGCTTCCCAGTTTTAATTTTTCTCTGATCACTCTTGTGGAGGTTTCCTAGGAGTTTTTCCCAATACTGTATTTGTTTGTTTGTTGTTGTTTTGCTTGTCTTAGACATTTTTAATGAAATTTTTCTCATTTTTTAAGCTATAAAAGGAGACCCTACTATGGATATAATAATGATTTTTCAAGAAACATCTAAGTAAATAGCTAATATACTTACCAGTCTTTTTTTAAATTTAATTTAATTTTTTTTCAGTGTTCCAAAATTCATTATTTATGCACCACACCCAGTGCTCCATGCAGTACATGCCCTCCTTAATACCCACTACTAGGCTCACCCAACCCCCTACCTCCTCTTCTCCAAAACCCTCAGTTTGTTCTTCAGTGTCCATAGTCTCTCATGGTTTGTTTCCCCCTCTGGTTTCCCCCAACTTACTTCTCCCCATCTCCCAATGTCCTCCATGTTATTCCATATGCTCCACAAGTAAGTGAAACCATATGATAACTGACTCTCATCTTTTCCAGTCCCATCCATGTTGAAATAGAAGTTGGGTATTCTTCCTTTCTAATGGAGGCATAATGCTCCATTGTATGTATGGACCATAGCTTCTTTATCCGTTTGTCTGTTGAAGGGCATCTTGGTTCTTTCCACAGTTTGGTGACTGTGGCCATTGCTGCTATGAACATTGGGGTACAGATGGCTCTTCTTTTCACTACGTCTGTGTCTTTGGGGTAAATACCCAGGAGTGTAATTGCAGGGTCATAGGGTAGCTCTATTTTTAATTTCTTAAGGAATCTCCACACTGTTTCCCAAAGTGGCTGCACTGACTTGCATTCCCACCAACAGTATAAGAGGGTTCCCCTTACTCCACATCCTCTCCAACACATGTTGTTTACTGTCTTGTTAATTTTGGCCATTCTAACTAGTGTAAGGTGGTATCTCAATGTGGTTTGATTTGAATCTCCCTAATGGCTAATGATGATGAACATTTTTTCATGTGTCTGTTAGTATGTCTTCTTTAGAGAAGTGGCTGTTCCTGTCTTCTGCCCATTTTTGACATGATTATCTGTTTTTTGTGTGTTGAGTTTGAGGAGTTCTTTATAGATATGGGTATCAGCCCTTTGTCTGTAGTGTCATTTGTGAATATCTTCTCCCATTCCATGGGTTACCACTTTGTTTTGTTGACTGTTTCCATTGCTGTGCAGAAGCTTTTGATCTTGATGAAGTCCCAGAAGTTCATTTTCACTTTTGTTTCCTTTGCCTTTGGAGACATATCTTAAAAGAAGTTGCTGTGGCTGATGTTGAAGAGGTTACTGCCTATGCTCTCCTCTAGGATTTTGATAGATTCCTGCCTCACGTTGAGGTCTTTTATCCATTTCGAGTTTATCTTTGTGTATGGTGTAAGGCAATGGTTGAGTTTCATTCTCACACAAAGCTGTCCAATTTTCCCAGCACCATTTATTGAAGAGACTGTCTTTTTTCCACTGTATATTTTTTCCTGCTTTGTCGAAGATTATTTGTCCATAGAATTGAGGATCCATATCTGGACTGTCTACTCTGTTTCACTGGTCTATGTATCTGTTTTTGTGCCAGTACCATGCTATCTTGGTGATCACAGCTTTGTAGTAAAGCTTGAAATCAGGCAACATGATGCCCCCAGTTTTGTTTCTCTTTTTCAACATTTCCTTAGCGATTCAGGGTCTCTTCTGGTTCCATACAAATTTTAGGATTGTTTGTTCCAGGTCTTTGAAAAATGCCAGTGGAATTTTGATTGGGATGGCATTGAAAGTATAGACAGCTCTAGGCAGTATAGACATTTTAACAATGTTTATTCTTCTGATCCATGAGCACTGAATGCTCTTCCATCTTTTGTGTCTTCTTCAATTTCTTTCATGAGTGTTCTGTAGAGCCCAGGACCTGACAGATTCCCTGGAGGATTCTACCAAACATCCAAAGAAGAAATAATACCTATTCTCCTGAGGCTGTTTCAAAAAATAGAAACAGAAGGAAAACTTCCAGACTCTTTCTTTGAAGCCAGCATTACCCTGATCCCCAAACCAGGCAAAGACTCCATCAAAAAGGAGAATTTCAGACCAATATCCTTAATGAATATGGATGCCAAGATTCTCAACAAGATCTTAGCTAATAGGATCCAACAGTACATTAAAAAGATTATGCACCGTGACCAGGTGGAATTTATCCATGGGATGCAAGGGGGGTTCAACATTCGCAAATCAATCAATGCTATAGAACAAACCAATAAGAGAAGAGAGTAGAACCACGTAGTCCCCCTCAGCTGATGCAGAAAAAGCATTTCACAAGATACAGCATCCATTCCTGATTAAAATGATTCAAAGTATAGGGATAGAGGGAACATTCCTCAACTTCATAAAATCTATCTATGAAAAACCCACAGCGAATATGATCCTCAATGGGGAAAATCTGACAGTCTTCCCTTTGAGATCAGGAACATGACAAGGATGTCCACTCTCACCACTGTTGTTCAACATACTAGAAGTCCTAGCAACAGCAATCAGACAACAAAAAGAAATAAAAGGTATTCAAATTGGCAAAGAAGAAGTCAAACTCTCCTCTCTTTGTAGATGACATGTTATTTTATATGGAAAACCCAAAAGACTCTACCCCCAAACTGCCAGAACTCATACAGCAATTCAGTAATGTGGCAGGATACAAAACGAATGTACAGAAATCAGTTGCTTTCTTACATAGTAACAGTGAAAATATAGAAAGGGAAATAAGAGAATTGATTCCATTTACTATAGCACCAAGAACCATAAGATGCCTGGGAATAAACTTAACCAAAGAGGTAAGGATCTGTGCTCAAAGAACTATAGAACACTCTTGCTGTTTGTTTTTGGCTGCCACCTAATTCATGCTTAGCTGACTCTGGTCCCTCTTGGCCAGTGCCAAGACTGGGTTAACTGACTAGTTTGTCTGCCAGGAACCTTTATGGCAGGAAGGTTTTAGTAGTATGATATGGGTAACCTTTATTCTGCCAACCATAATTTGGGGCAAGGAAAGCCAATTTTAAAATAGTTTCACTTAGTTAGGTGATTTAAATTCAGTGAGACAGACAAGGAAGTCAAACAGTTTTGTTTACTAGGCTCCAAAAGTAGTTTTAATGATTCTTGTTCTTCTGTTGAGTTGACTGAATTGATCGGTGGGTCCAGCCTTGTGTAGACACAACCTAAATGAACCCTGGTAGTACTTAGTGGATCACTGCCATGGAAAAGCCTTCTTTTGTCTCTTGATTAGACATAGAGAACAAGGAAGCAACGATAGAACAATTGTATATGGATGTTGTATTTACTACTGTAATTACACCTTGTCATGACTGCTCTGGCTGGTTTTTCAAGCCTCAGAGAGACTGGGGAGAAAGAATAAACATTTCTTCAAATTTAGTGTGTGGCAAGAAGCAAGGTCTCCCTTCTCCAGAGATCATCTGTTTCTTCCTTTCTGTCACTTTCTAGCAAGCATTTTGTATTTCTTTGAGGTAGCAATTGTCATTGTTTGTTTTACACTTACTGACTTGATAATAAAACAAGTGCCTAGCCAGGTATCCTAGCAACACAACAGCATTTTTATTTCTCTCTGGTGCTTATTTATTAGATGCTCTGGAGCCTTTTCTCAAGCTATTAAGGGACACATATGGCTAATCTAGAGCAACACACTTCATCTTGGTCTAACTTACTAGAAATCAATATTCATTACCATGGATTATTCAACTCAAAAAGGGGCACTCTTGACCCTGAAAGATATCAGGAGGCTGGGAAAAACTCCAAAATGGTGTTAAAGTACATGCCTTGAGGAAAACAAGGCCACAGATTAGAGAGAGGTGACAGAAGGAGCTCTGTTTCATTCTCCCACTGGGCTCTGGCTCTCGTCACCTTGGCAGAAAGCTGCAGTCTCAGGCCCAAAGATGTAGGAATCAGCCGGATTAAGTGTGGCCCCTGCTCTCTCACTAAAAAGTCATGTGATTTTTCAACAGGTCACTTAAGCTCAGATTTGGCAGAGGATACAGAGCTAGTCAGAATGAAAATGTAAAGACTACAGCTTCACTTGAGGAAACCAGGCTTGGGAAAGGAACTTCTAGCAAGGCAAAAACTCAGACTCAAGACAGAATCATTCTCTCACCAGTACCAGAGAAAAGTCGAGTCTTCTGGAAGGTGTGGGGTAGGGCTGCTACCACTGGCATATGAGAGCCAATTGTTAATTTTTCAGGAATTGTGCTAGCTGGTTGTTAAATCTGCCATTATTAAAAATTAAATTTGGGCTCCTGGGTGGCTCAATTGGTTAAATATCTGCCTTTGGCTCATGTCATGATCCCAGGGTCCTGGGATTGAGCCCCATTTTGGGCTCCTGCTCAGAGGGAAGTCTGCTTCTCTCTCTCTCTCTGCCCCTCCCCACCATTCATGCTCTCCCTCTCTCAAATAAATAAATAAAATCTTAAAAAACTATATTATAAAAATCTATAATAAAAGGGGATTAGAACACAACCCCAAATGCTGGTGAGGATATGGAACAGAAGGAATTCTTTTTGCTGGTGGGAAGGTTTAATAATTCAGGCACTTAGAAAACAGTTTGGTGGTTTCTTACAAAACCAAACATACTCTTCCCATAAAATCTAGTAATCGACTTCTTAGTATTTACCCAATGGAGTTGAAAACTTATGTCCACAAAAATCTGTACTTGGATATTTATTGCAGTTTTATTCATAATTGTCAAAACCTGGAAGGAACTAAGGTGTCCTTCAGTAGGTGAATGGCTAAATAAACTACGCTACATCCAGACAAGAGAACATTATTCAGCACTAAAAATAGACGAGCTATCAAGCCATGAAGAGACACAGAGGAATCTTAAGTGCATATCACTGAATGAAAAAGAGAGGCCAATCTGAAAATAGTATATACTGTGTGATTCCAACTATATGACATTCTAGAAAAGGCAAAACTTTGGAGACATTAAAAAAATCAGTGATTTCCAAGGGTTAGAGAGGAGAGAGGGAGCACAGAGGATTTTTAGGACAGTGAAAATACTCTGTATGATACCATAAGGGTAGAAACCCGTCACTATTCATTTGTTCAAACCCATAGAGTATACAACACCAAAAGTGAACCCTAAGGTACTACGGACTTTGGGTGACTATATGTGTTAATGTAGGTTCATTCTTGGCAACAAATGTAGATGTAGTGATGATAATGAGGGAGGCTATATAAATGTGTAGCAGAAAAATCTTTGTACATTTCTCTCAATTTTGTGGTAAATTTAAAACTGCTCTCAAAAATATTTTAAAAAATTAGAAACAGATGTAATAAAAATCATCACTGCATTATTTTCATTATATTTTAACCGTCTCTATGAACTGGTGTTATTTTAAACATTATGGGAATTAGCAAATGCTACAAATCTGGACTTCTGAGGGGAAAGGGAGAACTGTATTGGCTTTCAGAGCACTTTCCACATATCCTGTGTGGCAGGCAATATAATCACCATCATCATCTTATTACAGATGTATAAATTAAAAAGTTAATGACTTATTTGAGTCACATCTGAAATGGCTGCACAAATCCTAATTCTCCTGATTTCTAGTCCACAAATAGAATTTTCCCTTTTCACACTCCATTTATTTTTCTTTTCCTAAGAGACCAGAAAGCAAATCTTTGGTGATTTCATGTAGCCCTCTGAGCTTGCTTAGCAGAACACTGTGTTATGTCTGAGACATACCTAATTCCCTGTTACTCTTCCTTGTATTTCCCTCAAGGATAATAACAACTCCCCTGCCTACCTGATAGATTTATGTGAGAAAGAAGTGAGAAACAGACAAGAAAGTGCTTTGAAATGAATATAGTGCTGTTAAAAGAATTATGAGGAATTTTGAAATACATGCTTCTAATTTTTATTATCATTTTCAAGATTATAATAATTATGTTGCTAGTGAAAAGACACAAACTTCTGTGTTTGTTGCTGGGAGTTGAAAAAATACAAGGACATTGGGACATGAATTTTCTGTCACATTCTCTCTTCACTCAACTGATTAGATTCATTTTGTAAGTTCAGTGAGTTGTAGCTCAAGTTGAAAGTTGAAGAAAGTGGTAAATGTAAAAAGAAAAGTTGAGTGATTTAGCATTTCATTAAATTTAAATAAGTAATTGATCTGATGGTTATGACCATTAGAGACAGAAGAAATAAAAAGGAAATTAAGTTCTGACCATTATAAAAGACAAATGGTTTCTTAGAAATATAAGGGATTCTTTTGTGTGGGGAGAAGTCCAGAAGCATCATTGTATGTGGTCTAGTTATCTAGGATTTGTAAAACTCAAAATCAACCACAGTTAACCTGGAATTCTCTAAGAAGGAGGTGCCAAATGTACCTAGAAGACAGAATTAGAGCAGGTGTCTAGATTATTAGATAAGAGTATCACAGGTACAGGGTAGGAAAAAAGTTGACTCAACCCTCTGAATGTCCTTGGTGAGGTCTGAAAATCAAACTGACAAAAACAGAGTAACAGGAGAAAAACTTATAAATTGATTTATGTTTTATATGACATGAGAGCCTTTAGAATGAAGTGAAGATGAGGGGATAAAAGGAAAGCTGAGTATTTTTACGGTGGGTTTAATGAAGAGGAAATAGGAAAGAAAATGATAGGTTGAGGATCATAAGCAAGTGTAGTAGATTCAGGAAATTTAACAAGGCCTGTTTGTTTGGGTTTTTCTTGGTATCCCTTTGTCTTCAGAAATAAGGAAGCTTCTCCCCTCTGGGTATGGGTAGAGGGCACCTCTCACAAAAGGAATTTCTGACCTGTCAGAGGAGAAGGATGTATGTGTGGGGGGGCGGGGGGTACTTCAGATAGATCTTTCTACTTGTGATGTTTTCTCAGACTCCTTCAACTTAAAATATTCAATATATAAATGTGCCATAATTTGGGGTAGTGTGTCCACTTTAGAGGCAACATTTGAAAAATGTAAATTTAAGCAAAAAAAAAAAGTTAGATCTGACAATCTTCACAAAAGTATCGCTTTAGAATTAAGGAGGGAAAAACCTATTGGTTTATTTTTGGGAGATCAAAGGTATATTTTTTACATTTCTGTATTGAGATTAAACTTTTCATCCCCTACTTTTGTATACTTTGTATATATATTTCTGTGTATGTATTTTTATTATTAACTCTAGCTTTATATAGATTTTAGACACTTCCAAAATTAATGAAATAATGATTTTCAGACAAACAAAACCAGAGAGAATTAATGCTTATCAGACCATTCTTCATGCAGAAGCAATGTGATACTAAATGGAAATTTGGCTATACATAAAGAAATGAAGAGCACCAGAACACTAACTTTTGTTTTTCTATTATTATATTTAATGGTTTTAAATACTAATATAGTAATAATATATTGGAGATTTCAAATATATGTAGCAGTAAAATAAAGGCAAAAATAGCAAAAAAGATGGGAAGAAATGGAATATTTTTTGATTTCTTACACTATATTTGAAGCGTAAAAAATAAAAAAAAGTTTATTATTGGAAGGCATATATAATGCAAAGCACAGAGGCAACCACTAAAAATATTTACAAAACAGGTAATTTTCATATACCAATAGTCAAAAAAAAGGAAAAAAAGTCATTAATAAATTCCTGATACATAAGGAGGCCAGCAAATAGAGGAACAAGAAACCAGAACAGACGAGACAAATAGAAAGGACTACCTTGATGGTAACTTTGAAACTAAATATATCAATAGCTATGATAGGTATAAATTATATAAATACTCCAAATAAAATCAGAGATTGTCAGATTTAACAAAGAAACCAAGGCTCTATAATATCCTTCTTGTGTGAAACTCCTTTTAAATATAAAGACAAGTTACAGTTAAAAGAATGGAAACCCACATACCCAGCAAACATTGTTCAAAATAAAGCTGAATTGGTTATTATCAGATAAAATAGGCTTCAATACAGGGAAAATTACCAGAGTTAAAAGGGCTCTATCATCCTCATAAAGGGGTCAGTGCAACTTGGTGATGGAACGATCCTAAAGATGTACACACTAACAATTACAACTACGAGACACACAAATGAACCCACAAAGGGTTGGATATTTCAACATTCTTTTCTTGGCAAACAGTATAACAAGTAACTAACACATTAAGAATATATCAAAGACCCAAGAGCACCTGCAACCAGTCGAGATAACAGACATTTAAAGGACACTTCACTCAAAATTTATGTAGTAGTAGAAGGACCTAGAGAAGCCAAAACAAATTTTTGCCACAAGGTTAGACTTACAGATTAGAGGAACCAAATAGAAAATCAAGAAGTAGTCCCACACATAAATAATCAGTGAGTTTCGACAAAGGTGCAGGGATAATTCCATTGAGAAAGACAGGAGTTCAACAACTGGAGCATTTGGGTTTCCATATATAAAGATGAAGCAAAACAAAACCTCAATTGGTATCGCATTCCACATACAAAAATCAAATCGAAATGGATCATAGACATGAATGTAAAACTAAAATTATGAAACTTCTAGAAGAAAGCATATGAGGAAATTTTCTGTGACCTTGGTTTAGGCATGGATTTCACAGGACAGAAAAAAAAAACTGAACAATAAAAGTATATGATTCATAAATTGTTCTCCAACAAAATAAAATGTAAGCTCTTTGAAAGAAATTTAAGAATTATTTTTAGGGGTGCCTAGGTGGTTCAAATGGTTAAGCGTCTGCCTTGGGCCCAGGTTCTGATCTCTGGGTCCTGGGATCCAGCCCTGTGGCGGGCTCCTGGTTCAACAGGGAGTCTGCCTCTCCCTCTCCCTTTGCCTCTCTCCCCTGCTCATGCTCTTTCTCTCTCTCCTTCTCTCTCTCTGTCTCAAATGAATAAATTAAAAAAAATCTTTAAGAAGTATTATTATTATTTTTAAAAATAATAATATTCATTACTATTTATTATTTTTAAAGCTGTGCAATAGAAGAAAATATTCACCAAAAAACCTATAACTTATAAAGGACAGGTATCTAAAATATATAACAAACTCTTCCAACTCTATCATTATAAACAATCCATTAAGCACTTTGGCAAAGTTTGAACAGACCCTATACCAAAGAAGAGACTTAGATGGCAGATATGCTCAGCATCATTAGTTATTATGGAAAAGTCAGTCAAAATCTCTATAAGATACATTACACACCTGTTAGAATGGCAAAAACAGAAACAAAGTAAAATAAGAGAAAATACAAAGTCCTGTGGAGGATGTAGAACGACCGGAACTCTCACGTGTTACTGAGGAGAATAAAACTTACATGGCCTTGTTGGAAACAGAGTGCCAGTGTCATAAATTCAGGCATACCGTATGTCCCTTACAACTCGTTATTCACACTTGTAGATACATATCCGACAGATATAAAAGCACAGGTCCCACAGAGACCTTTGTGCAAACATTTATAGCAACTATTACTGATAGTGCGAAACAGGATATATCCCAAATGTCAGCCAGCTGGTGCATAAACCAATAGTGCTGTGCCCATGTAAAGGGGTACACTCAGCACTACACAGAAAAGAGCCATTGTGACATGCAGTGACATGGAGGACTCTCAAAATGCGTCTGCCAAGCAAAAGAGGTAAAGGAAGGCAGAACGCAAAAAGCTATATATACTATATGATTCTATTTTTATGACCTTCTAGAAAAAGCAAAACTATAGGGAAAGAAATCAGATCGGTGGTTGCCAGGGGCTGGGCACTGATGACAAAGAGACATTTGAAGGATGATGGAAATATTTTCTACTTTGATTGTGATTGTGGTTAGATGACACTATACATTTATCAAAATTCATTGACGTGTGCATTTAGGAAGAAAACATTGTATTTATATCTTAATGCATCTATATTAAAAAATGTCAAAGGAAGATAAAGAACAGAAATAAGCCTGACCTTAAAGGAATCCTGGCCTCCTTTATAAATTCTGCTGGAGGTCACAAAACAGACTTATAACTTCAGTTTTGAATGGCATGCAAATTAATCTAGGACACTTGTTCACAACCATGTCTACACATTGGAATCACTTGGGGAACTTTTAGAAATCAATGCTGTCTAGTTCCAAACTTAGAAAAACTAAATCATGTGTGCGGGTGACACCAGCATTTTAAAAAAAAGCTTACCTGGTATATTAATGTTAAGGCAGAGTTTGGAGCTATTGATCAACTTGTGAATCTCAAAATCTTGAATGCCTCAGAATCACCAGGAGGGCTGTTATAACCCAGGGGTCCTGCCGATCTGGGGACCACTAATTCAATTCAACTACTGCTTCAGAGGTGTTACATACTTGGGTAGCTATGTGAGAACTAGAATTTATTCTTAAAGAGGTATTTTAGAGAAGTTATTAAGGGGACACCTGCATGGCTTACTTGGGCATCTGACTCCTATTTTCAGTTCAGGTCATAATCTCAGGGTGGTGAGATCGAGGCCTGCATTGGCCTCTGTACTGGGTGATGAGCCTGCCTGGGATTCCCTCTGCCCTTGCCCCCACACCTGTCTGTCTCTTTCTCTCTCTTTCTCGCTCTTTCATAAATAAATAAATAAGGTTAATAAGGTAGAATTACTTTAAATATATGCATTGAGATCCCTCTGGATCTACGTTAAATTTTGTCCACTGATGTGCAAAGGTGCTACATCCTGCATACGAGTCATTTATTTTGTAAGAACAAATGCCCAAGGACATCAACAATCTTACCAGTGGTTTATATGATTCACGTGATCGGTAAAGCTAGGTTAGTTGTTACTGAAAACAACTGAAACAGCAGCTTATCTAAACGTATCTCCTTTGCTGTCTATTTTTCTAAATCATTCCAATGACTCAGTGATTTTTTTTTTTTTTTGACTCAGTGATTTTAAAGACATTAGAATACTGACAAATACACTGATGCTATGGTCATTGCGATCATTTTGTTTTAGGGTGTGTCAGTGACCGCCTGTTTTTATAAAACAGGGTAAGCTCCATTGTATTCAACAAGAGTTCACTGGGAGCTTGCTATGGACTGAGGTGGCTGTTGTGTTCCCGTAATTTATAAAATTTATAAATTGAATTTATAAACTGAAGCCCTAAACTAAAATTTGACTGTATTTGGAGATGGGATCTTTGGGAAGGTAATTTAGATTTAATCAGATAGACTTGCCCCCTTATAAGAGGAGAAAATAGCACCAGAGATCGCCCTCCCTCCTTCTTCCCCACCTCTTTCCGTCTCTTCTCCCCTCCCCACCCCTCTCTCTTTCCCTCTCTCTTTGAACAGAGAAGAGGCCTTGTGAGGTACAGCAAGAAGATACCCATGTGCCAGCCAGGAAAAAAAAAAAAAAAAAAACCTTCACAAGGAGCTACCCCGGCTGATGCTTTTTTCCTTGAATTTCTAGCCTCCAAAACTTTGAGAAAATACATCTATGTTGTTTAAACCACTCAGTCTGAGGTATTCTGTTATGACAGCCTGAACTGATAAATACAGAGCCCAATCTATGCTAGGTAATGTGGAGTTTGAAAAAAGAAAAACGAATCATAGCGTTTTACTTCAAGGAGCTTACAATTAATGGGAAGATAAGACCTGCACTTAGAAACCAATTTAAAGATAACAAAATGCACACTGCAATTAGATGTCAAGCATACAATGCAACACGTATACTGCCAGAATTCACTGGAGGGAGAGAAGGGGGGATGAGCTGGAAATATTACAGTGTTTGCACTAATAGTGGTCATCAGATGGGGTTCCATTTCTAATGAAGACTCACAGAATGAAAAAAAAAAAAAAACAATGCTTACACATGTACCATTTTTGCAGGAAAAGGATACATTATAGTAATAGCACTAAACTAACCATATGCTTCACAGCCCAAGGCTGCCTCACAACAAGATGTGAGAGAGACCAGGCAGAGCGCCCGCTGTCCTCAGTGAGGGCCCCACCAGAGACACTTTCTCTCTGGACCATGAACCACCAATGTGCATGGAACATCTCACACCCAGGAAGCACAGAATTAAATCTTCACCGGTGTTTCTTACCCCTTACTGGTCCTGCAGGCATATTCTTGCTATGTCATCAGCCCCAGCAGCTAACATTTCTGGAGGTCTCATTAAGACCAGATGCAGGAACACCTGGGTGGTTCAGTGGGTTAAGCGTCTGCCTTCTGCTTAGGTCATGATCCCAGGATCCTGGGATTGAGTCCCATGTCCGGCTCCCTGCTGTGCGGGGAGCCTGCTTCTATTTCTGCCTGCAGCTCCCCCAGCTTCTGGGCTCTCTTGCACGTGCTCTCTCTCTCCCTCTCTGACAAATAAATGAATAAAGTCTTAAAAAATAAACTTTAAAAAAAAAGAAGACCAGATGCAAATCATCAATCTCTGTTCTCAATATACAATGCTAGCAAGCTGTATAAAACATCCCCAGAAGATTCTCAGACCCTCGTTACAAAGCATCACTATTAATTAGCACATTTCAAACCAGGACCAAGCAGATTATTTCAGCAAAACAGGCCAGGTCAATTGATGGCCTGCAGGAATTAACCTCAGGGCACAGAGGTCTTCACAATAGAGGTAGATCTTTGTAAAGAAATCAAAGAATTGGTAACATGCAGGTCAAAAGGACGCAAAGTTATTTCGTAGTTCACTTTGTCTGTTGCTGTCTAATCCAGCATCCCTCAAGATGTGGCCTGACAGTGTCAGATGGTCCTCAAGAACTTTCAGGGAATCTATGAAGTCCATGCAGTTGACAACATAATACTGTCGTTAGCTACTTTTCATTCTTCTCTCAGTTGTTACAGTGGCTTCTCCAGAAGTGACATCCCATGTTTGCAGGATGCCACAACAGACCGGACATCGAAACAGGTATGAGATTCTGTCTGTTGAATATTATAAATGATTATTATACTATAAATAAGTATATTATAAAACAACAAATAAAGAGCCCAACTATGCTAGGTAATATGGGGTTTAAAAAAAGAAAAGCAATCGGGGCTCCTGGATGACTCAGTTGATTAGGTGTCTGACTCCTGGTTTCAGCTCTGGTCATGATCTCAGGGTTGTGAGAATGAATGCCACATTGGGCTGTGCACTGGATCTGGATCCTGCTTAAGATTCCCTCTCTCCCCCTTCCTCTGCTCAACCCCTGCTCCCCCTCAAAAAACAAAAACCAATTATCATTAAAAAAGAAATGTCATTCCTCTCATTTCTTGAGAAAAGTTGTCTTTTATAAATATATTTTTGTTAATTTGTTATGGGTTTATTATTATGTTAAAAAACAAATAAATAGTAATTATAATAATAAACTTTATATACCTATATTTTATCTTTAATGTTTAATATAGATAATATTGCACATAAATACATACATATAGATATAATGCACATGAATAGAAACTGTTATTGACGTATAATTGATGTGTATAACATTGAGTTAGTTTCGTATGTATATATATCAAGAAGTGATTAACAGGATGAGTTTAACATCCATCACCATACATAGATACACTTTTTTTTCTTGTGATGAGAACTTCTAAGTTCACTGTTTAGCAACTCTCAAATATACAATCCAGCATTGTTAACTATAGACACCATGCTATACATTACATCCCCAGGACTTAATTTGTCTTATAACTGGAAGTTTGTACCTTTCAACCACCTTCATTCATTTTACCTGCCACTTTACTCCTTGCCTCTGGCCACCACCAATCCAGTTCACCAACTGAACAGAAACTCCTCCTGGTCTTCAATAATTTGTTATGAATGTAAAGGGATTTGCAGATTTAAAAAAAGTTTGAGAACAGTTAACTTATCCTAAAAAAAAAAAAATCTAGCTATTGATTGATCAATCAATCTATAAATTAGGTTGGGAAGGAGATACAAAAATTCTTTTAGTATTGTATTTCTATAATTTTATTATACTGTCCATAACAAAGTAAAACTAAGAGGTTTAATATGCAAATATACAAAAAAAATCCAAATCTACAGTAGATCTTGGAATTGAAAAGTGGGAAATACTAAAGACATTTTATTAAATGCCTGTCATCCATCCATACTACAAGAGCACAGGTTCAGCTTTCAATAATCTAGCCAAAGGGAAACTACAGTCACTTTTTTAATATGCATAATTCCATGTGTATGTTTGGATAATATACTGATGAACACTGTTCTCACAGAGCATACACAGATACCAAAGTCAGTTCATGTGCATTGACATAAATACAGCTAGAGTATGCTTTTTAATTATGATTATGTAGAGATAACTGGACTGGGGAAGACCTTAACTCATAGGATCAAGTGCCCATTGCCCAGAGAGCATTCAATCAAGCAAGCTGATTCCACTATAGAGCTTTTACATCGTTTCACTTGACCGAAGGGCCCCATGTTTCATACAAATGTTCTCGATAGATAAGCAGAATGGGAAAAGACACAAAATTAAGACCACTGAGGGGACTGAGTAGAATGAAGAGGTTTCAGGTAAGGGAGTAGCAAATCAAGTTGAGTAGGTAAAGTGTACCCAATTAAGATGGCCAGTTGTAACAGATGGAGATTGCACTTAAAAATATACTACAGGGGTGTGTGGGGGGCTCATTTGGTTAAGTGTCCATCTCTTGATTTTTACCTCAGTTCATGACCTCAAGGTTGTGGGATCAAGTCCCACACTGGGCTCTGTGCTGAGTATGGAGCCTGCTTGGAATTCTCTCTCTTCCTCTCCCTCTGCTCCCCCCCCCCACGCTATCTCTCTCTCTCTCTCTCTAAAATATATATATAAAACTTCAAATAACAGGTAATGAGGAGGTGCGAGGAAGAATGAAGTTTAGCTTGGTAATCATAAGAGATAACATCAGAGAGACTATTCTAGAAATAGGGAAAAATGCTCATTTCATTTGTTCATTAATATATCTATTTGCTGAGTGTAGGAACAAGCTAGGTACAGCTCCAGATTCCAAAAATACAAGATAAATACAAAGCAGAACTTGTCCTTGAGGTTCAGGAATAAGACTGCTATGCTGATATATGTAATGAAAACAAAAGATATCATTAAATCTTACGTTTTTAAGCTCCAAATAAGATTATCCACCAAAGGATATTTTCATCAAGAGTCTAGCTTGATGTGGTTGTTTTTTTTTTCTTTGAACTGTATAATAAATTTAAATTTTGACATGTAACTCCTTCTTTCCCCATCTGAACTTGGAAGAAATCTCTGGCGACAAATAAGTCTAATAGAAGTGGCATGCAGAATAATTGGGGCCCCAAGGTTCACTTAATCACAAAGATGACAAATGGCAACCCAGTCCCTGTTCTGTAACAGTAGAAATTGTCCTGGTACAACCCCTTTCCCCTACCGCCCCACCGTGAGAGTCAGTATGAAACATCCAGTTAGAAGCCAAATTTTATTTTATTGATATACTGCAAAATGACACATATTTCCATACAACTATGTTAATAAAAAATCCATTCTTTTAAACAAATGGGAAAAGACTTTATCCCAACTGGATTGAGTTACCTGCCAGAAAAGTCCAATTAAAAAGTCATGTTCCATATTTACGGTGAAAAATGAAGACTAGCACTGGGGAACTAAAGTCAGCAAATGGAGACCATGTACATCCTGTAGTCTGCACGGTGGGATCATCAAACCCTCACAAACCCTACCAACCACTGACTCACTCTGATCTCCATTACACATTTCCCTCCAACCTTCCTGTGAGGAAAACCAACAAAGCTTTCAAAATGATTTACACACACACACACACACACACACACACACACACACACACACACAGAAGGAAGCACCTGAAAATATATCTGGCAGATAGCTTGCTAAGAAAACTCATTACCAAAGAAAGCTCCTACGTAAATGAAGCCTCTCATTTACCCACAATGAGGAGAAGCTCACGAAAATTATAGAAAAATTTGAATTCAGCCCTGGTCTCTTTTTTTGGTCAAAACCCACACATATTCTTCATCCAATTTTTGCTACTCCAAATCATGCTTATGAGCTACTCAGATGATCAACAGCCCCTTCAGTGACTCCTTCCTGAACATGCTTCACACAAGAAACCTGTTCTCTCCCTCTCTACTGAAACTCCCAGAACATAGAGAAACAGTCCATCTGGCAAGCTAAGCGGTATGGTCAATGGGCATATCACTGTAAAGGGCTGATATCTGATGCTGCATCACCCAATTTCCATGTTTAAAAAGGAAGTATCAAATCCAAAGCAATCAATTTATTTTTTGAAAATCGAGGTGAAATTCCTTTAACATAAAATTAAGCATCTTCACATTGTTAAAAGCATGTTTTTGAAGGCAGAAGTATTTAGTGCATTCATTTAGTGCATTTAGGTGGTGTATTGTGTAATCACCACCTCCATCATTTCCAAACATTTTCATCGCATCAAAGGAAACCGCATTTCCATTAAACATGTGCTCTGTATTCTCCCCTTCCTCCAGCCCCCGGTGGCCGCCAATCTGCATTGTCTCTATGGATGTATGTATTCTGAACATTTCCTATAAAGGGAATCAGGGAATATGTGATCTTTTGTGTCTAGCACTGTGAATTAGCATAATGTTTTCGAGGTTCATTGATGTTGTGGGGTGTATCAGATACTTCAGTCCTTTTAATGACTGAATAGTCTTCCATTATATGTATAAACCACAGTGTATTCTTTCCATCTGCTGATGAACTTTTGTGCTGTTTCTACCTGGACCTTTCACGAATAATGCTACTATGAACACATGTGTACCTGTGTATTTTTGAGTACCAGATTTCAGTTCTTGGGGGTACATATTGAAGGGTGTAATTGCTGGGCCATGTTGTAGGTCTTTGTTTAACTTTGGAGGAACTGCCAAATTGTTTCCACAGTGACAAAACCATTTTACATTCCCACCAAGAATGTACCATTGTTCTAATCAATTTCTCCATATCTTTGCCAACGCTTATTTTCCTTTTTTTTTTTTTTTTAAATTATAGCCCTGTCACTGGGCATGAAATGCTACCTCATTGTGGTTTTATTTGCTTCCCTAATGAGTAATGATATTGAGGATATTTTCATGTGCTTGTCGGTATATCTTCCTTGTATATCTTCCCTGGAGAAACGTCTATTCAAGCCCTTTGCCCATTTTTTAACTGAGGGCAGTTGTTTTTAATAGCAGAAATTCCGTGAAATGTTTAGAAATAAGACAGAGGAAGAAAGCAAGGAATACAATCGTTCCTGCTGCCTTCCTGCTGTCATTCTTAAAACCCTCATACAATGCCCTTTGGTTTTGTTTTTCCTACAACCCAGGCGACATGGAAGAGATGGGGTTTATGCCCAACTTGATACACGGTAATACTTGCAATCACTTGAAGCAATTACCATCTATCCATGTCTCAAAAATGAACAAAACCCCACCTTTCTCCTGTCATTTGAAAGTATGCAGTTCTGCCTTGTGTTTACACTGTCACCAGCCTGCCCAGGTTCAAACTTTGACTCCTCCACTTTCTAGCCCTGTGATATGTGGAAAGCTGCCATTGTTTCCTCTCTATACAATGGAGATATTTAAAATGCCTGTTTTAGGGGCTCCCGGGTGGCTCGGTAGGTTAAACATCTGACTTTCAATTTCAGCTCAGGTCATGATCTCATGGGTTCTGAGATCGAGCCCTGTGGTGGGCTCCATGCTCAGTAGGGAGTCTGCTTAAGATTCTCTTTCTCCTTCTCCTTCTGCTGCCCGTTTCCCCACTCACTCTCTCTACTAAATAAATAAATCTTTAAAAAAAAAAGTCTGCTTTATAAAAAATATTGTGAAAATAAGAAAGGGGTCAATATATTCACATAAAAATACATTATAAATGTCACCCGTCATAGTTTAAGGCTCTCCTATACCATCTCTCTACTGCTGCTCTCCTACCATGTCCGGGCTCCCACTGCCATCTGTAAGCTCCAGAATGCACTCTTCATTCACTGAATGGATTTATCCTGGGCTCTCATATCCCTCTCAGTTCAAAGACCAGCTGGTGTTTAACTCTGTTTCCTTTCCCTCTCTTTTCTTCCCTTCTTGGCCAAATATTTTTGAAAATTACAAAATTTTAAATGCTATCTATAAGTACTGTATACATATTCTCACCTGACATTCATACTTTAATATACTCTGAAAAAGTCTTTTTCTCCACTCAGAGTGCTCCTGTTTCAGTCATTATATATCAATAATATACTTCAGCCATCATTCAACTCTGCCAATCCATCATGATTGCCCACACGCTTTCTGAAGTTGTGCCTTCACTTATTTCCATAGGAAAGACTCTCCCGGTTTTTTGTCCTCTTTAAATACTGCTTCTTCTCAACTTACTTTGAAAATTTATGCCTTCTATCTAGACATTAAATTTTGGTATTCCTTAAGTCCTGCTCATAGATCTACTTTGATCTACTCTCAAGCCCAAATCTTCCAGGGAATGAATCAAAATGATTTTCTTTGGGAGCTGTCAATTTACAAATATGTTTTCTTTGGTAAGGTTTTTGTTGCTTGGCCTTACTTAACACTGAGACTTGTTATCAAATCTACTGCCTGCAGATACTTATCATCCAGGAGCCTCTAATGGACCCTGCATAACAATTTAATAACTTCCATTTATTTTTCCATAAGTCTTGCTAGACACTTCATATGTTTCTCATGTAATTCTCACCACAACCTTGTTAGACATGTATTAACAACCCAATCTGAAGATAAAGATAGGCTTCAGAGGTTAAGTCAGCTGCACAGAGTGGACCCATCCACTTAATGTTGGAGCCAGTATAATCTTTTTAGCCAGTATAATCACCTCTACCTTCATAAAATTAGACCAGTCACATTTGTGCCTTCACATAAAAGCTGATTTTGAGGAAAACGATGATAAAACAAAAAACATGCTTCTTTTGATAACCAGAAAAAAATCACCAGATGTTGTCAAAGCCTGCTTATGTGGGTCCACATAGCTAGCACACCCAATCCAGGACATCCTGAGAAACTGATAAACAGTAACAGGGACACATAGAAACTTAAAATGCCCCATTAAGTATTATTAATGAGAAATCACCACATATACTAAACCACTTTAAGCTATATGAAATTAGGACATCTAATATAAGATATACAGGAATCTGTATTTGAAAAATATCTGTTAGTGATTTTGGAATCAAAGACTACTGAGGGGGTGCCTGGGTGGCTCAGTGGGTTAAGACTCTGCCTTCAGCTCAGGTCATGATCCCAGAGTCCTGGGATCGAGCCCCGCATCCGGCTCTCTGCTAGGCTTCCCCCGTCTCTCTTTGCCTGTCTGTCTGCCTACTTGTGATCTCTGTCTGTTAAATAAATAAATAAAATCTTAAAAAAAAAAAAAAACTATTGAGAACTTTCTTCAGAACCACCTAAAATTTGTGACAGTAAATATAATAGTACCAAGCTATTCAACAGAGGACATATAACTCAATAAAAGAACTAAGGAAATGCTAAGTTTTACTAGTCTGAGCACACTTGGCATATTCAAAAATGTCATCTTGTACAAGTGGTGAAATTATGTGAAGTTCCTTATATTCTCTCTATTTGCACATGCGATTATTTGTGGACAAAAAAGTAGAATTACCTGCACTTAATAGAGACAAAAATTGAATGTGTATTAGTTTCAGACTTAATAGTACTTAGAGAGTTTTTCACACAAGAAGTTCAGATTATGATTTGTCCCCGTTCTGTGCAGCAATCTTACTTTTTGTTCTGTGTATATATCAATATATATTATTGGGTATTCAAAATGATTCAAATGAATTGAGTTTGGTTGATCAGATTAGGAAGTAGTGCTTTCATGAAATATTTGATGTTTGGAAGAGTGATATTTAATAATTGAGCTCTTGTCTTAGTTTATATCTCACCTAGGTTTCTTCAGTAATTTAGATGTTATATAATAGTTGCGTGGGTCTTCAGAGTTAACTATGGTCTGGTGAGGTTGGACTATCAGAGTAGCAGAAGCAGTCCTGAGATAGAGAAATGTATTGGTTCCCCTTCTCTGACAAGGAGACACTGTTATCCTTGCCTAAAGAATGATCCTATAGAGGTAAGAGGCAAAGTAAACAGTAATACAAAGTGGGAAATTACAACAGGTAGAAAATAGTAGACTCTATTTAGTCTAGAGAATTGTTTAGCCATTTTCAGGGGATTGGCTTGGGCTTTGGGGAGTTATCTGGTCATGTGGCACTGTAGAAGAAAGCATACCCCTCCTGTGTGTTTCTTCTTTACTCTCACATTGCTGATGTGCTTCACTCACACCTGACACCAGATATGTGTGCCTTCCACCAACCAAGACATCCTCGCCACACCAGCTTGACGTTCTATAATTCAATTCAATTCTGACACTATCTACCTGGAGTTAGCATCAGATCCCAGAAGTTAGGGGCTCTGCCCCACAAGACTGATCCCACTCCTCACTTCAGATGTCAATCACAAGTCCTAGTCACCTGTACTACTGACCAAACAGCTATAAACTGGGCCTCCCACAATGCCTTCCTTAGGTTTCATAATTTTTTAGAATAGCTTGCAAAACTCATATATACCAGTTTATTATAAAAAATATGATAAAGGATACAGAGAAACACTGAGATGGAAAAGATATACAAAGTAAGGTATGGGGGAAGGGGCACAGAGCTTCCATGCCTTCTCCAGGCTGTGGCACTCTCCCAGAACCTCCAAGTGTTCAGCAACCTGGAAGCTCTCTGAACCCCATTCTTACAGAAGCTTCATCATGTAGACATGATTGATTATTAACTCCATTTCCAGACTCTCTCCACTTCCCAGAGGATGACGGGGTAGAAAGTTATAAGCTTCTAATCATGACTTGGTCTTTCTGGTGACCAGCCCTAGCTGGTAGCTCACCAAGAGTCACCTCATTATAACAAAAGATGCTCCTACCACCCACAAAATTCCAAAGTATTTAGCAGCTTGGTATCATCCACTTCTATACTCAGGAAATTAACAAATGCCTTAGAAGTTCTGTGTTAGGAACTGGAGTCAAAGACTAAATGTTAGAACAAAGACACTTTTATCATCTATATTTACAAGGGTTTTAGGAGTTCTGTGTCAGAAGTTGGGGGCAAAGATCAATAACTGTATTTCTTCTTTCATAGGTATCATTGGGATATTAAAAATGCTTATTACCACCATTCATGAGGAAGATAACAGAGTGTAGATAGATTTGCACATGGGAATAGTAAGATGGTAAAATGAGAGAACAGGAGGAGTATTAGATCCAATCCACTCATTAAATATACAGTTCACATGAAAATGGCAGAAGTCAAATACTCAGACATTTGTTCCATAAAGGCAGTAGTATTGAAACATAGTAAACCACTTGGTAAGGATTTTTTTTTAAGTGACATTTTCCAGATTCCTCTCCAGACCTATAAGGCAGTAGTATCTAAACATAGTAAACCACTTGGTAAGAATTTTTTTTTTAAGTGACATCTTCTAGATTCCTCTCCAGACCTATAGTTTTAGAATTTCTGTAGAGAGGATTTGAAAACTTATATTATAGAGCCTTCCAGCTAATAAGGATATGTGACTACTTAGAAACCACCAAACTTAAACATTAAAGCCTCCTACAATCTGATTGTCTCTTATACTCTAGCTAAATTAACATTTCTGTTGAGGCAAAAAAGGAACTTCTTCCTCTATCTGTTAATTTTCATAACTAGTCAATTACAAACTCACATTAATTATTTACCACAAGAGCCTAACCCATATTAAGCACCTACCAACACAAGCCTACAGGAAATACTTCACATGTGTTACTTAATTTTATTCTCAAAACAACCAAAAAGCTAGGTACTATTATTAACTTTTTTATTTTACAGAAGAGGAAATAAAATTCAAGAGACTGAATATCTGCTCAAGGTCAAAACTGATAAATTTTAGAACTTTAATTTTCGATGCCCCACAGATAGGGAGGTGCCCCATCTCCCCCCACCCTAAGCCATTCTTCAAAGAAAGATTTCTTTCCCCAAGAGCTGGGCGTGCCATTAGCAGGCAGGCTTCAGCTGACAGCTTTTTCAGGGCTAACTGTCTTGCAAAGGGCATACTCCTCCCAGAGCCTGTAGTACCAGTGACTAACTGATACAAGCATGTGAAGGACTGGCCATTCCCAGAAGTTGGCCAAGTCTCCAGACATCCCAGTGGGATTGAGATTAGGTGTTGGTCCCTAATAGATATCACACATGTTAAATTCTGTCTCCGTATCTGCTCTGGAGATAATACTCAACACTTGGCAGTATGACTCCTGAACCCATCATTTCAAGTATGATGTCCTTACTCTCTCCACCCTTTTCCTGTTTCCCATTGGCCTGTGTTGCAGGTTGTTGGAAAATAAACTCTGAGATGCAGATTGGTACATAGGAGATTTACTGGGAAGTACTCTCAAGATTAACACATATCCTCGAGGGAAAATAGGATTAACTAGAAAGAGTGGTGAATTGCAATGCAGTTCACAGCAAAGACTTCAGCTGGGCCCACAGAACCCTGGAGTTGGTGTGACTACTCAGAGTTACCCTGCATTGACGCAAAGGGGCCAATCATTATGCCCCTGCATTATCATCAGTTCCAGGCTGTGTCTGCCTGGAAGGAGAGCATAAATGACTCCATTCAGCATAGGCTAATTTCTGGGTGTTGGGGGTTGTGTGTGTGTGGGGGGGGGGGGTGCCGAGCTGAGAGTTGGCAATCACCAACAATGCCAGCCACAGGGAGAATCAAGCTTCAGTCCTGCAAAGGGAGAGGCTCTATGTGGCCTACAAAAAGCAACCTCTATAATCTACCCCATAGTCTACTGGATTCACCAGCTTTGCTTAATGTATTTTAAGAACAACTACTTCAGCAGTCTGGTGGCCTCTTTCATCGGAAAACTTACAAAAGGAAGGTTGATAGATGAACTATAGGCCTCTTCCACTGCAAATTTTATTTACTATTTTGTCTGAAGGGGAGGAGTGCAGTGTCAGAGCTTTCTGGTACTTGACTGATATTCAGAGTTCCTTTATTTTCTACCAATGTTTTATTACCCTCCACCCTCAGCTAACAACTCTAATAAGAAGATCCACTCTCATCCATTAGGAATCTAGGCCCCTGGTTACTACGGTCTTAGGTCACAAATGTTATATTGATTTATTTACTATCACTACTGGACGGGGGAGTATCAAGGTATACCAAAGTGTATCATCTGGGCACCAAACAGATTCTTCCTTGCACCCATCATGTAATAACAACACCCTCATGCCCAGGGTTAATTACACCTGATAGTGTTGTGATTCCTTTCCTTGCCTGAGAGTCTCTTGGCATGAGGATTCCAAAGTGACAGAGTGGGAGCTATGAATTAAAGTTTAATGACATTCCTCTGTTGGAAGAAATTTCCTTGGGGAAATTGGGATTTTTTTTTTAAACTCACAGAGCTCAAAGTTGTGGGGAAAATGCAGATTTTCCAAGATGGTGCCTGGAAGGGATGCTAAACAGAGACACTCCTGTTTTTACTCTTCGGTCCTCTGACCCACATATTTGTCTTTTGAAGACAAGGTATCATATAGTGACTGTTAGCTTAGAGTATAAGCTAAAACCTGGAGGATGGTAGCCCATGTACACAGGTATTGTCTACAAGTTGAATTCTCAGCCATGATTCAGCCTGTGCCATGTATCTGTCAAGATAGCAACTTCTGAATAATGGAATATAAGACCAGTGGACTCAATGTCATGAGTCTACTGCCACCACTCCTTGCTGAAAAGTATGTCGCTTTTTAAAAAAATATATTTTATTTATTTATTTGAGAGAGAGAGTGAAAGCATGAGAGGGGAGAAGCAGACTCCCATGGAGCTGGGATCCCGATGCGGGACTCAATCCCAGGATGCCCGGGATCATGACCTGAGCTGAAGGCAGTCTCTTAACCAACTGAGCCACCTAGGTGCCCCTGAAAAATGAATCTCTTGGTTTGATGCAGCATAATTCAGAATCCTGTGTTAACAGATTAAATATCTCTCAGTCTTTAAATATTAGTACTGGCTGAGGATGTTCACGTAGGAAAGGAAAACAGACTTGGAATATGTGTGAATCAGTCAAGATAAATTATTTTGTCCTCAAGGGTGGAAGGAATCCAGTGTAATTAACTAGATTCCAAATAACTGGTTTAGGTTCTTGGGGGATCTTTGATGCTGGGGATCAGACCTTTGCGTAGCAGTAACTACATTAGCTTTGATTAATGGAAGTTCTTGGTGTTGGGCCTGTGCACGGCCTCTGTGTCTCCTAACATGTTCTCTTTCTTTGGTTTATATTAACATATGATATATATTTATATCAGATCCCTATAGGTCTGGCCAATTACATGCCTTTTTCTCAAACTTCTTTGACCCTGATTTTTTTTTTTAAGATTATTTATTTATTTGACAGAGAGAGAAATCACAAGTAGGCAGAAGTAGGCAGAGAGGCAGGCAGATAGAGAGGGAGAAGCAGGCTCCCTGCTGAGCAGAGAGCCCGATGTGGGGCTCGATCCCAGGACCCTGGGATCATGATCCGAGCCAAAGGCAGAGGCTTAACCCACTGAGCCACCCAGGCGCCCCCTTTGACCCTGATTTTTTAAAGTTTCTCCTTTTCTCCTTACAGACCCAGTACTAACCAGTCAAGCCATTTACCACCACCTGTAGTCACACACACACACACACACACACACACACACACACCCCTACACATACACACAACCCCAGGCCACTTCTTTTTACACAGAAAATGGCATACCAGATACACAGACTAAATTCCTTCCAATTTTCCCTTTCTGCTGGCTTTCTACAACTTCTAAGTTCGTCTTTAGTGTAGCTACAGTGCACTTTAGTCTTGCATCCAAAATTCAAGCTGACTCATCTGTAAAATGAGCATGTTTTTTTCTTCTTCTCCATCAGCTCATAATAGGGATGATACTTGTCACTACTGGTACCAGCTGAAGGAGAGTTGTAGGGCAAGAGCGGCCAGTGGCGTGGGTGTCCAGGCCTCCAGCTTGTGTGGTTTACTTGTGACCTTCCACCCTGCTCTTGTTTGATCCCAGATGTTTTGTCTTCATCTTAGGTCATGTTTGTCTACTCTGGCAAAGTTATCACATTTGTCTTAACAGCTGCATATGGTGCTACTACTCAGCTGAGTTTTCAGCAATCTGCTATAATCCTCCATGGTGATTTAATTTTTTACAGAGGTGATGGAAATGGAAATATCGGAAACGTTATCCATGTATCTTTCATGTTGTAAAGGCTGACACCAACTTCTGCCAAGCATAATACATAAATACACATACTTAAACATATATGTAATACATGTAGCTGTACACATATATATACACACATACTTACATATATAATACATATATACACATATAATATATATGCATACATATATACTTTTAATTTACTATTTAGGCTAAAGGGTAGTCAGGTTCAGATGGAGGCTTCTTCTACTTGGCCTTCTCTACTATAGTTGCATTATAATAATTCTTACCATATCCTATATTAGTCAAGATTTAAGAGAAACAGAACCAGGAGATTTGACACATGCACACAGACACACACACACACATGCAGACACGGTATATGTACATAGTATTGTGTATTCCTATGAAGATTCAAGATTTACCAGGTCTCAAAATACATTTTCATTTCCATGTTACCTAGAGTAGAGAAGGGAAATGAAAGGACTTTAAATAAATACATAAGTGCATTTCTAATACCAAGTCATATCATGTTTGCATACTGACTTATTTAATTTTGTTATTTTTTATTTTATCTTCAGGTTTCATAATAGGGCATTTAAAATACCCATTATTATTGACAGTAAAAGGTAATTGTACCAGTGGACTTTGGAATGCTCAAAACACAGCTGATCTGATTAAATTATTTAAGAACTTTTCTTTGAAAGGAACACTAAAAAGCTAGAGTTAATTATGAGGATGTTGGCAAGAATGGTACAACTTTAAGTATTATAATGAGAGGTAAGAAATAGGGGCTATTTACCCTAAAAATACTACATGTTATTTGGCATGGGAGGGCATGAAAGAAAGATGGACTGACATCTTCAGGTGAATTTCTTCATGTGTTTCTGAAAGAGCAAGTGAGTTCAAGGGGAAGCTGGAGAGAGAAAGTTTAAAGTTTGGTAGGGGACAAATATTCTAAGGAACAGAGGTGCATAAAACCGAATAGCTGGCTCATGCCCCATTCCCTTGTTCATTCATCCTTTAAACATTTGTATTGATTGCATACCTGGTGGTAAGACTCTGCTAGACAGATACAAAAAGGAATCAGGTTTGCCTGATTCTTATTTTAAGGATATCACATGGTCTTTGGGAGAAAAAAAATAGGTACATAAAAAACTGCAATCAGCGCTATACACTTAATGACAGGGAATATTAGGATCACGAACTGGGCAAGGCCCATGATACTGGGACAAGGCAAATGAAAGAAGTGATTTTCCAACTAAGGAAACGTTTCAGGGGTAGAAGGTATGCATGTTAAGGCAAAATGATCCCTTCCCTTCAGCAGGGTGATCATGGAGATTTCTTTATTGAATAGAAGTTGGAACTAGCTACTCTTCCCTTCTGCTCTTTGCCCCCCCCATCTTTCCCATTTTCTGTAGAGAATTGATAGCTAAATAAAATGATTTCATCCTCTATTTGTTAATAGGCTTCCTGTCCTTCTTCTACCCCAGTAGAAGGCAGGCTTGCTGAGGGCTGGGAGCCCCTTCTCTTCACAGCTCTCTTCCCAGTGCTTGGGTCATTGCCTGGCCCATTATAAGTACTCAATCAGTGTGTTGAGTTAAAGAATTAAAATCATTTCAGATTTCTCTGTGATTCTGATGCCCTGTAATTCTATGATCCTTTAAATAAGATGTATCTATGAATTGTCTTATATTACATGTAGTATCAGTCAAGGAGGCAAACACAAAAATTCCATTTTGAAGAGCAGTCACATCCAAGTGTGATTTTACATTGAAAAGTAGCATGTGTTTTAACTCAATGGCAATTAGACTTAAAGCTTGACTCTATTGATTAAAGAGAAACAAACTATAGCTCTCTTGTCATCAATATTAAGCATCCAAGCCAAGTTCTTGTGATTAATTGGGAAACAGCATGTGGGTCTATGTGTCCCCAGGCTCAGCTACACAAACACATTGCAGGTTTTCACAGTAAGGCAAACTTTTCTCATCTTGTTAACTACTAAAGTCTAAGTTACTTTATTTTCATACCAAGAAAACATGCTACCAAAATAGGTCTTTTCAAAGCTACATATAATAGATCTTTGAAGCTAAACCTCAATACTTTCACACAAAAGTATTGCACAAATGGTGCAAATCAACCAATAAACAACTTATGGATTTGGGAAAACTAATGTTATAGAGTAAAAATCAAGAATCATCTCTGCTTCCCTGAGTTCTCTGCCAAATCTAGAAGCAACCCCAAAAGATAGTTCATTCACCTCCTTTTTAAAAAAGTGCTTCTTTTCCTTTTAGAAAAAGGTGGGGTTCTGATATACCTATGGTCTGTGTCTGCTTTTTGAAGCATTCAACACAGAATGGATGAACTCCTCTGGCTAGATTCCATGCCACTTATTATCTGGTTCCACAATGCAGCATGAAATAGCCCCAAAATAAGGCTGATGCCAGAGGAAGGGGTATTTGAAGAAATTACCTCCAGTAGGAGCAACAGTATAATTATTATTTTTCCACTGCTCTGGGAGGAAAATAAAATCCTCACCAAAGATTAACACATGAATATTTTCTTCTTTCTAAAAAATTAATGATAATAATAATAATAACAATACTTTCTCAGAGCCAGAAATGTCTCTCAACATAGACTCACCAATATGTATCTGGTTCAGCAACGTGATTAAGTGTCACAGGCTATGCTTTCTGTGAGGTTGGTCCTCTCCTTCTGCAGCTCAGGTGAATTATAGGCTTTCCTCTTCTATATTTCTATCATTCCTTGTGGTCATCCTCTTTTTCTTGAAGCCAGAACACTTCTGGGTACTCTTCTCTTGTCTAGTTATGTACTGCCTGATTTAGTCATCTGTGGCTTTGTACTGAGGCGGTTATTCAAATCAGTTATCTTTTTGTTGCATAGGCAACAGAGGCTGAGGCAAGAGAATTTGAATTATCTGCATATTTTTTAGAGTGCTTTTGCCTACAGTGTAGTTGATTGAAAAGGTCATGGACTTCAGTGTCCACAATACTTGTGTTTAAGCTCAAGTTCTGCCTTTTACCACCAATACAATTTTTTTGTGATTTCCTTACCTACTTGAGATTTATTTAAATTATTTTATATAAATTACTATATTTCATGGAAAATGTTAGAAACAGAAACATGAATCAGGTATGCCCCTTGCTTTCAAAAGGTCCATGATACAATGAAAAACACATTAATTAAATTATTTTAATACAGTAAAATTCTAAGATATGTATAGGTATTAGGATATCTTAGAGACACAGAGGATGGGAAGAATTTTCTCTTCAATAAAATAAATATTTTTACAAAAGTACAGTTCTTAAATCATAGAATAATGATTTTCTGTACATATATTTTCTTTTGACAATTTCTGACATTCAACGCTTCAAGATTACAATGTAAGTGTGTTTCTTCCTTCAAAATGAAGATACAGTTTAACCTTCACCATGAACTCTGTGGCTACTTCTTTCTAAGCATTGCTAACTCCTTCCTTCCAGAGCCCTTAACAACTTGCTTGCAGTAGCTCACATTTTATCTCTAATTCTTATGCTGCTTTTGAATTTATATTAACCATTTCATCTGTCTTTTCTCCACAATGACATTAAAAGTTTTTAGAAAGTGTAAGTACACATGAACTTCATTTTATCTCCTCCACTGTAAAACTTATAATGCACTTAGGAAATGTTCAATAAATAGTGAATGGATATACCATAATGGGATATCTTTTGTCTTATGTTCCTGTTTTTGAGAGGAATACTATAGGACCCAATGACTCTTCTTGACTCAATTACTTTTTGTCCTATTTCCTTGAGGGCCTCTTTCACTGGTAATATCAAAGTGAACTTTAACAAAACTATATATTTCAAACTTATCTGTATCTCAGTTCTTATGTCCACATTAAATAGTAACAAGAATATAAAAGTTCAGACCTTATAAAAATTATATTCTTCCTTACAATAATGTAAAGTGTGTGATGAAAGGCTGTCAGAACAGTATTCTGTAGACTGCTTATATCGTAATTATTCTCAGAGAAAGTTAAGTAGTCATAAAATAGAAAATTATTATCACAGTCTTGTCTCTTTGAAAAGAACATATGAAATGTACAAAGCACTGGTATTTTCCAAAAGTGGTCTAGCAAGATTTCTCTTAAAATCAAAACACAATTATTTCAATAAAAGTCCATGATGGATTTATTAACTCTAAGGATGTCTTTCATATTTCCTTTTCAGCATAATTGACCTGCTTATAGAAGAGAATGTATCAGAAGTATTTCTGTGGAAATTAGTTTTATGTAAGTATGAGCCATTTGGTGAATTAAATCTTTTTTTTTAATTTTTTTTTTAGTTTTTTTTAGTTTTTTAGTTTTTTTTTTTTTTTAGTTTTAAAGCCAAGGTCACAGCACGCTAGCCATTTGGGGAGGCATGGATGAGACTGGATGTAGGTAGGACTTGAGTTTCTTATTTGTTCAATGGACATTACTCTCAGCCATCCTTGTAAGATTAATTTGAGCAAAACTCCTTGGGCATGATGGGTGAGGATCTAACATTGTTGAATACTTGCTATTTGTTAGAAACTGCCAGATTGTTTATATGCATTTTCTGTCTTAACTCTTAGAATTCTATAAGATGATGGTCTTATTTCTAGTCTGTCACTCCAGTTATCTCTTGTTGAACAACAAGCCCCTCAAAATTAGTGTCATAAACTAAGCATCCCTTCATGACACTCACTGATTCTATGGACCAGGGATTTGGAGAGGAGACATAGCTTGCCTCTCTTCCTGTGCCCCAGCTGGGAAGACTCCAATGCAGGGGAGCTGGAATGATCTGAATGCCTCCTTACTCAAATATCTGAGGTGGTCACCAGAGTAAACTGGTTACAGTTCACTCAATGTCTAGGCTTAGCTGAATCAATCAACTAAAGTACCCAGAGGTGGCATCTCCTTGTGACTTTGGTTTCTTATAGCATGGACAATAAAGCAGTAGCAGTATGGACTCTATCCCACACCAACCAAAGAAAAACTATGGGGCCACTCTTATTCTAGCACAACTCATCCAAGGCTTACTTTTTCTTTTGTTCTGCTATCATCCGAAGTGGTAGTATCCTACTATTATATTCTTAGAGTAGATTAGGAGACATTACATTCTATCTATTTTGATGTGTTTATACACACACACACACACACACACACACACACAAAACCCAAACCCAAACCAAACCCAAAACCAAAAATTCTAACATTATGTAACAAGAAAGAAAGGAATTTTTTTCTCTGAATGTTTTAAGACGTATTCTCCAAGATGAGAAAGCTATTCTCAGAAATAAAAGGAATAAACAGATATTGAACTCAGACCTTAAAAACTCCAACTAAATTATTTAAAATATCCTTTGAAAAGTACACAGAGTTGTTCAAGTCTGTTGAGAGAGAAGAAAGGTATCAAGATCAGTTAGATGGACCTCTGTTATCTCTTTAAAAGGAGGAAGGGAAGTAATTCTAGTGAAAAATCTAGTTCCAAGGGTGTGTTTCTCCATAGAAACATTGAAAAAAAAAAATCAAACACAACTGTCAGAACCAACCTGGTCAGAATTCAGGGAAAATTAAAGCATCTAAGTAAACACTGAATTAAGAAAAAAAGCAAATTAAAAATGGCTGTAAAACACTATGACATTTTTATTTACCCTTGTCCCATCCAGTCCCCAACACAGTGGGGAAGAGCAGACCTTACTCACAAAGAACTGTGTTTCTCTCTTCTAATCTGTCTGATGCCCATTTTAAGTACTGACTTAAGTACAAGGTGCTTGCCTTTATTTTCACCTAAAAAGAGAACACAGAGTAAAAAAGTGGTGGTTGACATTTCTCAAAAACGTAGTATGGTAAATAACCCGTGGCTGCTGGGAGAAAATGATTATGATTCAGACAAACAAATAAAGCACTGAAACCAGGAGAGGAAAGATGGGGGAGAGTTGTTTTTTGGGTCTTTTTTTTTTTCTTTTTTAGGAAATTAAGGAATCAAAGGTGCACGTGTACACTGGTGATTTTGGAACATCAAATGCCTCATCAGCACTGAATGCATACTTAGAAAAGTTCTGAGATGTTAATAAACACATTCAGCAAAGTTGCAGTATATAAGATCAACCTGCAAAAATCAGCTGTGTTTCTACCAACCAAAAATAAACATCCAAAGAGGAATAAAGAAAACAGACAGTGCCATCTACAATGGCATCAAAAAGGATAAAATACCTAGGAATAAATTTAACCAAGAAGGTAAAAGCCTTGTACATGGAAAACATTAAAACATTATCAGAAGAAATCAAAGATCTACATAATTGAAAGACTTTGCAGGTTCTTAGATTGGGTCACTTAATAGTATTAAGATGTGCATGCAATCCCCATTAGAATTCCAACAATCTTGTTTACAGAAATGGCAAAAGTGACTCTCACATCCATGTAGAATTGCAAAGGACCTGAATGGCTAAAACAATCTTGAAGAAAAGCATCAAGTCAGAGGACTCACATTTCCTGATTTCCAAATTAACTAAGAAGCAATAGTTTCACAACAGTATGATACTAGGATAACAATAGCTATATAGACCAATAGACTAGAACTGAGTATCCAGAAATAAACCCATACATCTACACCCAACTGCCTTTTGACAAGAAAATGAAGATTGTTCAGTGGTAGTTGAATAGTATCTTCAACAAATGGTTCTGCAACATCTGCATAACTACATGCAGAAGAATGAATTTGGACTCCTATTTTACATATATAAAAAATTAACTCAAGACGGATCAACAACCTCACTATAGAAGCTAATACTATAAAACTAACAGAAGAAAACATATGGGTAAATTGTCATAACCATTGTATTTGGCAATGGATTCTTAGATATGACACCAAAAGCATGGACAACAAAAGAAAAAAACAAAATTAAATTGGACTTCATCAAAATTAAAAATGTTTGTGTACCAAAGAACATTATTATAAAGTGAAAAGACAAGCTAGAGAATGAGAGAAAATATTTGTGATTCTCATCTAAGGGTCTAATATCTGGAATATATAAAGAACACTTGTAACTTAACCACAATAAGAGAAACAACCCATAAAAAATGGGCAAAGAACTTGAGTAGATATTTCTCCAAAGAAGATCTATATGGCCAATAAGCACATAAAAAGATTCTCAATATCATTAGTCATTAGGGAAAAGCAAATCAAAAACTACAGTGAGATATTACTTCATACCCAGGAGAATAACTGTAACTTAAAAAACGTAAAGGAAAGTAATAAGTGTTATTGAGGATTTAGAGAAAGTGGAATGCTCATGCATTGGTGAAAGAAATGTGGAATTGTTCAGCAACTTGAAAAATTGATGATGCCTCAAAAAAATTAACCATAGAATTACCATATAACTCCACAATTTCACTCAAAGGCACATACCTAAAACTTGAAAACAGAATTCAAACAAGTGCATGTAGATAATGTAAACAGCAGCTTAGAAATTGTCAGAGATGGAAGCACAGGAAGTATATTATCAGTGGATCAATGGATAATCAAACTGTGATATGTACAGAAAATGGAATATTATTTAACCATTAAAAGAAGCGAAATACTGATACATGCTACAGCATGGATGAATCTTGAAAACATTATGTTAAGGGAATGAAGCGAGACAAAAAATGTCATGTGTTGCATGATTTTATTTATATAAAATATGCTGAATAGACACATTTTAGAGATTAAAAGCAGATTCATAATTTCCAGGGACTGTGAGAGAAGGAAATAGAGAATAACTGTTTATAGACAAAGAGTTTTCTTTTGAAGTGATAAAAATATTTCAGAACTAGATGCAGGTGGTAAATTACACAACACTGTGAATATGGTTAATACCACAAAATTATTCTCTTTAAAATAATTAATGTCATTTTGTGTCAATTTCATCTCAAAAATGTTTTAAGGTGTGAAAACTTCAGGGGGAAAAGCCCAAACATTGGGATTTTCATGATCCATATGAAGATCTAGATTATATCTGTGACATTAACCTCACACACCCATTTTTCATTTATTTGAGAATAGCTCATGCATATAAAGACTCTTTTGTAATATATTTAACATGTAATATATAATTGTTCATTGAGTCCATTGATTTTGGGGGCAGGAATGATATACCATAGCCTATATCTTTGAGATTTATAAACTCTTTCTCTCAGGTCTATCTGCCCTACATAGCCATATTTTTATTGCATTTATGCATAATATTTAATAAAATTTGCTAATAAAAATTAAAGTTACATGAGAAAATATTAATGCTTAGCATTTGCAGATGCAATTTATTATTTGGACTATGCATATTGTCAGAATGTGGATTTTCCCTGAAGGAGCACATGCACCCCAATGTTTATAGCAGCAAAGTCCACAATAACCAAAGTGTGGAAAGAGCCTAGATGTCCATCAACAGATGAATGGATAAAGAAGATATGGCATACACACACACACACACACACACACACACACACACACACACACACACGGAATATTATGCAGCCATGAACCCCCCCCAAAATCTTGCCATTTGCAATGACGTAGATGGGACTAGAGGATATTATGCTAAGCAAAATAAGTCAATCAGAGAAAGACAATTATCATATTATCTCACCGATTTGAGTAATTTGAAAAACAAGACAGAGGATCATAGGGGAAGGGAGGGAAAAATGAAACAAGACAAAACCAGAGAGGGAGACAGACCAGAGGAGACTCTTAATCTCAGGAAACAACTGAGGGTTGCTAGAGTGGAGGGGGATGGGAGGGATGGAGTAGCTAGGTTATGGACATTGGGGAGGGTGTGTGCTATGGTGAGTGACGTGATTTGTGTAAGACTGATGAATCAAAGACCTGTACCCCTGAAGCAAATAATATATTATATATTAATAGAAAGGAAGGGAGGAAGGAAGGAAGGAAGAAAGAGAAGGGAAGAAAGAATGGGGATTTTCCTTTCTATAATGATTACCTGTAAAGCCTTAACAAGAGGAATAGCTGTTTGAAGTTTGCTAGTAAGTTTACCCACTTATATAAGCTAGATTATTATTATATGACCTCTTTATGTCAGTGCAATTCCCAGCACTTGTGGAAAGCTAAAAAAAAAAGGTATTACAATAAAAAATAAGAAATGCCATTTTCGATATCCATGTGTCTGGCAAAACAATACCCATTATATTTCCCACATTATATTTCCCGCATAGTCAACCCACATAGATATGTGCATTTGTTTTCTCACTGGAAGCATTCTAAAGTAGAGGACATTTAAGTAGTAACATTGCTAAGAAGATAAAAATTCCATTAAATGCTATTAGAATCCTTTCTCACAAACAAATGATTCATCTACTCATTTGTTTATTCAACAAATATTTCACAAACATTTGGATACTTGCTAAATACCCAAAGAGAAGAAAAATACAGCACATTCCAAGCACATACATTAAGTCAACATGGCAGAAGCCTAATATGTCAGGAAATCTAGGTTTCAGTGTATGCAAATTAAGGAAAAGTCACTTCCTTGTTTTGATCCTTGGTTTCCTCAAGAAAGGGGAGTGTCAGTTGGGTACTTCAAAATATACTTTCAAATGCAACAATCCATGATGGATAGCTTCCCACCCCTTTAAAGGTTAAGAGATGCAGTAAAGTGTAAGTAAATATTTTCAGGTCAAATGTAGCCATTTCAAAACTGAGAGGAACCCTAACAAAAGTATTAAATTCTGACACTTGAGTTTAGATATCTTTACTTTTGATCCTTAGGGGACGTAGGATCCTATAATCAATATGGGCAATATGTGTTTGCTACAAAAGCAAAGATCAGGATCCAAAAAAGTGACATTGTTTTTCTGAGTAATACAGATTATTAGTGACAGAAGCAAGATTAGAACTGGGATGGCCTGAACTTTTTCATAAAACTGGCAAAGTATTTGTGATGGTTAATTTATGTGTCAAGTTGACTGTCCAGAGTGCCCAGATTAGACATTACTCCTAGGTGTGTCTTTGAGAGTGTTTCCAAATGAGATTAACATTTGAATTAGTGGACTCAATAAAGTAGAAAGCCTCTTCATGTGGATGGATATCATCCAATCCATTGAGATCCTGAGTAGAACAAAGGATTCACCCTTTCCTGCCTCACTTTTGAGCTGAGGCTCATCTAATTTTCTGTTCTCAGACTCAGACTGAATTATACCACCATCTTTCCTGGATCTCCAGGTTGCAGATGACAGATTGTGGGGCTTCTCATCCTCTATAATCATGTGAGAAAATTCCTCACAATAAATAAAAGCATATCTGCAAGTAGATATATACAGAGAGATCTGATTTTTTCTGTTTCTCTGTAGAATCCTAACAAATTTTGGTACCAAGAGTAGTTCCAGAAGAATAGAATTTTAAGGATGAGTCTTCTGAATTTGTTCTGGGATCTCTGCAGTTGTTCTAACCTGATTATATTTAAAGATGCTGGGCGCCTGGGTGGCTCCATGGGTTAAAGCCTCTGCCTTCAGCTCAGGTCATGATCCCGGGGTCTTGGGATTGAGCTCCACATCGGGCTCTCTGCTCAGCAGGGAGCCTGCTTCCCTTCCTCTCTCTCTGCCTGCCTCTCTGCCTACTTGTGATCTCTGTCTGTCAAATAAATAAATAAAATCTTTAAAATATATATATATATATGTACATATATATATTTAAAGATTCTAATAACTCTATTTCTAGTAATAGAGCACTTATCATCCATAGCATGAACTATTTCATAAGATATGCAAAATATCCTCATTAGATATCTAATTAACCATTTATAAATAAAAGGGAACTGTATGACTCTGCCTATAATCCTTCAGAACATATTTGAAAAACTAAGAAATATAATGACATTGTTTGGTTCCTTCTAATGTCACTGAACAAAGTGGTAAAAAGTGGAATTCAAGGCTTTGAATTCTTACCTCAGGTCAGGCACAAATAACCTAAAAACTTCTATGTGTGCGTTGAAGGAGTATGCCTTGAAAGAGTGAAAGCTGTAAGACTAAAGTTGCTGAAAATGAAATGCAAAACCTCATCCTATGACTGGCTGAATTAAAACACAAACTGAACTTCCAGAATCACTAGGTGCCCACTCTTCAGTTGAGGGCATTGATGGGGAAAGAGTAAGATTTCATAACCTGGAAAGAGGATGTGTGGGAAGATCCTGATGGAGCTAGTGACACTGAACCTCTAATTTCTGATGAGTCTTCTTGATAAAGAAGAGGAAGTCTCCCCAACCTGAGTAGAAGTGGACTTTCCATCTTTCCGATGGCAGTAGTATCCTTGTCCCCAGTGGACTGGCCTCTCCACATACAGTGGTTTGGGCATTTCCACTTCCCAGTGAAGGAATTAACTTTGCATTGCTGGAGGAAATAGCAATGACTCCCTTGAAAGAGTTGCCATGAAAGGCAATATTTATCCCAGGACCCCTCCTTGCTTCTTGTTACTAGACTCACATCCCAGCAGGCTTCTACAGGTGTGGTATAATGTGTGACCCATGATAAAGCATGTTACACTCCAAAAGAACTACTTAAATTTTCTAATTTATAAAGACAGAAATTTAGGGAACATGGGAATAGATACTAAGAGTGTGGGATAATGGCAGAAGGAACTTAAATTCAGATCAGGCAGAATTTATTGACCATGAAATCACTGAGCAGAGATTCTGCACTGAAGGTTATAGCTTAGAGAGTTAGAAAGGGCTCTAACAGTTTGTTAAGTTGGTTGGCTGAAACATGGACCAAACGATGACCCATGTGAGTTGATTTGGTGGTGCCAGGTAGGCTTTGGACTAGTGTAGAAGGGATTCAAAATCTCAGGGAAATTGACATGTTAGTGTGGATTTGTGAATTAAGACCTATCCATGCACACTGGGAAAGTCCAGAAGACATGCCTTTCACCTATACTGTGAGAAATAAGTATGTGAAGAGAGCCCCAGGATCCTTCTTTCTCTTCCTCTTCTTCTTGAAGAGCATTATGTTTACTCTTCTCAAAAGTCTAGACTTCACAATGGGAACTGTAGTCACCAAACTGGGAAATCTAAATTCAGTGGGATTAAGTAGGTTCTGGGGTATGTGTGGGAGATGGGGGGCAGGTGTTGGCATACAACCAACTAAAGGCAAGGAGGGTGTGGTTACAGAAATGAAGAGCAGAATCAAAGCAGGGATCAGAATATTCTGATTCATGCAAATGTATGACACTGACTAGTTGATCATGGAATTCCTAGAAGTGAAATAGAATAGAAAGTCTCAAAATTCTTATTTGATATGTAGAAGCAGAAAACCTCTAGATCAAGTGAACAAAAGTCTAAACTGATTTATAAAAATGAAGAGTCATGGTTCTTTGATGAATTCCAGGACTTGAGCCAGTTTATGGACCCAGAGTCCCTTGAATGAAGAGAAGCCAAGTCCTCTGATGGAAGGGGCACTACCAAAAATTTATTAATATTTCTCTCAGCCTTCCCCAAAGGGACCTATTGACTTTTACTAAAGTAACTGTGCATTGGGAGACAGGAACCAATCAGACCTCTTAGGTACTATTGGACACTGGCTCTGAACTGATGTAACTCCAGGAGACACAAAATATCACTTTTGGCCACCATTCAGAGTAGGGGTTTATGGAGGTCTGGTGATCAATTATGTTTTATCTTAGCTTATCTCACAGTGAGTGCAGTGAGTCCCCCAACCCAACCTGTGGTTATTTCCCCAGTTCAGGAATACATCGTTGGAATAGACATTTTAGCAGCTGGCAGAATCCCCACATTGGTTTCCTGATCCATGAGGTGAGGGCTTTTATAGTGAGAAAGACCAACTGGAAGCCATTAGAACTGTGTTTACCTAATAAAATAGTAAATGAAAAGTAATATTGCATCCCAGAAGGAATTGCAGAGATTAGTACCACTGTCAAAGACTTGAAAGATGCAGAGTTGGTGATTCCCACCAAACCCCCCTTTAGCTCTCCTATTTGTCCTGTACAGAAGTCAGACGAATTTGGAAAATGACAGCAGAGTATCGAAAATTTAACCAGGTGGTGACTCCAATTGCAGCTGCTGCACCAGATGTGGTTTCATTGCTTGAGCAAATTAACACATCCCTTGGTACCTAGTATGCAGCTATTAATCTGGCAAATGCCTTTTGCTCCATACATGTCCAGAGTCCCACCAGAAGCAGTTTGCTTTCAGCTGGCAAAGCCAGCAATATACTTTCCTTGTCCTACTTCAGGGATACATCAATTCTCCAGCCCTATGCCATAATTCAGTTTGCAGGGATCTTGATACTCCTTTTCCTTCCCTATTACATCACACTGATCCATTATATTGATGACATTATGCGGTTTGGACCTGGTGAGTAAGAAGTGGCAAACTGCTGTAGACTTATTTGTAAGACATTTGCATGTCAAAGGGTGGGAAATAAATCCTATTGAACTTAAAGGAACTTCTACCTCAGTGAAATTTCTTAAGGACTAGTGGTGTGGACATGCCAAGATATCCCTTCTCAAGTCAAGTAGAAATTGTTGTATCTGACCTTTCCTACAACCAAGAAAAAGTCATAACACCTAGTAAACCTCTGGATTTTGGAGACAATATATCCCCCATTTGGTGTGTTACTCTAATCCATTTATTGAATACCCCAAAAAACTGCTAGTTTTGAGTAGGGCCCAGAATGAGAGAAGGCTCTGCAACATTTCCGAGTACTTTGCAAACTCCCTGCCACTTGGGTCATAATGATCCATCAGATTCAATACCACTGACATATCAGTGGCAGCTCGGGATGCTGCTTGGAGCCTTTGTCCAGACCCCATAGGTGTTTTGCAGCATAGGCCTTTAGGATTTTGGAGCAAGACCCAGTCATCTTCCAAAGATAACTATTTTGTTTTTGAGAAACAGACTTTAGCCTACTATTTGGCCTTTGTAGAGACTAAAGGCTAGATGATGAGCCACCAAATTACTATGTAATCTGAAGTGTCCACCATAAACTCGTGTTATCTGACACTCCAAACCATAGAGTTGGGTGGACACAGCAATACTTTACTATCAAATAGAATGTTTATATACGTGATCAGGCCTGGGCAGGCCCTGAAAGCACAAGTGAGTTACAGGAAGTAACCGAAATATCCATGATCCCCACTCCTGCCAGTCTGCCTGCTCTCTCGCTTAAAGCATCTCAGGGAGTGTCCTAGGATCAGCTGACAGAAGAAGAGAAAACCGGGGCCTGTTGGCAGATGGTTCCATAGGATATGCAGATAGCACCTGCCACCGGATAGCTATAGCAACACAGCCTTTCTCCGGAACACCCTTGAAGGACAATGGTGAGGGAAAGCTTTTCCACAGGCAGAGCTTTGGGCAGTGTACCTCGTTGTTCATTTTTCTTGGAGGGAAGAAAATCAGACTTGAAATTATACATGGATGCATGAATTGTGATCAGTAGTTTGGTTAATCGTCAGGGACCTGGGAGGGACAGGATTAGAAAACTCACAACAAAGAAGTCTGGGGAAGAGGCAACTGGATAGACCTCTCTAAATGGGAAATATCCTGAAGATATTTGTGTCCCACATGAATGTTTACCAAAGGGTAACCTCAACTCTGTGGCTACAAGTCAGCCTCTTCCCCCAGCCATCCCTGTCATCACTCAGTGGTCTCATAAACAAAGTGGTCATGGTGGTAAGGATAGAGATTATGGGTGGGCTCAACAATACGGACTTCTGCTCACCAAGGCCAAACTTGGCTATGGCCACTGCTACATACTCTGTCACCAACAGAAACCAATGCTGAGCCCTTATTATGAAACTGTTGCTTGTGGTGATCAGCCAGGTGCCTGGTGGCAGATTGATTTCATTGAATCATTTCCATCATGGAAGGGACAGCATTTTGTTTTTAATGGAACAGACACTTATTCTGGATAGGGACTTGTCTTCCATGCACTCATAGCTTCCACCAAAGCCACCATCCATGGGCTTAGAGTACGTATTATCTACCATTACAGTATTCCATACAGTGTTGTTGCAGATTAAGGAACACACTTCACTGCAAAGGAAGTGCAGCATTGGGCCCATGCTCAGGCAATTTACTGGTGTTATCATGTTCCCTACCATTCTCCAGCAGCTGGCTTGATAGGATGAGGAAATGACCTTTTGAAGCTTAGTTATAGTGTTAGTTGATATTTTGCAGGGTTGGTACAAGGTTCTCCAGAAAGCTGAACATGATCTAAACCAGCTCAATTATAGTTCTCAACTACAGAAATAAAAACTAATTATCATGAGTATTTCCTCATTATTTTATTGTGAATATGTTTGTGTATATGTGTGTGTGTATGTGTGAATGTTTGTGTATATGTGTGTATATGTGTGAATACAATTGTGTATATGTGTGTGTATGTGTGAATACAATTGTGTATATATTGTGTATGTGTGTATGTGTATATATGTGAATATTTATATATATATATGCATATATATAATTATTGCATATATCAACTTTACATTTAGTGTTAGGTTATGGGATGTTAAGAACAGTAAACATCACTCAAGGACTTTACTTCCTCTTCTGGGGAAAAGCTTGTGTATTTTTGGTTGAACGCATGATAGTTATATCGAGTTAGGTAGCATTATGACCCTATCTTTGTTTTCATTTGGAGATTAGGTGTAGTGTAAGGAGATGCATATGGGTACCAAGTTGATAAGGCATGGACTTATAAGGATTAATTTCATGTGTTAACTTGACTGGCCATGGGATGCCCAGATTAAACATATTTCTGCCTTGTGTCTAAGAAGGTCTTTCTGGATGATTAACATTTGAATCAGTGGACTCTGTCATATAGATGGACCTCTTTAATGTGGGTGAGACCATTCAGTCCTTGAGGGCCTTAATAGAACAAAAGGTGGAGGAAAGACTAATTCATCCCTTTTTTCCTGCCTCACCATGAAGCAGGTACATTTCATTTCATCTTGGGCTTGGACTGAATTAAACCATCTGCTTTCCTGGGTCTCCAGCTTGCAGACGGTAAACTGTGGAACTTTTTAGCCTCCATCATTGTTTGAGCCAATTCTTCATAATCTCTCTTTCTCTCTCTCTCAATTTCTGTCAAATAATACCTATACTTACACCTACACTTACATCCATCTATATCTACCTATTATCTATCATCTATCTATCAATCATCTATTTATCTATCTAATCTTCTATTGGTTCTGCTTCTTTGGAGAATTCTCTTTACCCCTAATCATTTTCAGCCTAAAATTATTACCATAATCTTTCCAATATAATGCAGAGAATATTTAAGATATATGAACAATGTTATACGAGTTATTGGGAGATATTGAACCATGATACAGGCCATCAAATATAACTGATGTTCTCTCTAAAGTGTTATTATTCATAGATTTTTTTAATTTTTTTTTTATTTTTTTAGTCTCAATGCATCCCATTTCTCTTTCTTTATTCATCACCATTCCAGGTGGTACCTTCTAACCTTTTTTTTTTTTTTAATTTCTTTTCAGCGTAACAGTATTCATTGTTTTTGCACCATACCCAGTGTTCCATGCAATACGTGCCCTCCCTTAATACCCACCACCTGGCTCCCCCAACCTCCCACCCCCCGCCCCTTCAAAACCCTCAGGTTGTTTTTCAGAGTCCATAGTCTCTCATGGTTCATAGATATTTTAAGTCTAAGGAGATCATAAAAAATAATTTAGAAAGCCAATGAAATTATGATATATATAGTAGTGGCCTATATTCCAATTGTAGAAGAAACAGAGAAAAAAATGTAATGTACAAAAGACATTACTCTAGTAAGAAATGTAAAGGGAGTTATCTTCTAATAATATGAGGTGAAAATATTTCCACATTCAACAGAGTAGCTGAAGGACAAATAACTTCATTTGTGGAATATGATGAACCCTAAAATGTGAGTAGTTTCCTTTTATTTCTGAAGAGGGCTACGAAAATCCAAACATAAGTCTAGTTTCCATTTGGTCCTCTTGTCAATATGATTAACCAAAGTCTTTAGGTGGTTATTATAAGTTCTAATAAGTAGTCTGTGAGTGAATTTTTATAGTCTTTTTGAATAACACTTCTGCTTGCCTAACTCTGAAGCAAACATTACAAGACAATAACACAAGGTTGCTAGTGAAAGAAAGTATAAGTTTCTAAGATAACACAATCAACTTCTTGAACCTAGAGTTTATTGCTGACAGAGGGCTATGTCCCCTTTCACTTGCAAAAGTTTTCCACCAGATGCACCTGGGTGACTTGGTTGGTTGGGTGTCTGCCTTTGGCTCAGGCTGTGATTCCAGGACCTGGAGCCCCATGTCAGGCTCCCTGCTCAGTGAGGAGCCTGTTTCTCCCTTTCCTCCCCACTCTGCTCTCTCTCTGGTTATCTCTGTCCCTCTCTCCAATAATAAATAAATTATTTAAAAAAATATTCCATCAGTTCAGGAGATAGTACAAGGCTTGGTGACATCTCAAAGACTTCTATGCCCCACTTGCACTATCATGATTCTCCAAGTTCCACAGGATGCCTCCAAAAACTAATTCCTAAAGCCTGCATTGTGTCTTGCTGAGTCTGTATCTACCACACATTGAAAATCATGGAAAAATAGCAAGCAACTAATGAAAAATCCAAGCTTTAATTTGGACAGCAACTGTGAATCTTACTTTCTGAATCTAAATTCCTTATTTAAAAAAAAAATCAAATATCAACTCACTAGCTTTAAGTTTTTCAGACTACTTTACCTAAAACCAATGATGCATTTGTTTGCCTCAAAAAAGAAGTATGAATATGTATATCCTAACAAATTACAAAATTCCATTTTTATTCTCTTCTTTTCTGGCGTTAATCTTTCTTTACCAAATGAATGAGTTTTAAGCACATGAAATATCATCATTAAAATATATGTACATATATATTCATGCTTATATTTATACATATGCGTGCACACACACACACACACACACACACCCCATATTGCAAATCAATCCAAGAACAGCCCCCATGTCTATTTTCAGGTTAAATCCACTCTCAGGTTAGTACTGAAGCAACTGATTAACATAAGGCGCAATACGTTTAAATGTGTTTAGGAAACTGATGGCATCACAAGAAAAGGCTAAATCAAGAATCAAGATCTGCATATCATACTTTTTTACCTTTTTTTTCTACATTTTCATGTAAAAGTTGTCTTTTTTCTCCTGCTGTTCCTTTTTAAATATATTTTCTTTATGCTTTTCAATAGGTGATCAGATTTGCTAATTTGCTGCCTAAGCAAAATTACTGCTGAGACGGCCTTATCTCTGGCCTAACACTGAACAGCTTAAAAAAAAAAAAAAAAAAAAAAAAAAAAAAAAAAGGTCCTCATTTTGATTTGACTCCTGGATTCCCTTTGTATCTATTAATAGGGAATTTGAGTGGTTGAAAATTTTCTAATACAGTATTTTGAAATTGTGTGTCTTTGGAAGAACTTATAAAGAGGGTTGCCCATGTGGTTTAGTTGGTTGAGCATCCAACTCTTGATTTTGCTCAGGTCATGATCTCAGAGTCATGAGATTGAACCCCATGTCAGGCTCTTTGTTCAGTGGGGAGTCAGCTTAAGATTCACTCTCTCCTCTTCTTCTGCTCCTCCCCCTGCTCTCTCTCTCTCTCTCTCTCTCTCAAATAAATAAATTAATTAAGTATTTTTTAAAAAAAGAACACTTATAAAGGTGTCATGGGGAAAAATGAAGGTTTTTTGGAAGAGAGGCTTACATTTTGTTTTGTTTTTCCTATCCAAAACAGAGCAAAGGAAGACCTGAACAATATTTAGCTCTGATGTCAGTCTTACCTGATTTCATGATGCCACTCATTTTCAATCACACACATTCATCGGCAGCATTCTGAGATTTCCCAAAGTAGAAGTCATATTATCAAAGTAAATCCATCATGTTATTATGTCTATTTACAAATTTGGATGCTGAATTCATGGCTTTTTCAGGGAGATAGAATCCCACCGTGGCAGGCAAATCACCCTGGCCAGTTGTTACTGTCACACAGAGTTCTCAGAACATAACACAGTGCAGAGATGGCCGAGATGGCTGAGGGTCTGCTCTGCTTTGGTAATGAATTAACCCAATCCATGAGTGTATTTACACATGGACACCAGTTTGAGAAATTATGGATAATAAATGAGGAAAAAATGAATTGAGTTAAGAAAATTAGGTTGTAATCTCCAAGCATCATTCAATACCTAGGCTATGATTCTAAGATTCTTGCCTACAAAAAAAATACCTGGTAGAATTTTATTGACCAAATGTATTCTATTCAAAGCAGTAGACACTGCAGATTTGACTCCTGGACTAGAGAATGGATAAAGTTTATTGTGTGCATTGTTTTCTTTTCAGACAGCCAATGAGAAAGAGTCAATCATTAAATGCTTATTTGGAAATGGAAATTAAGGAAATAAGACAGTCTAACTATGCTGCCTAAATTATAGTGTTCTGGTGCATTCCACTTTCTCTCATATAATTTTATTAGGCCAAACCTGATATGTTTTCAATTATGTAAGTTTTAAAAGGAACATCAGTAGTATATAAATACTCCATATGCATCTAGTACTTACGGGAAAACCAATATTAATAATATCTATTTTATACCTAACATCTCTCATTAGTTTTGCCTGGTAGTTTTTAATGTCTTTTTAAATGTCTTTTAATCCTTAAGCTCTGCTTTCATTGCCCACCCCTACCCCCAAACAATATATTTGAGGAAGAAACAAGAGAATTTATCTTGTATAGTTTCCTCCAACCTGGATATATTAATTTCTACTAAAAAGTCAACTGAAATGCTATTGATAATAATGCTATATATTTAGCCTGTATATTCCACTTCATATGTTTCCTAAGTTCTTTTACAGACTCTGAGTCGATACGTTTGGCCCTTGTACCACAAGAAAATCCTAAATGGGATGGCACATCTGGGGACTGTATGAGACGCCAGGTGATAGAAGCCATCTCAGACAAGTCGTATGTTCACCCTGAGTTGTTTGAAGAAAATAGGTGAGTTGTCATCAAGGTGAGAACCAAGGAATTGTTACCAAACTTCAGTGCCAGTAAGCAAGACAAATTATTTTTAGGGGAAATTAACATTATAACATTTTAAAATAATAGAAGTTGTAGAGACAACAGGATACAGATCAAGGGAAGATTTGAACAAGCAACTGAGAAGAGGCTATAGTCAATACCAGTGTGTTGGAAACATAATTTTTTCTTTTCTTTTCTTTCCTTTTTAAGATTTTATTTATTTATTTGACAGACAGAGATCACAAGTAGGCAGAGAGGCAGGCAGAGAGAGAGAGGGGCGGGGGGAGCAGGCTTCCTGCTGAGCAGAGAGCCCAATGCAGGGCTCGATCCCAGGACCCCAGGATCATGACCTGAACCAAAGGCAGAGGCTTTAACCCACTGAGCCACCCAGGTGCCCCTGGAAATGTAATTTTATGTGATGCTTTCTCCGAGGCCAAGTTTGAAGGTTTATATAAATCATAATGGACTGGAACATTCTAGGTTATATTGGAAATCTAAATATTACTTTATTCATCTTATAGAGAAGGTTTCTTTAAGTAGATCCACCCCCAACTTGGAGCCCAATGCAGGGCCCAAACTCACAACCCTGAACTCAAGACCTGACCTGAGATCAAGAGTCAGGCGCTTAATGGACTGAGCTACCCATCCATCTAGAGAAAATATTAACCATAGATTGATTTCTTATTTCAGTAATACTTTAATTTCAGCATACTGTTTTCAAATGATCTTATGGGGTTTTCTTTTCCAGAATTCTATGTTGCCTAGACCAAGAAAAATATTGTTTCAGTGAATGTATTTATCATTCCCCAATAAAAAAAACTGATACCCACAAAATCAACCAAAAGAAAAATTTCCTTCAAGTTTCTGATTTTGTTGATCAACCAAGGTTAGAATCTGCTTTTGTATCACACCAAACTTCATAGCTCTTTTTTTTTCATTGTTTGTTTGTTGACAATGTAAGCAAGACTTGAAGTAGCAAGATGTACCAGAAAGTTTTCTGATTTTGGAGTCAAGCTTGTTTAATGACCTTGGGCAACATAGTTTCTAAAAGTCTCCCTTTTGTCTTCTTTTAGATCAAAATAAAAATACCCACTTTAAAGAGGAATACCAGTGGCACCTGGCTGGCTCAGTTGGTATAACACATGACTCTTGATCTCTGGGTTGTGAGTTTGAGCCCCATGTTGGGTGCAGCAATTACTTAAAAAGAAAATCTTAAAAAAAGAAATAAAGGTGAATAAAAGAATGCAAGTTAAGAGACTGGGTGCTAGTAAGTCTTAATAAATACTAGTTCCCTTTCTTTTAAACAATGATGAATTGTCTTCAAAAAAAAAAAAAAAAGATTACACTGGTCACTATGTTAAATACAAGTATAATGTTGCCATAAATTATTTGTAAAATAAAAGGAGCAATGAGTAGATATATTTTATTTTTTGTGCCTTGCCTTTGAGTTTATTAATTCATGTATTTATATTTAGGACAAATAAATATATCCTAGGGAATTAAAAGATGTTTCTTTTCCTCAATAGCAAATAGTCTTTAAAAGGGAATCTTACAAAGCATCTGCACACTTTAAGGATTCTAAAATTTGCTGATGTAAATATGAGAGAATACATATAATAAAAATGACCTATTGGTCAAAGGAATTAGAAGTGTTTCCAGTGGTAAAAGAACCATGAGAAGCTTGTTTAACAAGAAATATGTCAGGAAAAGGTCTTCCATGACCTTCTTATTCTAGTCCCTTACAGTCTCAGCTGGGACATGAATCACCCAGACAGTAGACACATGGTCAAGAGCTGGCCTGATGTTCTGTGAACTCCTGAAATTTTCTTACTTGGTTTTGGCTTATAGCACCAGCCCAGAGAAATGCTGGATGGCTCCAGTGACTGGGGAGGTATGAAAGTTTTCTCCATTTGTCTGACCCTCTGGGGAATGAATTCTTTGGGACCTGGAACAAACCTAGCTTTTCTACTATCCAAGAGGCATTTGTGTTATCAAACTAAACTCAGCATAGACATGGCTTGCCAAGGAAAACCTCCCTCCTTCGAATTCTTGAGTTCTCCTTTATACTTAAATTTCACATCTGGTAGCAGATTGGAAGATTTTCAACTCTTACAATTGTCACTTTTCCTGGAAAAAGGAACTATTAACCACCTAATTCAAACTAATATTATCACATTTTACAGAATTAATGAGATGCTGTAATTGCCGACATTGTTTACCTGCTACTTTGGGAGTATATTTCAAAGGCATATGAATTAGCCATCGCTGGCTTCATAATTAGCGTGTGACAACTTTAATTCCAACGGCATGTTTAATCAACAGCAACAGATGGAAATGTGCCTGGTGGTAAGTCATCCCCTTCACAGCTCCTAATAGCAGGTTTATCCCACTGGCTCTGAGTTATAAGCTGTTTAGCATAGTAAGTGCTAAATTACTGGTAATACTCTCTTTCTTTTTTGGACTATCAGAGTTTCAATACATGAAAGTAATTCTAATCACCAACATATACTGAGTACTTACTATATACCACTATTTTTGTTTATAACTTAATGAAGCCTCCAAATAACCTCTCAAATTTTAATATTCCCATTTTATACTTGAGGGAAATTGAGCCTAGAAAAACAAAGTAACTTGTCAGTATTGCACAGCCTGCAAGCCGTAGGTCCAAAGTCCAAAGCCAGCTCCTTGGCTCCCAGCATCCATCTGTTAGCTCCTATGATTCCGCTGGTGTTCTGCGGTAGGAGGCTGGTCACTGTAGCAGTTTGGGAGTCTGCTAACAAAACTGCTATTTTGTGAATCCTACAATGACTTTCCTCTTCACTAGGTCCAGCCATATACATTCAGGACAGAAGCTGTGTGCTCAGTTCTTTATTCCATACACGTGTTAACTCAGAGTCGTTCACTATGCAGATTAGACTCACCATTATCTATCTCAGACAGCAGCTCCAGGCTTCTTTTAGGGAACCCTCTCAATGATGTTCCTTCTACTTGCCCCAGGTTCACTGGATGTCCCATGACCAAATCTTCCATAAATATAGAAGCTTGTGACTTTACCCCAGGCCCCATAAGCCAGCCCCATCTAGGATTTTGCCATTGCAGCAGAAAAATGATTTAGCAGGTTCGGATCACCATCTTAAAAGCTTCCAGACCTAAGATACTAAGAAAGGGATGCCCATGTTTAGGAATTTGGAGCACTTTGATCTCTCCATCCCAAAGCACACATTCTCTTCCTCTCTACCTCAAAGGACAGTAGTCACCAAACATAAAGCTTCCCTAAGCTTCCTTAAATATTGACATTATTTGAGAAACTTAATTTCAGCAAGTGTGCCCAAATCCCTATCAGTTATTCTGAATCTCTGGAAATGGGGCCCACGCATCTGTTCTTGTGAAAACTTCCCGGTGGATTTCTCCTGAAGAGCTGCGTTTCATATGTATAGCTGTAGACGTGCAAATGCAGAGCTTCTTTAAAGTTTTTCTAAGAAAAAAAGTTGTGCATTTATATTAAATCCTGAAACTTGTGGCTAAATTGCCTGTAACAGTCATTTCTTCAGCTCAGAACGTGTAATCTGAAAAGGTTCTGGCCCCAACAATAGTGCCGAGGTATTTCGTGGCCTCTAATTTGGAATGTGTTGTTGTTAGAGAAATGACAGCTGTGATGTGATCAGAACAGATACTACTTTCATTTCTTTGTAATTAACCCCAGCAAAGACCTTTATTTGTTTTGGAAATAAAAGTATCTAGCTGCCAAACATGGTTTAATAGCCTTAGAATTAGAAAAGAGTAAATTAGTTTTTCTCTTTTGTTCCTCAATGATCGCTTGCTTTTTCTCCTTCACTTGGTTAATAAAGAGCAATTCTAAGAGGCTGTGGTCTGTTCCCTGATCTTTATACCCTTGGTGAAATTCTTTACAACAAAGGTGCACAGGCACACACAAACACATGTTATATCAATGCTAGCATGGGATGGAATTTGGAGACCCTTGATTTACAAATAGGGAAATGTGTATTTTCTTTCCAGTAGTTTGATTCACTTACAGACACGAACATAATATTAATTTTACAGGTTAGACTTAAGTAATTTATTTCTTACACCTCATATATGTTGGTAACACAACCAAAATGTAATCTTTAATGTACCATGCGACCTCCCTGAATTTGAATGATGAAACTATCCTTAACATTACTTAGTGGCCTGTGGACTAAAATAGACTACAAGCTAAGATTATCAAGTAATTAATTCATCTTAAATAAAGTAAAAGGCATTATTAAATCACTATTTTACACTTTGCATTCAATAATTAAGTAAGAATGAAAAGATGCCTTGATGTGGATCCTTTGACTCTGCCCCCACTGTCACCTTCGCGAGGTGGGGATCCTGGTGATCGGAGAAGAAATGATGAGGGGACTACGAGCTGATGATCAGTAGATGACTTTATTTCTTACAGTCACTTCTTTTATACTTTACACAAGATCTGGTTGCAAACAGGATATAGAGCTACGTGAGGGACATGGGCTACATGCAGGCAATCAAGTGTGACAAGTGAACAACAACAATTATCTCTTAGCTTTAAATGACAAGAAGCAAGTCTAAAGGAGGACAAGAAAGCACTCCAGGGATCCTCCCATGTCTACTCTGGGTGTTGGCCCAGGAAAACTCTTGCACTCCATCTCCTGGAGTTTTCTTACAGGATCCCACACGACACCAGTCACATTGGCGAGGATCCGGGTTGTGTTCCAACACCCCACCCCAAGCCACCTTGATGTGTGTTGTGCCTGCCCAGGGCTCTGCACATAGAAAGGCACATGCTGGGTTTACACTCTTCGTTATAGTCTTGAAATTCTTAATAATTATGAATAAGAGGCCTTATACTTTTATTTTGCAGAGCCCTGCAAATCATGTAACCATCCCTCTCTACCTCTCCTCTACACTCCTACAACTGCCAAATTTATGCCCCAAATATCTCCAGCATTTCCTGACTATGCTCAACCCTTGATGGCAAAACTTGACTGACTCTCCAGGACAAAGCTGACACTTATTTCCTTTTGCTCCATGTTCCTTACCAATCCCAACATTCTCAACACCTCAACAACCTCAGGAAGCCTAAGGACACATTCCAGTAGGATGGCTGTAGCCTGTGATAACATGCTAGGGTTCCTCACACTTTCCCTCATCACCTATCCTTGCCACCGGTAAGAATGAAGGCATCACTTGAAAAGTGGAAGTTATTTTGTATACTTAGTACACCCATTCCATGCAAAATGCAGAAAACAAAGACATATACATATTTGTTGCATCTCCCTTTTCCATGCTTTACACATCACATTTAATCTTTACAGTTAGTCTTATTTCTTTGACAACACACTAAGAAGACATCTATGCCTGAGAATGGCTATTCTGTTCCCTCTTATGCTGATACTATTAGCTTTAGTTTCAGAAGATGACATGATATTGACATTTCTTCAAATTCTAATCTTATATTCCATTTTTAATCTTACTATAGAGAGATGGCGCACATATGCAAAGTCATCCTAATGGCTAAAATTTGTTGGTTTTTTCCATGAAAAGAGGCATATTTCTCTTGTTAAAAAAAATAATTTCTTAGAAGCCAACCAGCTCATTGGATTTGGGTGAGGTATCGTCACCCTAACAAAATGACTTGATCAACACACACACATACAAACACACATAAATTTGCCAACTGAGAAATTAATGGAGTCTACATTCAAGAAGTTTAGTTATTTTCAGCCCTGCTGGCAAATTGAGCTATCAAGGAAAAAATTGCAAACAAGAAAATCATATCACAGCCATTTTATTAATATAAAAGAACACTTCAATATGTGAATAGTCCCAAGTTCAAAAACAGTTTGTAAATATTTTCTCAAGGAAACAATTTGAATCCCTTTGAAATGAATATAAGAAATAAGAGCAAATGGCAGAGGATACAGAGGTTCTGGAAGTAATATCCAGGCTGTAAGTGTGTTTCTATATCTTTGACACTGCATTCAAAATGAAATTCACTATCCTCAAAATAATTGGCTTTTATTTTTTCTTGGACTATACATACTCTTGTACTTTTTACTCACCAAACTACATGTCTCATAAAATAACTATTACCTCTTCTGGTTTTACTAAAACTTTTGAAAAAATAATCTTTACGCAAATAATTGTGTATGTATATTTGTTTGAAATAAAATTGTTATCTGCAGAGTGGGGTTCTATGATGAAAAACTCTGAAATTACACATTTTCTACAACTTCTACTCAAATGTGTGTATTTCCCAAGAGTTCATCTAGTCAAACACTCTGATACATTATGAAAGTATTTATTGCTAAGATAGTGTCATTAAATGATCCAGACCAGTCAAAATCAGTTTAAAGACAGCCCTTGAGCACTTCATATTGGTGTTATCAGGGTACATAGGACAATTCTCTGGAAAAAGACATTCCCTTATCCTTATGTTACAGTCATTGTCTGTATCTCTCAAGTTCATAGTTGCCAGTCAGACTCTGATTGTAGGGACAACAAATAACAAGACCCCCAGCACTATTTTAATGACATGCTTTGGTTAATTTTTAATTGATATGTTCCTTTTACATGGGCACACCATCAAAGATGTGGCCAATCTAACTTACCTGTCATTTAGCAAATTAATTAAAAGCTACATTTGAATATTGAAACTTGGTTAGGTGGATAATTTAATAAGCCATGTATGATTAGGTGTGGAAGAATGTACGAGAAATGATAGTAAAAAATATTTACTTTTTATGGGCTATTTGTGGATAGGTAAATATGTGTTCATTTACATTTTAAGACCTCTGTGAATACAAGGTCATCTTAAGTGTGTGACATGACTTTTCATTTTAATGAATTTGAGAAAGAGAAATAATAACAGTTAACCATGAATGTAATGCAGTCACTAGATGTATCTTACTGAGCAATTACTCTAACAATCTACCCTTGGTTATATAAAAATGACATCCCACCAACTATACCATTTTTGCTCCCTTAGGAGTATTTTCATCCAAGGAAATAAATAGGGCCACCAATAAGACTAGGCAGCTTTATTTGTGACACTGGTATACCTCTCTTTTTAAAAATAACACCCATTACTTAGCAGTAAACTAATCAGTCATAACCCCTTTGTAGATTGGAGACTTTGTAGATTGGAGACAAAAGCAATTCATTAAAACTAAATTCCCAAGAGAAAAGGCTCATGCTTTACTACCTTACTTAGAGTGTGACATATCCTTGGTGGTAGAGCATTGTCATTCTTTGGGGGAGGATTTGCATTGGAGGGATACTTTAAATTTGTATGCTAGTGTAATGAATATGAAAATGATCAAGCAATGAAATTCTACTCTTCTCTTTAAAATATATACATTTATATAGCATGGACTCTGCATATAGTATTTTCTTTGTAGTCACTAAATGTCCATAAGTTTAAACACACACACACGTAAACACACAGAAGAACAAGGAATTAAATTAATTAGGCAGGTTCTACTTTTTTTATGTGCTCCCCTACTATATATATTCACAAAGAAGTTGAGAAAAATTGCCTGGAGTAATTTCTAGACTCATTTGTGTCCCATGCATCTTGCTTGATTTTATTATTATCCTCATAGCATGTAGTAAAATAATCCAACATGCATTAATGTTAGTGAATAATTATAAGGCAGCATGACAACTCTATAATTTCTTGGTAATGAAGAATAAAAACAATGAAAGCAGCAGAAAAACAAAGCAGAAAGGAATTTGAAAATAGTCTCTTTCTGATAAAACATGGGCACTTTGTGGTTTTATACACATTCAAATTCACCACACTTATTGATTCCCTGTTGCTTTTGGGAACTGTGGATATTCAGAGTTGAATATTCCTTGATGAGCTTACGATCAATTAAATGATATTAAATAATTTAAAATTGGCTAACAGGTTGGCATTATAGGTAGAGTGTAAACTATCAGGCTATGGGGAATTAAAGTAGGAACAAGGAAAATTCCTCAGAGGGATGTGATGGTTTAGCTTTTCTTGCAAGGCAAGTAGAATAAAATAGCTTAAGGATGTACGGGTGTCAGTAGATCATGATGAAATTATTTAATATCGGTTTTATCAGCTAGACTCTAAGATAATCTCAGCTCAAGATGAGTATCAGGCTTACCCCCTCCTGTTGTCTCCGTGCCTGGCAAAGAGTAGGTGTTTAATAATATCTGTTGAATGGATAAATAAAATACAACAGCCTGCATTTTTAAAAAATATTTTATTTATTTATTTGACAGACAGAGATCACAAGTAGGCAGAGAGGCAGGCAGAGAGAGAGAGAGAGAGGAGGAAGCAGGCTCCCTGCGGAGCAGAGAGCCAGGCATGGGGCTTGATACCAGGGCCCTGGGATCATGACCCAAGCCGAAGGCAGAGGCTTTATCCCACTGAGCCACCCAGGTGCCCCAACAGCCCACATTTTTATGTCAAAAGTCAAGACAGAGATTCAATAAAGACTTATTTTGGGGGGTGCCTGAGTGGCTCAGTCATTAAGCGTCTGCCGTTGGCTCAGGTCATGATTCCGGGGTCCAGGGATTGAGCCCTGCATCAGGCTCCCTGCTTGGCAGGAAGACTGCTTCTCTCTCTCCCACTCCCTCTGTATGTGTTCCCCCTCTCTCTGTGTCTCTTTCTGTCTAATAAGTAAATAAAATCTTAAAAAAAAAAAAGAATTATTCTACCAATAACAAAATTTGGCCAAAGCTTTGTTATTTATGGAATAGAAAGTTTAGAACTTTGACTGCTAGAGATTAAGTATATGGTGCTATTAGTATAAATAGGACAAAGTTTGTCTTGAGTGACAGGAGAAAAATACGCTTGAGACATGTTGAATTTAGAGTTCCAGAATACCACACATGATAAACCATCGAATCAGTAGTTTGAAATACAGAAGTGGATGCCAGAGAGATATTTAAGCTTTAATCCGCAGATTTCTGTAACTTCTCCTACATAGATAGATAGGTAGGTGAGAGATAGAGATAGAGTTGCAAGTATAGATTCAGATTTACAGGTTAGTTTAGGTGTAAATACAGATTTTTATACACTTAGATGTATAGAGCCCATAAGGTTTATTATTTTTTTTTAAGATTTCATTTATTTGAGATAGAATGAGAGTGAGAGAGAAAGAGAGAACAAACACAGGGAGCAGCCGGCAGAGGGAGAAGCAGACTCCCTGCCAAGAGGGAGCCTGATGCAGGGCTCCATCCCAGGACTCCAGGATCATGACTGAATCGAAGGCAGGTGCTTAACCAACAGCCACTCAGGTGCCCCAGCCCATAAGGTTTAGAAGTCATGTGGAAAGGGGTAATAATTAGTCCTAAAGGCATGAATAAGATTTCTAAGTAATATAAATTATTTAGGATAAAATCTATAATAAATTAGAATAAAATAAAATTAGAACAAAACATATAAATAATTATTTTAATATATGCATTAATTTTAATAATCAGTATCATAATATGTGTATGTCAAAATATCAAAGGAACATATAAATATACTATAATCTTATAGAATTAAACACATTTTGGTTATTTTTTGAAATGATGTTTATTTTGCTCAAATCTAAACCAAAAAGCTAATACAGAGGATAAAAGCAGAAACTAATTTTCTCCTAACAGTAGCAGTTGAGATTTTAAATCACCAGTCATGTGATTTATTGATCCAAATTTCATTCAAATTGTCTTGGGCCTGCCATATTGGTGAAGTATGTGATGTTTTAATTACTTTTTTTCCTCTTTATTTGGTAACTGTCCTTATCAAATGATCTCTTACATAAGGAAGACTCCAGCAAGCCAGAAAATAATATTGCTTTCAATAATAAATTTATTCATATATTATAAAATCCTAATTCAGGGCATGCAAGAAGACTTAAAAAAATAGTAAATGCTCTCTTCTTCAGGATTAGAATATTTATTATTTAAAATCAGTGTGTGTATACCAAATTAACCTGTAAATGAAATTCAACTGAAATCAAATTCCTGAAGTGTTTTCCTATTTTTGTAACTCATCAAAATCATTTGTAGTATAAAAATATTAAGACCCCAAGTTGACATATAGAAAGGACCTTGCCCTATCATGTGTAGAGCATGTTCTTAGTAAGTTACTATTGAATGAATAAATGAAGGAATGAATGAAAGGAAAAGCTGGAAGAGTTGCAAGAGGGTAAAAAGGAACACTGAGATACAGTGCGAAGGGAAGACCTGAAAATCAGGGTGGAGCAGATATTGAGAAAAATCAGCAGTAATCTCCCACACTAAACATAAGGTATCATTGTATAAATTTGAAGAATGTGGGGTAACGTGAGTGTAACCATAACAACATCAAGTCCCAAATCCAACCCAACACCTAAATAAATTAAACCAAGTACCCATAACAAAGACAAAGCAGGTAGAAAGGCATGTCCACTTTTAGGCCTAAAATCTATTTATCTCTGTCACTACTGTTCTACATGAGAAGTTTGGGTTTAAAGAATAAAAATTATAAGGCATAAGGAAAGACAAAATAATAATTTTTAAAAAACATACTGCCAAGAGACAAAGCAATCAGCTAAGTATGACTCACATATTACATAGATGTTGAGACTATCTGACAAGACGTGTAAAATAAATGATTGATAGTTTAAAGACATTAATGGAAAGGTAGACATAAGACAAGATCAAATGGGAAATTTCAGGGAGATAGCAAAGCTATATGAATGAATTGAATGGAAATGAGAAAAAAGAAAACACAGTAATGTAGATAATACAATATCTTCAGCAGGCTCATTGGTGGACTTACCTCAGATAAGAAAAGAATGAGTCAACTTGTAGAGAGGTCAACACAAACAAAGCCACTAGAAAAACAAAGAAAATAAAAGATAAGAGAGCATCCAAGGGCTATAGTACAGTATAAAATAGTCTAATATGTTCATTGATATAGGAAACAAAGTAAAAAGAAAAATTAAATTTCCTTACTACCTACAGTTCAGTGACAAGTCCTTGAAACAGGCCGAGTGACATTCCTTTAGGAAATCAGTTGTCTTTAAGTTAACACTTTATAAAGGGCAAAAGGCAATCCTAGCCCCACTCCTAGGATCCTGTAAATCTACTTTAACATTTAAAAATGCCTTGGGAAACCTCCTTTATCTCTAGCCCCCAAGATGTATTTTGGCGGTCATCCCCCAATGGTATGATTTCACATCTGAAGGGTCTCATGACTAAGGTTTTATTAGACAGTAATAAATGACCTTTCCCAACAACAGCTAGCCTCCTCAAGGTCCTAGAAACCTTGCTTCCAAAATTCCTTAGGGACTCATGCTATCCCTACCCTTTTCCCAACTTGAAAGTGTATAATGGGCCACTCCTCATGACCCCAGTGCAGCTCTTTCTGCCCACAGGTTCCATCCCTGTGCTTTAATAAAATTACCTTTTTGCACCAAAGACATGTCAAGAATTCTTTCTTGGCCATTAGCTGCAAACTCCAACATATTTCCTACATCTTTCATGATTACAATACTAGAAATGAGAAGACAGAGAAATTGACAGAAGAAACATTTGAAAAAAAATGGAAAGAAAGAATATTCTAAAAAATACAGCCAGATACTAAATCACAGATCCAAGAAGATTTAAGAGCAGCAAGTAAACTTACAGTTTTGTTTGTTTTGTTTTGTTTTGTTTTAAGTTTTTATAACTTTGGCAGAAGATATCCCAGTTATAAACCTGCTCTTTTTATGGCAGCCCCACATGCAACTTCTTTAACCTTTGATGCTATGGCTAACAGGATGCAGATTATACTTTCCAGGCCCCCTTGACAACTGGCTTCTTGTTAGTTTCTGCCAATAGGAGGCACAGATGGTTGATCAATTGGCATGAGTATGGGAGAAACCACTTTCTCATTCTGTGTCTGGCAGCATTTCTAGATGTGTTATCTGTTAAGAATTTCTAGCTTTAACCACAAAACTCAACTTATTCTGTTCTAGCAAGAGATAATTCATTCCTGCCCCTTCTAGTACTGGCCATGTGCCCCTTCCTCAGTCTTTGAAGGCTCTGAAACCTCCTCCCGCTTTAGTTCACCCAGCTGGGTTGCAGGGACAAATGGTTGAAGCTTATTACAGTTACTAACATCTGAGTTAATTCATTGATCCCTTTTCTCTCTATGCATTTCCAATACACACAACTAGTTTTCTTTACTGGCTTTAGTTTTCCTGACAGGACAGTAAAGAAGAAAAGATGTACGAGGGTACAAGGTATCTCCCTGCTCTTGTTTGGTCAATGATCTATTGTTAAAACTAAATCCAAGTATATATAATTTTACAAATCTCTGAGCAAGAGGCAGATACTAAAATTAATTGTATGTTGTAATATAAACATAGGCTTCTATTGACAAAATAATTATTATTCAAAATACCTAACCCACTAAAAACATACTACCATTAATATATGTTTACCAAAAAGCACTCAAGTATCCACATTCCTGTCTGAGAAGGACTCCCAAACTCACCATTGGAAAATGCTCTGTGTTCAGCCTCTAGAGACTCACCCTAGGAAATTTAATGAAACTAATTCTGAGTAAGTCTCTTATTTTTCAAAAGTTTACATGCATATTTGATTTGATTTAACTATACAACTTCAGACATTTATTAAAGAATATATTCTAATCCTTTTTTATAACAACGAAAGATGATTAAGTGGCTCTTTTCAATGTGAAACAAGTTCTGTTAAGACTTCAAATTCCAGGGGCGCCTGGGTGGCTCAGTGGGTTAAAGCCTCTGCCTTCGGCTCAGGTCATGATCCCAGGGTCCTGGGATTGAGCCCTGCATTGGTCTCTCTGCTTGGCAGGGAGCCTGTTTCTCCCTCTCTCTCTGCCTGCCTCTCTGCCTACTTGTGATCTCTGTCTGTCAAATAAATAAATAAAATCTTTAAAAAAAAAAAAGACTTCAAATTCTAGGTTGCTTCTATTATCATTGATATTTTAAATTCATCTTCTGTAACTCTTTTAGCTTTGGAAGAACCATTCTTCAGACAAGGAATATCAAAAGAGAGTATAAAACATACAAAATAAGCTATAAGATCTAGAACTTCTCTTTAAATATAGTGAACACTAGCCACATGAGGCTTTTTAAATTTAAATAAGTAATGAACCTTAGGTAAAATTAAAAATGTTATTTCCAGATTAGCACTAGCCAAATTTCAAATGCACAATAGCCACATGTGGCTCATGAATATAATATTGGCTAGCAGAGCTATAGAACTTTTTTATCAGCTCAGAAATGCTATTAAACAACATTGATTTAGAATATAAGATATTCACAAAGGGAAAGTAAGCACATCCTTTATGCTGTCTGGAATTAATTCTATGTCATTCCCAATGCTGCTCTTTAATACATTTCAAGGGCATGTCATAGAATTTCTGAAATGAGTTTCCAAGTGACAAAGTAAAAAGAATAAGATCTTTAGGCCAAATGTCCAAAACCCTTAAAATCCAATATTGTATCAAGATTTCTTGAGCATATTGACAAACAGACAAATGGAGTGGTCAGGATTCAGTACCATTTCTCAAACGGGAAACAATGAATTTAATTCAGAAAAAAAAGATTAACACACATAAGAAATTATTGCCTAGAATCTCTGAAATGAATTTCATTCATTGTCTTAATGAACCAGGAATAAATCATCAAAATCGCTTTAATGAAGAAGGAGTAGGACAGCTATTTGTTAAGAAGGTCAAAACTCATATTCAAATATAGTATGTTGACACCATGCCTAAGAAAGAAAATCGCACTGAATGGTGCTTAAAAAAGATCAACTCAGCACAAACCAAAAAAAGCTGCCTTCTTTCTCTGGCAATAAGTAACAACATATGGGTAGATATCAATATGAGAAATGGGAAAATGATTAGTCACACCCAAGTTAATAATAGCAGCACCAAGACACTGTCACTCAAAAAGCCATTTGCACAGTGCCAAGCAAGTGACACTTATTACCACCCCCAAGGGAGAAGCTCCCTGTACCCTCCCCCACCACTCCACCCATTGTGGAACATAGGGAAGAGCTTAACAATGCTTACCCCCAAGAGGAGTAGTAGTTCTGGGTGGGGGGGGGGGGGGGGAGGAGAGCAAGATGGTGGAGGAGTAGGAGTCCTAAATTTCATCTGGTTCCAGGGATTAAGCTAGATAGTTATCAAACCATACTTGAACACTTACAAACTCAACAGGAGATCGAAGAGAAGAAGAGCAGCAATTCTAGGAACAGAAAAGAGACCACTTTCTGGAAGGTAGGATGTGTGGAGAAGTGAATCCGAGGTGATATATGGAAATAGAGACCGCAGGGGGAGAGGTGGCTCCTGACAAACGATAGAGCAGCAGAGCATAAAATGAGAACTTTTAGAAGTCTGCTCCACTGAGAGACATTGCTCTGGAGGCTAAGCAGGGTGGAGCCCTTGCAGGAACAGTGTGGTCTCAGGACCTGTGGGGTCACAGAAAGACAAAGGGAGCCTGAGTGTGGCAAAGCTCCCAGGTATCAGAACTGGGAAGCCGAGTGTACAGACAGAGCTGAGGAGTGAGCTCTCAGCTGGGGGTTACCTTAAACCATGATCCAAGGTACAATTGGGCCACTGCTCTTCAAGCAGGGACCCCACAAATGGCAGGTCTGGAGAGACCACGTCCTTCCTCCTCTGGGAGGAGTGATGTGGGAGTGTGCTTCAGGAATCTGCTGGGTTTGGAGACTCCAAATGGGGCCATGTGCCAGAGATGGAGGAGCTCAGTCAGAGGCCGGGTGAGCAGAACGCAGCTAGAAACCAGGGAGACAGGAGGGATTGATTGTTTTTCTCTCAGGGCGTACTGAGGAGTGGAGTGGAGAACTCCATCTGGCAGAAGATTGGAAGGCCACCATTTTCATTCCTGTCCTCCAAAGCTGTACAGAAAGCATTCAGGGAGTAAAACCTGCTGAGAGTGAACCCAAGCAGATCACTTTGACTGGCCCCTGGCAAGGATGGTACAGTTCTGCCTCTGGCAAAGACATTTGAGAATTACTGCAACAGGCCCTTCCCCCAGAAGATTAGCAAGAATATCGAGCCAAGATTGAGTTCACCTATCAATGAGAACTGTGGAACTCCAGAGCTGAGGGAATGCAACACATAGAATTCATGCCTCTTTTCCCATGATTCTTCAGTCTTTCAAAGCTAAATATTTTTAATTTTATTTTTTTCTTACTCTATTTTTAAAAAATGTTCCTCTTTCCTATTTTAACCCTTTAAACTATTTTATCTTAACACCTTTTTAAAAAATCTTTTTAAACTTTCATTGTTATAGTCATATTCTATCCCTTCATTGTATTTAAGCTTATTTTTTGTATACATAGAGGTATTTTTTTTTCTTTAAAATTTTGGGATACAGTTTCTTCTTTCTCTTTTTTTAAAAACTTATTTTAGTTTTTCAGTGTTTCAAGATTCATTGTTTAGGCACTACACCCAGTGCTCCATGCAATATGTGCCCTCCATAATACCCACCATGAGGGTCACCCATCCCCCCACTCTTCACCCCTCCAAAACCCTCAGTTTGTTTCTCAGACTCCACAGTCTCTCATGGTTCTTCTCCCCCTCTGCTTTACCCCAATTCTCTTTTCCTTTCCTTCTCCTAATGTCATCATGTTACTCCTTCTGTTGCACAAGTAAGTGAAGCCATATGATAATTGACTCTCTCTGCTTGACATATTTTACTCAGCATATTCTCCTCCAGTCCCATCCCTGTTGATACAAAAGTTGGGTATTCATCTTTTCTGATGGCTGCGTAATGTTCCATTGTGCATATGGACCATATCTTCTTTGTCCATTTGTCGGTTGAAGGGCATCTGGCTCTTTCCACAGTTTAGCAACTGTGGCCATTGTTGCTATGAACATTGGGATACATATGGCCCTTCTTTTCACTACATCTGTATCGTTGGGTAAATACCCAGTAGTGCAATTGCAGGGCCATAGGGTAGCTCTATTTTTACTTTCATAAGGAATTTCCACACTGTTTTCCAAAGTGGCTTCACCAACTTGCATTCTCACCAACTGTGTAAGAGGGTTCCCCTTTCTCCACATCCTCTCCAACACTTGTTGTATCCTGTCTTATTAATTTTGGCCATTCTAACTCATGTAAGGTGGTATCTCAATGTGTTTCTTTTTAATTTTTTAATTTTTTAAATTAACATATAATGTATTATTAGCCCCGGAGGTATAGGTCTGTGAATCGCCAAGTTTACACACCTCACAGCACTCACCATTTCAGTTTCCAAGATGGCTAATGATGATGAACATTTTTTCATGTGTCTGTTAGCCATTACTATGTCTTTGTGGAGAAGTATATGCTCATGTCTTTTGCCCATTTTTTTACATGATTATCTGTTTTTTGGGTGTTGAGTTTGAGGAATTCTCTATAGATCTTGGATCTCACCTTTCTGTCTGAAGTCACATTTACAAAAATCTTCACCTATTCTGTCGCTTGCCTCTTTTTTTGTTGATTGTTTCCTTTGCTGTGCAGAACCTTTTGATCTTGATGAAGTCCCAAAAGTTCATTTTTGCTTCTGTTTCCTTTGCCTTTGGAGACATGTCTTGAAAGAAGTTGTTGTGGCCGATGTCAAAGAGGTTACTGCCTATGTTCTTCTCTAGGACTTTGATAGATTCCTGCCCCACATTGAGGTCTTTCAACCATTTCGAGTTTATATTTGTGTATGGTGTGAGAAAATGGTCAAGTTTCATTCTTCTATACATAGCTGTCCAATTTTCCCAGCACCATTTATTGAATTGACTGTCTTTTTCCACTAGACATTTTTTACTGCTTTGTTGAAAATTATTTGACCATACAGTTGCGGTCCATATCTGGGCTCTCTACTCTGTTCCATTGGTCTATGTGTCTGTTTTTGTGCCAAGTACCATGCTGTCTTGGTGATCACAGCTTTGTAGTAAAGCTTGAAGTCAGTCAAAATGATGCCCCCACCTTTGTTTTTCTTTTTCAGCATTTCCTTAGCGATTTGGGGTCTTTTCTGGTTCCAAACAAATTTTAAGATTGTTTCTTCCAGCACTTTGAAAAATGCTGGTGGAATTTTGACTGGAATGGCATCGAAAGTATAGACTGCTCTGGGCAGTATAGGCATTTTAATAATGTTTATTCTCCTGACCCATGAGCATGGAATGCTTTTCCATCTTTTTGTGTCTTCTTCAATTTCTTTCATGAGTGTTCTATAATTCCTAGAGTAATGATCCTTTACCTCTTTGGTTAGGTTTATTCCCAGGTATCTTATGGTTCTTGGTGCTATAGTAAATGGAATCTATTCTCTCATTTCCTATTCTATATTTTCATTGTTAGTGTTTAAGAAAACAATCGATTTCTGTGCATTGATTTTGTATCCTGCCACCTTACTGAATTGCTGTATGAGTTCTAGTAGTTTGGGTGTGAAGTCTTTTGGGTTTTCCATAAAAAGTATCATGTCATTTGTGAAGAGAGAGAGTTTGACTTCTTCTTTGTCAATTTAAATACCTTTTATTTCTTTTTGTTGTCTGATTGCTATTGCTAGGATTTCTAGTACTATGTTGAACAACAATGTTGAGAGTGGGCATCCTTGTGTTCCTGATCTCAATGGGAAGGCTGTCTACTTTTCCCCATTGAGAATGATATTCACTGTGGATTTTTCACAGATAGATTTTATAAAGTTGAGGAATGTTCCTTCTGTCCCTATACTTTTAATCATTTTAATCAGGAATGGATGCTGTATCTTGTGAAATGCTTTTTTCTGCATCAATTGAGGGGGACCACGTAGTTCTTCTCTCTTCTCTTATTGATTTGTTCTATTACATTGATTGATTTGTGAATGTTGAACCACTCTTGCATCCCATGGATAAACCCCACATGGTCATGGTGGATCATCTTTTTAATGTACCATTGGATCCTATTAGCCAGGATCTTGTTGAGAATCTTGGCATCCATATTCATCAGGGATATTTGTCTGAAATTCTCCTTCTTGAGGGATTCTTTGCCTGGTTTGGGGATCAAGGTAATGCTGACTTCAAAGAAAGAGTCTGGAAGATATCCTTCTGTTTCTATTTTTTGAACCAGCTTTAGGAGAATAGGTATTATTTCCTCTTTGAATGTTTGGTAGAATTCCCCCAGGGAGTCTTTCAGGTCCTGGACTCTTGTTTTTTGGGAGGTTTTTGGCCACTTCTTCAATCTCGTTACTAGATATTAGTCTATTCAGATTGTCGGTTTCTTACTGTTTCAGTCTTGGAAGTTTATGGGTTTCCAGGAATGCATCCATATCTTCTAGGTTGCTTAACTTATTGGCATATAACTGTTGATAATAATTTCTGATGATTGTTTCTATTTCCTTGCTGTTAGTCATGATCTCTCCTCTTTCATTTGCAATTTTATTAATTTGGGTCCTCTCTCTTTTCTTTTGGATTAGTTTGGCCAGTGATTCATTGATCTTATTATTCTTTCAAAGAACCAACTTCCAGTTTGTTGATGTGCTCTATTGTATCTCTAGCTTCTAACTCCTTGATATCTGCTCTAATCTTAATTATTTCCCTTCTTGTATGTGGGGTTGGCTTAATTTGTTATTGATTTTCCAGTTTTTTTAAGGTATAAAGAGAGTTGGTTTATTAGGGATTTTTCAATTTTTTGGAGTGAGGCTTGGATGGCTATGTATTTTCCCCTTAGGACTGCCTTTGCCAAGGATACAGTTTCTTCTAACAGATCAAAATATACCCTAAATCTAACACATGGCTTTGTTCTAGTCTTCAGCCTATTGCAGTATTTTCTCTTTTTTCCTCCCGTTCTTTTTGTCGGCCAACTTCTTACCTAATCAATTCCTTTTTTAGAATCTTTTAAAATTTTCATCTTTACAGTCATATTCTACCACTTCATCATGTTTACCTATATTTTTGTTTATATATATGTATATATAAATATAAAATATATAAAATATAAAAATATATTTATATATAAAATATATATAAATATATTTTATATAAAAATATATAAATATATATAAATTTTATATAAAATATATAAAATATATTTTATATATTATATTTATATATATTATATTTATATATATAAATATATAAAAATATATTTTATATATTTATATATATAAAATATATAAAATATATTTTATATTTTTATATATAATATATTTATATAAAATATATATAAAATATATTTTATATAAAATATATATATATTTATATATTATATAAATAGATAAATATATATATAAATATAAATAAATATATATTATATATATATTTATATATAAATATATATTTATATATATATAAATATATATTATTATGTATATATACATATACATTATTTTTCATATATATATTATTTTTTTCTTTCTTTAAAATTATGGGAGGCAGGGGCACCTGGGTGGCTCAGTGGGTTAAGCCTCTGCCTTTGGCTCAGGTCATGATCTCAGGGTCCTGGGATCGAGCCCCACATTGGGCTCTCTGCTCAGCAGGGAGCTTGCTTCCTCCCCCCCCCCCCCGTGCCTGCCTCTCTGCCTATTTGTGACCTCTGTCTGTCAAATAAATGAATAAAATCTTAAAAAAAAAACACAAAATTATGGGAGGCAGTTTCTTCAACAGACCAAATATACTCAAAAACAAGTGTGTGGCTCTGTTCTATTTTGTGTATATATATTAGATATATAATTTTTTTTTCTTTTTTCTCCTTTCTTCTCCCCCAGGTTTTGGATCTCTTCTGATTTGGTTAGTGTTTTTTCTGGGGTCATTGCTACCCTTTTAGTATTTTGTTCTCTTATTCATCTATTATTATCTGGATAAAATGACAAGGCAGAAAAACTCACCTCAAAAAAAAAAAAAAAGAAAAGAAAAGAAAAGAACAAGAGGCATTACTGATGGCTAGGAACCTAATCAACACAGACATCAGTAAGATGTCAGAACTAGAGTTCAGAATGACGATTATCGAGGTGCTAGTTGGGCTTGAAAAAAAGTATGGAAGATACTAGAGAATCCTTTTCTGGAGAAATAAAATCCCCTCCTGGAAAAATAAAAGAACTAAAATCTAACCTAGTTGAAATAAAAAAAAAAAGCTATTAATGAAATGCAATAAAAAACTGAGGCTCTTACTGCTAGGATAAAAGAGGCAGAAGAGAAAATTAGTGGTAGAGAGGACCAAATTATGGAAAATAAATAAGGTGAGAAAAAGAGAGATAAATAACTACTTGACGCCAAGGGACAAATTCGAGAGATAAGTGATACCATACGATGAAAAAATGTTAGAAAAATTGGGATCCCAGAAGAAGAAGAAAGAGAGAGAGGAGCAGAAGGAATATTGGAGAAAATTATAGCAGAGAAATTCCCTAATTTGGGGAAGGGAACAAGAATCAAAATCTAAGATCAATAAAAATAGGTCAACATTCCATCATCTAATGGACAACTTACAAGTCTAAGTAATAAAGATAAAATCCTGAAAGCAGCTCAGGACAAGTGGTATGTAACATACAATGGTAGAAATATTAGATTGGCAGCAGACCTATCCACAAAGACCTGGCAGGCCAGAAATGACTGGCATGATATATTCAGAGCACTAAATGAGAATCATATGCAGCCAAGAATACTATATCCAGCTAGGCTATCATTGAAAATAGGAGAGACAAAAAGCTTCCAGGATAAATAAAAACTAAAAGAATTTGTAAACACCAAACCAGCCCTACAGGAACTATTGAAAGGGGTCCTCTAAACAAAGAGAGACCCTAAAACTAGTAGATCAGAAAAGAACAGAGACAATATACAGTAACAGTCACCTTACAGGCAATACAATGGCACTAAATTCATATCTCTCAATAGTTACCCTGTTTGTTTGCTCCTGTTTGTTGGGAGATTTTTGATGACTGCTCAACCTCAACCACAGCAACTTCTTCCTAGGAACATTGCCAAAGGCAAGGGTAGCAAGGGCAAAAATGAACTACTGGAGCTTCATCAAGATCAAAAACTTTGGCACAACAAAGGAAACAGTCAACAAAATCAAAAGACAACTGACAGAATGGGAGAAGATATTTGCAAATTACATATCAGATAAAGGGCTAGTATCCAAAATCTATAAAAAAAACTTATCAAACTCAACACCCAAAGAACAATGAATCCAATCAAGAAATGGATAGAAGACAATGACAGACATTTCTGCAAAGAAGACATCCAAATGACCAACAGACCCATGAACAAGTACTCAACATTACTTGGCATCAGGGAAATACAAATGGCAGTGAGATAGTATCTCACACCAGTCAGAATGGCTAAAATTAACCAGTCAGGAAATGAAGGTGTTGGTGAGGATACAGAGAAAGGGGAATCCTCCTACATTGTTGGTGGGAATGCAAGCTGGTGTAGACACTCTGGAAAACAGTATGGAGGTTCCTCAAAAAGTTGAAAATAGAGCTACCCTATGATCCACTAATCATACTACTGGGTATTTATCCTAAAGATACAAATGTTGTGATCCGAAGGGGCCTGTGCACCGCAATGTTTATAGCAACAATGTCCACATAGCCAAAATATGGAAAGAACCTAGATGTCCATCAACAGATGAATGAATAAAGAAGATGTGGGCTATATATACAATGGAATACTATGCAGTCATCAAAAAGGGAAGTCTTGCCATTTGCAATGACATGGATGGAACTAGAGGGTATTATGCTGAGCGAAATAAGTCAATCAGAAAAGACAATTATCATATACTCTCTCTGATATGAGCATTTTGAGAGGCAGGGCGCAGTGTTGTGGGGGGAAGGGATGGGAAAAAAAAAAAAAAGAAACAAGATGGGACCATGAAGGGAGACAATGAGAGACTTTTAATCTCAGGAAACAAACAGAGGATTGCTAGGGGGTATGTGGGTAGGGATAGGGTGGCTGGGTTATAGACATTGGGGAGGGTATGTGCTATGGTGAATTCTGTGAATTGTGTAAGACTGATGATTCACAGACCTGTACCCCTGAAGCAAATAATACATTATATGTTAATAAAAAGAAAAAAAAAAAAAGAGGAGCAGTAGTCCAAGATGTCAGCCCAGTGACTCGCAGGTCCAAATGTTGTTAGTAAGGACACAACTCACATGCTTTACCAGAAAATAGACAGAACAAGATTAGTCTCTTTAAGAATCATTGGTCCCTCATAGCTGGAGGGCTCCACCATACAGCTAATGCACAGAGATCATCTCAACACACCCTCTTGCGCTGCAAGCAAAGAACCACATTCACTCCCGACCAGGAACAAAGATAGCACCAGGGTTAGCCAGGTGCCTAATAACACACAGTTAGGCAGAACAAAGGAGTACATATCAAATCTAGAACAAGGAAAGATATTATCAAACAAGGCAAAATGCCAGGCATAGACTATGGGGGCTCTTTATCTCCATGTAGGGAATGATTCTAGACCCAAGACACACTCTCTGAGGCCATGCAAGGGTGGTAGGCTGTGGAGGACTGCCTTTCCTACCCACATATTCACAGATTTTTTTCTTTTCTTCATTAGATCTTCTATGTGTTATAGGATGATAATGTGTGGTTTTTTTTTTTCTTTTTAAATAACTCATAGGTTTACTGGGAAAACAAAGAAAATACTAGTTTTAAGAAAATCATTATATTGATTATATTGATTATAAGCAGAGTCATTCTGAAGAAATATAGAGAGATCCCCATGAGGAAAACACAGAGATTCAGGGGAAAATAGTTAATATCTGTTTTTTCTACCCTGTATCTTGCCTGTAGAAGTTGAAAATTAGCAAAGTATATCAAAGACTACAAAATAAGGGCCTAATTGGCTCCAAGGTGTGCCCAGCTCTATGCCTGTTTGATTTCAGTAGGGATACTTTAGACTTTCACTCTGCTCTGCTTCAGAGGCATTAGTTAATGATGGTACAGCTAATAATAAATATTAGCTCTCATTTACAAAGTTTTTTCTATGTACCTCACTCCACTTCCATGATCTCATTTGCATCTTACACTAATCCTTCAAGATTGGTATTACTGTCTCCATCATATAATAAAGGAATCCTTGGCTTTACAGAAATTAAGATTTTTTTCAGAGTCACACCGCAAATACTGCCACTTTGGACCCTGATCATAATTTCCTACTGGAAAAAAAAAAATGTGAAGGCAAAGTTAATTAGCATTTTTATTCGAGAAAAGCCAAAATCAAAAGCAAAACAAAACCATGATGAAAAATAATATATACAAAGGAAAGAGCTGACTAGTGTCACTAGTAGACTGAAGACAAAAATAGGTAAATATAACAAGTCTACAACAACAGAGTTCTGTTTTCTAGGAGAAGACATTTTTTAAATGAAATAAAGAAAAGCTTATTTTTTCAATCAAAGCAATTTGTAAAGTGTAAATATATGCACAGCTAAGGTGGCATGTGAATAACTGAGCAACAGCACTATTTGGACCAACAATAAAAGGGGCCACTTGCAACTTGTATTTTGAGAATCTATAAAATGAAATGGAAAAGGGAGTTTCAAGCTACAAACAACACCATCTTACTTGTATAATGTTCATTCCAATTTATGTTGGAGGGGAAAATAGCCCGGACTCTCTTACTTAACCAGGCTGGAGTTATAGTCAGGGCACCCAAGTGGTTTCAGGGGTAAAAACACACACACACACACACACACACACACACACACACACACACATATAATATATAAATGTATATTTTTTATTTTATATTTATATTTTTGTTATATAAATATTTTCATTGTTATGTTATATAAATATATATATATATATATATATATAGTGTGTGTGTGTGTGTGTGTGTGTGTATAGTTTTTCCTGTTTACAAGGTAAGATGACTTCCTGTTAAATGATAAGGCATTTCCACATCAATTACCTCTTTACAACTGGTTACCAAGGAAAGCTGCAGGAGTTGGGGCTCATACATTCAAGAATAAAATAGTTTAAGAGAAAAAAATTAGCCCTTGTTAAATTTGGCAGGAAAATGTGGGTTTATCCACCAAGGAAAGTGGGTGTCACTTTTTATCTTGAAAAATTAAAACAAAATGACGGTTCTTTGGAACAAGCTGAAAAATAAATAAAACATTGTAGTCTGGAGATTCTGAAACCCCCACAAGTTGGGCATGGCAAATAACCTCTCTAATTCTTACAGTATTTTATAGTAAATACTTCATTCAGTGGGCTTTTGTGAAGATTGCGTGATATGTGGTTAAAACAAACAAACAAACAAAATAAACCTTAGCAGATTATTAGCCATTTTGAAGATCATCGTTATTATCTTTGTCAATAATAGGGATGGAGGAACTCGTACAATTCACCTACCAAACACCCAAGGAAAACACCTAGAATCCATAAAAGGTAAGGTTCTTTACCTTGCTGCAACAAGGATGAAAGAAATGGTGTGGAGAGTATATCCAGAGGAACCCTGGGGCATTCTGATGAGAGCGAGTTGGTATAGACTGAATGATTTTTGTTATAACACTGTAATTGAGATATCATTCACACACCATATATATGAGCCTTTAAAGAATCTAATTCAGGGGGTGCCTGCATGGCTCAGTGGGTTAAAGCCTCCGCCTTCGGCTCAGGTCGTGATCCCAGGGTCCTGGGATAGAGCCCCACATGGGGCTCTCTGCTCAGCAGGGAGCCTGCTTCCTCCTCTCTCTCTGCCTGCCTCTCTGCCTACTTGTGATCTCTGTCTGTCAAATTTAAAAAAAAAAAAAAGAATCAAATTCAGTGCATTTTAGTATATTCAACAAGTTGTGCAATCATTATTATCTGATTTTGGATCATCTTCATTAATCTAAAACTAAACACTATGACCAGCAGTAGTCAGTCCCCACATTCCACTACATCTAAACTCTGACAACCACAAATTTGCCTCTGTCTCTGTGGATCTGCCTATTCTGTTCCTTTCTTACAAACGGAATCATGCAATTTGTGGATTTTTAAAAAACTTCTTTTTGTAACTAGCTCCTTTCATTTAATAGGAGTTTCAAGGTCCACATATACTGTAACGTGTCTCAGTACTTCATTCCATTTTACTGTAATATCCTATTGAATGGATAAATAATTTGTTTTTCCACTTATCAGTTGATGATAATTTGGGTTTTTTCCACTTTTTAGCTATTACAAACAATGTTGCTATGAACATTCACGTATAGATTTTTGTGTGAACATATGTTTTTAATTCTCTTGAGTAAAGATCTAAGAGCAGAATTACTGGGTCTTACAATAACTCTACGTTTAACATTTTGATGATTTGTCAGTCTGTTTTTCATCCACAATGACTGCCTCATTTTACAATCCCACCAGTAATGTAAGAGGATTCTAATTTCTCCACCTACTTAAAACACTTGCTTATTATCTATTTGTTTTTTGTCATCCTACTCTGTATGAAATGGGATCTCATTGTGGCTTTGATTTACATTCTGCTTATGACTAGTCATTTTGAGACCATTTTCATGTGTTTAGCAGCCATTTGTACATTTTTCCATGGAGTAATACCTATTCACAACTTTTGTCCATATGCTACTGGATTTTTTATCTTGGTATTACTGAGTTTTTAGAGTCTTTATATATTCTAGATACCAGTTTATTACTAGATACCAGTTTATTAGTAGATACATGATTTGCAATATTTTTTCCTATTCCACAAAGTTTTTTGTTTGTTTGTTTTTACAGTTTTATGTGCATACACCAACATACCAGCACCACAATCAAAATAATAAAAACATATCTACCATCTCCAGAAATTTTCTTATGCCCCTTTGGGAGTGTGTGCATATGTGTGTGTGTGCTAAGAACACTTAACGTAGGATTTATCTTCTGTACAAATTTTTAAGAGTGCATTCCGGTGCTGTTATCTGTTTTCTTTTGTTTTGTTTGGTCAATGCATTTCTTTTAAGCAAAAATGTTGTTAATTTGATGAATCCTATTTATTTACTTATTTAGGCTGCTTGTGCTATTTGTGTTATATCTAAAAAGGCATTTCTTAATCCAGAGTCATGAAGATTGCTCTTATGATTTCTTCTGCCACATTGTGGAACTCACTAGTTGTAATAGTTTCTCCCAAGTTCACATGTGTGCATGCATACGTGTCTGTGTGTGTGTGTGTGTGTGTGTGTGTCTGTATAACTCAGCATTTTCTGTATAGAAGGTAATGTTATTTGAGAATAGGTATAGTTTCACTACTTCCAATATGGGTACCATTTATTTAATTTTCTTGCCTAATAGCTCAGTCTGGAACCTCCAATATAGTGCTGGATAAAGGGGGTGAGTGTGGACATCTTCTCTTTCCAAACGTAGGAGAAATGCTTTCAGCCTTTCATCATTAAGTAATGTTAGTTGTGGATTTTTCATAGGTACCCTTGTCTTCTATTTCTAGTTTGTTTGGTGTTTTTATCAGGAAAAGATGTTGGATTTTCTCAGATGTTTTTTCTGAATCTGTTGAGATTATCATATGGATTTTTTCCTTTATTCTATTACTGTGGTATATTATACAGGTTAATTTTTGTATGTTGAACTAATCTTGCATTCCTAGGAAAGGTTCCCTGGTTGTGGTATATAAATCATTTTACATATTGCTGATTACATTTGCTAGTATTTTTGCTGAGGAATTTTGCTTTTATAGTCATAAAAGATAATTGGTCACTAGTTTCCTTCACTTGTGGTACTATTGCTTGTTTTGCTAACAGGGTAATACCGGCATCATAAAATGAACTGGAAAATAATTCATCCTTTTCCATTTTTGGAAGCATTTGTGAAGCATTGGTGTTATTTTTTAATCAAACATTTGGTAGAATTCACCAGTGAAGTCACATGGCCCTAGGCTCATCTTTTTGAAAACAAATAATTTGTTAAAATTCAATCTATTGGGGTGCCTGGATGGCTCAGTGGGTTAAAGCCTCTGCCATGGGCTCAGGTAATGATCTCAGGGTCTTGCGGTCAAGCCCCGTATCAGTTTCTCTGCTCAGCAGGGAGCCTGCCTCTCCCTCTGTCTCTGCCTGCCTCTCTGCCTACTTGTAATCTCTGTCTGTCAAATAAATAAATAAAATCTTTAAAAAAATAAAAAATAAAATAAAATAAAATTCAATCTATTTATTTGTTACAAGTCTACCTTATTTAATTTTTTATATGCAATTGCTCATAGTATTTTCTTATAGATTTTTTTGTTTAAGTTTCTGTAAGGTCATTAATAATGTCTTCCATTTCCTTCATGATTTGAATCTCCTCTACATTTTTTGGGGGGGGGGGTTAGTCTAGTTAAAGATTTTTCAGTTTTGTTTGTTTGTTTGTTTTCTGAAGAACCAACTTTTGGTATTATTGATTTTTATCTATGCAGTTACTTTGGCTGTGCTTTTTATTTCTTCATGTGGATTAGAATTATTATCCAGTACTCTTTCATTTTAGCTTAAAGGACCCCAATTTGTATTTCTTGTAGAGCAGGTCTGCTAGCAAAAAATTTCCTCAGATTTTGTTTACCTGGAAATCTCCTATTTATACCATAATTGTAGAAGGGTAGTTTTGTTAGATTAGAATTCCCAGCCAATGATCTTTTATTCATTGAGTTCTTTGAATATATCATCCCACTGCCTCCTGCCCTCCATGATTTATATTTATTTCTTTATATATATGTAATATATACAATTATATATTATAATAACATACAATATATGATCATATTAATTACATAATAATATATTGTATATGCATATATAATAGATAATTATATTAATTATATAATATATAATATTATATATCACATATATAATACCAGTATATACTTATAATATGTATATTTTTTTTTTGCATAAGATGCAAAAACTTACCACTTCTTAAAACTCTTCACAAGAGGGGTGCCTGGGTGGCTCAGTGGGTTAAAGCCTCTGCCTTCGGCTCAGGTCATGATCCCAGGGTCCTTGGATCGAGCCCCACATCAGGCTCTCTGCTCTGCGGGGAGCCTGCTTTCCCCTCTGCCTCTCTGCCTACTTGTGATCTCTCTGTCAAATAAATAAATAAATAAAATTTAAAAAAAAAAAAAACCTCTTCACAAGAGTAGTAGTAAACAGTAGCAACACATGATTTCTCAAGAAAGGCAGTTACTAATATTAGTGAATATTCCATGTGTAATATCTCTTATATTTAGTGGAATAGTCTTCCTTTGAGGGCCGATTTAATGTTGGTAGAGGATGAGGAAACTCTGCTCTCTTAAAGATGAGGTCAACTTTTACTCTGGATTAATGTATAAAACTACATTCCTCATAAGGTTAGAAGGAATGGGTTATGGATTCCTGAGGTTATAGTTAGTGGCTGCTCTGTTCTTTAATGAACAGTGTTCTGCAGTGAGGTGTTACTGCCCTGTAGTGTTAAAGAAACCCCAAATTATCTCATTAAAAAAAACAGGACTCAATATTGAGATTTTCTAGATCTATTCTATCATTTATTGAGCACATGCTATGGGTCAGTTATAATAGTAGCCACTTAGCATGTGTCATCTTATTTAATCATTGCTACACCTCAATGCAGCAAACTTTGAAATCCCAGTGTTATACAAAATAACTTATAAAGAGTTTAAATAAGTTTTTTTTTGTTTTGTTTGTTTTTTTTTAATTAATCTAGCACTGCAGGGAGCACAGCTCCATTTTGGACTTCTAGCCTTGAGAACTGTAAGAGAATACGTTTCTATTGTGTTAAAAAAAAAAAAAAGAATAACACTGTAAGAATAACAGCCAAATAAATAAAAAGAAATTAAAAAATAATCTAGAAAATAAAAGAGCTATGATTCAAAATGAAAACTGATTCCAAATTGCTTCTATCAAAACAATGTGGCAATTTCCACCAAGAGCCACAGTCTGTCATTGCAACTGTAGAAAGAACAGTCAGCTCACCTGGGATAAAGTAGCAAATTCAGAAGCTTGGTCACACTGGCTGACCTGACATCTGAATTGTTTCCGGTTATGAGATGGAGACTCAAGGACTAAAATGAGTGAGCAAATAATGTGGGAATAGTAACGAAGGCCAAAGTAGAGAAAGTGTAACTTTCTGGTTGAAGGTTTAAAACATAAGACTCAGGCACTGTAGATAAGGCGGTGGCTAGTGGCAAAGATGATGAAGCAGAGGACAATGGATTAAAAAAGAACAAAGTGAGAAAATCCAAGGTTAATTAAGATTCACAAACATCTCTGCAGAAGCTTTGTGTTCACTGCACATATGTTGTGATTGTGGATTGCTGAGTGGAAAAGGCAGATTTAGAAGAATACAATTCATAAGTAAATGAACATTGAGAAAATTGTTCTCCAGATTCAATTAATTGAATGGGCTTAGGTTATCATGCATATGAAATTTTCATTCCAAAATTAGCATGCCTTTTTGAAGAGCTAGAGAGGGAACCATTTCATAGATTCCTTTTGCAAAGTGGTTATATTTTCTGAACTAATCAAGTCCTCTGTCTCTCTCTGTCTCTGAATAATCTAAGAAAATATGATTTATTAATTTATTTAAATTTTTTAGTGCAAGATAAATGAGTTTCCTGAAATGAGCAACTGTAACACCTGCAATTGAGAGGATTTCTTGAAAAATTTGTGACATATAGCCCTTCAAAATTGTAGACAAAACATTCCTGAAATTTGAAACTACATGCTACTTCCTTGATAAGCAACATGATTCAACAATCCACTCTATGTTAGCAGAAAATATGTACCAGTGAATTTTAAAAATTCATTGCAACTTTTTACCAGTGAAAAATACTAAAACATGGAGTGGTTTTCATCAGTCATCACAGTGAGTTTAAGTTTATTTTCTCAGAAGGAAGCAGTGCGTGTTCTGAAGGATTGATGAAGTTGGGAAGACTGAAATGACTAGAACAGACATTTGACCCCACACCCAATACATCCTAAATCATCACTTCTGTTTGGGAGTTAACAACTTATCTTTTCAAATGCCCAGGTTGACATCTAGCCATCTTCACATTAAGAAGAATTGGGAGGTTGGCATGGCAACAGAGTGAAATGTATAGGACACAAAACTGACTCAGCGAAACACAGATCTGAAATTATTCTGACCAGCAGAGTTTACTGAAAAGTGTCTTCCATGGTGGTTTCTTTCTATACCGGCCATTTTTTAAACTTATAGGCCTCGGTGTATATATACTTTGGGTTTATTTCAAGAGTACTGTTTGATAGTTTTAAATTATTTTTGTGTCCAAGTGGTACAGATAATTATGTATTTGGTAAATACTTAGTAAAAACTATTTCTTGTCATGGTGTAGAACAGTTAAAAAGATTCCATTTGAGGTGATGTGACTAGGGTAGAAAAAGTGTAAAATGAATAAAAATGGCCTGCCTGCCTTGTCTAGGGACAGAACAAGCATCCGCCCATGTGGAATAATTTGAGAATTGATAAATGGGTTTCTCCAGTCCTCTTCTATTCACTAGTAAGCATTCAGAATCATGGACTCAGAGAATTGTGTATTTTCAGTGACCTTAGATGTCCATTAATCTGCCTCTGTCATTTTAACAATGAAAAAAACGGAGACCCAGAAAAGTGAAGTAAATTTGTGTAGGTCATATAGCCAATCTTTAGCACAACTAAGCCATCGATTAAGTATTACCAACTCCCATTATTATATTCTGTAAGTATGTGGCAGTGAAGCAGTTATTTGCTAAAATGAGATCTGTTATACTTATTTTCCTCGAAAATGATCAATATCACTAACACTATTCTCTACTCCTTGTTGCCATCCCTTTGTTACAATTTAATTTGATATAAGTGCATCCTTCTTATGCCTCAAGATCTCACTGAACTTCATCCTGGCTTACTCTATACTCTGTTAACAATTCAGCAGATCATCTCTGTATGTGTGGTGATGTCTCTCCTTTGTTATTTACCAAACATTGCCAGATGGCATTTCTTGAACTGTTATCTTAAAATTTTGTTTACCTGAACTTAGAAATTGGCCTTGGCGTCACAATATTGTAAAATATAAGGACTAAGAGTCTGTGTTCATTATCTTTTTATAGTAGCATTCTAAACATGAGAGAATGGATATGTAGAGATATGAAATTACTATGGTTGAAATATTGAGATTGGATTGAAAAGGAGCAAATGTAGATGTAAAGAAGAGCAAATAGATGGTTTAATTTATCCATTTGTCTATATATTTTATATCAACTGCTGAAACATCTAATACAAATTAATATAAATTCTGGGCTGATTAAAGAATTAAATGCAAATAAAACCCTAAGAGACACAAATAAAACTGTATTCAACCTGAAGAAGTCTTGCTAAGTATAAATGCATCAGAACACAGAATAAAGGAGATTCCTGTTAGATCTAAGCACCTTTTTAAAAAAAGTTAATAAAATGTGTTAAACATTACCATAAATAACTTAATTGGGATCAATATTTGACATGTTTAAAATGCAAAATGCTAATATCTCTAATGGACTGAAAACCTTAAAAATGTACAATAAAAAACTAAATATCACAAGAGAAAAGTGGTCAAAAAAGATAAACAAAAAAAATATAATTTTAAAAAGATGGTTAATTAATATGCTAAGACATTCAGTCTTGCATGTATTAAAATCACATTAATATACCAATATGTTACTAGTGGGAATAAATTATTACTAATTTCATGAAAGTTGATTTGGCAGAATCTTATCAAAAAAACTTCAAAATGTTTATACTTTTCCATCTAGCAATTGTACTTCTGTGAATTTCTCCTGAAGAAATAATTAGAAATGTGCACAAAGATTTTAGGACAGTGATATTTATATCAATATTCTTAGTCACATTATAAAACTATTGTTTTATTATTTATAAAACTCATTGTTACAAGGCCCATTAAATAAATGTCTGTATATGTATATACTCATATATATAAATAAATATGTATATATGTCTGTATATGTATAATACTCATTTTTTTCCTGAGGAAAATATTTAATGATATGGAAGAAGTAGGATGATATAAATTTGAGTAAATGTATTGATTTACAAAATTGTAGAGATTATTATCCCAACCGAATATATGTGTGTACATTGCTAGAGACAGTATTTTTATATTAGTCTGTATACTTCTCCCATCTTCTAAACCCATTAAAATTAACATCTTACTTCAATTATGAGGACTAATGATCATAAGAATTTGTTAAATTGATAAATGAAAGTAAGTTTTATTCTTAAGAAATCAGTTCTGTGTTAAGAAAATCAGTTTTATTGTTTGCATTTTAACTGAGTTTTTATGTTAGTTCTATCTTAAATGAATTTTGTAGCTTAAGAGGCTAATAGAAAAAAACACAATTGGTTGGTGTTGAGATAAATTCTTTCATTCTTCCCACTCCTCAATCTAGACTCCATGAAGATCACTTTGGTTTGAATAAATTCTTTATTTATGCAATAACACAATGCATTTTGTCACTACTTTATTTAACAACATTTCATATATCTTAATGATCTGCATTAGAATTTATATTTACCATACCCTCATCACTTATTCATGTGCGAACCATTTCTTAAGTTGAGTTACTTTTCTGTGTGGATAGTAACTCCACATGTTGCTGAACTTCTGCTAGGTTGTCACTAAGAGAACCATTTCTCATCAAATATTAGGAACAGTTTACTAATTAGATACCACCCCTGTCCCTAACCCATTAATTTATGTTCCACCTGGAACAAGGATAAGTCTGAGACACAAAGAAAACTGAACTTTCTGGATATCATTAAATAGATTAAACATGTGGAAATGATCCTTTAAAATAATAAAATTGAATCTCACCTATGAAAGACAATGTATACTAGACAAAATGTAAGGATGTCAAGTTAAATATTTTTCTTTACTTGCCATTTAGTAGCTATATAACCTTAACTAACTTAATTAAACTTTCTGAATCTTAATTGGCTCATCCATGAAGTAGGGATAATAATACCTCCCTCAATGGGCTGTTATGAAGATTAAATCTTATAAAAGCTGTAACGTGTCTTAACACAGATATTTGCCACAGTGCACCTTCATAATTCTGAATTCTTAAACTAGTTATACTTGTGTAATTACATTGGGAGTAAAAATGGTCAAAACATGTGCAAATAATTGAAATTTTGTTTTTGGAATATTTGAGAACTTGATATTTGGATGAATATCAATACTACATTATACTGTATGTAACATAGAAATTCCCAATTGGTTATACATTTTCATCATTTGTTTTTCGGGGGGAAAAAAGTGAGCATTGAAAAATGTGTGCTGAAGGAAGCCAGATATTAGATAAACAGGACTCTTGGGGAAATTTCACAAAATGGTGTCACATTCTGACAGGGAAAAACATGTTCCCCTGTAGTTTCCATGGGTATGTCAGACAACCTTATATGCTGCATCAGTATATTTCTTATCTCTCTGTGCCATTTTTAATCATGTGAAATCTACAATGTTGAGATGTACTTTAGATCACAAAGTACAGAATAGAAAATATAAAATGCAGACAACCCAGAAAGAGCAGAATCAAAGTCATCCATAGTGAGATTCATCTTTTTTATAGGTTTCTGGAAAGCATGCTGTAAATTTCCCCAGTAACTAGCCACTGGAGTCATATTTCCAAGTAGTATTTACAGAGAGAAAGGTAATGCATGGCAGTTAGAGCATACATGAAGGAAAACTATTTTGTTATCACCCCAAAATAAAGAGAACTATGAGGTAATCAAATTGGTAGTACATTTGGGGGGTAATAGCAAGCAAGAGCATTAGAACTTCAGACAGAATATCAGTATGCCATGACTTGTTTTACAGTGAGAATGTATGACAAGGTCATACAGAAAGATAGCTAATTTGCCATGGCAACGGGAATTTTCAGTTGATGAGTGAATGGATGGAAGGAAGGTGATGTAGGATCAAATCAAAAAAGATTGCATTGTATTTCCATGTGATTTGCCCATACCAAAGAAACTTTATCCCTCTCAAGTGCCTGATGCAAAAGTTACACTTCAGAGCCAGACACAAAAGAAAACTGTGGCCTGAATAAAATTTTAGCTTTTCAGAAAAATGCCAATATGCATCTTACCATAAGGGGAAGTTAGAAGACATTTCACATTTCAAAATATGGGTAGTAGATAGATCCACCAAAAAATTATTATCTGTGGGCTCGGTAATCTGTTAAGTAATGAGTGTTGGTTTGTAATTGGAACCACATCGATGACACCACTTGACACATAATTACAATTCTTACGGTGCATTCTCTAGCACATCTCCTGCCTACAAAGACATTAACCTAACACTACTATATAGTGTTCCATCCCTTTACCTTTTTCCTACACTGTTCATCTCTTCCATGGAGACTTCCTTTGACATCTGCAGGATGAATTAATCACCTTTCCTGTGTCTCTATAACACCCACCCACACATGTTACTGTCAAGCTCTCCAGTTTTCCTTTGACTCTTCAAGAACCAGAATGACCATATTCATCAGTGCCAGCCCAATGCCTACATACTCTTTGACAAACACTGTGTTAACAGTTAAAAGCTAGTTAGTAATAAAAATTATTGTAAGTTTGAAATGGGCTATCAAATTATTAAGTGGGTGGAATTTCAAAAATCTGAGTTAGAATGATAGAGCTCCTCCAGACTCTGGTCAGGCTCTAGGCATTACTCTGACATCCACCCTTTCTTTCTAGCCACCCTGGGAGGGAGTTCTGGATCCAAGCTCTCTGCAGGTTCTAGTCATCTTTGAGAAGCTGTAGGTGATGATGAGTATGTCAGAAGACAGAAGAAGTGGAAGGGATGGTCTGGGAAAGAGAAAAAAGGCAAATGGATGGGAGGAAGGTGATAGGATAGGAGGAAGGTGACAGGAAGAACAAACTTTGGGATGAGAAATAAGTCCATCAAAGTCTGCAATACTATTTCAGGTAAATCTAAATTAAACATAGCGAAATCCTATTAAAATGTTAGAATATACACTCTAGGACATAAGCAGAAGCCATAGAAATAAATAATTGTTATTTTTAGAAAGAGGATGATGTGGTACATGCTAACTCTTGCTTATTCTTTCAGGAAATGCCTCCTGGTTTTTTCCGTAATACCAACATAATGACTGATGGCTTATGTCCTTTCTTCTCAAGAAGATCTGGTAAGTGGTGGAAAGTCCCTGAGATTTGGAGTCACGTGAGAGATTTATTTTTAGCTTGAATATCAAAATGGTTTTAGGAAATTTCCCTGTCTTTTCTCATCCTTACCAGAAAAACCTTCACATTCAGAAATTAATATTTAGCCCTTAGAGCTATGTAAGGATTCATTGAGATCTTAAGTGAAAATAGCTGACACAATGCTGGCTTGTGTCCCAGACTCAACATTGTCCGGCTTCCTCACTCCCCTCTTTCCTTTCTTTTTGTTTTTCTTCACTCTGTCTATTGAAATATGTATGTATGTATTTCACTAGCTTGATATTTGAACATGATTCAGGAAAATGAATGAGTAAATGTGTTGTCTAAAACTTTCTAAAACAAACTTGTTTGGGTTATATTATAAGAAAAAAATTTGGCACCTCATGAAATGAAGATGGGCCTACAGAAGGATTTCAGTAAATATGTGTAATTGGTTTTTTATATGGTTTGGTTTAAACAAAACATCAGACATTTGAGACATATAGAATATGTGCTTGTTGTTACTCATATAACTTCTGTGTTGTTGGCTCCTAAGCAGTCTTTTATCAACCATTTTCTTATTTACATATGTTGTTCATACATTTCACTTGGAAGCCTCAAGTCTGAAGGAAGTCTTTTAAACATTTCCAAGACTAAATATACAGCAAACTCCTCAAAAGAATGCTACTTCCAAGTTCTACACAGAAACATTGCAAATTATTCCTCTCCCCCAGGTTTGACATGGTGCCACCATCTTTGTCTCTTCCTCTCTTTTCCCTAGTTATAATTCAATTCCTCTCCTTAATTTCTTCCTCCATTTCACCTTTTCTTCTCCAATCAATGACCATTATTAGCCTCAGCTGTAGGCACTTGTTTTTTTATATTTTTTCAAACATTTCTTCATTTGCATCAGGTGTCAAATATTTACCGATATGCCAGATGTTGTTCTTGCAATTGAGGAAACAACAAAGAATAAAATAGGCATGATCCCTGCAGTCACAGAATTGTACTAGAAGATTAGATTGTAGTAGAAGAAGGACATAAGATAATCCCAGATGCTGATATATGCCATCAGAAAATGGGATAGAGAGCGGTTGAGGAGGGAGATGGTGAAGCTATATTGCATAGACAGAACAGAAAAAGTCTTCAAGGACATGAGTTTAGAACTGAGACCTGAAAAGATTAGGCCGGGAAGAAACCATTTGTCTGGATGAGACTGGAGGTAAGGGATTTGTCCTTCTGGTTCTTTCTAATTGCTATAACCCCAGGCTGCCTGGGAATCCTGCTTCCCTTCACTCTTCATGACTAATGGTCACAGCCCTGCCACCACTACTAACTCCAGATTCTTGAACTATCTCTTGTGGTTTCCCCACTCTGTATCCAGAGCTTTAAAGTTACTCACTTTATACATAAAAGCTCCTCAAATTATCTTAATTTGAGCATACCATCTGTTACCTGCTGGTTTCCTTACTGATACAGTAATTTGTATTAAAATGGCCTCAGGAAAGAGGCTCTCAAAATTGGATTCTGGTGTTGTGTTAGTCATATATATCCGGGATGCAGGGTAACATCTTGCTGAGTGAGGGAGGAAGTAATGAGACTTAGGTAGGACACAAGTAATCTATGGCATTGTGGTTACTGAAATCACTGGTGGTGGCATGAGATAGAATTTAGATGGAGGGCAAAGCCCTGGGAATTCAAAGATCTGAGTCACTTGGTTGCTACCATGACAGTAGTGATTATCATACCACCCGAATTCTCCTACTATACCTTAAGAATGTACATAGGAGAAAAGAATATAAGAACCAGGAATACAAATTAAGAATGCATGTGGGAAAACACAAGGCCACTATAGCAATTTCAAATAATTTTCTGTAATGGCAGGACACATATGGCTGAAGCCCAGACTCTGAATCTGTTTGGAAGAGATACAGGGTTGCAGTGGTATTTGAATCCTCAATCACACCATATTTCTCATACTAAGGTGAGAAGACCAGTGACAAAGGAATGGAACATTGGTCTATAGAATAAGAACATTTAGACATTTATGGGTACAGATGAAACCTCATATTTCAAAGTATCTCCTCCTATGGAGGGAGTCCTCCTCAGCCTAAAAGCCTTTAACTGACACATAAGCTATCACTGGCAGAAGGCTAGGAAATTGGTAAAATTGGTGGTGGAAAAGACCGCTCTTATTTTCAACATAAGCCCTGTGATCAACTAGAGAGAGAGGACTGAGAGCAGCTATATTGGCCAAGACTGAATTGTGTCCTTTCTCCATTATTTCCCTCTATGTGAAAGACTCAGGTTGTATCAAACATTTTAGGTTTTGTGTGAGTGTGACTGAACTGTCATTATCTAATGATGATGGGACTTTATACATCCCCTGTGTAAGGATCACAGGTTTTTACCCTTGTGATACAGGACAAAGTGAGAGTTGAGATATAATAGTAATCTTCCATTTGTCTCTCCAGATCCACTCTCTACCCATCTTTACTCTCCTCATTGCCTTGCAAGGCTGACCTATATAGACTACATCCGTGGTCCCTGTGCAGCTTGACTTTCAGTTTTGTTTGGCCAGTAGGGATACCAGTCAAGGGATTAGAGGGAGGAAATTGAGGTCAGAATGCTTGTTCTTTCCTTCTGAAGGTGCCATTAACTGGTTGTGTTGATTGACACTGACTACTCTTTTTCAAGGTAGATACTGTATACTGTATATGGCTCTCTCTCCTTACCTCCAGCAAGTACTCATTTTCTTGGGCCAAGGGACAGTGACAGCTCTGCTCCTGCTTCCAGCCTTATGGTTCCTCTATTTCCACTGCCCTGTTGCCTATCGTCCACCCACACATTTGTAATTAACGCCTTTTAAATAAACCCTCCACAATTATGTTAATTTAACTGTGTCCTCTGTTTCCTGTTAGGACCCTGACTAATGGAGCTGTATTATGTACTACATGATGTTGAGACTTAAACAAATGATAAGACCTCCTGGGAGGTCTGTTTGTTTCCAGGTAACATTTTTGGCTTGTAAAACTTCAACCTCTCAGTGAATGGTGTACCACTGACAATAAACTGGGTCTTGGCAATCCCTGCAATTAAATCTTACCATTCAATTCTTTATCTCCCAAGAAATAAAAGTGTCCTTCCAATTATAATGAGATGGAAGTTAAGAAAAGTAGAGGATAATAAAGACAACAGTTAATGGCAGAGACATAGAAGTTGAAGTTGCACTTGCAAAGGTATTACAGTATACAGAGCAGTAGTATGATGGAATAAAGTATTATATATTAGTAATGATTGTGTTGGGCTGTCACTTCCCAAGGCAAAGAAGTGGGAATAAAGTGACAGTGTACATAATTATTGTCATGCCCCCCACCCCATCTTGGGAGTTTTCGTTAGTTGATCTGGCATGGATATATATATAAAGATTGTTCACCATAATTCTGTAAATATACAGAGATACCAATTATTTCTGTAATTATTACATAAAGATTGTCCAAGATTAAATAATCCAAAACATAACAAATGTGGTTTTGTTCCCAGCAATGATGGACTAGTTTTAGATCATCCTTCCATCCGAAAGTATATAGGTAACACAAAAGAATAATAAAATATGTTTGAAGCCATGGAAATCTACCAAGGTGGTAAGTGAGGACTTCTGGTTCTGAGGGCCAAGAGTCCAGACAACTGAGCTTGGTATTTGGAGTCAATCATCTCTCAATTGGAAAGGAGTGGCTGAGATACTAGAAGCTATGAAGACATTTCAGGAGAATCACTGGGCTGGAAGAACAAAAGCTGGATTCAGGAAAGGAAGGAAGAATGGCCTTCCTTCACAAAGGAAGCATGGCCCTAGGAGATACTAGGAAATTCCACTAGGAAATAACTAGAATTTCAGTGGGGACTCTACTCTAACAGACTGTTTCTCAAGAGTATATAGTGAAGCAGAAACTGACAAGCCCTTCAAAAGAACTGGGATCCAATTCTCAAACACTCCAATTCCTGATTAGATCAAGATTGACACAATTATAGAAGAGCTTATAGTATTTTAAATACATAGATACAGACTCATATATGTAGGAACAAATGATTTATGAAAATAATGGCCCTGGAATGCAGTGGGTAAAGCATGACATTTTAAAATAAATGATGATGGGTTCCTTGAATACCCACATGAGAAAAAAAATAGTGACTCCTAAGTATACCATGCCCTAAGATTAATTCCAGAAAGAGTGCAAATCTAAATGTGAAAAATAAAGCAAGAACATTTCTACAAGATAATTTAGAAAAATGTCTTTATAACTTTAATTTAAGGTAAGATTTCTTCAAATGCTCATGGGATGATGAAGGCAGAGGTTGGGTGATGCATTTACAAGCCAAGAAAAGCCAAGGATTGCTGGCAAGAAAACATCAGAAGCCAGACGCAGCAAGGAAGCCTTCTCTTCAGCGGGCCTCAGTGGGAACATGGCTTTGCAAGCACCTTGATTTTGGACTTCTAGACTCCAGAACAGTAAGCAATAAATTTCCATTGATTTAAATCACCCAGTTTGTGGTTCCTTGTTACAGAAGCCCTACGAATCTAATTTAAGTCCCAAAGGGAAAACAATCCAAATATCCATCAAGACTAAAATAGATAAATATGTCATACTTACAAAAGAACAAAATGAAAAACTCCTACATACAAGAGCAAACATAAATTTGAGGGAAAGAAGCCAAATATAAGGGAGTATACACTACATAATTTCGTTTATTCAAAAACAGCCAAAATAAGTCTATGGTGTTAAATGTCCAAATAGTGATTATATTAACAGAAAAGAAAGAAAGGGCACCAGATGGCTGACTTCTATATGTTCCATTTCTTAACCTGGATGATGGTTATATGCATGTGTTCACTTTGTGATAACTCACTGTGTACTTTTTTATACATTTGTATATTTATGTTATATTTCAATCATCGGTTAGTAAATGAACTCATAGCATATTTAAAATGCCATTCACTAAAGAAAAAAAAAACAAAAAGATTGAAAAGGGGAAATATAAATGGATTTAATTATCTGCTTCCAGAGAATTCTCCCCAGTGATGCTGCAACTGATGTTAAGCAAACATACTCTTTGAGTAACAGAAAATAGTAAATTTGGGGTCAGAAATTAAGTCTTTAAATAGCTAGTCCATCCCCAGATCATACTATACGTAATTCCTACTCTTCAACCTACATGAAGGACTTCAGTCCTCTACTCAGAGGATGTGGCTCTTGAATTGTAATTTATCTAACTGAGCCTACATTCTGGAACATTTCTCACCAAAGAAAAAGAGAGATTACAGCAGATTGAACTTGAATTATTGAAATCATTTGTGAGTTTGGTAAAATATGTCTCTAAATAAAATGGTTTGTAGATATAACTTAGCTTTTAAAGAAGTAAAAGTCCTCTCAAAGATTGTAAGGAGGGGAGTTTGGAGCATGTTGAAGGGACCAATTGTTAGATTGTGGTTAAGGGCACAGCATTTAGAGCCAACTTTCCTTGGGTTGGGAGAGTCACTGTTACACCACTCACTCTCAGTGTGAATTTAGGCAAACTACTTAATCTTTGATAGCATCTGAATATGAAAAAGCCTCCTAACAAAACTATCAAGTAGGTCATTTTATCCCTGTTTTACAAAGGAGGAAATTTAGCTTAAGGCAGCTAAGTAAAGACTAATTAGTTCACATAACAAATTGTGTTGACACAGTTGACACGGTTGAGATTTAATTCCTGTGCAATTTGAATCTGAAATGTGACCTTTGCATATTGTCTTGCCAGGTACAGCTCCAGTATTACCTCCTATGATATGCTTTCCCTTGATCACCCAAATCTAAACCCACTAAGTACTGTGCAAATTTCTATTGTAGTACTTGTCACGCTATTTTGTTATTTATCTCTGACCATCTGTGACATATACTATAGACATCAGCATCCCTCTTGGAACCCCAATAAACCAGGAGATCCTTCAGAGTAGAGACCTTTTATATCTTTATATATTTATATACATCCCCAAGGTCCAGAAGAAAGTCTGCACAAAATAATCAAAAAAGATGGAAAAATTGAATATACTTAGATGAACTATCAAGCATTAAGGAAACAAAACATAACATTCTATGAATCTGAAACATATACAACTCTTGTTATTATACTATGTTTCTAGGAGTTCCATGAACTAGTCCCTGATATGTGGAAATATTTTTGTCTCTGGCAAGAGTCTGATTATATGATACCTTCTGTTTCAGATCAATGACTATTTTTTTATTGTGTTATGTTAGTCACCATATAATACATCATTAGTTTTTGATATAGTGTTCCAAGATTCATTGTTTACTGACAGAAACAATTTGTCAAAATTATTACAAATTCCCAACAAATCCCAAGAACAAAATAGTCTATGGAGAACTATATGGTACACTTGCATATTTTAAAAAAGATCATCTTCAAAGCATGGGGAGAAGAGGAAACATATATTTTTAGGGGATTCCAGAAATGGGTATGGCTTCTGATCTAGTCTGTCTATGAAGCAATCAAAATTACCTTTTCAATGTCATTTGTTTTGGGACTGTAAAGTATTGCAAATATGAGGAAAAGTGTATATATATTCAAGAGAAATGAGACTGATTCTGGAATGCCAAATAGTTCTGCATTTTTAGTGGTTCCTAACCAATGCACTCATTTTAAGTCTGTAATTTGGTTTCTTTATATCAAACTGTAATTTCCAGAATGATGAAAACAAACTTGACACTGCTCTCTGTCTCTTGGCTTTCATAGTTAGGGTACAGAGCATGCCTCCAAATTTTCTGTAACTGCATACGCATTTAGTAATTCAATAGTCATTCAAACTATCCTGAAAGTTGAAAGATTTTGGCAATTCTAGTCTAACGTGACACCTTCCCCATTCAGAGTTATCTTGGATAGATAATTTAAAGTTTCATTTGGACCCTCCACCAGGACTAAAGACTCTACAAAAGTGTAATGATAGGATCACTGATCCAAACATTCCTAAATCACCTTTTTAGACTTAAATCACTTTTAACTACTCAGCCAGTAACACAAATGAATATTACATTTTCTAAACATGAGTAAGTCAACAAATTGTTGAGACTTGATTACCACTTACTAAATTTGTACTACATAATAGGGTGTAATAAAAATCATACTAAAGAATATTCCAATTTTATCACCGTTAAATTCCTTACTCTAAATTAATTAATAGTTACAACTGGAGATAAAACTAAAGGAAGAAAAGGTTTTCACTTAATTGGTTGATTTGTTCTGAAAATTTTCTGTTCTTTCTGAATATATGTTTTTCTGTTGCTAAGAGATTGGACCCAAAACAAAGACTGGATTGAGTCAACTGAATATATAAGATATTTTTATAATACCTAAATATTTTAACCACTTACATGACCATGTGGACATGTGTATTTGGAATTTATTATCATACCAATAACTCTGGTATAATATTTACAAAGTTCAAAACAAAACAAAATAAGGATTAATCAGCTCTATTTAGTGGTGACCTGACTGAAAAAACCTTCCAAGAAGATCTTCATTAATCAAGAAAAATAATTCCAAGAAAATAAAATTAAATAAAAGATTTCGAGATCACCTTCATTACTACCATAAAAGTCAGTAAATCCAAAACATTTCCTTTTAGCAAAGAAGTATCAGTCTTGGTTCAAGTTTGAATATGCTGTTAATATTTAATATCTAATAACAATACAAGACATAGGGAGCAGGAAATTCATAACTTTCAGTTTAATTAACTAAAAGTTGCTGGAATCACTACTTTAATTAAGAAATCCAGATGGCTCCAGATTTCACACATAAAACGTGCCGCCACCTTGAGAGGTGTCATCTTGGGTAACTTTCCTCTTTTAAAATCATCACAGATGTTCTCTAACAGAGAAAAATACCTGTGGAACATAACCAGTGACTTACCGGAAATTCAGTTTCTGAGAGGACATTCTATTAAGTTCCAGAGCACAGCCTTAATATTATTATCTGGCATATGGTTTAATTATTCAAGAACAATGATTTCTGGTCACCCAAATATCTCAGTTGACTGATCTATTTTTTCAAGGGCATTTCAACCCTAGAATCTTATTCTCTTAAAACTGTAACAATTTTCCTACAAGGCCAATGATTCATTTCCTCCTCACAGTGTTCTGGAATGTGAAATTTGTTGATTCTATTTCTCCAGGATTTATGTTAGACACTGAAGGGGGAAAAAATTGAATCAGGCAGTCTTTCAGAATGAAGCCTGCAGACCCCAACCTGTACTGATGTCCACAGCCCACAAACCAATTTATAAAATACCAGAAGGAACCCACCCCCCAAAAAATGACCTCTATCTTTCTAGCTGCTGGTTTATTTTTGTCATTGTTGTTTCGATAGTCTTGTTTTGTCTTCATTATAACTATCAGTGATCATTCCCTGAGTCTCAGAAGTGTCCCCAACTTATCATGAAGACAACAGTAGTTCAAAAATGAAACTCTTGCTTTTGTTTTACTCCATCTAATTCTGAGCATCTGAATTTCTTAGTCTTGTCTTCTCTTTTGCCTCAACATTTATCCCTCAGACATGACAGCAGAGCTGTTTTCCTGCTTTTCTCCCCAGTGTTCCCAAGAACCCAGTGTGCACTTCCCAGTGTTTCTGTCTACCAGCCTCATCCCCTTCAACTGGAGACCCCCACCCCAGCACTGGCCAGTGCAACCCACACCTTTCTCTACTTTTTCATGGGGGATGAGTAGGCAGGGTCAGACCTCAGAGGAGTTCTGAAGGTTTTTCTTTTCCTGTCTTTTGAGTATTCTTCATTATTATATTTCCCCATCACAAAAGATGATTTGAACTGTTTTCCTGATCTAACTTCTCACACATTGAAATCATGATAACTCATTTAGTAATGTTTTCTAAATAGCATACTTTATAGGTTTAAAACAATTTAATTTTTAAGATCAAAAAGCTCCCTATATTGAAGAAGGCACAAAAAGATGGAAGACCATTCCATGCTCTTGGATCAGAAGAATAAACATTGTTAAAATGTCTATAGTGCCTAGAGCAATCTATACTTTTAATGCCATTCCGACCAAAATTCCACCAGTATTTTTCAAAGAGCTGGAGCAAATAATCCTAAAATTTGTATGGAATCAGAAGAGACCCCAAATTGCTAAGGAATGTTGAAAAACAAAAATAAAACTGGCGGCATCACGTTACCTGATTTCAAGCTTTACTACAAAGCTGTGATCACCAAGACAGCATGGTACTGGCATAAAAACAGACACATAGACCAGTGGAACAGAGTAGAGAGCCCAGATATGGACCGTCAACTCTATGGTCAAATAATCCTCGACAAAACAGGAAAAAATACACAGTGGAAAAAAGACAGTCTCTTCAATAAATGGTGCTGGGAAAACTGGACAGCTATATGTAGAAGAATGAAACTTGACCATTCTCTTACACTGTACATAAAGATAAACTCGAAATGGATAAAAGATCTCAACGTGAGACAGGAATCCATCAGAATCTTAGAGGAGAACATAGGCAGTAACCTCTTTGATATCAGCCACAGCAACTTCTTTCAAGATATGTCTCCAAAGGCAATGGAAACAAAAGCGAAAATGAACTTTGGGACTTCATCAATATCAAAAGTTTCTGCACAGTGAGGGAAACAGTCAACAAAACAAAGAGGCAACCCACGGAATGGGAGAAGATATTTGCAAATGACAGTACAGACAAAAGGTTGATATCCAGGATCTATAAAGAACTTCTCAAAATCAACACACACAAAACAGATAATCATATCGAAAAATGGGCAGAAGATATGAACAGACACTTCTCCAATGAAGACATACAAATGGCTATCAGACACATGAAAAAATGTTCATCATCACTAGCCATCAGGGAGATTCAAATTAAAACCACATTGAGATACCACCTTACACCAGTTAGAATGGCCAAAATTAGCAAGACAGGAAACAACGTGTGTTGGAGAGGATGTGGAGAAAGGGGAACCCTCTTACACTGTTGGTGGAAATGCAACTTGGTGCGGCCACTTTGGAGAACAGTGTGGAGATTCCTCAAGAAATTAAAAATAGAGCTTCCCTATGACCCTGCAATTGCACTACTGGGTATTTACCCCAAAGATACAGATGTAGTGAAAAGAAGGGCCATCTGTACCCCTATGTTTATAGCAGCAATGGCCATGGTCTCCAGGCTGTGGAAAGAACCAAGATGCCCTTCAACGGATGAATGGATAAGGAAGATGTGGTCCATACACACTATGGAGTATTATGCCTCCATCAGAAAGGACGAATACCCAACTTTTGTAGCAACATGGACAGGACTGGAAGAGATTATGCTGAGTGAAATAAGTCAAGCAGAGAGAGTCAAGTATCATATGGTTTCACTTATTTGTGGAGCATAACAAATAACATGGAGGATATGGGGAGATGGAGAGGAGAAGGGAGTTGAGGGAAATTGGTAGGGGAGGTGAACCATGAGAGACTATGGACTCTGAAAAACAACCTGAGGGTTTTGAAGGGGGGGGTGGGAGTTTGGGGGAACCAGGTGGTTGGTATTAGGGAGGGCACAGATTGCATGGAGCACTGGGTGTGGTGAAAAAACAATGAATACCGTTACACTGAAAAGAAATAAAAAATTAAAAAAACAAAACAAAACAAACAAACAAAAAGCTCCCTATAAAAACATTTACTTATCTCAAGTTATCTGAAATGATTTAAGGAGAAATAAAAATATGAAAAATAAAAAAGACATCTAGCAATAAGGGACACTATGTTGTAGATAGCAAAAATTGTTAACACAAACCAGTAAGATGAGGAATAAAAGCATCAATTTATTATATTCTAAGGCATTCAGGTACTGTCCTTCTATTACTACACAGCTATGCGTCCTTGAACAAATTATTGTATCCTCTCTGGGCATTAATTTGCATTATTTTTTAAATTAAGAAGTAAGTTATTTCTAAAGCTTTCTTTCTAGTTTTAACATTCTATAATTCTCAGAACATTCTTATAGTCATAAGTATGAATATATTAGTACGATCCTCAAGATAGTGTGAACTAATCTCACCAGTTTCTAATATAGTAAGAGGCACCTTTTGTTGGCTGAAGTTAGATAAATGAAATCAGTTTCTAAAAATACAGAGGAAGAACTGTAGGAAATAAGAAACATTCATTGGTAAATTTATCGATATCTTGACATATTTATGTACTTAAAATATAAGAAAGTTATTATAGCTATCAGGGCAGGCAAAAATTCATCCAGAGCTTAATGAATCAGAAAATATGTAGAAAATATGTAACGTTAGCTTCAGAGACTCTAGTTTAACCCATATTCTTTTCTTTATTCTTCTCTGTTCATTCCATATCCTTGAAGTAGCCATGTCTCTGATACACCTATGAACTTTTACCCAATTAAGCCCTAGGTGCAAAAAACAACATGAAGAAATCAATCATGTTATTATTCAAATATTGTCCCATTTTCAAACATTAGATCTCAGCTTAATGTACTCCTTCTCAGCGAGGTTTTGGATTTTAAGGGTGTCAAATATAGCGGGTTAAGTGTCTGACTTCAGTTCAAGTCATGATCTCAGGGTCCTGGAATCGAGTCCCGCATTAGGCTTCTTGCTCAATGGGGAGTCTGCTTGTCCTTCTTCCTCTCCCTCTGCCTCTCCCCTCTGCTTTTGCCCTCTCTCTCTCAAATAAGTAAAATCTTAAAAAAAAAAAAAAAAGTTTAAAATGTGCAAGGAGCCATTGTAATAGCCAGAAATTGGAAGCAACCTAGTTGGAAGAAATGAACAGATGAAAGGATAGTTAGAATATATTCACACAACAGGGGCACCTGGGTGGCTCAGTGGGTTAAGCCTCTGCCTTCCGCTCAGGTCATGATCTCAGGGTCCTGATATCGAGCCCCACATCGGGCTCTCTGCTCAGCAGGGAGCCTGCTTCCCCCTCTCTCTCTGCCTGCCTCTCTGCCTACTTGTGATCTCTCTCTCTCAAATAAATAAATAAAATCTTAAAAAAAAAAAAGAATATATTCACACAACAGAATACTAAACAGAGGCAAAATAAATGAAGTGAAGCACACATACCAATACAGGTGACTTACAAATATAATACAGGGTGAAATAAAAAAAGAAAGTTAAAAAAAGCTTTATACAAATTACTAATTATGTAGGACAAAATCATGTAAACAGGGGCACCTGGGTGGCTCAGTGGGTTAAAGCCTCTGCCTTAGGCTCAGGTCATGATCCCAGGGTCCTGGGATTGAGCCCCGCATCGGGCTCTCCGCTCTGTGGAGAGCCTGCTTTCTCCTCTCTCTCTGCCTGCCACTCTGCCTACTTGTGATCTCTGTCTGTCAAATAAATAAATAAAATCTTTAAAAAAAAAATCACGTAAACAATGTGTTATGACAAAAACTACATATTTTATCATGTATATAAAGGCAGATTCTAATTGGATATTGTCTGATATGATTTTAAAGCTTACATAAATAGTATCGTGCCCTTAAAAATTTTTTTAACTAGCTTTTTAATTACATAGATAAATTAAGGGATGTAGAGACAGAGACAGACAGAAAGAGAGGGAAAAAGAAGGAGGGATGATGATAGGTGGATAGATAAACAGATATAGAAATAAAACTATGAAGAAATGCATAAGTAAACATTTCCTCTGGAGAAAGGACAAAGGGTTGGAAACCAGTACATTTCCTTTCCTTTTTTTTTTTTTTTTTTAATGGTGGATCGTGGACCCATGGTGGTTACAATTTATCATTTTTAATATGTCTGATATTAATACATATAAGTTATCAAGATCATTTAAAAATTATCTCTTAAGCAATTTCCATGAAGGAATTGAGGGGAGGGAAGGGCTTTCTGAATTCATACAGAGTTTGACATTAAGATTGATGCTTTTGAATGCATGGCCAGTTCTGGCAGTGTTTTGCATACTATTGGGCATATGATGGGTCAAGCAAACATCTACATATGCATACAAGACATCATAAATAATCTTTTCAATTAAAAAACTCACTTCAATCTGGCAATTCACAGACCTGTACCCCTGGGGCTAATAATACATTATATGTTTATAAAAATTTTTTAAAAATTAAAAAAAAACTTCACTTCAAGGTTGGTGATTAACAAATGTAGTGCTGATTGTCTTTGAAACGTATTAACTGATGTTTTTCCTATAAAACGTATATCATTTTTAGTTGAAAAAATAAAGGTTGGGGCTTCATGGGTTGTTCAGTCAGTTAAGCATCCTGAGTTCAGGCCCTGAATTGGGCTCCACGCTGGTGGTGGAACCTAATTTAGAAAAATAAAGTGGCAATAAAGGCATCACTGATATAAATTTATTAGTATTCAACATTACTACAGAGTATTTTTTTTTGAGATTTTATTTATTTATTTGACAGAGACACAGTGAGAGAAGAAACACAAGCAGGGGAAGTGGGAGAGAGAGAAGCAGGGTTCCTGCCAAGCAGGGAGCCCCATGTGGGGCTTGAGCCCAGGACCCTGAGATCATGACCCGAGCTAAAGGCAGATGCTTAATGTCTGAGCCACCCAGGTGACCCATTACTACATAGTATTAAGATAGATTGTTACATATTGAGTTTTTTTCAGGGTTTCCCCCCATATCATCAGTTCTATAGATAATGTTTCTTATGGATATTTAGGGATTTTAACTCATGCAAAATGAAAATTATATTTATATACCAAGTTTTTATATTTTATTAAACTTGAGAATTTATCTAGCTCTGAGCCCTGAATTTAATTCCACTATATTTAGTCAATGATTTTATATATGCTTACTGATGTACCTTTAGATTCTCAAAGTTTTCTAAATAGCATACTTTAAAGTATGGAATGAATAGAACATGTAACACAATTCTGTTCTAATAGCACTTTCTGATAAACACTTACAGATTCATTATAAATTTTGTTTTTGTGTTCTAATCAAATAAGATCTAATGCAATATAAATTACAACAATTTTAAAAGTGTAATTTGTGTCAGGATGAAAGAAAACTGGAGTTTAAATAATAAATGTAACTTTCATAACATATCAAAAGGAAGAGTTCAGATTTTATTAGAGAGAAATGATCCAAACATTAAATCCTAGACAGCAGGAATGAAACATGAATACATTAAGAGATTTCTTCATCTTAAGGTGGTAAAAAACAAACATCTTTGAGATGAGATACAAAGGAAGGCTTTCCTTGTTACACCATTCTATTTTCCTTTCCCTTGTTTTCTGGGCATGATCACAAGAATACAGAATGAATTTCAACAGGTGTAAAAACAGTATTAAGCTGTCGAATAATACTTGAAGGAAACTTGCTTTGGCAACAAATCTTACAGAAAAATGGTTTGAGGTTTTCAATGAGCTTAAGATCAGTCTGAACAAATAATAGCAGCACATGATGGCCAGCAATAACCTCAGCTGCATTAAGAGTTCTAGAACATCATATTAATTGAATTTGTCTGTTTGATAGCAGGGGGATGTATTAAGAGAACGCTGAATAACTAGACTATGTTCACAAATCCAGAGGAGGGCGCTCATGAAAATGAAGGGATCTAGTCATTATAGCAGGGAACACACAAAGATAATCAGTAAAATTTAAGAGCTGGTGATGTCTAGCTTAGGAAAGAGTTGAGGTGATTACACCAAGTATCTGCCAGTGTACTTTTCCAGTCTAGCTTCACAAGCAAGTACCTCGAATGTTGGGTGCAAGTTGCAGGCTTCAGCTCACATTACGAGTATTAGATTCCATTTTTTGTTCCAATTCTTCTTTCTTCAATATAGCCACACTCTTTGTCATGTGCTCTAACAGCTTCTGTCACTAGAATCAGAGTGTATTTCCCTGATTCATTAATTTTGATCTTGTTTGGGGAATGGAATTTGGAGAACTATGACAATGAGCCACTTGAGAGCCTGGACCTTTAGTGATGTTGCACGCTTCTGTCCACCACTCTTGGTCTACTATTGCTATGAGAAGTTGCCCACTGATCAAAGGAGGTTGGAACCTGAGGAGTCCTAGACCCAATCTGAGAATTTGGAGCCAAACCAGGTGGATCAGAATGGTCTCCAAGTTGACTGACTCTAATAGCTTTTAGTTTAATTTTTGTTTTCAATGAAATTTTTCCAAACTGTTTCTTTTGCATGGCCTACATAGTTACTTTGACTAATATAATAGTCACATACTGACGAGAATAATGGCTCCTTAGGAATAATCATCTTAAATAATGTGCAATTGATTTTTTAAAGATTTTATTTATTTATTTGACAGACAGAGATCACAAGTAGGCAGACAGGCAGGCAGAGAGGGTGAGAGGGGGAAGCAGGTTCGCTACTGAGCAGAGAGCCCAATGCAGGGCTCAATCCCAGAACCCTGGGATCATGACCTGAGCCGAAGGCAGAGGCTTAACCCATTGAGCCACCCAGGTGCTCCTGTGCAATTGATTTTTTAATTGCATCCTCAGCATACTTACTAAAACACATTTGTAAAGACACACCCAAACCCTTTCTTTGAGCTACACCTTATCTTTGATTCCTTTCCCCACTAAATTATTGGCCCTTACTTCTCCTTTAACATCCTCTCTATTTCAAATGTGTTTCCAATGCCAATTATATTATGATCAGTTAGCTAGTATCAAAAACAATTATAGACCAATGTTGATTCAAGTTTAGGATTAGACCGAGTATTAGGATTAGACGCTTATGTTCAGAATTTTACTTACTCATTTTCATTGTTATTTATGTTGACTGACGGTACCATGCCTATTTTAAACCAACTTGAACTAAATCCTAATGAAACAGAGTTGTGTGTTTCAGAGTTAGGAAATCTCTGTATTCCATTTACGGAAGTTTTGCCTTGTTATACAAAAGTGCATTGTATGCAGCAAGCAATTACAAGTGCTTTATATGTATTACCTCATTTAAGACTCATAACAATATGATGCATAGTATTTTCAACATTTTATAGCTGAAGAAACTGACCCACTTTGAGATTAAATGATTTGCCTAAATTCACCTAATTTGTAATGGGAAAACCAGGATTCAAACCATTCCGGGCTGACACCAGAACTTTGCTCTTGGCCCCAAAATTCCACTGCTTCTGTAAATGAGATTTGATAGCTGTGTATGCTCTTTTGTTCCATAACAATCTCAAGGCATAGCCTTGTCAATTAATTAGAATAAAAGTGAAATCCACAACTACTTTTAAAGCATATGGGTTGTCAGGAATGGAATAAAGCTCAGGGATGGTCTTGAGGACAGGATGAGAGTGTTTTGTACCCATTATTTGCATTTTTAAAAATGGCAAGATTAATTATCCATCTAAGGTCATAAAATAATTAATAATATCAAAGTATTTTTATGAATTAACAACAAAAAGCATATAAATTAATAAATAAATCCTTAAAAAAAAATCCAAAGAGCTAAACCAGGGGGACAGATGTCTTTTCCATATTCAGCAATTTGAGCTTCAAGTGAAGCCTCTCAATGGAGCAAAAGACCATTCACAAAATGTCCCTTATGGTCTGTGTTTGCGCAAAATAAAAGAAACTGAACTTGAATAGTAAATTTATAAGGTACATTCATATAACTATCAAATCATCTAAAAAATTCTTAATTTTATGAAACAGACCCTTAAAAAGATGCAGGTTAATCTTATGAAAATAAAAACTCATTGGGTATCCAAATCCATTCTCAGAACATAACCTTCATGTTGCCTCCAGGATAAATGCTGACCCATATACATGTGACCAAAACCATTTCTTAAAAATAAAGGACGATTAAATCCTTAAAACGCACACATACACACACACCTTTCTCTAAAGGTAACTTTTCAACATAATCTTATTTTCTGGTGTATTCCGTCATGATTTTCCCGAGACTGTTTTAGAACATCTTCCCCAGACTTACTAACGATCTGTTAATGAACTGACAGTCTGTACTTATGTAAATTATGGAGTTGCTGAACCCAGAGTTGAAGTTTGGTACATTTCAAGGATATGAAATCAATCATTCTAATATTCATAGCTGTCTTCTATCTGCCCTTCACATCCATGCTATTTTATCATCCCTCCACCTTGAAGAGTCTCATAGGTGACTCTGAAAGTCTGGACATTCTTAGACTCAATTAAATGATTTTCTCTGTACACTGGTTTCTGGACTCAAACAGTTTTCCCTAGGGCAGTTATTTGTGGTTAAAAAAGCCCAGTTCTGCAGATCATTGTGGTTAGTGAAAACCAAGGCTGTAAGTAAGGAGAAGGAGGGGCTGCTCCTAGATAAGATATAGCTTCTGAAAATAAAGATGATAGCAGGTACAACCTACCAAAGAGAAGACATGAGGGAAGGATAGAAGGGTAGACTCACACAAGGAGGTCCCAAAGGCCCCAGGTGTCTACTCAAACTAGTCAACCACTCAAGGAGTATTCCATGAGCACACAACTGATGTACCCAAGTCATGAGGCAAATTGTATGTCGCAAGCTCAGTCCCCTATCCTGGAGAGAGTCCAAAAGGTAAAAACTATTCTTTCTTGAAATGCCCCTATAAGCTGATTGTAAAATTAACGTGACATGCAAAGTCAAAGAAATATTTTTCTTTCTGTTCTGCATTAATCAAACCATTGCAATAATAATTAAGAAAATAAGACTAGAAACAGTGTGGAGAATGACTTCTATGCTAAAAGATTAAAAATGAGGCTATTTGACCAACAGGAAAAGAGCCTATAGAGCGACATACTTATTTTCAAGTAGTGTCTAAAAATATTTACCAGGGAGCTTCAATTAGCTGAAATAAATTCAGACTCTAGGTTACAATACGATTCTGTATTGTTCAGTTTTTCTGATCCATCCATAATCCACTATTTGATGGCCTATAAAGGTAATCAAAGGCATTCTAGAATGTGCTAAAACCTGATGTAGCTATTTTATTCCTTCAATTCCTCACAGACCCTAATTTTTGCCTCTTTCCTTTCCCTTCCTTTCTCTTTCCTTCCCTCTCTCACTCTCTCTTCTTTTCTCTCCTCCCCTTCTTCCTGTCCTTTCAGAATTGTGTGTGAATAATATTTCTAATTCTTTTTTTGACTGGACAATAGAAGTGTTGATGAACAGAGATTAGGAGACAAAATAAAAGTGAGACGGTAGATCTACCAAGAAATAGTAAAAAGGAATGTCTTTAAAATTTTCTGATTCCCCACCCATAAACAGTGGAGCCACCCCCTACTGTCCCCCAGGTCTAACCCACCTCCACCCACCCCTCTGGGTTTACTCCCGAGTCTTAAAAACCAAACTTCTTTATTGCTCCTAGAATTTGTATTTGCTAGTTATCTCGACACAGACTTTCATCCTCTTTATAACTCTTTGAACTAAGTATCATTTAGGAATTTTATAGGAACTTACTAACTTGAGGGTAGCCCATCTACCTATGAAAGTAAAGAAAAATGCTCTCTCTCTTTCAAATAAATAAATTAATTAAAAAAATGTTGGAGTGCTTGGATGGCACAGTGGTTGAGCATCTAATTTTTGGTTTTGGCTCAGTTTGTGATCTCAGAGTTGTGAGATCAAGCCCTCCATAGGGCTTTGTGATGAGAACAGAGTCTGCTTAAAAAAAAAGACTCTCTCTTCCTCTCCCTCTTCCCCTCCCCCCGCTCTCTCTCTCTCTCTCAAATGAATAAATAAGTGTTTAAGAAAGATGCTGGTGCCCAGAGAGCACAGACACTTCCAGCCCAGGGGAAATGTGGTATGAAGTTACACATTCACCAAAGCCAATGAAGGGTCCATAGTCATGGACTTTCCAGCCTTTGTTACCCTGACTTTCTCTCACTACATAATCTAGCTGACAAATCAGAAGCCACAAATGATGAGGGAAGGTGAGGTTTTTATGTGAAAGATGGCAGTCAAAGCAAGAGCCAGTTTGCTAATAGAATGCTAAAGAAAGAAGATAAAGGTGATGTTCCTTAATTATGAAAGTGCTGATTCCAGCATCCATAATACAAGCATACCACATAGATATTGCCAGTTCTATTCCAGACCTCTGCAATAAGGCAAATATCATAATAAAATGAATCACATGAATGTTTTGCTTTCCCAGTGCATGTAAGAGTTATGTTTTACACCATACTACAGTCTATTAAGTGTACAGTGGCATTATGTCTAAAAAAAAAAAGCAATGTACATAACTTCATTAAACATACTTTACTGCTAAAAAATGCTAACCGTTATCTGAGCTTTCACTGAGTCATAAGCTTTTTGCTGGTGGAGGGTCTTGCCTCCATGTTGATGGCTGCTGACTGATTGAGTCATGGTTGCTGAAGGCTAGGGAGGCTGTGGTGATTTCTTGAAAGACAACAGTGAAGTTTGCCACATTGATTGACTGTTCTTTTCAAAAACAATTTCTTTCTTTCTTTTTTTTTTTTTTTTTAAGATTTTACTTATTTATTTGAGAGCAATTGAGAGCATGAGTGATGGGGAGGGGCAGAGAGAGAGGGAGAAGCAGGTTCCCTGGTGAGCAAGAAACCAGACTCAGGACTCCATCCCAGGCCCCAAGATCATGACGTGAACCTAATGGAGGTGCTTAATCCACTGAGCACCCCCCAAAATGATTTCTCTATAGCATGTGATCCTGTAGCATTTTACCCACAGTAGAATTTCTTGGAGTCAGTCTTCCCAAACCCTGACACTATCAACTGAGTTTATGTACCATTCTAAACCCTTTGTTGTCATTTCAACAATCTTCACAACATCTTCACCAGGGGTATATGGCATCTCAAGAAAACACTTTCTTAGTTTATTCATAAGAAACAACTTCATCCATTCAAGTTTTATCATGAGATTGCAATTCAATCACATCTTCAGGCTCCACTTCTCATGTGTGCTATTTCTACCACATCCACAGTCAACACACACACACACACACACACACACACACACACACACACACACATTTATCATCTATATGGGTGCAGATCATGGTGCCCCAAAACAATTGCAATAGTAACATTAAAGATCACTGACCACAGATCACCATAACAAATATAATAATAATGAGAACGTCTGAAATATTGTGAGAACTACAAAAATGCAACACAGAAACCCACACTGAGCAAACATTGTCAGAAAAATGGTGCCAACAGACTTGCTGGACACTGGATGGCCACACTTTCCATCTGTGAAAAAATGCTACATCTGCAAAGTGCAGTTAAATGAAACAATAAAACAAGTTATTCATGTACAGTTTTCCATGCTTGTTCTATCATTTACTAGCTCTATGACTCTGGACAATTCACTTGATAATTTTATTCATCAATTTCTTAATCTGTGAAACTGGATTAACAGGGCCAAGTTTATTCCTGTGTTGTGAGGATTAAAAAATAAAAAGTACCTGAAACTTTGGCATATAGTTAGGTCAATAGCAATGCTATCAATTTTTATTTTCCCATATGAAGCTATTAAACATGAAAATACATTGAAAGGTTTGAGTGTATCACTGTATTTCAGCTCAATAAAATAGTTCATGCTCATAATAATGGCCCTGGGTACTAAGGGCATATTAAACAATGGTTTGAACCCCTTGTGTAATAGAGTAGGCTAGATATGATTACTTTAGAAACTATTTTAAAAGTAGTTTCTTGGGGGCTCAGTTGGTTAAGTGTCTGTCTGCTTCAGCTCAGGTCATAATCCCAAGATCCTGGGATCAAGTCTGGAATCAAGCTCCTTGTTCAGCGGGGAGTCTGTTTCTCCCTCTGCCCCTCCCTCCACTCATTCTCTCTTTCTTGCTCTCTCTAGCAAAAACAAATAAAATCTTAAAAAAAAAAGTTTCTCAAACTAGAAGCACAAAGAGCACCTTTTTCATTCATGAGATATACTGACTTCTTTTGCAAAGAGCAAAAAACATGCAAAGCATAACTCACTACCTAATGTTGCTAGGATTAGTGGTGCTTCATATAAATGAGAGAGAAAGGAACTATTATCACCACTAAAATAAAGAATTCACTGAAACAATGTACTCCTATTTTGACAGGATATATTGGGGTAGCTGTAAGGAACAATGATCCTCAGTAGGAGTAAGGGTAGGTGCACTCTCTGTTCTTAATGTCTTCTAGAACATATTGGCAATCAATTAAACATATATTTGGCAGCTACTGTGAATTAGACTCTGTGTGGCATACTAGGGGTACAAAGAAAAATAATACATATATTCTCCATTTAAGGAACTGTCAGACTGGTAGGAAAGACATAAAAAGTTATGATACAATGTAATAATTGCAAGAAGAGATTTATACTAAGCATCTCTGTGAAGCGAAGAGTTAAGTAATTCTTTCTGTGGATGCTAGTAAACTTTGATAAAAAGATATACTGGATTGAATAGTTCATGTCTACCCAGAACCTGTGAATATGATCTTGTTTGAAAACAGTTGTCTCTGTAAATGTAATTAAGTCATAAGTTAGGATAAGGTTTTACTGGATTCATGTGGGCTCTAAACCTAATCACTGGTGTCCTTATAAGAAGAAACCAGACACAGCAGCACAGATACACGTACACAGAAGAGGAGAGCATGTGAAGACAGAGGCAGAGATTGGAGCCACACCGCCACAAGCCAAGGAAGGTGAGAAGCCACCAGAAACCAGCAGAAACAGGGAAGGATTCTCCCCTAGAACCTCAGAGAAAGGGAGGCCCTGCCAAAACCTCAATTTTAGACTTCTAGTGTCTGAAACTCTGAGAAATGAATTTCTGTCGTTTGAAGTCACACAGCTTGTGATAACCAATATTACAGCATCCACAGGTCTCCAACACAGAAGGGCTTGAACGCATTTGAGCTGCATTTTGAGGACATTATATAGCATTTTGTCATATGGATAAGGGGAGGAAGATCACTGCAGGAAAGGAAATAGGATGTGAGAAACACAGACAGGAAAGCAATGTGGTCCCATCAAGGAATGGCGCTGTCTTGGCAAAGGTCAAACCTAGAGTTCCCGGATGTGGGGGTAGTAGGGACATCTGCCTCACACTCCATCTTTACCGGCAGCCAGACTGCACTGAGATTTGTTTCAAAGTGCAAGCGAAAGACCAATCAAGAGTAAGAGCAACCTCTTCTTTCCTCCTAATGTGTTTCTATTCCCCACCTTAGCCATGTTGATTCCCTAATGTGGGTATTCTTTGTTTTGTTTTTTCCTGTTTTTGTTTCTTGCTTGAATTCCCCATGGATGTCTAAAATCTTGGATACCCACTCAGAACTTGAATGACTCTGGGGTCTCCCTTCAAGATACCCCTTCCCAGTTTTTGTTTTTGTTTTTCCTTCCCCACTAGATTCTGAGCTAGTACACACATACTTCATGTGCAATTTAGAGATCATTATGCCCCATATTCTAGTTCTACATAAATCCTACCAGCTAGGTCATGTTCATGCTAGTGGTATGAAGCAGGTGAAAAAAGAGAGCTGTACATGTCAGGAAACATATGATGGGGCTTGTATTTTGAAACATCAAGAGTCAATCATTTTCACCCAGGAAGTAATTTAAACCAAGCAAAATAACACTGAGTTCTGTATTGTAGCAAGCTGTCCTTCTCAAGGCACAGAAGTCCTCTAGGGGCTGAAGGAAAAGGAGTAAATGTCAGTGTCATCTTCCATTCCCATGTATGTCCATTCCCTTCTTAGGTAAGATTTGAAGGGGGGAAAAATAAGCCTTAAGGAATCTTAGAAGTGAAGAAATGAATAATAGTGAGAGTTTCACATTTGGATTATATAATCTGTGGAGACATCCTCTCAATTTATGAGCATTTGGAGGCTCTATAATTTGTAGCCTGAGAAAAGACCCCATCCCGAGGAATTCCATACCTTCATGGGGGCACAGTCTGAGCTGTCCCCACATTGTGGCATCCATGCTGTGCCTTTGGCAGAAGGGTTTTTATGGAAATCACTATGAGGTTAGCACAGCTAAGCTCATCACCTACTGAGTTCATTTTACAGCTCCATGTTCAGGAATACCTGACTAAAAATATTCAGAAGAGGAAAAATAAATAACTATCAAACAAGTCTCCAAAGCATGCTTCACATAACCTCACCCCAAAGTTTGTCCTAGTATTATTTTGACTTTGAAAGCTTGGTGGAATTTGTCAAACTTGTACTTTCTTCAGGTGTGTATATTAAAGAAAGAAACAGGCAGAAACAGGCAGAGACAGAGAGAATTTGGAAGCAAAGGGAAGAACAGAACTATTTTTTTCTCTCCAAGCAAAATATGACATTTTTCCTGAGAATGAAACTATTGGCAGGTGGTAATTATCCTATCATTGGCAAGTTCTAAGAGTTACTTAGTTTTAGTTGATATTCCAGAAATTAAAACAAACCAAGTTGAAGGATACCTTGTCACAAAGGTATGTGTAAAACACCTTGTTTTAGAGTTCCACAAGTTTGTTTTTTGTTCTTTTGTTATTACTATACTCATACTTGTCAGGAATATATTTTCTCTCATGTACTCCTTGATGGATGGCAATTAAAAAGGAACATATTATGAAAAACTTCATCTGATGGTCAACGGCATCTTGCCATTTAATCATCTTAGAGCACCCATGCTAATCCTAATAATAATTAAGCCTCCAGGTTTGCTCATATCAATTAGTTTACTATCATTACAGGTAAATGGAACATAAATTCATTCTTCTCAACAATATTCCCACTTTCTGGGCCTGTGCTTTATACTTCCTCACGTATTTGGAAATGAAAAATTTCAGGTGTCACTGGAGAGAAGAGTTGGGAGAAAAAGCCAGAAAAGCCATACCAAAGTGCTCAAGTTAACCAAGTCAAAGAGAAAGTAATTTCAAATATTCTGCTGCTTTTTTATGTGGCTGAGGAGAAGGCTAAGAAAATGGACCTCTAAAATTCATCTTGCTGGGACAGTGCTGTACTATCTCTCCATCCCGGCTGCACCTCCCTTGCCATAGTCACCTCTAATAGCCCTCTGAGAGAGTGCACAGGGGAAGGGGGCTAGTGTTCAAAATCATCCATGGTAGAATGCAGAGAGAAGACCAACAACTGCAGGAAAGAAAGAAGAAAACACCGTGAGAACACAGGAGGAACTCAAATGGAGACTGAGCACAAGCACATCTAGAAATGTTAAGATGTCTTGAAAGGGGCACCAGACTGAAAGTAAAATGGAAAAGACCTGAGTCTTCTTAATTAAAAGTTAAAGTCAGAATGATCTCAAAAAGACAGAGAACTCGGGCAGGCATTGGAATTATAAATGTGTAATTTAAAAATGTAGAAGCATGCTAGAAAAATTAGGAAATTCAGAAAACTATTGTCTTTGGAAATACATAAAACCTTTCATCTTCCTTCTCGTTTTCCACATTTTTCAAAATTTTATGCAGTGAGCAATAATTATTTCCTAATAAAAATATATAAATGGGGCACTTGGGTGGCTCAGTCAGTTAAGCACCTGACTCTTGATCTCAGCTCAGGTGTTGATCTTGGGCTCATGAGTTCAAGCCCCCAAAAAAGAAAAGGAAAGAAATTAAGAATATAAAAAATGTAAATCTCTCTTGAATTGCACTGTGATACTATTAAAATAGAATTAATCCAGTGCTTTGCAACACAACAAAACATCTTCATTTATATAAATCCACAAGGAAAACAAAACAAAACAAAACATGAATACACCCAAGTCTTTGCAAGTAAGGGACCGTCAGACTCTCCTAGCTTTAACAGGCCAACCTGGAAAGTTCCATAGCTTTCCTCACTCTCTGGTTAAGTATCTAGCTCCTCACCTCAGAGAAGAAATGACAATAATAATGAAAGGTCTGGAAACATCCCTGCCAAAGCCAGTTTCCCAGACGAGGCAAACTAACACTAAGTGAACGATTCTATTTTTCTCTTCTTGTTTCTCAGGTGGTTTGACATTTAAAATAGCAAAACATCTGTGGGCAAGAGTCGTGCTAGTCACATCATCTGAGAATAGGGAGGACAAGAGAGAACGCAAATGAAGGACAAATGTAAGGACAGACACACCACCAGGAAGTTAAAAAAAAATGATAAATGAAGGCATATGAGAAATCTATTAATAAACTAAACACATTATAACACCTTAGTGGGAGGCAGAAATAAGTGTGATTTGGGCACAGTGTTGTGGTTGTGTAGTTTTTGGTGAACTATGTCTAATTTTACAAACCGACCTCGCTCTTATTTTGTAAGAACCTGCGGTGAAGCCTTATCTGCCTCAAACTTTCACAGAAGTGAGTTGAACCTCCAGGCCTTGCCCCTCCGTCTAGCTGCAAAAACCGTCCTGAGCATCTCTGTAGTCCCCCTTGAGGGATACCCAGGAGCACATGGAGCCTCCTCACTCTGCCCAGGAATTAAAATGTATTCTTAGGGTTTCCTGGGCCCAAGGACTGTTCTTGCTCTCTCACAGCTCCAGAAACTGTCTTCCCTGATCCTTATCACCTGCCTGACTATCTAAGGAGCTTTCCCTACACCTAACCTCATACCTGCTGGAACTTCTATACACAACATTCCATCTAGACCTGTCTGGACTCAGTAATTCTGTTCCAAACTATGGTCCCCAAGTTCAATCCTGCCCTATTGTTAAATAATTCTTAGCAAGATCTGGAGGAAGGGAAAAAAAAAAAAAAAGATTATATTCTTTTGTAACCTGTAAGGGGAGACAAAGGTAAAGGACGGGAAAGTCATGGTTTGGAAGGAACAATTCTGGGTGGCTCTTTTTTTCCCAATGAATTCCACAGTTTCTTTTTTTAAAGTATTTATTAGAATTTAAATCTAAAATGCAATCCAAATAACTGAGGCTTCTTTGTCCTAAAATTTTACCAAAAATCCTTAAGAAACGAATGTAAACTCATTCAAGATTAAGGACAGATTTATTCATTCCTTTTTATTCTTTCTCTCTCTCTCTCTCTTTTTTTTTTTTTTTTAAGTAGGCTCTACAACCAAACTGGGACTTGAACTCATGACTCTGAGATCAAGAATTGCATGCTCTATTGACTGAGCCAGCTAAACACCCCTACTGATTTCATTTTATTTGCCTTGGGGGTGGATATCTGAAGCCAAAATGTTAAGAGGAATGAAAGATCAAATATTCATGCATCTTTATTTACATGATCAGAAATCCATGTTAAGTAAAATCAGTCAAATCCACTTTAAAAAATGGAAAACTCCAAACCCAAAACTATGATGGTAAGAACTACGTTTTCTAAAGGATTAAAATTCTTTATTCCCTTTCTGTTAATTCCCTGTCAGTGGCGAAACTCACAAGAGGCAAAGGGGCTGCATGCATGTTTGTGGGAATAGCAGTAAAGGGTCATGGATGATTGTACATTATTCAGCAGTTTTCTTAGGTTACCAGGAATCCTAAATGACAAGGCAGGTACTGGGACACTAATGGTTGAGGTTCATCTGCTGAGTGTTTGTACTAGGAAAAGGATTATTGGAGAAGTAATCTAAGTCCAGATATCCCTGGGTTTAATATAATGCTAGATGAAACCCAAATGGTCTTGTCTATATATGGCTCACATTTCATGGAAGATTCCTCATGGTAAGCGATATATTCCCTATTATTGTCCAACTCTGGACAATATTCTATCTAGACCTTTAATACATGTTTTAGAGTTATGCAAGATGCTGAAAACAATCTTTGCTTGTTCTCTTTTTCTTCATCTCTTTCTCAAGAGCTACCTCTCCACCTTTCCTTCTAACTTCATTTTCTGTCAAAACTAACTTCATGCATAAAGAGATAGGAAAGACTGAATTGCATTTTTCATATTTGCATATCAGATTCTGGCTATCTTATTTCACAAATGGTGTGTGTGTGTGTGTGTGTGTGTGTGCGCGCGTGTGTAGACATTGAATAATTGATTGGCACTAAGATTTAACTTTCCATTTATTTTCCCCCATTTAAAAAATAGTGAGGAAAACATAAAGTCCTTTAAAAAATGCAGCCCTCCTACTGTCCTACCAAGCAACCAAACTTCTGTTTTATTTATTTATTTATTTATTTATTTTACTCTTCTAGTATTACCATGTAGTTATCATCCTCCCAACATTTTTTTAAATGGCTATGTGATCGATGAATAATACAAAGTGTCTGAAGTTGAAAAATCACATTATTCTGAACACTGCAGAATGATTGCTAGCAAATATTTCCCAGTATGTTGTCACGGAAATATCACACACTAGTTAGATGTTGTGCAATGTATATGTCAGGAGAGAACCTTATGTTCACAGGTTTTGAAAATATAATTTCTAACTTCAAGAGAATAGAAACGAGATACCTATTTGCAGAGTGTAAATTCATTCTGGAACACTGACAGAGTGACAGATATTAAAGTAGGCCCCATATTCCAAAGTGACAGTCTAGGCTAACATGAAACTTTTAGAGTTAGGGCAAATCCCTAGAAGATACTGCCAATTTGCCTTCTTCTTTTAGTATTACTATTGCTTTCAATATGTTTTGCATGGTACTGCTTTTCTGTAGTTTTGATGCATTTAAGCTGAAGCCTCAATAAAATTATGTTCCAGTTTGTAATTGGTGTTATTTCAGAAAGCAAATGACTCTGACTTTCTTTTCTGCTTTCAAAGAGACAGGTTGCTAAACAAATTAGTCAAAATTAGTGGCTACCAATTATTGACTTCCTGCCAATATTCAGATCCTTTCCACCTTACTTGCATACATTTTCTCTAAACTCAGAAAATCAAATGAAGTAGGATCTGCTTCCACATTTTACAGATGAGGACCCTACTCTCACCGGTACTATGAGTTCTTCGCTAAGACCACAAGGCTAGCAGGTAAGTGACAACACCAAAATTCTGACCCGAAATTCTACCTGGAACAAAAGCACTTGATCTTTTTGCTATCATTTTCATTGCCAACTTCAGTAACTGTAATAACTGAAGAATTAATATGTACATATAAAATTTTCATTGGACCTTTTATTACATAGACAAATTGAATAACCCTGCCATTAAAGAGCTTAGCAAAGGGACACTGACTATTGATTTCAGCTCAGGTCATGATCTCAGGTCGCGGGATCAAGCCCCACATTGGGCTCCATGCTCAGTTCAAAGTCTGCTTAAGATTCTCTCTTTCCCTCTTCCTCTGCCCCTCCCTGCCACTCACTCTCTCTCTCTAAAATAAATAAAATCTTTAAAAAGAAAAAAGCTTAGCCAACTGTTCTCATGTAGTCAGCATACTCCCTGTATGTTTTAAAATTTTTAAATGCATTTATTTTTAAATTTCCAAACAGAAATAGCCCTTATTTGTTATTATTCTAAAACTAATAATTCACATATTATCCTACAATATAAATTAATTTTGATTCAATCATTCTAAACATTTCAAATTTGGATACTTTTTAACATAAAAAATATGGTGAATCCCATGTCATAAGTGAATATAATTTCTCATTTATTAGGCCTATATAGCCAAAAATTACTCAGTTTCTTCCCCTTAGTATTATACCTGTGCAAATGTCTTCCATCACTTTGCTTAGAGATATGCCAATAATTATTTATGCTCTCTCTATAACAAATTAAAGTCTTTAATTAAAAACTTTTTAAAAATTTTTTCACATTAACTGGTATTTTATTTGCTTAAAATCTAAACATCATCAGTTGAGAATAAATCTATGTAATGTATTTTTTGGAGAGAAGGGAGCCTTTAATTACAATTTTTTAAGGTGTGATTTTTCAAGTAAGATGACCACATGTTTATAGATATTTAAATGCTTCTCTCTATTTATCCTAGCACTTTTACTAAATAAATATGTGTTAACATATACAACTAAAATATATACATCTTTTAAAACTTGAGTTGGCCTATATAAATATATACTCATAGATATTTGTACCTGAAAATATAAACATATTTTAAAATTTGAATTGGCATCAAAATCTATATAAAAATCAATCACATAACAAAATCTGAAAACATTCTGCTAATGACCATTACAATAACATCAGATTGATAGATTAAGATTGATAGATTAATAATCACAAAAAATGTAAAACTCTTTTTGTGCAACTTCCAGTTTTCCTTATTGCTCTCTAGAGCACAAACAATGGATATTTAGAACCTTGATCTGTGACCCACTGTGAAGCATTTCAGAAAGAATGCAAAATAGTATGTTACTAAAGCCAAGTCCATTCCTACAGCATTATAAATCAATTCTAAACAGATACTTCCTTCAATGAGTATGAAAAGACTATGGACAACGTCTCCACCCAGGGAAAGAATTTCTCCACATAGGAAAGATAATGTGAAGAATTATTTGAATTATCTACTTAAAAAGGTATTTGCAGGATGATTCAGAAGAAAACATTAGAAAATATCATATTTGTGTCCTGAAAGAGAATCAAAAGGATATAGCCTCCATAAAATTTGTTAAAATAGATGTGAGGAAGGGGGAATAATTGGAAAGAAAGCAATTCCAAGGCATAAAAGTAACAAAACTAATTTTTGAAAAGAAATGCTTAAAAAGCTAAATTATATAGAATATCCAAATAACTAATTAAAGGACAAATTTTAAATTTTTTAAAAAGATTTTATTTCTTTATTTGAGAGAGATAGAGAGAGAGAGAGAGTGAGCACAAGCAGGGGAGGGGAGGGGCTGAGGAAGATGGAGAAGCAGACTCCCCACTAAGCAGGGAGCCAAACATGGGGCTCAACCTAGGACCCCAAGATCACAACCTGAGCCAAAGGCAGATGTTTAACTGACTGAGTCACCCAGGCCCCCCTGAAATTTTTATGTAACCCATGAAGTGACAAAGAATTCTAAATATGAAAGAATTATAATATATAGAGAGAAGAGATATTAGAGTTCAGAGCAGTTGATACTAAGTATTTTTTATACGAAGTTTCAAAATAATAAATGGTCACTGAATCTTAGATAAAACTAATAAAAGGGATGACTGTCTAGTGATATTAGGGTAGAAATGTAAGATGCCTATATATAGTGACTCAGCACGCTATAGAAAAGAAAAATGGAGATGTTAAATTTTAACCCTGTGCATGACAATTACAAAGGAATATTAGCTGCAGAGATTTGAGGAAAACATGTGATATATTTTGAACTAGGACTCAATCAAACCTTAGTTATTACAGAAGGAGGAACAAAAAAATTTATAAATAGAAATAAACTAAATGCAATTCTTAAGTACCTTTTTTGTTTTTAATAAGAGAATAATAATTCAGAGGGCATTTAGTTAATAAAATAAATAACTAAAGGGTTCCCTGTGTGTCTCAGTCAGTTAAGAATCAGACTTTTGATTTCAGCTCAGGTTAGGGTTTCAGGGTTGTGAGATGAAGCCCTGAGTTGGGCTGCGTACTTAGCATAGTCTGCTTGCCCCTCTCCCTCTGCTCCTTTCCCTGCTCACGTGCACTCTCTCTCACTACTCTTTCTCTCTCTCCAAAAATAAATAAATAAACAAATCTTTAAAAGAAATAACTAGAAATTTTTAAAATAGCCAAAAATCAAAGAAATATTAAAATATGTTAAAGAAATTGTTATGACCTAACTTAATGAGAGCTCTAAATTCACTTATTAAAGGGCTTATTCAAATAAACATTTTTTTAAGGAAAAGGTTGGGGGGGAGAGAGAAAGTCAATGTCAATCTGCTTCTACAAAAACATATTTAAATGTTTGTACTGTTGCTTGTGGTAGGCCTGTGGCAGAAGAGCAAACCACTTCTGCAGGCTAAGAATAGCAAGAAGACTCCCAGTTCAGGACACAAGGAATTTTTTTTTTTTCTTTTCTCCCTGGTAAAAGTCTATAGAAATATATTAAAAGATTAAATGCATTTTTTAATGAAAATATCTAAAGGAGAAGGATCCTGAATGCACAGGATACTTCAATAAATTTATAGTAGAACAAAAGGAAGTAGAAACCTTGTGAATGACATGGAAATAAAGCAGTAATCTGACAAGGACCATATTCCCTGCAGAATCCCTGGAAGCTTGGACAGGTCTAATGCAGGGATGGAGTGAGAAGAAGGGGTATGTGTTCATTCAAAGTTGGTCTGGTTAGTCGCTGTGCCAGTTGTCTCCCCACACTACCTTACACCATCTCTGCTCACCTCATCCTCGATTCCTAAATATATTTTATTCTGGGTAAAACCCAAAGGATTATCTTCCAAAAAGGCAGAAGCACTTATATGGAAGATAATTTGATAGTTTAGATGTATGGCAGTTATTACCAACAGGTAGATTCTCCATCAAATTTCATTCTGATAAAAGTATTTAATATATAAAAAATTTAAGGGGTGCCTGGGTGGCTCAGTGGGTTAAGCCTCTGCCTTTGGCTCAGGTCATGATCCCAGGGACCTGGGATCGAGGCCCACATCAGGCTCTCTGCTCAGCAGGGAGCCTGCTTCCCCCTCTCTCTCTGGCTGCCTCTTTGACTACTTATGATCTCTGTCTGTCAAATAAATAAATAAAATCTTAAAAAAAATAGAGAAACAAACTGCTCACTTAATAATAAATAATGATCTTTACATAACTTTCCATGTCGACACAAGATTACAAAATAATTAAAAATTCCAAATCAAAGGAATCATAGTGCAAAAGGATGGTTGATGAGCACTGAAACCCCTGAATGATATACTTAATTTCAAATAATTGTTATAATAAGTCAGAGCAGGCTATCTGTGGGGCAGGTGTGGGAGGCCCAAATTTTAGTGGCTTAATATGATATAAATTTGTTTGTGGCTCGCAAACAGTTAAATGCATAGTGACTGGTATGTGACCCTCATTCACTCAGAGGCCCTTGGCCTTTTGTAGGTTTCAACACTACTGGAGAATTGGAGAGTAAACAAAATGAAGAATTTTAATCCTTTAGAAACTTTGGATGGTTCTTATCATGATTATCTTTGGTTTGAAGTTTCTTTTTTTTTTTTTTTTTAATGAGAGTGACAGAGAGAGAGCATGAGAAGGGGAAGGGTCAGAGGGAGAAGCAAACTCCCTGCCAAGCAGGGATCCTGATATGGGACTCGATCCCAGGGCTCCAGGATCATGACCTGAGCTGAAGGCAGTCGCTTAACCAACTGAGCCACCCAGGTGTCCCTGGTTTGAAGTTTCTGTTAGTAGATTTGATTGATTTGCTAATTGATTTGGCTAATTCTACTTAAAATAAGTAATTAAATGTGTTTCTTGATAATGTGGATAAAAATTTCTGAATATTTGATTTGAAGTAAAAAGCTGGACATAAAACTCCAGTGTGAACCAGCACATATTAATGATGAAAATTTATACATTATTATCATTTGCTTTTATTATTTAAAGAAGTCTTAACATTGCTATCTTCCTATTTTCAACATTGATGATTAGAAAAAAAATAGACTTAACTAGTCAATAACAAAATTTTAAGAGTATTCATACTTTTCAAGACACTCTAGGAAAAATACATGTGAAATAGTACAAATGAGAGGCAACAATAAAACACAAACCAAAAATTTTAAAAAAGAATTAACATCATTCATTAACATCAGTTGATTAATTAACTAACATTAGAAAATGCTAAAAATGAATGCTCAGAATGCTAAAACCTAAAATGCATAAAACAAATATTTTTTTTAAAAAAACCCTATTAAGTAAACTCAAAATTCATTTACTCTTAAGATTAAAAAAAGAAAACTGGAACAATGATGAATAAATATCAAATATAGTAAGTAAAAGAAGCTTGAAGACAAAAGCAGTCATATTGTCTGCTTCCATTTAAAATAAAACTCAAAACTAGGCAAGTGATAGTGTTAGAAGTCAGGATGGCAGTAACATGTTGGATGGCAGTCTCTAGAGGAGCCATCCAAGTGGGTTCTCCTGTTTCTGAGAATTTTCTGTTTCTTTGTCTGGATACTTGGTTACATAAGTATGCACACTTCATTAATGCTTATTGATATTGATTCTTATCAGTCTCATGATGACAAAATTGCTTGTCTATGTATGTTATACCTCCATAAAATATTTAGGCAAATACTTTAGTTATAGAAACAAATCATAAAGTATTCATGAATTACCATAAACATTACCAAAACTCTTTAGGACCTAGGAATAAATCTAGAAAACTTTGCTAAATAAAAATGACAGACTTGAATAATTGAGTAGGCAGATATTCCTTGGCTGTGGTAATTAGAACAGGTTAATCAAATCAGGATGAAATATGGCATTTTCTTTTAGGAAATGCTGGGAGAAGACATGACCCTTTCCAACTGATACGTGAACAGATGGGAAACACTTTTATCGACATTAGTGGAACAGAAGGGAGATTAAAACTGAGACAGTGGCTGAGAAACAGCCAGACCCTTGATCAAATCGTGCTAGTTCACCTTTCCTTTGTATCGTTCCTGTCATATAAATTAATAAGCATCCTTATTGGAACACTTCTCTCCCCCAATCTGTGTCTAATAACTATGGGATACCAAGAGCCCATGGGAAATTAGGCTTAGTTCCTACCCATGCTGCCCTCAGGCATTTACATCCTATCAACGATTATAGATTCAATATTTATGTCCCCTCAAAATTCATCTGTTGAAACCATACCACTCCCAACTCCTATACCAACCATGTGATGGTATTAGAAGGTGGAACCTTTGAGAGATAATCAGGATTATATGAGGTCTTGAGGGTGAAACCCTCATAAATGGGGTTAGTACCCTCAGAAGAGTCATGAGAAATTTGCTTCCTTTTTCTGCTCTCTGCCATACAGGGTGTCCTGCCTGAAATATGAACGACCTCCATGTTTGTTACACAAATGAATTAAGTCTCCAAGATAAGTAATGGATAAATAGTACTTAAGATCATGATTCTTATTTTGAAAGATCCTTTCCCTGCATTCTGTAATTCTTGGCCTCTATTCAGATTACAAAGAAGGGCTCAATAGTTTTAGTCAGTTTCTTTGTTTCACATAATAGTGGCTTGACTACAACATTCTCTTCTTTGAAAAGAAGGATCTCCCTCTGGGCAGCTGAGAAACAATACTTGAAAGATAATGTTTGATCATGAAACAATAGAATTAAGGTTAAAGCCAATAATTCCCTGACACCAATATTTAAATGTAGAGTCTAAATTGTCAGACCTCTTTCTTTTCATCCTTTTCAATAGAAGTGAGCATGCAGGTGTTAGAGTATTGAAGAAAAGCTGCAGGGTCTTAAGGAGCACAAAATAATCAGTTGAAATAACAAAAGAAAGCCAATCAACTGGGTGCTATGAGTATATAAACAAATGATGAGGGTTATTTTTATTTAATGAATTTAATTCACAGGGTTACAAAAATATATCATCTCAAAAGTATCCCAAAGCACTAACTTAACTCTCTCAGTTGACAGCCTTATCTCTCCTGTTACTAGCCAACCAGTTTATATTCAAATACCTCCACTGATAAGGTCACATTATCTCTTGATACACTGCATTTTCTTTTTGGTGAAATGTAATTACAAGAAAGTTCTTTGAAATTTATGACAAAATTTTTTCATCTTGTAAAATCCAAACATGCATCTGATCTTTACCCCTTTGAATCACAAAAAGCAAAGTTAATGACTCTTCTGTACAACAGTTCCCAAATGTCATTTGCAAAACAATCTTCTAAAATGTGTGTTATTCTTTTTTTTTTTAAGATTTTATTTATTTATTTGACAGATAGAGATCACAAGTAGGCTGAGAGGCAGGCAGAGAGGAGGAAGTAGGCTCCCTGCTGAGCAGAGAGCCAAATGAATGCGGGGCTCCATCCCAGGACCCTGAGATCATGACCTGAGCTGAAGGCAGAGGTTTTAACCCACTGAGCCATCCACGCACCCCAAAATGTGTGTTATTTTTATTTTATATTTAAGCACACTAAGCCTTACAAAACCAAAAAAAAAAAACAAAACAAAACAACAACAACAAAAAACCAACTATGACTGCTATATATCCAGGAATTATCATGTAGATGCTGGAGCCTAAAACTATCACAATTTTTAGGTGAATGCGTTCTAAGTGTGATCCAAATGGTAACAAATTTAAACTCCTTTGATTTCTCTTTGCCCATTGTATCTTAGTTGTATTATGAACATGTGTTATTTATCAGAACTGTGACAGTGGCGGGAATTTCTGTGGAGACTCTTATTATGCAGGTAAAGAAAGATAAATACAATGGGGCACCTGGGTGGCTTTGTGGGTTAAAGTCTCTGCCTTTGGCTCAGGTCATGATCCCAGGGTCTTGGGATCGAGCCCCGCATCAGACTCTCTGCTCGGCAGGGAGCCTGCTTCCTCCTCTCTCTCTTCCTGCTTCTCTGCCTACTTGTGATCTCTGTCTGTCAAATAAATAAATAAAATCTTTAAAAAAAAAAGAGAGAGAGAGAAGAAAGATAAATACAATTGCATGGAGAGTTTACAACATGTAAACTGTTGTGAGAGGAATTTAAGAAAAATAATGATGAGGGAACAGAAGGCTGGCTGAGGACAAAGCAAAAGCTGACACCCTCCAACCTTGCCCCACCCTCACTCCTGGGTGGGACATATGTGACTTTCTTTAGGAATCTCCAACCCATCATAATGTTAATACCTTGCTAGAGGGCAAAAAGACCTTGGCAATGGCAAGGCCTCTGGTATCTGATATCTTGTAGGTCCTCTTTAGCATATGAAAGTTCTATTGAAACCTCCCTTTTCCTTACCTCCCCCCAACTCCATGGTACATAACCTGCCACCCTTCACATCCCCAGTGCAACAGCTCTTTCTGCCCATGGGTCCTGTCCCCATGCTTTAATAAACCACCATTTTGCACCAAAGATGTCTCAAGAAATTTTTCTTGGTCATCGGCTCTGGACCTCACCCCACCAAATCTCACCTATATTCTAAAACTTCATCATTTTGTGCCTGAACGTGGGGACTTTGAGTCTTTCTTTACATTTGGTCTCTGAGCTTCAGTGCAAAATTCGTGACTACTTTCTTCTTCCTTTACTCTCATTTCAAGGACTTTTCAAGGAGTATGGTCTTATAGGAACACTTGAATATTTATTGCTCAGGCTATAATCCTCTAGCCCATGGCTACTCTATGGGGTGGAGAATGTCTGCCTTTTGGCTGGAAGTTAGTACCCCGGCGGGAATGGTAATAAGACCCAGAAACTTGATGCCTTCTCTTTATTCCTGATCTTACACAAAGTTGTCTGTCTTGAACATGGGACAGCCACCTAAGTCACCAGGATGGCTGCCAATCTTAAGATTCCCATGTGAAGTTTCCTCCTGATTGATCTAATGTGATCCCCTCGACATCCCAGGCCTAACCACTTCTGGCTGCGGGACCTTCACTGGAAGCCGATTGAAACCAGGACCCAACTGAATTAAAACACAGCTGGGGACCGTTTCCAAGGGAAGTTGGCTGTGAGGACCACACATGTTGGAATGTCACATAGACCATGATGGATTTCAGTCTTTACTGTTTCTTGTCAATGTCTTCCACAAACTACTTAAAGCTACGAAATTGGGTAATTTCCCCTTGCCAAACTTTTCTAGTATTTCCATGGGTTAAAATGGCAAAACAGTATGAAATCTTAAGGACAGGCCATGGCACGGCATGGTACAGTATTTTGGTCCATTCACCAGGTACCCATTGGCAGCCTAGGATGTGATGGGGGAGGGGAGGGGCGCTGGCACCCCTCCAGGGCCTTTTACGGCAAGAATACCTTCCCAGGGAAGGCAGGATCCTGATCAATAGCGATGTCTTGTTGAGGGCTGCCTCTAGTCGTTTTTGACACATGGGAACCTCTGACATATCCTGAGTGGGACACCAACCAGGAGTCTGGGGGAATTTGGTAATGGACCCTCTTTACTTTTCTGGGAGCATGGCCTCAGTAGGCTTCTTCAGATCCCAAGAACCCTACCATGGGGTGCCTTTTAACCCACTGGAAATATTTTGGATTGCAAAACTTAGGAAAGGACTGAGCTCCTGGAACACTGCATGGCATCAGTGGGATCTGTCAGTTAGATCTCCTCTGCAGGAAACAGGGCAAATGCACCTAGGATATCGTCATTGCTCTACACCAAGACCCCAACCTAAGGGAGTTTTGCAGAATGTGTTTGCCCAAATGGGTCAGCTAGTAAATTCCCTCCTGCCATATTGGATGATAATTATCTAAATAAGCCTTCTCCTAGTGAACCCAGATTGCTGGAGGTTATATAAGCCATCCCTAACAAAGAGGACTCTGACTTTCTCTCTCTGTTTTCCTCCTAATAGATGTGGGGCTTCTCCCTCACTCATTTCCCATGTTAATGTCTATTACTGGAGCCAACTGGGGTTAGTCTGACTGAAGAAAGAGACTTTAAGGAATATTCCCAAGCAGCTGCAGAAACTCCATTTGTTTTGGGGAAATTCCCTGTCTTCTGTGGCCTGATGTGGACTGCCTAACACTTCCCCCTTATTGGCGGGAAAACATGGCGTCTGCTCCTCTGTTGGGGCTGATGAGCTCTAAAACTGGTAACTCTTCCTCTGCCTTTTGGCAGCACTTTGTCTCTTCTGCCTCCCCCTTCTTCTGTTTCTGCCACCTTGGGTACGGCCTGCATAACTGGCCTGCCTACCATCCTCGGTGCCTCCTGCACCATGGCTCCTTCTCCCTTCACTGCCAAGGAGCAAGAAGAGCACCCCCTGGACCTAACACCCCCTATGCCAGATTTCCCCACCTGTGTCTGAGGTAAGCATTGAAAATGGGGTGGGCCCAGGTGGAACATAAATCAGTATTTAAACTAAGTTAAGTTTGTTGGTTTAATTAAGATGGGCATGTCTTTGAAGTTACAGAGGTTAAATGTGAAGCTTTTATTCTATCAAGGTTTACTGAAGGTCAAATAACCTTGTGTTAACTCTGTTGGGGTGTTCGCAAAAAGATGACTAAAATGATAGTTCGTTGTCTGTCTCAAAGTTTTCGTGGGTGATTATTGAGATAGCTTTCAAAGTCTTTGGTAACGTGAAAGTTTAGTTTTGCTTGGATGACAAATGGAATTAAATTTGTTGGACATCTAGGTCTTTTCAAATAGGTTAAAATGCTAAGTCATTAATTACTGAATGTTGGTTTATGCTTTTGACTTTTTACAGCAAAGAAAATAAATATTTAAATCTCTTGGTAAACGTGTTTTGTGCTTAACTGATTCATAAATTTACCATCTAAAGAATTCTGTTGTAACGGTTCACAATTGGTCAATAACTGAGTAGAGCCTAAGGTGTTTCTAAGAGTACAAAATTCTAACTGTAACTAAGACTAATGGAAATAAGGGAAACAATTCTGTATATGGAAAAGTAGATACATAAGAAAGATGAGGAATGGGGATGCATTTTGTTAAAGACAAAAGGTAATTTTGTTCTAAATGAGATGGTTGTTTGGAAAGAAGTGGCTTGGTACAAAATCTAAATGTAAAAGAAAGTTAGTAGAAGGTTTGTGAAGGGAAATCTTCAGAAAAAGAGTTTGGGTGTGGTCAGGATGACTAAGATTGAAATGAATGGGTTTTAAAGGTACATTGGTATAGGATTAAAATTGTCTCCATTCAAAAAGACAGTTTTCCTAAATTGATCTGCTGTTAGGAAGAAAAACCATTTTCCACATTTTGCCTATATCAGGTCTTTAACATCCCTAATTATATTTAGGCATGTGCTTTAAAACTTTATAAGATTTTAGCAAATGTTGACAAGATTTAAATTGTAAATGAAATCTCTCTAACTCATTATGCTTTTCCTTGGTATGCTAAGTTACTCAGGAAGTACTGCTAAACAAATGATAAACCTTGGGTTATATTTGGGCAAATGCTATAACTATTCTAGAGATTCTATGCATTTCCTAAAGTTTTAATGTTTTGATAGATCATCACTTGATATTGTACTTATTGAAGTGTTACATGTCAAGTATTATGAGTTTTTTTGTCATTTATAATTGTTCTGATTCTCCGGTAAAATGAGTTTTATCTTAAAGGAGATTCATAAAAAAAGACTTTCAGGACAACACAGGCATTCAATATCTTTAATATCAGAACTGAAATGAGTAAGAATTTCCAGAACTAAATAAAGCTGCTTTTAAACTAAACCAGAATTAATAACATGGGACTAAGTGAACTAAAAGATTATAGTGTTATGTCTCTTATTTTAGACATTGCTCATTCTCTAATGTTTGCCCTTCCAGACTAAGAAAAATTTTACTTAAGTTACCTGTGACTTACAGAAATGTAAAAATATTCATTTGTAAATGAATCAAAGCATTCAACTTTTCCATCTGAACCCTCTGAAACTCAAATGGTCTCAGTAAGCATTCTTCCATGGCAATCAGTCATTTGCATAAGTTCAATAAGAATCTGTTCTCCTTGTAACAGGACACCATTGGAAACATGGGTTATTTTACCAAGGCTTTGACTTGAATGTCATATTTCAGAAAGACATGCATAGACTCAGATATGAACAGACAGCTTTAAGGAACTAAGGTTGACTTTATGAAAACTGGAGCCATAAAGTCCCTTGGAACTTTTGGCCTGGTACCTTGCTTACAGAGTTCCAAGCAGCCTCACCAGTGAGTAAAGAATATCACTTCCTGGAAGCTGCAGGAACCTTAGGATACTTTGGGGACCTCAGGAAGCAGAATTCACCCAAATCAACAGGTATTGCGGGCATGTCTGATGGCAAGTACTTGGCTTGGCTTCTGGCCTGGAGAGGCAACTAAAAGTTCAACTTAAAGATTCCTTATAAGAAGTTCAAGCAAAGCAGATTCTAAAAGATCTATATGATCTCTCACTGTTCTTGCTGAGCTTATGAAAATAATTAGGCCAAATCTGTTTAAACCGGACTTGTTTTTCAGATAAATTAGTCCTAATTTGGCTATCTCTGGAAATGAGGGTTATTTTAGAGAGAAATTATGTTTCAGTAACACACCTTTGTGGATGTTAAGTTCTAGATTTGATTGTCTTTAAATGTTGGTTTACCTAAGCTAGACAACTAGAGGTAAACTTAAGAGAATTTACCACAGTAGATCCCGGGAGTCAAGATGGCGGAGAAGTAGCAGGCTGAGAGGACATCGGGTAGCAGGAGATCAGCTAGACGGCTTATCTAACCATTGTGAACACCTACAAATCCAACGGGAAATTGAAGAGAAGAAGAGCAACAATTCTAGAAACAGAGAATCGCTCACTTTCTGAAAGGTAGGACCTGCGGAGAAGTGAATCCAAAGCGATGGGAAGATAGACCCCCGGGGGAGGGGCCGGCTCCCGGGAAGCGGTGGAGCAATGGGAGCACAAAATCGGGACTTTTAAAATTCGGCTCCACTGGGAGACATTGCTCCAGAGGCTAAACCAGGGGGAAACCCAGGCGGGGTCAGCATAAGCCCAGGTCCCGCGGGGTCACAGAAGGACTGGGGGTGTCTGAGTGCTGCAGAGCTCGCAGGTTTTAGAGCAGGGAAGCCGGCTACAGCGACAAAGCCGAGGAGTGAGCTCTAAGCCCGGGGTTACCTTGTGCCGGTCGCAGGCTGGGTGGGCTCGGAGCACGGGCGGAGGCCGCGGAGACAGAAGCGACCGGGCACTTTTCTCCAGCTCCAGCAATTGACTGCTTTCCTCAAGGCGCGACCGCAGGCCAGGGAGGCGGGGCGGTTGGGCGCTTTGCTCTGAGAGCGCACTGAGGAGCGGGACCCCAAGCTCTCGGCTCCTCCGGGCCGAGAGATTGGGAGGCCGCCATCTTCATTCCCGTCCTCCGGAACTCTACGGAAAGCGCTCAGGGAACAAAAGCTCCCGAAAGCAAACCCGAGCGGATTCCTTAGCCCGGCCCCTGGCAAGGGCCCTGCAATTCCACCTGCGGCAAAGACACTTGAGAATCACTACAACAGGCCCCTTCCCCAGAAGATCAACAAGAAACCCATCCAAAACCAACTTCAGTCACCAAGAACAGCGGAATTCCACAGCAGGAGAAAGCAAATCTTATCTGGACAAAATGACAAGGCAGAAAAACTCACCTCAAAAAAAAGAACAAGAGGCCGTACCAAAGGCTGGAGACCTAATCAATACGGACATTGGTAACATGACAGATCTAGAGTTCAGAATGACAATTCTCAAGGTTCTAGCCGGGCTTGAAAAAGGCATAGAAGATATTAGAGAAACCCTCTCCGGAGAGAAAAAAGCCCTTTTTGGAGAAATAAAAGAAGAACTAAAAGCTAACCAAGTTGAAATCAAAAAAGCTATTAATGAGGTGCAATCAAAAATGGAAGCTCTCACTGCTAGGATAAATGAGGCAGAAGAAAGAATTAGTGACATAGAAGACCAAATGACAGAGAATAAAGAAGCTGAGCAAAAGAGAGACAAACAAATACTGGACCACGAGGAGAGAATTCGAGAGATAAGCGACACCATAAGATGACACAACATTAGAATAATTGGGATTCCAGAAGAAGAAGAAAGGGAGAGGGGAGCAGAAGGTATATTGGAGACAATTATTGGAGAGAATTTCCCTAATATGGCAAAGGAAACAAACATCAAAATCCAGGAGATGCTAAGAACGCCCCTCAAAATCAATAAAAATAGGTCCACACCTCGTCACCTGATAGTAAAATTTACAAGTCTTAGCGACAAAGAGAAAATCCTGAAAGCAGCCCGGGAAAAGAAGTCTGTAACATACAAGGGTAAAAACATTAGATTGGCAGCGGACCTATCCACAGAGACCTGGCAGGCCAGAAAGAACTGGCATGATATATTCAGAGCACTAAATGAGAAAAACATGCAGCCAAGAATACTATATCCGGCTAGGCTATCATTGAAAATAGAAGGAGAGATAAAGAGCTTCCAGGACAAACAAAAGCTGAAAGAATTTGCAAACACCAAACCAGCTCTACAGGAAATATTGAAAGGGGTCCTCTAAGCAAAGAGAGACCCTAAAAGGAGTAGATCAGAGAGAAACAGAGACAATATACAGTAACAGTCACCTTACAGGCAATACAATGGCACTAAATTCATAGCTCTCAATAGTAACCCTGAATGTTAATGGGCTCAATGCCCCAATCAAAAGACACAGGGTATCAGAATGGATAAAAAAAACAAAACCCATCAATATGCTGCCTACAAGAAACTCATTTTAGACCCGAAGACACCTCCAGATTTAAAGTGAGGGGGTGGAAAACAATGTACCATGCTAATGGACATCAGAAGAAAGCTGGGGTGACAATCCTTATATCAGATCAATTAGATTTTAAGCCAAAGACTATAATAAGAGATGCGGAAGGACACTATATCCTACTCAAAGGGTCTGTCCAACAAGAAGACCTAACAATCTTAAATATCTATGCCCCTAACATGGGAGCAGCCAACTATATAAACCAATTAATAACAAAATCAAAGAAATACATCGACAGTAATACAATAATAGCAGGGGACTTTAACACTCCCCTCACTGAAATGGACAGATCATCTAAGCAAAAGATCAATAAGGAAATAAAGGCCTTAAATGACACACTGGACCAGATGGACATCACAGATATATTCAGAACCTTCCATCCGAAAGCAACTGAATATACATTCTTCTCTAGTGCACATGGAACATTCTCCTGGGTCATAAATCAGGTCTCAATCGGTACCAAAAGATTGAGATCATTCCCTGCATATTTTCAGACCACAATGCTCTGAAGCTAGAACTCAATCACAAGAGGAAATTTGGAAAGAACGCAAATACATGGAGACTAAACAGCATCCTTCTAAAAAATGAATGGGTCAACCAGGAAATTAAAGAAGAATTGAAAAAATTCATGGAAACAAATGATAATGAAAACACAACGGTTCAAAATCTGTGGGACACAACAAAGGCAGTCCTGAGAGGAAAACATATAGCGGTGCAAGCCTTTCTCAAGAAACAAGAAAGGTCTCAAATACACAACCTAACCCTACACCTAAAGGAGCTGGAGAGAGAACAACAAAGAAAGCCTAAACCCAGCAGGAGAAGAGAAATCATAAAGATCAGAGCAGAAAACAATGAAATAGAAACTAAAAAAAACAATAGAACAAATCAATGAAACTAGGAGCTGGTTCTTTGAAAGAATTAATAAGATTGATAAGCCCCTGGCCAGACTTATCAAAAAGAAAAGAGAAAGGACGCAAATAAATAAAATCATGAATGAAAGAGGAGAGATCACAACCAACACCAAAGAAATACAAACAATTATAAGAACATACTACGAGCAACTCTACGCCAACAAATTTGACAATCTGGAAGAAATGGATACATTTCTAGAGACGTATAAACTACCACAATTGAACCAGGAAGAAATAGATAACCTGAACAGACCCATAACCAGTAAGGAGATTGAAACAGTCATCAAAAATCTCCAAACAAACAAAAGTCCAAGACCAGATGGCTTCCCAGGGGAATTCTACCAAACATTTAAAGAAGAATTAATTCCTATTCTCCTGAAACTGTTCCGAAAAATAGAAATGGAAGGAAAATTTCCAAACTCATTCTATGAGGCCAGCATCACCTTGATCCCAAATCCAGACAAGGATCCCACCAAAAAAGAGAATTACAGACCAATATCTTTGATGAACACAGATGCGAAAATTCTCACCAAAATACTGGCCAATAGGATCCAACAGTATATTAAAAGGATTATTCACCACGACCAAGTGGGATTTATTCCAGGGCTGCAAGGTTGGTTCAACATCCGCAAATCCATCAATGTGATATAATACACTAATAAAAGAAAGGATAAGAACCATATGATACTCTCAATAGATGCTGAAAAAGCGTTGGACAAAGTGCAGCATCCCTTCCTGATTAAAACTCTTCAAAGTGTAGGGATAGAAGGCACATACCTCAATATTATCAAAGCCATCTATGAAAAACCCACCGCAAATATCATTCTCAATGGAGAAAAACTGAAAGCTTTTCCGCTAAGGTCAGGAACACGGCAGGGATGTCCGTTATCACCACTGCTGTTCAACATAGTACTAGAAGTCCTAGCCTCAGCCATCAGACAACAAAAAGAAATTAAAGGCATCCAAATTGGCAAAGAAGAAGTCAAACTATCACTCTTTGCAGATGATATGATACTATATGTGGAAAACCCAAAAGGCTCCACTCCAAAACTGAAATTGAGGAGTCAGTCCCATTTACAATCGCACCCAAAACCATAAGATACCTAGGAATAAATCTAACCAAAGAGGCAAAGAATCTATACTCAGAAAACTATAAAGTACTCATGAAAGAAATTGAGGAAGACACAAAGAAATGGAAAAATATTCCATGCTCATGGATTGGAAGAACAAATATTGTGAAAATGTCTATTCTACCTAAAGCTATCTACACATTTAATGCAATCCCTATCAAAATCCCATCCATTTTTTTTAAAGAAATAGAACAAATAATCCTAAAATTTATATGGAACCAGAAAAGACCTGGAATAGCCAAAGGAATATTGAAAAAGAAAGCCAAAGTCGGTGGCATCACAATTCCAGACTTCAAGCTCTATTACAAAGCTGTCATCATCAAGACAGTATGGTACTGGCACAAAAACAGACATATAGACCAATGGAACAGAATAGATAGCCCAGAAATAGACCCTCAACTCTATGGTCAACTAATCTTCAACAAAGCAGGAAAGAATGTCCAATGGAAAAAAGACAGCCTCTTCAACAAATGGTGCTGGGAAAATTGGACAGCCACATGCAGAAAAATGAAATTGGACCATTTCCTTACACCACACACGAAAATAGACTCAAAATGGATGAAGGACCTCAATGTGAGAAAGGAATCTATCAAAATCCTTGAGGAGAATGCAGGCAACAACCTCTTTGACCTCAACCGCAGCAAGTTCTTCCTAGGAACATCGCCAAAGGCAACAGAAGCAAGGGCAAAAATGAACTATTGGGATTTCATCAAGATCAAAAGCTTTTGCACAGCAAAGGAAACAGTGAACAAAACCAAAAGACAACTGACAGAATGGGAGAAGATATTTGCAAACGACATAGCAGATAAAGGGCTAGTATCCAAAATCTATAAAGAGCTTATCAAACTCTATACCCAAAGAACAAATAATCCAGTCAAGAAATGGGCAGAGAACATGAACAGACATTTCTGCAAAGAAGACATCCAGATGGCCAACAGACACATGAAAAAATGCTCCACTCCAAAATCACTCGGTATCAGGGAAATACAAATCAAAACCACAATGAGATACCACCTCACACCAGTCAGAATGGCTAAACTGAACAAGTCAAGAAATGACAGATGCTGGCGAGGATGCGGAGAAAGGGGAACCCTCCTACACTGCTGGTGGGAATGCAAGCTGGTGCAACCACTCTGGAAAACAGTGTGGAGGTTCCTCAAAAAACTGAAAATAGAGTTACCCTACGACCCAGCAATTGCACTACTGGGTATATATCCTAAAGATACAAACGTGGTGCTCTGAAGGGGCACGTGCACCCGAATGTTTATAGCAGCAATGTCCACAATAGCCAAACTGTGGAAAGAGCCTAGATGTCCATCAACAGATGAATCGATAAAGAAGAAGTGGTATATATACACAATGGAATACTATGCAGCCATCAAAAGACATGAAATCTTGCCATTTGCGACGACGTGGATGGAACTAGAGGGTATCATGCTTAGCGAAATAAGTCAATCGGAGAAAGACAACTGTCATATGATCTCTTTGATATGAGGAAGTGGAGTTGCAAGGCGGTGGGGGGTGTTGGGGGGAGGTAGGAAAAGAAAAAATGAAAAGATGGGATTGGAAGGGAGACAAACCATAAAAGACTCAATCTCAAGAAACAGACAGGGTTGCGGGGGGGAGGGGGGACGGGAGAGAGTGGTGGGGGGAAATGGACATTGGGGAGGGTATGGGCTATGAGGAGTGCTGTGAAATGTGTAAACCTAGCGATTCACGACCTGTACCCCTGGGGATAAAAATACATTATATGTTTATTAAAATAAAAAAAAAAAAAAGAAAAGCTGTCCCTCTGTGGCCTCCTGAACACACAATTCACGAACACAATAAAAAGGTTGTTTAAAAAAAAAAAAAGTTACCACAGTAAATCATATACAGATAATCTTCTGCTGATTATTCTGTGGGGATAATAACAGAATCCCATGGGCACATAATTATTTAAGCAGCTGAAAAATGGATTAATTCCCCAATAATTGTATAACTCAGCTATCATCTTGACCAATTCTGTGGGGCTACGATAATTGCCTAAAAGCCAGAAGCATACCCCACTCCATAGGATTAACTATGGACTTGTGGAGATAATGAATGGCCCTCAAAGTAGAATTTCTCTATTAAAATGCTATAGTAAAAAACAAACAAACAAACAAATAAATAAATAAATAAATATTAAAAAATAAAATGCTTAGTAATACAAATGTGAAGCAGCTTTACAAAATAGAATGGCATTAAATATTTTAACTGCTACACAAGTTAGAAGTTGTACTATCACAAAAACAAAATACTATGTTTATGTTGCAAATCATAACAAAATATTTCTTGGGTTCTAACATACTCAAGTTGGTACTTTAAACAGTTCCTCTCTCCTTTAACTAATTAAACTCCTGGACTAGAAAAGGGTTTTTTGTCAACTAACAAAAAACTTACTTGAGCTTCATTTTCTTTTGATTACACTAATCATGTTTTGCTGTTTTCTCCCATGTCTCCTCACCTGACATTGACTCCTTTGCTGCCATAACTTCCACAGACAATCCTTTCCACTTGGGAAGATCACCTGAGCAGTCTGCCCTGGATTCAGCTACCTCTGTCTTTTGTAACTCCCTCATACATTTACCAACTGACCAGTGTTGACCCGAGTAGGTAGGGACAACTCTACACCCCTGTTCAGCATGAAGATGTTACAGAAGCTGAGGCCTTCCACCTTCAACAACCTTAAAGATTTAAGGGTCAAAATTGTTCAGGGTGGAATGATGAGGGAACAGAAGGCTGGCTGAGGACAAAGCAAAAAGCTGACACCTTCCAACCTTGCCCCACCCCCACTTCTGGGTGGGACATATGTGTCATTCTTTAGGAATCTCCCACTCATCTTAATGTTAATACCTTGCTAGAGGGCAAAACGACCTTGGCAATGGCAAGGCCTCTGGTATCTGGTGTCTTGTAGGTCCTCTTTAGCATATGAAAGTTCTACTGAAACCTCCCTTTTCCTTACCTCCCCCACCCCCATGGTACATAACCTGCCACCCTTCACATCCCCAGTGCAGCAGCTCTTTCTGCCCATGGGTCCTGTCTCCGTGCTTTAATAAACCACCATTTTGCACCAAAGAGGTCTCAAGAATTCTTTCTTGGTCATTGGCTCTGGACTTCACCCCACCAAACCTCACCTATATTCTAAAACTTCATAATAAGAATCTCAGAAGGGCATGTAATATGATGAGGTGACCAGTCTGGGGGAGCTCAGGCTCTTTTGGAGTAGATCTTGTTTAAAGGACAGTAAGTTCATATTGTTTGGAAATGAGAGGTGAAGGCAGAGGAATGCACCCTAGGTGAAAACACAATGATCTCATAAGCACTGCTGATAAAGACATTGGTCTTTAGAAAAAAAGGAGCCCACTGAAGTTTTCGAATAGTTGGATGATAAAGACATTGGTTTTCAGGACAACATGAATCTATTGAACTATTTGAGTGGGGTTGGGTAACAGGATTATATTTACATATCCAAAGGATCCCTAATGTCAGCTGGCCATTTTCATGTTTTTTTGTTGGTTGATTTTGTTTTGTTGGCTTGCACTCTGGATCGGGGCTTAATTATCTATAAGATAGAAAACTGGCAGAACTGAAATAAACAAAACATTTATTTGAGGTCTTAGAATTGAAATTCAAGAATCATAGATTTGGGTAGCAATCCAAATTCTGTCCCACTATGGATCAAAAGCCAGGGATTTTTTAAAGTCTAAAAGGGAATGCTTGTATATGTCATTTACAAAGAATTTTGATTGGTTCTGGCAGAAGAAAACTGATCTTAGCTAAACATAATTGGTTGCTAAGGCTATCGCTAAGCAAAAATCCATGATTGCAGCGAGGTGCAGGTATTTGTGTAGACAGTCCTTGGAGTCTTTGTGGTTTGGCCCAGTTCAGAAGTTCATGGTTCCAGTCAGTGAGGACCTGTGTAAGGCCACCTCCTCAATGGCCCCCAGCTCCATTTAAAATGCCTGACAGAAGTGATTCCATTTTACTTCACCTTTCACAGTATTAACAAGCCCTACAGGTAATTCTGATGTCTGCTAATGTTTGAGAACCCCTGAAGGAGGTTTTTATTTAGAACATTTGTTTCCCCAATCCTGACTGCACATTAGAATAATGGGGCTTGCTGAGCTTCCTTTAAAAAACAAACAACCAAACAAACAAACCAACAAACCCCCCAAATCTCTAAACCTATTTAATTGGTCTGGTGTGAAGCCTGGGCATCAGTATATTTTAAAACTGATTTTAAAGTAAAAACATCTTTGAAAACCACTGGGTTAGGAATTAAACTCTTATTGACCCTGAAAGGATTTCCAGTGACTGGGAAGACAAATGGTGATAAACTGTGAGAATGGCTTCTAGGTTCCATTCAAATTTTTGGGATTGGGATGTGGTTGGCCTTCAAAAGAGGATCTTAATGCCAGGGTGCTCATTGAAAGTACTACAACCTTGGCAGTAGCCAAGACTATTCCCAGTAGCTAACACTATAGAAGAACTGAATCTTTTGAGATTTTCTGCATTGGAACTGAGAGCCCTGTAGGGAGTGAAGATGAGGGAAGGGGTGATATCCCATAAAAGCAGGAGCAGTAGAGGTGAGTCTAGCTGAATGTGTACAGTAATGATCAGGCCCTTCCCCTATTCTGACACTATACACCTTGAGATGCTCATATAGTCTCATTAAGACAAGGGAAACCCCAATATCAGATGGAATTAAATAGACAAAAGCTTAATTCTCTGGCTTCTAAAATCAAGGCCCAGAAAATAAATTCTATAGTTTAACTGTTTAATAGTCTCTGTTTACCAATTTACAATTTCAAACTCTTGATTGAGAAGTGATCTTTAATATGTTGCAAATGATTAAAAAATAACTAGTTGCTTAACTGTAGGACCTGAAACCATAACATTCCTAAAACAAAATGTGGATGGTCCTTGACATCGGTCTTGGCAATGATTTTTTGGATTTGACATCAAAAGCAAAATTAATAAAAGCAAAAATAAACAAGTGGGACTACATCTAATTAAAAAGCTCTGCACAGCAAAGGAAACCATCAATAATATGAAAGGGCAAACTACTGAATGGAAGAAAATATTTGCAAATCATGTATCTGATAAGGGTTTGATAACCAAAATATATAAGGACAACTTGATAGCAAAAAAGCAAGCAATCCACTTTAAAAATGGGCAGAAGATATAAACAGACATTTTTCCAAAGAAGACATACAGATGACCAATAGATGCATGAGAAAATGCTCAACATTGCTAATCATCAGGGAAATGCAAATCAAGACCACAAATGCGATATACCTCTAACCTGTTAGAATGGCTACTATCAAAAAGACACATGCTACTGGGGATGTGGAGAAAAGGAAACCCACGTGCACTATTGGTGGGAATGTAAATTGGCACAGCCACTATGGAAAACAGTATGGGGGTTCCTTAAAATGTTAGAAATAGAACTATCACGTGATCCAACAATTCCACTTCTGTGTATTTATCTGAAGCAAAACACTAATGCAAAAGGATAGCCGCTTTCCCATGTTCATTATAGCATTATCTACAGTAGCTAAGATATGGAAATTCCTTAAATGTCTATTGATGTATGAATGGATAAAAAAAATGGGATATACATCTAATGAACTATTATTCAGCCATTAAAAAGAATGAAATCTTGCTATTTGCAACAATATGGATGGGCAATGGTGTGACAGTCATAGAAAAAGAAGTACTGTGTGATCTCACTTATATGTAGAATCTAAACAAAACAGTAAACTCATAAATATAGAGGACAGATCAGTGATTCATTGCTGGAGGCTAGGGGTGCAGGTATGCAAAATACGTGAAGGGAATCAAAAGGTACAAATAGAAAAATAATTTTTTAAAAATAGTTGCTCAATTTCAGCATTTTAAAATTAATATTTAAGCATTTTTATTTATGCAAATCATGCATAAATTAACTTGGTAAGTATTTTAGAAACAAACTATCAAAACCATTTTTTACATCATAGCATAGTAAAAAATAACAACAGAACAACAATAATATTTTTGTCTTATTTAGTGCTTATTTCCCTTTAGGCAATGTACTAAATACTTTGAGGCTATTATCCCATAGAGATTTCATCATTATGATCCTTCTTTTGAAAAGAAAGTTTCCCAAGGGAAAGGCAGGATAAAACTTGCTTAATTAAGGTGCATGGCTTAATAAGTGATAAAGATAATCCAGGCAGTATAACTAAATTATCACTATTGAGTCATATAATGTTCTAGATAGATCCAGATAGATGATGATAGGTAGATATAGATAGATAGATATATGTGTGCAAGCCCCAAATCCTCACATGGCAATAGGTCTAACACATTTTCATAAGAACATATTTTGCATTATTGTAATAACACTGGACAGAAAAAAGAACAAAAGTAAAGAAAAGAGTGAGGGATAGAGCGAGGAAGGGAGGGAGAAGAAGAAAGAGGGAAAGGAGGGGAGATAAAGAAGGGGGAGAAGGAAAGGAAAAAAGAGAGAGGGAAAGGATGATAAACAGAGAGAAACAAATACACAAAGACACTCATTCAAATAAAATCTTCAAATCCAAATGTCCAAACCCATTGACAAAGATTCAAACTGTCATGTTCCTAAACCTTCTCTTATACCCATCTGCCCTTAAAAAACCGAGTTTTAGCAAGAACCCTGCTAAGTCAGTTTAACCAGAATACCCCACTGTCAATATCCGATCACCAACTGACCCCACTGTATCTGATTAGGTTCCTGAGATTTCATACCCCCCTCACCCACACACTCAGGTGATGTCTGATTATCTTAACCTGTCTATAGCAAACAATCTTATTAGGTCAGTTTGCCAGAATCCCCCTTATCTCTGATGTTTCCTCTTAGTAATTTTCCACCCACTGATTTGCTCCTTGCCTCCAAGTTTCTACTCGCCCATGCTGTATTTGGAGTTGAGCACAATCTCTGTCCCCCACTGTAAAGTCCCACTGCAGTGGTCCATATACCTGTTGCAACTGTCTTGAATAAAAATAGTCTGCCTTGCCATCTTTAACAAGTGTCATTATTTTTTTTTCTCTGATGCCTCAAAGAAAGGACAGCCCACAAAAAAGCAAAATCGACAAGGAACCTGCTGCACATGCAATTAATTACTAGAATAGAATGATAATCTTGAAAATAATTATGCAGAGAACGTTCAAGGAATTAAGTGAAGACTTCCACTAAAAATAGTAGTAAATAATTCTTGAAAAACAGGCAGAAATAAAACAAGATCCTGTGGGTATAAAAAAACTCATTAGAAATAGTGGCAATGAGTAATATAAACATTGAGATAAAAAATGAAACAGAAAATATAATCTCTATAAAGCAGAGGTGAAGAAGTATTATGCAGTTGTGAGCTTTCCTCCAGAACATAGCATGGAGAGGCAAAGACATAAAAATATGAAATTAAGAGACAAGGATTGATGGAGAGATTCCAGCATGTATTTTACAGGATTTTGAAAAGAAAGAAATGGAGGAAATGGAGGAGAAAAAATATTTGAATGGAGAATTGTTGAGAAATTTCCAGAAATGAAAAAGAGTGAAATCTGAGAAATAAGCAGCACATATTTTTTAAAAAGACCTGTCATCATGAAGATGGTGAATGAAGATGATGAATAAAGAAAAAGTCCAAATTCTTTCAGAGAAAAAAACCAAGAGTATTTATGAAGCAGTAATAATAAGATCAATAATACATTTTCATCAGTAGGAATAAAAGCCTGATAATAGCAGAGTCATACCCAAAAAAGGCTAAGGAGCCACATTATCAACCATGTTATCATATAAGAATGAATACAAATATGTATAAATGTATACAAATACAAAAACAGAATCATTTTACATATAAAAGACTAATACTGGGGTGCTGGCTAGCTCAGTTGGTTGACTCAGTCAGCTCAGTTGACTCTTGGTTTCGGCTCTGGTTGTGACCTAATGGTTGTGAGACGGAGTCCAGTGTTGGGCTCAGTGGAAATTCTTTCTCTCTGCCCCTCCACTCCCCCTCTTTCTCTCTCTCTCTCAAATGAATAAATCTTAAAAAAAAAAAAAAAGACTAATACTTTACTACTGATTGACTTCAGCAAGAAGTAAACTGATTCCAGATGGAAGAGATGGGAATATGATCAATTTTAAAAGCCATAAATAATTATGTAAAACAATCAAAAGGGATAAAACTTACAAAATGCTATGATGCAGGGCAGGGATAGTCTATGAATAAACTGCTAAGATCTTCATCATCGTCAGAATGAAAATACATATAGCAATGGACTTACTTAAACAAATTTATTGCATATGCACCTTAAAAATAAGTGTAATCACAGAAATTAAAAAATACAACTAATAGCATAGAAATCAGAAGGAAAGAGAGGGAATTAGAGAAAAAAATGTCTCAATATAAAAGAACACAGAAGCATTAAAAGGATAGATGGAGACTACAAAATAAATAAGTAGAACCTTTATTTCTGTATTAGTAAATACATAACATGTACATAAATGATTGAGTTAGACAAAAAGAGAATAATGAAAGTAACATTATATGCTTACCATATACTCATGTCAAGGAAAACCACACAAAAACATACATCAAAAAGAAGATGGAAAATTATATATATTAACTAAATACCAATTACAAAAACAAAAAATTGGGGATAGTAATCTATCAGAGAGAATGTAATTAAGGTAAAAATCACAACAAAGAATTAAGATAATCCCTATAAAACAACAAAAAGAATAATTTATTAAGAGGATATGAAAATCTCGTTCTGGGGCACCTGGGTGGCTCAGTGGATTAAGCCTCTGCCTTCAGCTCAGGTCATGGTCTCAGGGTCCTGGGATCGAGCCCCAAATCAGGCTCTCTGCTCAGCAGGGAGCCTGCTTCCCTCTCTCTCTGCCTGCCTCTCTGCCTACTTGTGATCTCTCTGTGTTAAATAAATAAATAAAATCTTAAAAAGAAAAGAAGATCTCATTCTATGTAATATATATAGTCCTGAACCATATATAATAACCATCTTTTGAGAAGAATTTTATTTTTTTCAGAGAAAATATTTATTTAATAAAATTACTGAGATATAATTTGCATACCATAAAATTCACCCATTCAAAATGTAAATTCAGTAATTTTAGTAAACTTATGGAATTATGTGACCATTACCACAGAGAAGAATCTTAAAGTCCCATAATTATAGTAGAGAAGTTTTTAAAAAAGATTTTGTTATTTATTTGAGAGACAGAGCACACAAGCAGAAGTAGGGAGAGCACACAAGCAGAAGTAGGAGCAAGAGCAGAGCGAGACGCTGAGCAGGGAGCCCCACGCAGGAGCTCAATTCCAGGACCAAGAGATCATGACCTGAGCCGAAGGTTGGGGCTTAAGCAACTAAGCCATGCATGTGCTCCATAGTAGAGAATTTTAATATATTTTCACAATAAACATATAGATCAAGCAAGTAATTTAGGATTAAAAAGTGTTAAACTAATCTAAAATATAGAGCAGACTTCAAAGAAGACAGATTGTATGACTATGCTCCATGTTTTGTACTTGTTTCTACTGAAATAAGTATTTGCTAAAAGTGAAGGCATTCTCTCAAATATATTGAAATTTTCTTGTCTTGTGCCATCTTTCTTTATTTGATTTGAATGCATATACTCTTTGGGAATTATTTCAACTTTATTTTACTGAAATATAACAAAGGCATTTCCCACTTAACATGAACAATTTGTTCTGGATGAAAATACTAACTAAAAGCCTATTTGCCATCATTTTAAATGGAGAAACTCATAGTGCATTAAAAGTTAACCTTCCCCAGCTCCTAACAATTTCTAAAATAGCACTAAAATACAGAAAACATATTTGTGTGTGTGTGTGTGTGTGTGTGTGTGTGTGTGTTTAAAAGCTTACTTTACTTCTGGCTTTATAATTTTCTTTAACACATATTTTGGGGATTCATTTGAACACTGGATATTTAGCAAAACCTCAATAAAAAATAAAAAACACCATGGGAAGGAGATCAGGACAAATACCATAGCAGAGTGCCTCTAACAAAACTGATGCTGTGATCTCTTAGTACCGTAAACATCCAAATATAATGTCCTTTTATTGACATCTAATTCAGGATCTTTACAGGTGATTCTGATTTTTTTTTGTCCTCATCCTGTGGAATGTTACTCAAATCTTTTCTAAGCTCTTTATTCTCTTAAAGCATTACATTGAGAATATGGACATACATATACTTTTTTCCTGGATAAAGCGTTTAAGTTCTATAAAGTTCAGATTTTAACAACCAGAGGTGTTCCACAGGTCAACACTAAACACGTGATATGTGATAAAGTGACATGCTTCTGGTGCCATTTACAAATACAGAACAAGCTGTATCATATTGTATGTGATTTACTCAAAAGTATGTGTTTTGATATTAACTGCTGCTAATTTTTCAGCTTAGAGTTGCATACTTTATTAAGGGATCAGTAGACTATTGTAGCATATTTCTATTTTCTACATTTGAGGCACATGCAAAACTTATCTCCTGTCTGATTCTAATTTAGAGAAGTGGTTTTCACACCAGCCAAATGTCTTTTCTATAAAACCACTTTAAAATCACCATTGGGTGACTGGTGAAGCAATACGAATTTTTAAAAATATTCCTTATAAAGTTGAGTTATAGGTCTGCAAAACATTTTCTTACAGTATTTTTCTGTGCATTTAAAATGTGCATATATTGAAAGCATTAATATAGACTTTATATTTAAATGTGGCAGGGCAAACATGCACCTGTGTCTGCTCCTTCTATTAATTCCCATAGAAAAGACAGTAGAGGAATCAAATCAGCAGGGCACAAGGACTGAGGAGGAGAGGATGATGGCGAATAAAAAAATGTCAAAAAAGTTCTAGAAGATGAAAATTGGTTGTACAAAAAGCATCAAAAGTAAGCTTTAGCTTTTTCACTCAGTGAAGTGCTGTGTTGGGATTAACAGCTAATCTGTGGTATTTTCTCTAGCCATAGCGATGCCAGAGGATTTGACCCTGAGATGAGTCGTCTTCAAAAGACCAAGTAAGGAAAGTATAGGAGTATTCTGTCTCCAAGATAAATGAAGGTCCTGTTGAGTTTGCTTTGTACCAGACTCACTCCTATACCTGCCTGTCAAGATTATTTATTAAGTAACCTATTATTGATGAGTAACCTGAAACTGATAAATAAACCGTAATTGAAGAGTAACATGCAATTGATGAGATGTGATTTCACCAAGGAATGAGCGGAGTTAAATACCCCTGCGAGTGCTCCTGAGTAACGAGGCGAGGCATATAGAAAGACGCCACCGAGTATGGCTTTCTTCAGCCCCATCTCACATGACTACTTGGATCCAATGGGGAATGACTGGGACATTTGCAATCTGCTCCTGGGAATCATAAGACATCTGCTACTTCTTGCATTGTCTTCTGCGTGTCCTATACTCTTTTTTCTTTTCTTTTCTTTTTTTTTTCCTTTTCTTTCTTTCCTTTTTTTTTTTTTTTCTATACTCTTTTTTAAACAAAGTAAATTTGGTCTTGGGTGAATGCCATTGTGTCTTCTAAATTTTATTGTTAATAGCAACCTAAAACCATCATTGCTTACCAAGCAGAATTAACGTTAAACGTTAAAAGAAGGAAGGGGGAGTAGAGAGGCAAATCTGGGTGCTAAAACACCAGAAAGTCCGAAGAATTGGAAACACTACCTTTGGGAGTTACGACAAAAAAAGGGTTGCCTGAAAAACTTTTAAGGAGTAAGTTTATCCCCCTACTTAATGATTTTACTAGTTTATGGCAGGCAACCATGATTTTCCTACCCAAGAGAAAGGTTTCCTTTCTGGATGCATGCATTTTGTTTATATAAAAACAATGTCTCTCCCCTAGAAGACTAAAAGAAAGCAGAGACAGAGGTTCAAGAGGTCTTGGGCTCTGGGACAGCAGGGACGACAATTGGGAGTAAAAATTTTTGTGCAGAATTTGTGTAAAACCTTACACCCAACTAGGGGCTTTAATTGTCCTTCTTGGCTCAAACTAAGCTCTTAGAAATGTAGATTACGGGAGATCAAAGGATAGACAAGGCACCTATGTTTCTTGATATCTGGAATTTCCCCCAACAAAAAACCATATCCTATGCGATCATCTTGCTCTGGGCCAGCAGTTGACGAGCCCTCTCTATACATACACTGTCTAGTCATTCTCACGTTAGAATAGACAGAATTTGTCAGATATTTGAAAAATGCTTTAAAAAGGAACAGAGACCCCCTCCCTCCCTGAAAAGAGGGGAGGGATGCTAATCAATGGAATGAAGGAGTAAAGTGAGGAAGAGGGAGTCATGAGGTCTAGGAAAGGGGTGGTGGGTGCTGGCAAAAGCAAGAGGAGAAGAAAATCCTCAGTTGAGCAGGGAGCGATATGCTGAGATAAATGCTCTGCATCTGGCATAGAGAACAAGCAGTACCCACTGGACGAGAAGAGAAGAGAGGACCTAAGGATAGAAGATTTCAAGGAAAACAGAGAAATGGTGCTGATAATTTACCTGATATACTCAGTGATATTAGGATGAACATTCTAGCTGAGAGCCTGGAGATAAATTAGTGATAATTAAAAGGAAAAGGTAGCCAACAATATAATTACTTAATTATTAACTTAAGGAAAAAGACAAAGTTAATCAAAGTAAATTTCATCTGTAACATTAATATAGTGGTATGATAAAGACAGTAATATTGATTTAATGAAAGCTGTAATATAGCAAGAGTGGAAGGCCAAGAGATGGGTATTTATTATTTGCAGAGGGGTGCATGGAGCTCAGTCCTAATATTCTACAGTAGAAGACCCATAGGTAAAGCTATGATCCTATTCTTTGGGAATATGGAAGTAAATACAACAGAAGTAACTACACAAGTTAAAAATGGTTGCTTGTAGGGGTTGGGGCATTGGGATGGGAGGAGTGAAGAGTGAGAAAAATGATCCCTTTTTTCCATTAGATGCCATTTGATATTACCTTATTTTTTTAATATGCTCATGTGAACATAAAAATAAGAAATTAATTTAAAAAATCAAATTTCTAAAAACTGAATACTTTCTCTAATCCTTTGGAGATAATACTTTTTAACTATTTGCTGTAAATTCTTCACCCTGTCTAGATTTGTCCAGTTCATCACTAAGTGCCCTTAGGCCAGCTTTAAAAGAGTTTCCTTATGTGAAGTTAATTAGTAAATATACAGTTGGGGGAGGTCATGGAGAGGACAAGACCACTGGTTAACCTGCCAGCTGGATCTGGGCCATCCAAGGCTCTTCGCCCCCTTCTTGTCCTTGGATGTATGCCCTACCGGCTAGTCCCGCATTAGCAGCCATTTCAAGGACACACCCTAGAGAGAGCAACTTGTCACTAAGACCATCTGGACAGTATACATGACTGTATCCAGTTAAACTCTCTTAAAGCTTTCAGGATTTTGCAACCAGGTGTGGGGGATCTACCCATCTTGCAGCCACCCAAAACAAGCTTCATATGAAAATTCCCTTGCTTACTTTTTTTTAGACATTTTACTTTTTCATTTGTTAAAGCCAGGCAGAGGGAGAAGCAGCCTTCCTGCTCAGCAAAACTCCATCCCAGGACCCTGGGATCATGACCTGGGGCCAAAGGCAGATGCTTAGCCAACAGAGTCACCCAGGCAACCTCCAAAATTCCCCAGCTTATTAAACCTGCCACGTGCCAGTCTGGAGTGGTCCGCTTTTGTCTTCTATCTTTCTCTGCCCTCTGAGTGTGGAGGACAATTAGCAAAATGACACACATATCATGGGGTTGTTATGAACAGCTGATAACATCATACCTATACAATACTTTGTATAGTACTTAGAATGTCTCAATTTTATCTTTACAGAGATTATAGGTTTATTGTGATTCTGTACTTTCTGATATGGGACCTTATAAAATGTACCAGTTTGCTCTTTGCTTTCATTTAAATATGTAATTTGCACATTTTCGCTGTCAGTATACGTAGATCAAATTTTTTCAACCCTGATGGTATTGGTCATTTGGGTGGGATCATTCTTTGCTGTTGGAGGCTGTCTTGTGTACTACAGGATGTCTGATAGCGTCTCTGGGCTCTACACACTAGACATCAGTAGCAGGATCTCCATTCCCCAACTGCAACAACCAATAATGTCCCTATCCATTACCAATGACCTCTAGGGACAAAAATCACCCCTTATTGAGAAATGCTGATATATATCTCTTACTTTCTCCAGTGGCAATATTTTCTTCTTATAGAAGTACCAAGATTTATTTAACTACTCCCTAAGCAGTGGATATTGGATTTGTTTCTTATTTTCAATATTATAAAAAATGCTCAATGAAGATCTCAGTTTCAAATTTACAGTCAAAATGTTGTGGTAAATATTATTGTATGCAAGTATTTGGCTATGTCTCATATCATGTCCTGGAAAAAAGATAATAGGGCACGCACAATTAAGATTTTTTTTTAAGATTTTTATTTATTTATTTGACGGGCAGAGATCACAAGTAGGCAGAGAGGCAGCCAGAGAGAGAAAGGGGAAGCAGGTTCCCTGCTGAGCAGAGAGCCCGATGTGGGGCTCAATCCCAGGACCCTGGGATCATGACCTGAACAGAAGGCAGAGGCTTTAACCCACTGAGCCACCCAGGCACCCCCACAGTTAAGATTTTTAAGTTTAAAATTAAACTGTACAAGTTATAGTGACCTTACAAATGCATACATAGAAATATATATGAATGCATACATATCACATATATAATTTCATTATCCCTAAAATCCTCAAGATTTTTTACACTAAAAGCTTGTCTAAATAAAAACAGAACCCTGTGCCTTTGTTGTAGATGTCTCAAACTTGGTAGCAAGCACTTTACTTAGAAGATACTGTCTGCTGGTTTTCAGGCATCATAACTGAACCGTGAAAATGCTCTTGAGAGCATTTTTCTCCAAAAAGAGAAGTTTAGGATATATGCTTCTGCAACAGCAGAAAGCTGAAAAATGTCTCCCTTTCCAAGAAAGAGGTCTGAGGGAATCATTAAGATAAGTTTTTTATTTATGGAACATTCATATATTAGTTTGGAAAATACAAGCATCAGGATTGACATTTACATTCTTTCTAAAGGCAAAGACGTGCTGACTTTCTTTATAAAATTACATTTTCGGGTTTTTATTTATAGGAGCAGATAAAAATTTTGTGTTGCTATCAACTTGCTTATTCCAGGTGCATGTTTAAAAAGATTTTTAAAAACAAATTAATATAAATAAAGGAGTGCAATAACACAAACAGATGGACAGAAACAGTCCGAAGAGGAAAAGTCAGCGAAAGCATTTCTTTTCTATTGCTTTGGCAATCAGAAAGTTCAGATATTTCCTTCCCACTAACAGAAAACTATCCAAATGCAGAGTCATAAAAACCAACATAAAGTGCTAACGAGATTGAGGAGGTATTGGTAAGATGTCTCGATTCTGAATATTTCATGATTTGTCACCATTCTGAGGGTGTCAGGATTTACCTTTCTTGTAACTTGGTCTTCAAAGACATAATAAAAGCATGCAGACAAATCTCTGGCATCTGATGGTATCTTCAGCAAAAATGTCCCAGGAACCCTTCATGCTTTAAGAATCCATAAAGAAAACTACAGTTGGAGCCAGCTGTAGATATATAGTGGGGTTTTTTTGGTATTTTTTGTTTGCTTTTATTTTTTTATTATCTGTGAACTGTGATTTCATATACATCTAAATGCTTACTCTCAAAATCCTCTCAAAATAATCTTCATATAGCTTTCTATAGCATTAGTCACCACTTTGGATAATTGAAACAGTCTCTTAATAGGCTAATGCATCATACAGGAATGAGAATATTTTGTATTTAATAAAATGTTTTTATTAAAAAAAATAAGTTCTGCTTTGCATAAACTTGGAGAACATAGACCATTAAAAAATAGGAAAACACCATATTTCCATCACCAGCAGACTCACTATTTTTTTTTATCTTTTGTTATACCCTCTCAGACCCTTTTTATGCTTATATATGCATACATATTTCTTTTTACTGAAATGAAATTACACTATACCTGCTGTTTCATAACATGCTTTCTTCAGTGAATGATCTCCCCTTTTCCATATATATACTCAGGTCTATACGCAAATTTCCCCAATGTCCCCCAAATGTCCTTTAGAGTCTAGTTTCTCTTCTCAAGGGCTGCCTCTGCTACTGGTACAGTGGGATGGGCATTTCTTTGAGCTCTGATACTATCAAAATTATTTTCTATAAAATTTTCTCCTCATTTGCTCTACTTTTTCCAGCACCCATGAATTTTCCTTTTTCTGCTTAGATATGCCCAAGGTATTGTTCATCCAGGATAGGGCCTCTCCTGACAAACGTGTGTTTGCTGTATTTTTTTTTATGTTGTTGTTTTTTGTTTTTGTTTTTGTTTTTTTTTTTAGTTTAAATTCAATCAATTAACATATAATGTGTTATTTGTTTCAGGGGTACAGGTCTGTGATTCATCAGTCTTATAAAATACCCACTGCTCATCACAAGGCATACCCTCCCCAATGTCTCTCCCCAGTTACCCTCCCTTCCAGCAACCCTCAGTTTGTTTCCTATGATGAAGAATCTCTCATTGTTTGTCTCCCTCTCTGGTATCTTTAAGTCCTGCTTTCTCCAGGCTCCCTCATCACATCTGGATTGTCGCCATTGTATGTGCCACCCTGTGATGAGTCCACTGTATTGTGGTTTCCCGCTCCCATGCTACTGGTTTTGGGGGGATTTCCCCTAATTCCTACATAATTGGGCTTCTGTGACTTCTTCAATTTCTCTCCCCTCTGATACCAATGAAGGTGTAAGTTGTGGGGCTCTCATTTATTCCTCTGTTTGTTTCAGAGTTTTGGAAGGAGAAAGATCTGTGGCTCTGGTTGCTATCATGTTCCTACTAGAACCCAGAACCTTTAGGTTCCTATTGCTAATAACCACCAAACCCAAATTTAGTTGTTGGATTATTCAATTTGTTGGATTATAATAGGCCCTGAGGTTATATTTGAGAGTGATAGTTGAGTATTTAAAAGGGGTAGGTAGGGCCTGGGTGTGGATTGCAACTATGTGCCACAGATCTCAGCCTCAGTTCCTAGGGAGTTGGTAATAGCAAACTAATTTCCATTGGTTTAGGAAGCATTGTCTCTCAACTGAAAAACTGATACATTCTAGTACATTTATGGAGTATTGACTCTTGAACCCTATTTTTTAAATTAAAGATGGTAATAGGCGGAACATGAGAGGTAATTTGTATTAACGAACATTTCATTCAGGTACTCTGGTTAAGTGTCTGCCAGAGAAAGAAAAGATAGGTGGACATTATGTCCATGATTCTTGTAAGCAAATGGACTTGATCCATTTTATGTTATGCTTATCATATTTTTTCTTATAGAATCTCAATAATTGTCTTTTGGAGAAATTTCTTCCAGAAACAACCGAGGAATGTTAAAATCATATAACATCTTTGTTAGTATCATTACTGAGTCTCATATTGTCTTCCAGACCAAGACATATTCTTTTTATTAAGCAAGACATGCTCTTTAAATTTTAATGGTTTTATAGTTATATTTTTGCAAAAAAAAAGTATTAAAAATCTAAATGTAATTTGAAAAAGTCTTATAAGGTATATTCCAAATATATTATTTAGTCTGATTATTTCTTTATATTTAAACAAAATAAAAATTTCCCTTGACCATTACTATTATCACTCCTACATTAGTCATTCTTATTTTAAAAAGTTCACTTAAGCATTTCGATATAATTTCCCCACCTAACGACTTTGCCATATATATTTACCATTTTCAAATAGATTTTGTAATTGATGAAGTATAATTTCACTGTGAAGTATGTTTTTATAATTCATAGGTTTTTCAACAAATTGTATTTTCTCTATCACAGATAATTAAAATACATCTACTTCACGCCACATTAATTTTAATTGTTTTACAATAGGAAAGCAAGTCGTACATAGGATATTTGATACTTGGAAGTTGCAGGGCTAAAGCAAGCCCCATTCCTCTGAGAGGGCAAAACGGATCCTGCCACTAGAGGACGCTGTGTAACTAGGGAACAGAATAATAGTTTCTCAGACTAAGAGGGATGACATTTAAAGATACAGATAAGTGTTCTCAAACATGCCTCCACAAAAAATGGCCAATTTACATTCTCACCCTTGTCTGAAAATTCCCAATGAACTTTACGTGCTACAAACATTGACTATTTTTCATTATGACTATATTTATCATTTACCAAATATATTTATTTTGAGCACCAAAATAATACAACCATTTTATAAAATTCAGAAAACATAAATAAGGAAAAAAGTAAATAAAAACTGCTACAATCTCACAGATCAGTAATAAGCACTGTTAACACTTTATGTAGGCATTTAGTGTGTATATAAATATCTACAGAGAGAGAGAGAGATTTAAGGGTTTCTCCCCCCAACACAATATTATATAGTTTGTTAGCTTTATTTGCTGAAGTATGTGTGAGTTTTATTTTAGTACATGAATAATATGAGAATAGCATGATTAAGTTAACTCCACTATTATTGAAAAATTACATTGTTTTTAATTTAGTATTGTTTAGATGTATCAGTAAAAACTTTTTTTTAAAGATTTTATTTATTTATTTGACAGAGAAAGGGAGAGAAAGCATAAGCAGGGTGAGCAGCAAGCAGAACGAGAAGGAGAAGCAGGCTCCCCACTGAGCAGGGAGTCTGAAGTGGGGCTCAATCCCAGGACCCTGGGATCATGACCTGGGCTGAAGATAGAGGCTTAAACGACTGAGCCACCCCAGGCTCTCTGAGATATATTAGTAAAAACTTATAAAAAATTCATCTGGGAGTTCTTCAAAATTAATTCTGATAAATGATATTGAAATACCGATGAATTGGATATAAATGAACTCTTGAGACTGCGACTTTTGAGACCACAAATTATTGTCTACTTAATTTGATTCTCTCTTTCAAAAAAATTAATATTTTATTTACTTATTTAAGAGAAAGAGAGGGTGACACAGAGAGAGAGCATGAACAGTGGGAGAAGCAGAAGGAGAGGGAGAAAGAGAAGGAGACTCCCTGCTGAGGAGGGAGCCTGATGCAAGGCCAGATCTCAGGACCAGGACCATGGGATCATGACCAGCAGACCCTCAACTGACTGAGCCACCCAGGTGCCCCTAATTTGATTTTCTCTTATAAAACATTCTTTGCTAGTATGTGGCCGGCCACATGCTCTTGAGGCAAAATGTCATGTGACAGAGCTCTGGCAATAAGACCTAATTGTAATTGAATGTCTGGAAAAGTTCTTTTAAAAGAAGGCTGACATTGTTGGCATTGTTCCCTTTAACGTTGGAATGTGACACAGGGTTGAGGTTTTAGCAGTCCTGTTGGCAAACAGAAACCTAGGAATGGCTAGACATGCATGCAGGCAAGAGAAGAGAGAGAGAGAATGGGGATGTGTTTTTATGGAGCTACCATACAGCCCTGGACCTTCTATCTCCAGTTTCCTCATTATGTGAGAAAATAAAACATCCCAATTGCTTAGGTTACTACTACTTCAGCTTTTGCTATGGACAATTTAATTCTTAATTGAAAAAATAGGAAAATGCCTTTGAGAAAGGTCTATTCCCACCAGCTATATATTAAAAAGCCTATTTCACTGTGCTCTTAGTGCCACTGGATATATTGTGTTTCAACTGATTTTTTCTAGTTTAATAGGTAATGATACTTGATTTGATTTACTTTACTTGATTACTACAGAGATTACATTTTTAAAAACATGATCAATGACCCTTTATACTTCTTTTAAAAATTATGTTCCTTTGCGGATGCGTGGGTGACTCAGTTGGTGAAGTATCTGACTTCAGCTCAGGTCATGATCCCAGGGTCCTGGAACTGAGCCGGTGTTGGACTCCCTGCTCAGCGGGGAGACTGCTTCTGTCGCTCCCTCTGCCACCTCCCCGCTGCTCACACTCTGTCTTTGTCTCTCTCTCTCTCAAATAAATAAATAAATAAATAAAATCTTTAAAAAAAAATATGTCCCCTTTGTCTATTTTTCCACTAACATATTTGCCTTACCTAATTTACAAAGTTTCCTTAAGAATGGAGACTATTAACCTTTACTTTACATATATATTTTATGATTTTTCTATTTTATTCTTTATTACTTGTTACAATTTTTATTTTTGTGCAAATTTATTTTTTTCATTGTGTTTTCTGTTAATACTTCAATGCATGAGACATCCTTGAAGTTTTTCTGTCCCCAAAATCAAATATTCACCCTTCTTTCTGGTTATGTTTTAATCAGAGTATTTCATCTAAGTCTTTTATTTAGCTAAAGTTCAGTTTTACATGAGAAAAGTATACAACTCAAGTTTTTTTCTCCCCCCATGGTGAACTATTTATCTTCATATCTTCTATCAAACAATAACTTATATTCCCATCTTGTAAATACTTTATTTCTCATCTTGATTTATTTTATGTTCTATTTTCTGTTTCCTGATTACTAAAACAATAATCTCACGGATATCTACTGTCTACCAGAATTGCTGCTGAGTGATGAAACAAACATCTTGTCCAAAAGGAATTAGTTTATTTTGGAAATAATTCAATCATTTCTTTTAGTAAGATGTGATCAGAGCTGGCAAAAGGGATCACCATTGGGTATTCTCTTTTTCATTCTACTCCTATATGGGATTATAAATCAAAACCATCTTTCACACATTTCATTGTCTAGATCATTCCAGAAAATGTGTATGTATCAGCTAACCAGGCACTGGGGCACAATGTGCTTGGTTTGTGTAATACTGGTAAGATTGAGTTACGAGTGTCATGGCCTCTACTGTGATCTGCCTTCATGGGGATTTAGTTCTCTTGATTTTGAATGTCATCTAGCTCTGCTAATGATTCCAGAATGTATGGTGTCCTAGTGCCCTCTGGAGCCTTCTGTAGAATTCACCCATATGCTACATTAGCTCAGTCACCCTGCAGAAATACCGATAATGCAGAAACACCTCTATTAGGTCACCAGCAGGACCTGCCTGAAAGGAATGATGTTCCCCAGAGAAGGAGTGTAACCATGCCATCAAAAAGGTTTTCTACTGGCCCAGGTTTTCAAGCAAGATACAGAATCTGTCAAACTGTCAGAAACCCAGCATGGAATGAGTCTGTATGAAGCCAAATCACAGTGCCATTGTCAGAAGGGAACTTCACTGCCCTTCTTCTTTTTCTTGAAATAAACAAAAATAAAGGTTTTCAATATCACTGCTTTATTTCTTGGCTCCAATGGCAACAATGTTCCCTTTTATGATCAAATGAAGTTAAAATTACATTTTTAAGGAAATTGCTATGTTTTTTGTTTGTTTGTTTGTTTTCTCTCAACCTCTGAAATCAAGTGGGCCATTACTTTGTGAGCTAAAACTTGAAAACAGAGTAATGTCACATTCGTTACCCTTTGTAAAAAGTCTCAAGCAGTTATTGCAGGACCAAGCTGGGAAAGATTTCCATTTGAGTCTCAGAGGAAAAAAAAAAAAAATTAAGAGCACAAAATATTGACAGCTGTATTTCCAAGCATGTCCTTCTTTGGTGACAACTATGATTTCAATAGTCCCGTATATCCCCAATTTCTTTGTTGCAGGTCTCAGAGGAATAAATATTTCTCATAGCACACCACTATAAAGCTTATCTGGAGTTTAGCTCTGAACACCTGGCACTCTACTATTCTGATGTGCCAGGCCGGACCACACAGAGTTCAAGAGCATTCTCTTCTGCCTCTCCTCATGTAAGGCTGACAACCAGTGTGTACGCGTGGCTAAGTTCCCCTGGGCCTAAGTCAAATGTCAATCATGGCCCTAGGGACCTCAAAATGCCCAAAGCGAGAAGGAGAACAGAAATTTAAAAATCAAGGAGAAAGAAAAAAAAAAAAACAAGGAGAATGGGAGTGTTTGTCAATCATTCTGATACATCTATATTCCTCCCACTAAGATAATTAATTGCCTAACACCATGGCTGCCGTGTCTGCTAGAGTTACCTCATAATGGTGCCAAAAAAGTTGCATGCATACACTTTGGCATATGAGAGACACCATGATTAGAGAAGCCTCAGTCTCCCACTCTATGTTAGTGGAGTTGAGACTGACCAGAATTCAGAAAATGAAGACAACATAGAGAGATTCTTCTAGGACATGAGACTTGATTAACGAGGCTTATGGGCCTTGTACCCCAATTCTGCATTGTATAAAAGTTAAAAGGAAATGAAGTTTCAGTAAAAACATTTTTAAATCTTTTTTTTTTCTTTTTGAGGGGTGTGTGTGTGTGTGTGTGTGTGATAGCCAACTTTCGTTTGAAGAGTATATTGAATGGTTAATATTAAGATATAATAATAGACAATTTTCTAAAAGGTTTCTGAGATAGACAGGATTTGACATTTTCTAAGTGAGTATGTGACTATCTATCACCACCTTTTGGAGGCTAATAAATATTGCACAATGAATCTATATCACAGATGTTACATCTGTCCCTAGATGCTAGTCTTATAAAGAGATTATAATAGTGTTCCTGTGGTGGGAAAGTCACTTACATTCTTCTTTTGCATTTAAAAAAGTTTTGTAATTAAAATTATCCGAGGTGTAAGCTAGTAAGAGACTTTTTGTATGGATGAGAGATTATAGGACTTCACATGTATATGACAGCATATATTTATAGAGTAAGTAACATCTAATTCAATGTAATCCTTTGATGAGAAAAAAAAAAAGTTTAGATAAGTACTTCTGCCAGATCACAGATAAACACCATGGTTGTTTGTTTCCAAGTCCTGGGCTCTTGCCATTAGACAAGAGGTTATTTCTAAGAGCACTTCCCCACTCTCTCTGCCTGGTTCACTCATCCATTCAAAAGATGTACAGGAAGCTAGAGAGGCCCTCCCACTCCTCCCACCCTATGTCTTGCTCATGCATCCAAGTCCAAGTGTGCTTTGTCCTAAGCACTGCAGAGGAGACAGATGCCTTAACAGAGTTCTAGGGTAAATGGGGTTGATGACTACTCCAAGAGGAGACGCCAAGATGCAATGGCAGCAAAAATAGAGCCTGAGTCAATCTCACAGTTGGTGCTGAATTAACATTTCTTTTCTTCTGCTTCCCCTTGAACCACGTCCTTAACTCTGTATTAGCTTTTCTAGTTCCTTTCCCTACATTTTTCTAACACCAAAAGTTGCAATAATTACCTCTCATTTATAGGGCTTAGTCCTCATTTCTGTCTTTGGTCATCAGGAATATAAGAGAGCATACTTCCATAGCATTCTGCCTCCACAATGTGCAAGCCTTGCTGTTATACAAGCTATCTGGTATTTGCCTTTGTTTCTGGAGTTTCCAAGATAGGTCCCCATTCTGACTTCTAAATCCAGGAATTCTGATCCCCTTGGAGAGTCTCTGTTCGGAATTTGTCATCAGTCCTTTCATTCTTTGAATGTCAGGAACTCAGTCCTCACCAACACCCGCCACATTAGTTTGATGAGATTTTTCACATCATTAGGGTTTTGTTTGTTTGTTTTGCTCATGTATGTGGATGTCTTCAACTACATTCTGTTCCAGTTTTGCTCTTGCCCCTTAGGAATGTTCCTGACATCTCCATCTCGTCCTTGGTTCTATTCTGGATTTCTGCCCTCAATTGCTACCTAAAACTGGGAAATCAGTATGATATGTTCATGCTCTGCTTGGGGACCAGTCGTTTCTTGCACGTTCATACTTACACAGTTGTCCTTTGCCCATTCATGGTTTTTCTTCCCCTCAATCTCTACTTTGACCTTGGGATTTTTGGTAATTCTTTCCCTAGAATTCATATCCCAGAAATTACTTATTTTTTCCCTGACCACCATTACCCACTACCATTCCTAATCACCAGGTAACATTTACCGCATACTTACTGACAAGTAGGTAAGTACTAAGAAGTATCTAATATTCACTACCTTACTCAAGCCTTCTAAAATCAATGTGAAATAGCTATTAGGATCATCCAACTCCCCACATAAGGATTCAACCATATTAGGCTCCAAGTTCTTTCTGGAATTAATTTAAATGAATTTTTGCTTTACAATGGAAGAACCTGGGGTTTAGGAATAGTTTGTATCTTCTCCAACAGGCAATTAGTCATAATAATAGCTAACTTTTATTAGGTGCTTACTATGTTCTAAATGGTATTCCAAGTGCTTTTACAAGTATTAGTCGTTTTGTGTGTGTGTTTTTTCCTTATCTGGTCATCCCATGAAAGAAAAATACAAAATGTTTCTGTGTTCTTAGAAGAATGGAACTAGTGCTGCAGGAAAAAATTTTTCATTTACCTTCCTACATTCAATAGCTAGATCTAAGAAGTGAACTAAAAACAGACAAACAGTAGAAAAGTTATATAAATTTATTGATTTTTAATATTATGTGCATAGTTGCATCATAGGGAAAAAAAAAGTGATAACCCAAAAAAGCAAGGAGATTTGGGAGCTTGTATGTGGAGTTCACATAAGGGAAGGGGAGTGAGAATTTAAGCAATTTAGAGGAGAATAAATGGTTTTTAGGAAAGATGAATATGCCTTTAGAAAACCAGATGGGAAATGAGACAGTCTGTGACAAAGTTTTTCTGGGTGTGCTGTTGATTTCTAGTCTCCTGTCCTGTGATAAGAGTCATTCTTCTCTAGCTGATGAGACTTCCAGGGAGGGGAATTGATGACAATTAACTTTATTTTGAAGGAGCTATCTTTGGGGAAAAAAAAAAAGTGGGTTCAAAGAATGCATCTCTGAATTTGCTGTTTTTTAAATGCCTTCAATTCAAAATAATCAATATACCAAAGCAGCATATTTTGCACTGGCATGTCCTGAAGTTCTTCAAGACAAATGGGCAGAAATTTCAGAGGCAGCATATTCAGTAAAAGCAAACCTTACTATGAACCACTCCTTATCCTAATGATATCTTCTACCAAGTTATATGTAAGCAAAGTCTGTGCAACAAGGCTCCAAGGGTGCTATGGAGTGGATTCCAGAACATGTTAGAGTTAAAAAAATTAAAAAAAAAAAAAAAGGTTAAAAAAAAATCTGTGCTGTCTTTAACAGCAAAACACTTTGGGTAAGATCAATCTAAACAAAAGAACAGAGATAATTGGGCACTTGGCTTGTCCTTATTTATGTAAGAAAGCATGGTATGGAAAACCCCGATGGGAGAATTTTATGTAAGTAAAAATTCAAGGGTGGTATGGAGGCACAATGATTATTTTCACCGACTACTCTCTACTCTGACCAAAAATTCCAACATCCTAATTGAAGATATATTCACAGAAATTATTTTTTCCACTCAATTTCCTCAAGCATCTTGCATTAGTGTCTTTCTATGTTGGTGGTTTTCTAAGCCACACAATTTGATTACTTTCATGGTACCCGCATCCTTGAACAAATGTCTTGTATTTATTAAAAACTTACTGTATGATGTTTGGAACTTGCAGTAATTTCTTGGATCAGAAAATATGACTTTCATGAAATAGAGTGGATTTACTGCATCTGAATTATAATGGGGAGCCTACTGAATGTTATTTCAAAGATTTTTGCAAACATTAAAATAACATGCACCAACTTTCATATTTTCTTTTGGTTGAGCATCACAAAGAAAGATTAGGTGTAAATACTTAACTTAATCCTTCCCTCCTAAGTGAGTTTCCTGAGATAAGTCTACTTATCCAGATCATAACTGCAAAGGATGTTCCATCCTGTACTCAGCAAACTTGTTCCCTTAGGTATTCCCAAGGCTTTGTCTGAAAACCAACAGGAAAAAATAAAGTCAAAGAACAAAAAGAAGCGTATTAAATACTGTAAGTAGTCAATATAAAACAAGATAAATGTGTCTGTAAATTATATTTCATTCTGAAATTCTAGAATGGAAAAAGAAGGCTGCTTTTACATGGATTTTTGTTATGAAGTCCAACATTTTACAGATCAGGTCATATTCTCTCCAGAAAAGAGCTACAAAACTCAGTAGACAAAATCTGGCTTTTGAAGCTGGAGAACTTAGTATATTCAAGCTCTCATCTGCCACTGGGTGACCCGAACAACTCTCATTATCTCAATCAGACAACTTCACTCATCTGACAATCCAGGAAATGGTAATAATACCCACTTCACAGGGTTATTACAAAAATAAGTAGAATAATTTGTGATAGTGTCTTGTATTTATTCAAGAAACATTTTCTGAGACTATTAGGACCAGTTACCAAGGTTATACAGATGAAGAAAATAAAGAAGTAGTTTGTGAAATTTAAAGCAATATACAGGGCACCTGGGTGGCTTAGTCAGTTAAGCATCTGCCTTCAGCTCAGGTCATGGTCATGGGGTCCTGGGATGGAGCCCCACATAGGGTTCTCTTCTTAGTGGGGAGCCTGCTTCTCTCTCTCCCTCTGTTCCTCCCCCTTCTCTGTGCTCCCTCTCTCTAATACACAAAATCTTATAAAAAAAATAAAGCAATATACACATTATGTAGCTTCATTCAGGGTCTTAATTAATACACTGACTACTATATAGTTTAGTCCTGATATTTAACTCTAGAGTTTAAAAATAATCTTATTATGTAGTATACTGAACAGATCAAATGTATACAGTAACGCAAAGGAAAATCAGTTACGTAATTTCTAACAATGCCCAAATCCAGCCCTGCATACCCTCTACACACACTTTTTTCTCTCTGATAACTTTCAGTATACAAAACTCCTGCTTCATCCTGCTTTCCTTATATTAAAACACAACCGCTTGGCTTCTTCAAATTGCAGGGAACTGGGATGATGCTTCATTGTTGGCTGATTTTGGAATTAAACTGCACAATGACAGAAAGACAACAAATTGTCATTGTAGTGGGTGTTAGAGAACAATTAGATGTTTGCATATCAGAAGAAGAAACATCCCTAGTGCCTATGACAAATGCATGAAATCAAGCAATTTAGGAGTCTCAGCTAACAAAACCATCATGACACATTTGTTGTGAGATTCTCTCTGAGTTTCCAGCTAATGCTGTTCTATCAATGTTTTGAAACAGCTAAGATATGAATTCTCAAAGTATGTAATATGATGATTTCCAGGTAAGAACTTCTCGACATCTTCCATTTCATCTTTTCTTTTATCAACCATCTTCATTAATCATGTTCATATGGTAGTTGGCCATGTCAAGCTCACCCTGCGTGTTTCTCTTTTTTTTTAGGGAGATCCGTAAGCTGCATCTTTAGGATTGTGTCACCTAGCTATTATGTTAAAGTGAAGTACTGTCCTGAGTATAGGACCTTAAGTGTCAAAGGGTCTCTGTGCAGGTTCCAGAATTTGAGGAGTGCAGTAGAATGTTCGTGTTTACTAGAGAAAAATCACTCAGCTTGGTAGTTTACATGCACACATATTTTCATGCAGACACAGATATGGTGGAATCCAGGCTCTGCCATGTATTTACTATGTCAACTTTACCATTTAATTTAACTTTCTAAGTTTTCGTTTCCTCATCCAATATATGTATATATCATACAATAATGACAGCCCACACCTAAGTGGTTGTGATGACCGTTTAAAAACTGGAGACATGTCATGACATTATTACCATGTTTGATATTTAGTAATCTCTCAATGCTATAAATGTTCTTGTACATAACCATAGAGATTAGAAGTATCCTGGCGGGATTTGCAACCTAAGGACAACAAAGATATCAATCTTAGGAACACATAGAAGTCTGCAGAGACCCAGAAAAACAAAACCCAAAAAGAAACCACCCAATGATCAAAGGGAGAAAAAAGGTCATGAAATAAACATGTCCCTCGTGCTCGTGATGTGACAGGAGTTCTACACACATCGTCTCATTGAATTCCACCCTAACATACCTTTTAAAGAAGGAATTATCACATAACTTATTTGAAAGAAAAAGAGTCTAGGAAATAGATAAACTACATAGTTGTTGCATTGCAGAACTAACCTTTGTTATTTGTTACATAAATAGATAATTACATAGTTGTTGCATCACAGAACTAACTTTTGATCCTGTGTCTGTCTGACTTCGTGGTCTTTCTCCCCACCACAGCCCGAAAAGAGATAGCAGGCATGCTCACAATAGGAAGTTGGCAGGTAATACCTATTCAGTGCAAATAGCTGAGCATACTGGATCATAGCAGTGACTAGATTGCGTCTGAGAGCACAGATACGTCTCTGATTCTCCAACAGGGGTTATTTCTCACAGGAAATGCTTGGGAACTTCACCCCCAAGGTACGACACAAATGACTGGGTCTCACTTTATAGATATGTGTCTACCAGTGACCATGCTTATCTGAGTAGGTGATCAAAGAGCAGTGTTGATAAAATGTGCCTAAGAAGCAGAATGCCAGTGACTCCTTATGGGCTCAACATCATGAAAGTCATATAAAATAGCCAGTCTAATAATTAAATAACAGTGTTTATTATAGGACGGTGCTTCTAGGTCAGACCTATAATGGGTTATCGTCCTCACACTAACACTATTTTTTGTAAGATTCCTGCAAGACTGCTGTTAGTGTTCCTGTTCTATAGGATTACAATGTAAGGCTTTAAAAGATACTATAATTTGCTGCAGGTCATGTGATTAAATGACAGAGAAATCAGATTGTATTAGAAACTGAGAAGGGTGCTTGGCCAGCAGGCAGGGCACAGGAATCCCACTCATATCAGAATTAGTAAAACCTCCTGTAGATTATTTTATCTTTCAATATCTAGTAGCATGCCAAGAAGAAAGAGCACTTGACACTGACAAAGGATTCTTTGTCTTTAGTTTTGTTTCATGTTAGAAAGTGTAGCCATGGACATATTCAATTAAACTATTTGACCCTCAGTATCCTCAGTTGTAAAATATGGGAATAATAATTCCCCTGTCTATTTTACTGGGCAGTAATAAGACTATAATGAAATCATGAATTGGCACTACATAAATTCAAAGATAATATGCAAATGTGACATTATTTTTGCCTATCTCCCTGGAGCTACATTTGAATAAAATGGGTTAATACATATGAAAATGCTACCCAATTAGAATAAAAAATCAAGAATCATTAAGGATAACTGTAACCATTCCTGGGAGGTATATAGGTGTTTGAATATTTATATGGGAAAGTGATTGTTGAGCTTTGTATTCTCATTGTTAATATTATCCAATAATTTTTTAACAATTATATTTATTAAAAACTTAAATTTTTTCATGTAAAGAAAACAACATTTACTGGGGATAGCTGACTTTTCCAGGACCATATAATTAGTTCGCAATAATAATGGGACCAGAATTTGGATTCTGTACTTCACAACTTTATGTGTTTTCCCAAATCACAGTGCCTTCTTATATAAAAGTGGATTTTTATGTCTAATGGAGGTATGTTACAAAAATTTTTTTTTCTTCAAAGTACTTGTATTTTAATAGCCATCTTTTAGCCCAAAACTTTTTACAAGGCACTTATGAAGACAGTTTTCCAGTTCTCTAATGACTTATATAGAAAGGTATTTTGTTCGTTTGTTTTTTGCTTTGTTGTCTTGTTTTATTTTTATTTTTTTTCTGCTTTAATAGACCTTACTTCTGCTTTTGGATATTCCCCCATAACCCCTGAGATAGATCCTATTTCCAATCTCCCTCCTTTTTTCGATCTTCCCAACCTTCTCCAGATTCCTGGTCCTCTGAGTAGTAAGCCAGGGATATATTCTCCCCATTCTGCTGTGTGGTTCCTGAGACTAAATTTGGCTGTGTCTAGTGGCAGGAGGATGGAGAGAGGGGAAAAAAAAAACAAACAAACAGGGATCACTCCAAACTTTTGGGATCACAATTCCTCTGGTCAGAGAGAAGCATTCTTGTACTTCGGTATTTCAAGTGCCTGCAGAGTCCCTTTTGAACCCTCACAGAATTGGCGGAAGGGCCAGGAAAGAGGGAAAAGGGGGGTGGAGATTTCTCTCACTAGCTCTGCTCTGCAGGGGTTCCCCTTCCAATTCGGTGGATTTAAAATTAGGGCTTGGTAGGGAGAGGGTGGTGGGTCTATAGACGCTGGGGAGGGTATGTGTTATGGTGAGTGCTTTGAAGTCTATAAACCTGGCAATTTACAGACCTGTACCCCTGGGGCTAATAATACATTACATGTTTATAAAAAAATTTAAAAATTATAAAAAAAATTAAAAAACAAAATTAGGGCTTGTCCCTGAAATCTTCTTATCCATAGCTGGTGCACATTGCCAGGAGTTATTCTGCTTTTAAAGGTAGACTGGGAGAAATAGGAAGGGAAAAATAACAAACAAATTCACCATCACATAATTCATATTGATGGAGATCATGTCATATAAACACATTTTGAACAGGTAGGTAGTTAGCTTTGCTAGTGTAGGAGCATCAGTGAATCGAATAAACTTAACACAGTTATCAGAAAGACAGAATAAGAAGACCTCACACTATGATAATTTACTAACTTAATAGTTTTCCTGTTGAGACCTAAGTGGTCATATACTTCCATAGGTGACTTTCTTCTGCTAAGGCTTAACCCTTTTTCAAAAATTTCTAAATTTGAGTTTTAATTTTTACAGCTTTATTGAGATATGATTGACATATTACTTTTCATAAATTTAAGGTGTACAATGTGTTGATTAGGTAATGTCTGTTTTGCAAAATAATTACCACCATAGGGGTGCCAGGGTGGCTCAGTGGGTTAAGCCTCTGCCTTCAGTTCAGGTCATGATCTCAGGGTCCTGGGATGAAGCCCCGCATGGGGCTCTCTGCTCAGCAGGTAGCCTGCTTCCCCTCTCTCTCTGCCTATCTCTCTGCCTACTTGTGATCTTTCTTATCCTGTCAAATAAATCAGTTAAATCTTAAAAAAAAAAAAAATTACCACCATAGCTTTAGCTTGCACCTACAATATATCACATAATGACCATTTCCTTTTCTGTGGTAAGAGCATTTAAGGTTTATGCTCTTTGTAACTTTCAATTATATAATACAATATTATTAATTATAATCATCATGGTGTACATTAGATCCCCAGAGCTTATTTATCTTATAAGTGGAACTCTATACCCTTTGGCCAATATCTTCCCATTCACCCACCCCCCCTACCCCCGATAATCTTTTGTTTCTGCACTTCTCCCTTTGTTTCTACAAAAGATTTTAGATTTCACATATAAGTGACATCATATAGTATTTGTCTTTCTCTGACATCTTTCACCTAATGTAATACCCTCTAGGTTCCTCTCTATGTTGTCACAAATGGCACGATCTCATTCTTTTTGTTGGCCGAATAATGTGTGTGTGTGTGTGTGTGTGTGTGTGTGTGACATTTTCTTTATCCATTCATCCACAGACAGACCCTAAGGTTGTTTCCACATCTTGGTTTTTGTGAATAAAGCTGAAGTGAAGATGGGAGTATTGTTATCTCTTCAATATCCTGTTTTCATTTCCTTTGGATATGTACCCATATTGCTAGATCTTATGCAGTTCTATTTTCAATTTTTGAGAAAACTCCATACTATTTTCCATAGTGGCTGCACCAGTTTATACCCTCATCAACAGTTCATGTTCTCTTTTTTCCACATCCTCACTGATATTGTTCTTTCTTATCTTTTTGATGATAACCAAACAGATGTGAGGTGATATCTCATTGTGGTTTTGATTTGCATTTTCCTGATGACTGTGATGTCCAGCACTTTTCATATCACTGTTGGTCATTTGTATGTCTTCTTTGTAAAAACGTCTACTCATTTCCTCTTCCCATTTTTAAGTCAGGTTTTTGTTTGTTCATTCATTTGTCTGTTTGTCATTGAGTTGTATGAACTCTTTATGTGGTTTTGGATATTAATCCCTTATAAGACAGATACGTGACTTGCAAATACTTTCTCCCTTTCCACAAATTGGCTTTTCATTTTGTTGATTGTATCTTTTGCTGTGAACATGTTTTTTGGTTTGATTTAGTGGTCCTTATTTACTGGTTTTTGTTTTTGTTGCTTGTGGTTTTGAGGTCATATCCAAAAAATTGTTGTCAAGACCAATGTAAAAGAGCTTTTCCTCTATGTTTTCTTCTAGGAGACCTATAGTTTTAGGTCTTATGTTTAAGTCTTTGATACACTTTGGGTTAATTTTTATAAGTGGTGTAAGATGGGATCCAATTTTATTTTTGTCCATTTGGCTATCTAGTTTTCCCAGCAACATTCATTGAAGAGACTATTCTCCGATCGTCAATTAGTAGTTGAATGTATAGGCAAGGATTTATTTCTGGGCTCTCAATTCTGTTCTATTAGTCCATACGTCTATTTTTATGCAAATACCCTACTGTTTTGGTTACTATAGCTTTGTACTATAGTTTGAAATTAGGATTCTTTCTCAGAATTGGTATTTGGTATTTGGTATTTCTCAGAATTGCATGGATATTTGGCATCTTTTGTGTAGCCATAAAAATTTTAAGATGCTATTCTTTCTATGTGAAAAATGCCATTGAAATTCTGATAGAGATTATGTTGAATTTATATATGGCTTTTTGCATTATGGACATTTTCATAATATTTGTTCTTCTGATCCATGAACATAGAACATTTTTTCAATGTTTGTGTCATCATCAATGTCTTTCATCAAAGTCTTAGTTCTCAGTGTAAAATCTCTCACCTCCTTGAGATGATGCAGGTAGAAATGTACCTGTCTTCCCATTCTTCTTGTGCAATTATCCTCATAAATTCGTTGTTGTTGTTCCACTCTGTTGTTAAAACTTCTGAAGTAAACTCTAGAGGTCTCCCAGAGCTGATTTTACTTGTGAATAGTTGTCCAATTAAGGGCCTTTGTTAGGGGGGTGGGGAGATTGAGTTTTCCTGGGTCACCATTTTGGTCTCCTTCAGCACTTCTTATTCCAGAGGAACTTGAACTTCTCATAAGTCTACTTTCCCATAGAGTAAGGCTTTCACCACATTTCCCTGCATGCATGCTAGCTAGCATTTGTTCCAATTTCAAACCACCAAAATAGACCTGGATTTAACATTCAAAATTGTGCTGAAAGAATGTAATTATTTTAGAGGAATAATTTCAAGCCAGAAACTGGTTAAGCAGTTTCAGGGTTCTAAGTAGATCATAATTATGGTTACTTTTGTTCTCTGGTTACATTGGCCTAGGGGACACCTGTGTGGCTCAGTTGTTAAGGTTACATTGGCCTAGGGCACAGAGGATTGTTATTTTGAATCAATTTAAAGATTTGTCAAAATATTTGTACCCTTTTAATCAAAATGAAGTGTTTTGCTGTTGACTATGCCATACAAAGCAACTTAAGTTAATTGAACACTTTGAAATTGAAGTTGTTTTACTATTTTTTTTCTTATTCAGTAAACACATAAGGGCAACTATTTATGTCCAGTTGAAATCACGTCCCTCTCACTTGATGACCGTAAAATTGTAACGTTCTTTAAAAGACATAGAATTTTATATACATGTCTCAAAAATAATGAATGCTATCTATCTTATTCAGCTGACTGCTAGGTCAAATAGATTCTATCCAGTCCCTTGAGAAAGATAGCATTTGGTTTGATGATAAATGACACCCTTAAAGAAAAAAAATCCATTCTAAACTTTGAACATCAGCTAATCCTCCTCAACTACACTTTTTGACTAGACTCTGACAATGGATAAATATGTGTATACTTCAGAAGTACAATAATTAGAGTTAGCAGGTAATTAGAAAAGAAACATGATTAGATGATAGATAGATAGATTGGTAGATAGATGATAGATAGATAGAAGATGCATGGCAGAAGTGAAATATTTTAAAGGAATTATCTTCCTCATGATGTAGAGCTTGATTTTGCTGGCCCCATTAGGCACTGACTTGGGGAAACTTAGGAAAACATTCTATATGCAGACTGATATGGAAAATACTCATGAAAGAAGCATATATATCAGAAAAAGGGAAAAATAAAAACTATTAGCAAATTCAATATCAACATAGTATTAAACATAATCATTACCATAAATACAGTGCTTTCTCTGACTAATATTGAAGTTATCTTATTAGCATGCTTGGTCACAACCTGGGGGAGATGTTATTAACTGTCCACATTTTGTGAAACCTAAATGAAGTTCAGAGAAGTTAGGTCCTTCCTCTAATGCTACGCAGAAAGGACAGGTAGATGACAGGGCCTCCAGCCCCTTTTCATTGAGCTGTACAATAAAAGATTCAAAAGAGAACCAAGTCCTAGAGAATTGAAAGGTAGAGACAAAAATCAGTGGGAGAGTTAATTCCCAAGATTGTGGGTGTCCTAAAATCATCTAGAAAGTCAAGGTTAGGGCCTGTCTTTACAAAGAGACCAAGATGAGCATATATGCCTGATTATAGGTCCAATGCTAGGTTGGATAATAATTACAACAAAACAAAACAAAACAAAACAACAACTTATTTAGATGATTCTTTAAGTAGATGGCTGTAGGAAGAAAAGGTGGCATTTGTATCCATAGCTCTCCCAAAACAATTGGAAATGCTCCTCTCTTTGTTAGTATATGATACCAGAGGATATATAAAGGTATTAATTGTATTATGCTTTGGATAAAAGGAGCTACTATGAGAATAGTCTTTCCCTAAAACATAATTTATTCACATTGGATTTTCACTTTCTAAAAAAAATTTTTTTTTAGGGTAGGAAAATCATATTTTCTCTGCCTGTCTGAGTTCTTGGCTTTGATCCCCTGTAATTAAAGACAGATTAACAAGAGAAAAGTAAACAGGAGTTTATTAATGTATATACCTCATGTATACATGGAAGGTACTGAGGGAAATGGAGAAACTCCCTGGTATGGCCCAAGCCAGTAATTTAAATGCTATCTGAATTCAGCTAAAGACAAGAGGAAAATGGCAGGGCCGGGAGTTATGGGAGGTTAGCAGGAAAAGCTTGGTAAATAAGGCTAAAGTTGTTACATAGATTTAAGTCCTGCCTTTGTCATTGACGAAAATCTCATGATTTAGAGTCATCCTTCTTTTCCTGGTACAGAGAGGGAGACAAGTTTATAAATGGAGATTTCCTTTATAAATGTGAAGTTCCCTTACAAAAGGGTCACTTCTGTTTTCAGAGTTTCTTCTTTGTCTGCAGTTTCTCAGAACAATGTTTATGCCAAGGTGGGATATTCTGCTACCCTTTGCTTACTTCCCATTTCTCAAAAACATCGAAGGTCATCTCTAAACTAGATTCTAAATAATCTTTCTGCCTAACATTTAAAATTCTCAATTTTTCTCCAGCATTCATTTTCATATCTTATCTTCAAATCAGCTTTCTAACTTTCCACTTCTCATTTAGTTTCTCAACTCAAAAAAGTTAAAATACATCTCCAGAGTCTTCATACTAGGGTTAATTTACAATGATCTCAAGCTAGTCCTTGGAAATATATCTTATTTAGCTTCTCACCTTTTCTTACTAATGGCTGCTTTTCATCCAGCTAAGGTCTCTGGCAGGTTTTCTGATTTCCAGACAGTTCTACCCAGTGTGTTCTGGTGTCTATGGCCTTTTTGCAACTCTTAAGTATTTTCTTTTTCTTTTTATTTTTATTTTTATTTTATTTATTTATTTTTTTTTTTACAGAGAGATCACAAGTAGACAGAGAGAGAAAGGGGGAAGCAGGCTCTATGATGAGCAGAGAGCCCGATGTGGGGCTCGATCCCAGGACCTTGAGATCATGACCTGAGAGGAAGGCAGAGGCTTAACCCACTGAGTCACCCAGGAGCCCCAAGTATTCTCATTTTTGATCAAGGAAAATTAGTGTTTGAATTAGACTCCTAAACATGTTTTAAATCTGGTAGTAGTCAGAGTTAATATGTCTTGTGCTATATCATCTATCTTTTGATTGTTTCTTTTTCTTTTTTTAAATTAAATTAAATTTTCAAAATTTAAATTCAATTAACATAGAGTGTATTATTAGTTTCAGTGATTCATCAGTTAAATGTTTAGATTTCATCATGGTGCCAATTTCAATTTAATTTAACTTGCTTTTAAGTAGTGCTTTATGATGTGAATTGTACTTTGGGAACACCAGATTTTTTTTTTCTTTTTTGAAATTAAATTTGAAAATTCTTATTAATTGCACACCGTGCAAAAGACACACCATAATGTCCAACTCAAATCCTATTTATGACTTTCTCAACCTCTTTTGAACACAGTGGTCTTTTCCTTAATTCCCACAGATTACAGTCACACAAAATCATATTCCCTAAGATATTTTCTATGTTTAATGGTTCAAAATTATAGCTACAACTTTGCTGAGGGACTATGGCATTGGTAAAATTAACCTCCTATCTTTTTATCAGAAACATAAAATGTATGTTTGGGTTACTTAGTACTGTAAATGGTTGTCAAATATGAAATATGCACATTTCCAAGAAGTATAATATAATTTCTGATTTATTTAAACGTGAAATTGAAAACAACAGAAAGCTAAGCCATAAAACATATTTAATAGTTAAAATAAGAAACCTGCTTCCCAGGTAGCTTCTTTTACAGCTTATAACTACATTTATCTCAACTATCATACCTTCTATCTCCAGTACACTGCACAAATGGACTAATAGCAAGCAAACTATCGACCTTACCTCATCCCAAAGATTTGGCCCTCATCTTAAAAGCAGCAATAAATCCTCACATTCCCCCACACAGCTCATCATCAGTTTGCTGAATCAGCATTCTGGATCATGCCGACTCTATTTCCAGAAATAATGCATTCCTGAAGCAATATTCCCAGATATGCTGAATCAGCATACTGAAGGACAGGCAACACAAAGAGATGCCTTTAAATGTTGTGTCTGAGCCAAAGTCTATCATGTATTCAACACGTAGACAAACACATACAGGTGGCAAGAGATTTTTTAACCTAATACAAGCCATACGCATGTAAGTGCTTGTAGTTTTTCACTTGATTAAAGAAATTTCACTTTCTGTCTATGAGAACAGGCTATAAAACCATGAAGTTGTTTTCATAAGTTTCCAAATTTGATGCATTACTATGATTATAGGATTTGATAAGATGGCCTATGACATTCTGTCTTATTTAAATCAACTTGACTCTGTGATGCTGCCATATTGTTAAAACCTATATTTTGATTTGTCATGTCTATTTCAGAAATGCCTCACCTATTGATTGGTAAGAAAATCATTTATTGGAACTCTAAGAGCTGGTGATCCAATCTATGTTAATCTAGACTCACATTTATTAAAAAAAAAAAAATCTGGGGCGCCTGGGTGGCTCAGTGGGTTAAAGCCTCTGCTTTCAGCTCAGGTCATTCTCCCAGAGTCCTGGGATCGAGCCCCACATCGGGCTCTCTACTCAGCAGGGAGCCTGCTTCCTCCTCTCTCTCTGCCTGCCTTTCTGCCTACTTGTGATCTCTGTCAAACAAATAAATAAAATCTTAAAAAAAAAAAAAATCTCTAGATGCTTACAGCTAATGGGTTTAGAATTGTCTGTGAGTTGTATCTATTCTTGGTTTTTATCATTATAAAAAAAAGCTAATTGAAAAGGCATTATCGGGGTGCCTGGGTGGCTCAGTGGGTTAAAGCCTCTGCCTTTGGGTCAGGTCATGATGCCAGGGTCCTGGGATCAAGTCCCACATCAGGCTCTCTGCCTAGCAGGGAGCCTGCTCCCCCCTCTCTCTCTGCCTGCCTCTCTGCCTACTTGTGATCTCTGTCTGTTAGATAAATAAATAAAATCTTAAAAAAAAAGAAAAAAGAAAAAGCATTATCTTCAGATGTCCATCTTATAGTGGGTTTAACCTCCTCCACTGACAAATACACACATAGACATTCCTAATAATCCATAGCAGCTAAAATCTTTGGCATTAGTATGTTGTTTCCATTATGGGATCTCTTTAGAATTTCCAACGAATATGTTTGAAGACCTTCAAGAATATGCAAATCAAGAATTATAATGTACAATTTTCTGACTATCCTGGCCAATAAAATAGTTTCCTTTGAAATTAAATGAGATCATACATTAAGTAAGAAATAAAAATCTTACTTAGAATTGGTACTGTTTGATGATCAGGTGGATTTATTCAAGTGCTAAATAACTTATTCTCCTATGTGAGCTTTACATAATTCATTCTATGCCTCAAAAAATAATTTATACACCTAATGGAATTTTATAATCATTCACAAAGAGATGCAGGCATAATATAAATCCTGTAAGTACAAAGGTTCTATTAAAGCCACATAAACACCCTGTCAACACCAATCCATCGGGTTTTATACTAACTGCTCAAGCTTCCTGATGCTCTGTGGCTCCACATCTCAAAACCTTATATTCATATAATATCTCTTTGCCTATGATGCTACCTCTACTTCCATCCCCTGGATGAATGAAATGCATTCTTTCAGAGATAGTTTTGATAACTGTCCTTTTTCTATATATTTATACCATATTAAAGCACCCTCATTCCATTCCAATCTGACATTCTTTAAAAAAATGAGAGAGGCAGTGTGCACAAGCAAGGGGGGGAGGGGCAGAAGGAGGAGGAGAAGCATATGCCCAGGGAGCAGGGAGTATTGGCACAGGGGCGTGGGGGACTCCAACCCAGGACGCCATATCATGACCTGAGTGGAAGTCAGACCTTAATCAACTGGGCCACCCAGGCATCCCCCAATCCCACATTATTTGACTGAGTTGGGTCCCTTCCATATGGATTTCTTGCTGGGAAAAAGGGTTGGGTAAGCTGTAGAAATACTGCCATATCAAGCGTAAGAATGTTTAAACATGTCTAAATCTGCATCTAATGATCTCCAGGGTACTGAAATGAATTTGTGATTTTCATTCTTCTTTCAACAGTTTGTCAAACCAAATCTTATGAAGAAGCCCAAAATGTAAAGTAGATAAAAATGAAAGAAGGAAGGAATGACGGATAGGAAAAGGGTCATAATCATCACCACAAATCGCCTGGGTGCCGAGGTACTTGTACCAAATCCTGGGTTGAATCAGACCCACAACTGTAAGACACTAAAATAGATAATCCCTGAAGTTTCTTTCAGTTCTAGCTGGTGAAGGTCATTATTAGAAATGTATTTATCATTTCTGTGTTTGAGTTCAGTTGTGAATTGAGTGACAGCAATATTTCACATACTCTGGAAAAGAGAGCAGAGTTCAGTGTACACATTATAAAGATATGCTCAGTGTGTGTCTTGTGTTTGCAACCTTAATGGCATGTTATTATGAGCAGAAATTCTTAACTCTGGGGCGCAGGGGTGGCTCAATGGGTTAAGCCTCTGCCTTCGGCTCAGGTCATGATTTCAGGGTTATGGGATCAAGTCCCACATTGGGCTCTCTGCTCAGCAGGGAGCCTGCTTCCCTCTCTCTCTACCCACCTCTCTCTCTCTGTCAAATAAATAAGTAAAATCTTTAAAAGCAAAAAAAAAAAAAAAAAAAAAAAAAATTCTTAACTTTCATGAAACCAAATTAATCAAATAATTTATATTTCTTTAATGCCTGTGGGGTTTTTTTTTTTGTCATGTTAAAGAAATCATTGCCTCCTCTACAGTCTAAAAGATACTTTTTTATGCTCTCTTCTGTAGGTTTTTTACTTTTAATCTCTCATGTTTAGTTCTATGCTCTATCCCAATGAACAGTTTTCATACTTTTAATTTTACTGAAAAATATAACAGAGAAAAAAGGATTTCCTATGCCCTTCTTTTCTAGGCTCCAGGATAATGAGTGAAGGAAAAAAGAAACTTTACTGGGGACTATGCACATTTTGTTTAGATATTCTCATTGTCCTTCTCCACTGCATTTTCCTTAAGTATGATTAGACTTTGTTCATTTTCTCCACCCTTTTTTTGCGGGGGGAGGATGAAAGACAAAAAGAAACTCTAAAGCAAAACACTTTTATTTGGTTTAAGTGATTCGTACATGACTTGAACTGTTATACCTTAACTAATGAAAACCCCTCTGTAATGCTCTAAGGCAGGAATTACAAACTCTTGTAAAAGACCAGATAAATGTCTTTGCAGAGCATATGGTCTCTGTAGCATCTACTTAGCACTGCCAACACAGCACAAAAAGAACCATAGACAACATACATGAATAAATGGGCATTATTTTGTTCAAATACACTTTCATTAAAAAATATAGGCAGTGGGGTAGAACAGGACTGTGGGCCATAGTTTGCCAATTGCTGCTCTAAAGGAAAGGAAGGACAACTACCATTTATTGTGTATCTCCCATACAATAGTTGTGGCATTCCAGAATATAAAATAGTCATGCATATTAAAAAAAAAAAACCCACAAAAAACAAAAAACAAAATTTCTGCTCATTTCTGAGAATCTGTTTTTTGGCTAACAACCATGTTGACACCACACAGAGCCTGGTAGCTAATGTGTGATTGGAAATGTTACTAGTTTGAATAATAATAAGAATGATTTGAAGTTAACACTTTTGTCCGATATGACATAGGGATCTAAGTTGCCAAGTTAGCTCAGGACTGTCTTCTGGCTGTACTGCCAGGAGCTGGGTCAGTTATTTCTTCAGTTCTGAAGGCATAGCTTCTACTAAAGGAGGAATATAGAACAATTTTCTTTCTTTTTTTTAAATTTTATTTCTATTTAGTTGAGAGAGAGAGCAAGTGAGCAAGTGGTGAGAAGAGCAGGGGGAGAGGGACAAGCAGACTCCACACTGAGCATAGAGCCCAATGTGGGGCTCGATCTCAGGACTCTGAGATCATGACCTGAGATGAAATCAAGAGTTACACATTCAACCTACTGAGCCACCCAGGCACCCCAGAACATAATTTTCCTAAATGAGGACAGAAGGTAGTTGAATGTGGAATTTCTAACTCAAAAACAATCTGATCTAGAGAAATAGAAAAGTAACATGTCACCTTTGCAGTGAGGTATTCCTAACTATAGTGTACAGATTTTCCTCGATTTAAGATGGGATTCCATTCCAGTAAGTCCATCGTAAGTGGAAAATTTCATAAGTTTAAAAAAAAATGCATTTAATACACCTAATCCACCTAACATCATAGCTTAACCTCACCTACTTTAAATGTGTTCAGAGCATTTATGGTAGGCTGCAGCTGGGCAAAAGTATTGAATATCTCATGCAATTTATTATTGAATATTGAGTTAAAAGTGAAAAACAGAATGTTCCTAAGTGAATTGGTTGGTTGTTTGCCCTGATGATCGCACTGCTGAATGGGAGCCATCCTGCCCGCATTCCCAAGAAAGTGTCTTACCACATATGGCTAGTCCAGGAAGAGATCCAGAATCAAAATTCCCAGTACAGTTTCTACTGAGTGTGTACTGCTTTTGCATCATCAAAAGTCAAAAAATGGTTAGGTCAAACCATTCTTAAGTCAGGGACTATCTATGTAAAGTATCAAATCTCCAGCTTTCCCTGACAATCCCTCACCGGGCACACCCCATAATTTTTTTTTCCACAGATCTTTCTAATTTTATCACATATTTATTTGGTTTTCTATTTGCTTCCACTAGAATGTAAGCTCCACCGGCAGGGACTTTTTCTAGACTTGTATGTTATTGATTCCCATTTTTATTCTTCACAAAACAGTTGTATGAGAGCTGAGTTCTGCCAATATCATTTAAAAAAACTCTTCTTTCTTAAATTCTAAGGGAGGGTTTTGCAACCTTAGCACTATTGACATTTAGGGCTGGGTACTTTTCTGTTGTGAAGTTTTATTCTCTGCTTTGTCAGAAGTTTAGCAGCATTCCTGGACTCTACCCACTAGACACCAGGAGCACCCACATTCCAGTGGTGACAACCAAAAATGTCTCCAAATGTCTCCATTCGCCAAATGTCCTCTGGAGAGTAGAATAGTCCCTGGTGACAAACACCATTGGAGGGAATATCGTCAAGGAAATTCTAGTTGCTAATAGTCAAGAAGACCCCTTCATTAACACCTGAATTCTGAAGTAGTCAAGAGCCAAAAAAGATCAGAAGATAGAAATCAGACAGAGACCAAATATAAAATGTGAGCTTTTAATCCCTGACTTCAAGATTAAGCCATCCTGGGAAGGACGGGCCTCCTCCAGCCCCAGGGGCCAGCCTATCCACATTGACTACCATGTGGGTGATTCTGTGGCCAAGAAGGTGGGTGAGGACGCACACCATCAGCAGTTGGCAGCTCCACACAGGCTCCACTGTTTCAGCCTCAGGAGGGAATAAAGAATGGGAGAGACCAAGAGTCCACTCCATGTGCTGGGCAGTCTCTTTATGCCCTGCAGCTCCGCTCTCCACCTCACTCCAACCTGTTCTGTGCTCCAAATGGTGATTCTCGCCAGAATCTATCAACTGAGCTCTTTTGCCTTTTAGATTTCTGTTGAGTTGGTCCAGAGGGGATGCCAGCAGGAGACAGGAGGTCAGGAAAAGAACACCCTGGTATTTGTTCCTTCAGCTCTTTCTCAGCTGGCTTAGATTTCTGCTGAATAGAGCCACCATTCCTGTGGGGCAGCCTTCCTGCGTGCCACAGCTACAGGTATCTCCTTCCTATGGGGCCTTCAGACCTGGAGATGGGACAGTTTTCTCACTGGTGTTAGCCCTGGGGGGCGTCACTACATGCCAGCTCTTCGGTTGCACCCACCTCTTTTTAAATCCTTTATTTTGAAGGAATTTCAAAATTGTAGAAAATTTTAAAAATGGTTACAGAGAAGTCCTCTCTTCCTTTATCCAAATTTACCAGTTTTATCATCTTGTACTGTTATGCCCCAATAATGGATCTGTGATTAAAGGAGTGAGACTGATATAAAGCAAAGGTCAAGCAAAGCTTTATTTTGCACCAAGCATCAAGAATCTAACCGAACGTTCGGGGACGCACCTCTTACAAAAGAGGGCGACCGTTCTCTGTTTCACAGACTAGCTTTTAAGGGCAAAGGCCATGCGGTCGGGCCTGGCTATGCACAGGTGACCAATGAGATTGTAACACACACAGGAAACTCCACAGTGATGCTAGGTGACCAATTGAATTACCATTTACTCTAGTAGACATTTGAACCAGCCTATTACACCTTGATTAGGATTGACGCCAAAAAGGCTCCCAAAGGGCGGTGGGGGGGGGGGGCTACTCCTTGATAGCTAGGGAGACAGTATGCAACCCCCCACTGATCGGATGTCTCCACCTGGCCTGACTCACCCTTGTATCTGGGCTTTGTTACCTGGAGCTGGTTTCCAGGACTTGTTTTTAAGTAAATCCCCTGGGGAAAGGTGAGCAGGGACAGTTTAAGGGTTAAACAACAATGTTATTGTTTAACCTCAATGGAAGCCTCTGGCTAAAATATAAAAATATAAAATAGGTCCTTACAGTACTATTTGCTTTGTCGTAGTCCCCCTTCATACGTATATAGGAACATATATTTATAAAATTCATTTTTATAAACTATTTCCCCACAATAGTTTAGTGTGTCTTGTTTGTAACAAACATATTCTCTTATAGACCCACTGTATAGTTATTAAATTCAAGAAATTGAGCATGGAAACATTAGTCTATAGTCAATATTAAAAATTTCATTTTTCAATTATTCCAGCAATGTCTTTACAGCAGTGCTTTTACTCTAATACAGGTTATAGTTCCGATGCATATATTGGATTTAGTTGCCATAACTCAAATGCCCCTTTAGAAGATTTTCTGTTTCACGATGGAACTGTGAGTAATCGTGAGGAATGCACTCCTTATGAAAACATGAATATTAATGAATACATGGCTGCAATAGTCCTGATTTGAATTGTGAGTATAAAAGGTATTAATAATTCCTTTTTTGAGAAGCACCCGTATTGCCTCAGAAAAGAGTGTCTCCCCTCATAAAGTGTTTAAGTTTCTGCTCCAAGCAGAGCCACGTGTAGGCAAGAGGAAGACGTTGAAGAAGTAGAAAAATATTCCTTAAGACCTAGGAGTTCTAACTTTAGAAGACACAAGTGTTGCTTTTTCTCTCCCTCTCTGAAAACAAAAGAATGACTATAACTTGAATTTACGATATTTAAATATTTTCTTGAACAGGACTGAAAAATAGCTGGACAGAGTTCTACTATTTCCAAAACTTTGCTGGTGGCAAACATCAAAAAAGAACAGGCAGCATTTCTGCTAAGATCTCTGCGGTGGCCTCAGGAGCTTTGCAACACAATAAAAGAAGCAGTCATTAGCAACTGATCAGAGAAAACAGCCACTGTGAAACCATCCTCACCCCCGCCCCTTCTCTGATCTAGGAATAAGCAATATGTTGGGAAAATAATTTGAAAAACCCAGATATGAAGGAGACAAAGAATGCCAGCTAGGTCAGCCTGCAGACAATGTAAAATACAGTCACCCAAAGCAGGAACGCAAGCAGATTCAGAAAATAGGAGCGAAAAGATTTTTTACTCAAATACCAGCCTGGCAGCTTTTGTCTCTCATTATGAGGGACCTGGTTTATCAAAAGGAAAACCCAACAACAATCTGCCAGAAGATGTTTTTAACACTAGGGCTCTGAAGGGAGGTATGAGCATGGGAAGTGCATTTGTTAGGCTTTATTTATTTGTTTATTTTGTTAGCCTTTAAAGAACACAATAAAGACCCAGCCTTAATGGCCAGACTCCACTACAGAGTGGAGAGGAGAGAGTCCACCAGGAATTGGCAAAAAAGACTAAGTCAAATTAAAGATGTAAATAAAATACACATTACCATCCTAAGGACATGAAACGGAACTATCAGCTGTTTAGCTGAAGCTGGCAGAAGCGCTAAGAGGAAGCAGAGTCCCTAAGAGTAATGCTTGAGCCATGGTGAAGAATCTAAACGACCAATAAGTTTAATTTGAAAGCAAGCAAAGTACATTTTTCGGTTTGTTTACCTTTTTTGGTTTTTTGTTTTTCAGAACCATTCTCCTATGTAGGCAGCTGTCACCAGACCAAAGGCTGTTTAACATTCCAGAGCTGGCTAATCAACGGAGACAGAACATAGGGATCTTGGATTTCCTCAAGAAGTGTCACCCATTCCATTAAGGCTTATATGAGTGAACAGAAGGAGAGGGTTATTATAAGCGCTGCCTCGGGACGCTCAGATGAAAATCACATTTCACTATTGTGATTGTATTAGCAACACACAAAACCAAGGGAAAGAATGTGACAGGAGGAGGCACATGGTGCAGTCTTGCCTCGTATAAATTTCTTGTTTTCAAGGTAAATCCAACTAGTCATGCAAATTTCTCACTTCTCACTCAGAAAAAAGACATTCCCATATATACCCAAATTTTATACACATACACACACACACACACATATATATATATATAATTTTATTTTATTCTATTTTATTTATTTATTTTTTAAGTTCCTGAGTTCAAAATAAAAGCAGCAGAAACAAAAAGGGAAAATTTTCTGAAACAACAGCTTAGGCACTTGGCCAGTGCAAGGTCATAAGGTCTGATAACGGAAATAGCAGATAGGTTCTTGAATGTGAATGTTGATTCTCCATGAAAGAGAATATACAGCAAGACACAAACCTTGTCAAGGTTGGCCATGGGTATTGGCAATATAGGGGGCATCTACCCAGCATAATATTTTTTAAAGATTTATTTCTTTATTGAGAGAGAGAGAGAGATCATGGTGGGGAGGGACAGAAGAAGAGAGAGAGAGAGAATCTCCAGCGGACTTCCCACTGGGTGTGGAACCCGATGCGATGTGAGGCTCCATCTCATGACCCTAAGATCATGACCTGAGCTGAAATCTAGAGTGGAATCCTCAACTGCCCGAGCCACCCAGGCACCCCTACCAAACACAAAATTTTAACCTCATATTTACACTGCTCATGTTGTCTATGTATGGAAAAAACGAAAGTTATGAGACCCTTCAGAGAAGGAGAGAAGGAAGTGAGTGGGTGCTAGTGTCTTGAGATGCGCAGGTGGGAAGTGCTGGGAGAGCGGAAAGACACAGACCCGGACACAGACCCGGACACACACTTCACCCCCCTTCACCACAGCACTCCTCTTTCTCTTCCCACTGACTTTGGTAAAAGATAATCTCTGACTCTTATCCTTGGGGTAAGGGCTTGACCTGACTTGCCAAAGGAGCATTTTGGGTGTTCTTCTTCCTTACCAAGATTAGCTCTCTGAAAACATAACATCCATGTGGAAATTGTCATCAAAATGCTTTGCAACGTTTCTCTCCTTTTTCTTTCCATTTTTCCCTCCTGTCTCCTACCCTCCTCCCCTTCCTTCTTCCATTATTCATTGGGAACATGAATTTCAAAAGGACAGTTAGTGTTAGGATTTGGTTTGTCAATTTGCAGTGAAGCATTAATTCCATTGGCTCTAGAGTCAGACTGTCTCGAGCACGGGTTGGCATACTTTCTCTGTAAAGGACCAGACTGTAAATATTTTAGACTTTATAGTTCTTAAGATCGCTGTTTTAACTACTCATTTCTCATGTTGAGTCATAGACCATATGTACCTAAAATGGTGTGGCTATGTTCCCATAAATCTTTATTTATGGATAGTAAAATTTAAATTTCACATCATTTCCACATGTCACAAAATACTTCTCTTTTGAATTTTTCTCATCCATTTAAATATAAAAACAACTCTCCCTAGCCCTTATAAAAACAATTAGCAGGGGCACCTGGGTGGCTCAGTGGGTTAAAGCCTCTGCCTTCAGCTCAGGTCATGATGCCAGGGTCCTGGGATCGAGCCCCACATAGGGCTCTCCGCTCAGTGGGGAGCCTGCTTCCCTCCCCCTACCCCCTGCCTGCCTCTCTGCCTACTTGTGATCTCTCTTTCTGTCAAATAAATAAACAATTTTTTTTTTAAATTGGCATACTAGGGTTGGCCCCAAAGCTATAGGTCATCTTCCTCCATTGTAGAGTTAAATACGATCCCATCACCTGCCACTTGGGTGACACTAGTCAAGTTACTAGCCTTGCAATTTTCCTCATCTGTAAAAGAGGCTCAAGTGCTTTATTGACCCTAGCTACCTCTTGGGTGGTTTTGAGGATTAAAGATATTAATATATCCAGAATACTAAATATTGCCTTATATATAGCAAGCATTCAATAAATCCTATCTGTTAATATTAATAACATTTTACACTAGTTTGTGTCTATGTACTTTAACTTGCCCCTATTAGTAATTTATGAGACAAATCCCATTATAGCTTACTTCAAATTGGATTACATAAACTTGTCTAGAATTAAAAAAAAAAAAAGATGAATTATATTTTAATTAGTTTTGACTCACTCAGCACAGCAACCATGAAAAGGAGGGAAAGAAAGAAAGAAAGAAGAGAGGGAGGGAGGGATGAAGGATGGAAAGAAGGAAGGAAGGAAAGAAGGAAGGGGAAGGGAAGGAAGGGAAGGGAGGGAGGAAAGAAAGAAAAAGAAAGAAAGAAAAGGAAAGAAAAAGAAAGAAAGAAAAGGGGAGTTAACGTTGATGGATAGCTAATTGTCTCCTGATTGGTGCTAAGGACTTTTTTTAATATATAAATATATTTTTAAATTTCATATTTATTTAAATCTTTGTCATATACTGTCCCACTTTATCCACTGGAGAAACCAAGGCTAAGTGAGTAAATAACTTGAATAGCACAAAGCTAAGCTAATTGGCAAATCAAGACAAAAAAGTGTTTAAATTCAGAGGCATGGATCTTTCTGTTACTATGATAGGTTTGCCTAGAGAAGCTACAACTGAAGCCATTCAATATTGATTATTTACATAATTTCTACTATAAATTTAATAAAAAACAAAAGCATATATCATAATTAACCATTTTTTATTAGTAGACATTATATTTTGTATTTGCTTTGTAACTTTGTTACAAGTAAAAATTAACTTAGCTTTAGGAAAAAAAATGGGTTTACTGCAAGGACACTGAGCCTTTCACAGAATTCAAGGGTAGACGGAACCCCCAAGTCTGAGGAAAGGTAGGCTGAGTCTGCTACGTAGCAGTAGGTCTAAAGACCTGCTCTCTGAAGTTCTGCTTCTCAAGTTTAACATGCAAATGAATCCTCTGGAGACTTTATTACAATGAAGCTTTCTGTGTGATAGGAGAAGCCTAAGCATTTGCATTCTTTTCTTTTTAAGATTTTATTTATTTATTTGTCAGAGAGAGAGTACACACAAGCAGGCAGAGAGGCAGGCAGAGGCAGCGAGAGAAGCAGGCTCCCTGCAGAGCAAGGAGCCTGATGTGGGACTCGATCCCAGGACCCTGGGATCATGACCTGAGCCGAAGGCAGCGGCTTAACTAACTGAGTCACCCAGGCGTCCCCTAAGAGTCTGCATTTTTAACAAGCTCCCAAGTTCTGTTAATACGGCTGGTCCTTGGCATACTCTGAGTAGCAATGTTCTGAAATACTCCATTTAACATGATTTAGCAACAAATCATTTCCCCAGGTTTTGACTCACATTTTCCTATTTTTTGTTCTTTGATGTATATTATGCACCATATGCATATGTAGATGTGATTTTGATGCACACAAGATTTTATTTTTGAATTTATTAGCAAAACTCTTCACTTTTTTAAAAAATCTTTTCCCCCCATCATTTCTATTCTTTGAGATAAACCCCATTCCTAAAGTCATTGTATTAAATGCAACTCATTGAATTCTCATGGGGAATAAATTCAGACGTTTCTAATGTTAAAACAATCAAATACAACTTAGAAATATGAGGAAGAAAGTAAGTAAATCAACCCACAAAGATATATCAATCTCCTACTAAGTTCAAGACATTTGAATTAGATGTATTGAAAATATAAATAAAAGAACATCCTTATTATCTCCTACAATGTATACATTCATTTGGGGTCATTTCTTACTTATCTTTTAATACGGTAATTTCTGAATTTGATTTAGTGGCTGATCATGAAAATACATATGGTTTTTGAGAATTGGAAAATTCCATCTAAATCAAATCAATTCTTTAAGAGTTGCATGGACGATGGTTGGAGTTCCATGGACTGGAGTTTGCAAACCTGTCATGCCATTTCTTATGTGTTACAATGGCAATTCCATTAAATATCACAAAATTTGTCTTGTCTTTCAATGGTAGGCTCTGTTTTCTCAATCAGGCATATGAGTGAACAGGAATATGGCAATAATTACTTGACAAAAGGATTTGTTCTGGGGTGCCTGGGTGGCTCAGTAGTTAAGCATCTTCCTTCCACTCAGGTCCTAATCCCAGGGTCCCGGGACAAGTGCCGCAGTGGGCTCCCTGCTCAGTGGGAAGCCTGCTTCTCCCTCTCCCACTCCCCCTGCTTGTGTTCCCTCTCTCGCTGTGTCTCTCTGTCTCTCAAATAAATAAATAAAATCTTAAAAAAAAAAAAAAAATTTGTTCTATTAAGATGTCTTTTTCAAATAGAAAGTATAGTTGCTTAATTATTAATATTCATTATTTCCTAAAACTGTCAACTAATATTCATTTTTTGCAACTTGCTAATTTCTCTAGAAAAGATAACTCTTTCCTATTTTTCTTTAATCTTTCAAGAAAACAAAACAAAGAGATGAAGGTATGAGACTCTGAGACCATATTTTCTACAATTCTCTTTTATTATACCCCAAGCTACATCTCCAGCTGCTTCTGTATACTTTACTTATGACTTACTGTTAATCTTATATACGGATTAAAAAGAAAAGACATCAGTTGCTTAAATACTTCTTAACTGCTTTAGAAAACCATCAAGGGTTTTAAAAACTGATCTCTTTTCAAGACTTGATTTTCATTTTTAAAGAGTAAGAACTCTTTCTTCTCTGAACATTTAAATCTATAGAAGAAATAGACATAGCCAAACTTAAGCAACGATATCAAACAAGTTTATCACAGATTTTAAAGACTGACTAGGAAAACAGCACAGAAGACTCAAGCGACTTGCCTTTAAAATCTTAATTCTTTGGAAGCCTGCTCCATTGTAACCAGCTCTGTCAATCCATTCCCTAGAAACTAACTGGAAGCTTCTCGGTTACCAGAAAATTATCCGGTTCATTGTGCCTGTATGCAGAATGACATTTGGTGATGGTAGTTATAAGAACTTCCTTACTTTCAGGCATGCGGTATGATTGTTCACCAATTGGTGGTCTCATACCAGAGTTGACTGTAAATGTCCTTTGTCCCAAGACAAATGTCTTTGTTTGTAAATGCCCTTTGTTCCACTACCAGATATATCTCAAAATACAAGGGTACCATTTAAGTCTCAGATGTCTTTTTGGAGCAGTCTTCATTTTCAGAAGTCCCTTTCTGGTGCAGAAATATATCACTGGGGGAGAGGAGGGTGCCATATGTTTAGAAAATTAAAACTAATGGCTTAAATCAAGTTACATTCTAATAGACTGCAGCAATGACCCAAAACATCAGTCTCTCTGTACAGTGTTTTGAAGTATGGCACTGTCAGTCTACCTGCAAATTGACCCAGGTTATATCATAGTGTTAGGAGTCTCAATCAATACAGTCATAATGACGTTTTAACTTTCTTCTAGTCCCCTCATCTCCTTACCCTAAATATGAGATCATTGTCTCTGAGAGGTAGAACCTCTAAATTTAAGCCCCAGAAGGCTATGATGCCAAGTGAAAAATAATTTTGAAATTAGATTATGGTTCTTGCTGAGCTTCAGTTTTCTCACTCATAAAACAGATATGCTAATACCTCTTATATTCCAGACTGAATGCAACAACACACATATATATGTGATCTGTCTAGTATTTGATACAGAGAAGAGGCTAATGTTAATAGCTGGTATTTTATCATTAAATTATAATTTTTATCACTTACTGGTGAGTATATACCGATGTGACTTCTTGGTAATTGTCTGAATGTCTGAATATTCTATTTTTAGAAATAGAAGTTTTTTAGGTAAGTTACAGTTTTCATAGGAAGTTGAAATTTATAGTGGTTTACTGTTAGGAATTGATGGGCTCTAGGTAATGGTGTTTTGGTACACTTGTTCTCCAAAAAGAAAAGAGCGCTTATTTCTAGTGTTTGCAGATTTCTGTGGTCTAAACACTCCCCCCATGGCCAATTTCAAGTCACTGAACCTCGAGTGCGGAAGACAGGCACGGTCAGGTCTCATGGGCTGAGACACGCTGGCTCCTTCCTGCACACGCCTGGCTCTAGGTCAAGTGAATGATAGCCAGTTATTGGAATGACCAATTCAATAAATAACAAACTCAGCAAATGACCAACTCATCCAATGACAAATACGTCAAATAACCTTTTTACAAAATGACAAATTTGTCAAAAGCCAATTTTCCAAAAGCTAACTTACAGAAAAATAATGTGCCGTATGATCAATTCCCAAGTGACCTTAGTTACAAAACATATCAAATACCATAAAGAGGAACTGGGACAATTTCTTCAGCCATTGTGCCTCGTCAAGAAGCAGACAAATGCAGAGGCAGGGGGAAAAAAACGATTAAAATGTAAAGATAGGTACTTGTACATATAGGAAAATTTATCTAAAGATAAAATGTGCTGGCTGAAATATGTGACATGCACATTAAACCAAGCTAGACTAAAAACTATACAGCTAAAAAGCTGAGAGGCAATGAATAATTAAACTTTGCGGAAAAAGTCCTAATCAATTTGATAATTTGTTCATTTGCTATTTGCTCTTTTAATCAACAGACAAATTGATTTTTCAGTGAATTGGCTTTATCTGAATTTATTCTTATTATTTTTATGTCCTTACCCCTTGAAGATCCTGAAACACAGAGACTATTAGTAACAGCAAATTTAGTAGTCGAGGTCTTGATATGAACTTCCAGCCATTTTTAAAAGACTACTGTCAAGTCACACGGATATTTAGTTGATTCATTTCATTTCATTTTTAAGTAGGCTCCATGCCCAGCATGGAGTCCAACATGAGGCTCAAACTCATGACCATGAGATCAAGACCTGAGCTGAGATCAAGAGTCAGACGTTTAACCAGCTGAGCCACGCAGTCACCCTGGTCGTCTAATTATTTTAAGTGTAACTCTATACATTAAGGATAGGAGAGCTAGGGAAATACAGAATCTAATTTTTCTTGTTGTACAGTTTGTGTTAAGAACAATCCAGATGTAATTGAACTTATATAACTCACAATGAACAAAATTATTGAATACTTAGACTGTCTTAATCTCATCTCTTTCCCCATCTTCCCTTTCAGTGGACATCTGTAATATACCCCCAATAATGCGGGTATATGACCCTAACTACTTGCAAATTACACACACCCCTCAGTAGCACAATATCCACAAACTCTTTACTTTTTCCTCAGTCTCATTAGCCTCAGAAAATGGCACCTTAGAAAGTATCTTAGCCAAGATACTGAGATCTGAAAGAGATTGTGAATGTCATTTAAATTATATCAGGTTTTATTTATAGTGAAATGAAATCCCAAAGAGGTGTAGTGATTTACTGAAACTCACAGGGAAGTATTTATTCATTAGCTTTTACTTGCAATAGAATATTTGTGACCGTAATTTCTTTGTAGCCCCTCCAGTCAAAAGATGATCTATCCCCTAGAATATGGTCTGGTCTGATATCTTGCTTTGGACAACAGAATGTGGTATAAGTCACTTTGTGTAACAAGGCCTCATGTTTTATAATTTTTAATAAGGGGAAATGCCTTAATCCAAATAATAAGCAAGTGGGTAACTGTAGGATTAATCAGGTAAATGAGAAAAATATTTTGTGGCAGAAATTTCTGACTTCTGTTGATTCATATTATCCATCCAGCTGTTTATTTCAGCTGCAAAATGGTGTGAAGGTAGAAGCAAGGACCTGAAGTTAGAAAAGCTAGGTCCCATTATGATTGTATAGTTTCTAAGTTGTATAACTTTGGGCACATGATACAGTGTTACCAGTTTCGGTTTCCTCCCCTGTAACATGATGTGAAACTTTTCTAATGTAGTGGCACCAATATGACCATATTATTTAGAGGATTAGAAAAAATGTGGTTTATTTCTACACTTTCAAGTAACTCGAATAAACGACAGCCTCTGTTATCCTTCCACAAACTGGTATTCTATTTCTTTTCTAGAAATTTATGAATGCCCATGGCTTTCTAGCTCATCCCATCAAAGGGGAGCACGTAGGACAACACAACTGTGGAGCCACAAATGACTTCGTAATTAGAACATAAGCTCCATGAGGAAATTAACCATGTTATTTTCCTCGTTCTAGACACAGACCTTAGAACAATGGTTAGGACACAGAAGATGCTCAGTAAATATAAATTGGTAAATAAATGGGCCCAGACACCTTTGTGATTAAGTCCAGAAGGCCTGAGAACAAAACACAGGAGATGGGATTCAAATACACCCATGATGGATTCACTGAGTCTATATACCTTAATGACTGCCATGATGGCCCAAGGATGTCTTGGGGTCCAAGACCGCACCAGTTACCTCTACGACATAAGCAACTGCAGGGAAATGGGACAGACTGGCCTGCAATGGGGAAAGCAGAAGCATGGGCAGGGGAGGGACCGTTCCATAATTCTTAATTGTCAAACAACTGTGTTTCTCTCCTGCAGTAATTTGAGGGGGGCCACAGAGGAAGTGGACGTCAGATATCTCAGAGGTACACTTGAAAACAATACAGGGGAGAGATAATAGCTCAGAAATGGAAACTTCTCTTTTCTCTCTCTTTTTTTTCACAAAAGGGAAATAAATAAGAGAAAAAGGTCATAAGTTAAGGAAAGAAACATTAAGAAGGCAAGAATCATAAACCCTACCACCTTGAGATAATAACTCTTGAAGATGATTGCATTTTAAAACAAGGAATGCTTATCTACTCTAGATCCTCTTTTTACAGATGAAGGGACAGGGACCCAGGGAGGCTGTTAACTTTTACAGAGTTGCATTCCAATTCACTGGTGCATATACTGACAACTGAAAAAAGAATGGAAAAGAGAGTCTACCTTCCAGAAATGCATCACCAGTTCCTGCCCAGGCCCCTCCTGCCTGTCTGCTAATTAGTTAGCATTGATCCGAAACTTTGGGCCAAAAACATTTTCCAGAGCTGAGAGTTCCAATGATTTTGCCTTTTAAATATCAAAGTTAAAAATAACCTTTATAAAAACATTACACAAGGGCAACAAAACATTCCACGCTTGGCACCTATCAGGGAAACAAGCTTCTCTTCTCTGCAGATTTCCAGCTCTCTGATGCAGTACACACATGTCATGCCAGGTCAAACCCATCATAATGAATGGTAGGGGAAATAAAAAGGAAAATACTTTTTCCCCCACTATGAGATGAAGAAAAATTGGAGTCAGGAAGTCCTTAAATGTATTTAACTTGGATCCAGTCATCAGATTTGGAAAGCACACTGAAATCATATTGCCTTGGCTCTCCGATGATTCATAGTGGTTTGTTGACTAGGTGTCTGGCAAATACTCCAGACCATTGCTACTGGCATGCTTGTCTAACAGATGTTAAAAATGAAACGCTGACAGTTTTTATAGTATAATTAAATCTCTCCTTATTTCTGAAGTGCTATTTAATTTAATTTTAATCAAAAGTAATAACCATCCATAATTGCTGTAATAGTGGCATTCATGTTCTATGTAAGGCATTACCTATTGTACTCTCGACAGAAGTCTTGCAATGGGAAAGCCTCTTGCTAAAGGAGTTTTGATTCTTCCAAACATTTAGAAGCAATGAGGATATTCAAGACGATAAAGCTTCAGGTTGTCCCATAAAATGTTAAAAAGGCCATGAGGTTAATGCTCCAATATAATGTTGTCAGTTTCTTACCTTTGTAACTGAAATGAGAGGATTTTTTTTCTTAGAAGGGCTGTGTTATGAATACACATACTAGAAAGAGGTGATTTTTTTCATCAAGCTGATGAAAATAACTATTGGTCTCTGTCTTAGTCCATTAGCATAGCTATAATAAAATACCACCGATTAGTTGACTTATCAACACAGAAATTTATTGCTCACAGTTCTGGAAGCTGGAAGTCCTGTACCAGGGGTGTCTGTGTGGTCAGGTTCTGCATCTGGTGAAGGTGTACTCCGGTATATAAACGGCTAACTTCTTCCTGTAGCCTCACATGGTAAAAGGGCTAGGGAGCTCTCTAAGGTCTCTGTTTTAAGGACACTAATCCCATAACTGAGGGTCTGCCCTCATGACTTAGTCACCTCCCAAAGTCTCCCCTTCTTTTTTTTTTTTTTTTAAAGATTTTATTTATTTATTTGACAGACAGAAATCACAACTAGGCAGAGAGGCAGGCAGAGAGAGAGAGGAGGGAAGCAGGCTCCCCGCTGAGCAAAGAGCCCGATGCGGGGCTCAATCCCAGGACCCTGAGATCATGACCCGAGCCGAAGGCAGAGGCTTTAACCCACTGAGCCACCCAGGCGCCCCTCAAAGTCTCCCCTTCTTAATACCATCACCAAGGGCATTAAGTTTTTGACATTTAATTTGGGTGGAAGGACACAAACATTCAGTGTATGGTAATTACTAAGAAGTCACTGAATTTAACTCACAAATATTTATCCATTGGTTTGGTTATGAGCATGGCTTAGATATGTGTAGTGCTTAGGATAAAATGGAATCATACAGACACAGACACAGACACACACACGCATACACACACACACACAATCCAAGTATGTCTACAACCTTGTGACTCCAAATTGAGATGAGCAAAGTGCAGTGGCTGTGGAAGCAAACAGAGTTACTATGTCAGCTAAATTTGCACTGTATCACTATATTCCTAATTATACAGCCAACTGACCCCCAATTACAGCAATAACATTAGATGAAATTCTGTACCTGTAAAGTAAGCTAAAATAAGAGGCTGACATGCAAATGGTATAGCTAGTTTTTTTCTTGGGGGAAGATCTGGAAAGGAATTTAAGAAGAGCAGAACCAACAAGCAATGAAGCTACAAATAAGGGAAATTTTGTATGGACAAAACAGAAAGTATCAAGTTAATTCTGTATGCCTGTGGAAATTTCTGGTACCAAATATTTTAAAATTTTTATTTCACCTACTAATTATTTTTTCAAATCTGGGTGATTAATGGTTTATGCACTCATATAACCACATGGACTCACCCATTCTTCTCTTTGGTAGTGCCATTTAGAAAGAAACTTTGGGAAATCAAGTGGAGGAAGCTCTTTCCCTGGGTGGCCTGTATAAAAAGACCTGAGATTAGAGCCATTGAAACAGCCTAGGACTTCGACTGCTTTTCCTGTCCTTATATTTACCATGGCTTACCACCACATAGAGGAGTATGAGAGAAGAATAAGGAAGGATTCCTGGAATTTTAATATACTTAAACAGTGAAGATATTAAGAAAAAGTTAAAATCAATACAATAAAGGTGTATGAGATGATAATGCAATTTCTACATACAAAAAAATAAAAATGATAAAGAATCAATAATGTCAAAACAAATTATATAAGGAGAAAAATACTCAGAAAATTTTGCATACTCACTGTATTAGTTTTTATTGCTGTGTTACAAATTATCCAGGAATTTAGTGATGTAAAACAAGAAATATTTCTAATCTCATAATTTCTATGGGTCAGGAATCAGGGCATGGCTTAGTTGGATATCTTTTGTTAAAGATTTCTCATGAGGTCACAGTCAGGGGGTTTTGAAGACTCAACTAACTAGATTTGAGGGAAGAGTAGTTTTTCAACTCATTCACCCAATTGTTGTCACTCCTCAATCTTTGACTGCATGGGTCTCTCCACAGAGCTGCGACACGACATGGCAATTGGCTCCTTCCAGAGTAAGAGAGCCATGAGGGTGTAAGTATTCAACATGGAAGCCATAGCCTTTTGCAACCTGACCTTGGAAGTGACATCCTGTTATTCCTGTCTGGTATATTCTATTCTATCCCTGAGAAATAAGCCATTATTTAATTCTCACTGGAAATCTGTGTGGTAAATATATCATCATCCCTGTTTTGTAGATGTAGAAACCAAAGCCCAACTAATTCAGGTAAGTATACCAAAGCTGAACAATTCTGAGTAGCAAAAACCAGGATTCAAATCTAGGCAGGGGGCTGTAGAGTCTGAAGCCTAAATACCATGTTGCATAGCATTTCCATATTGCTTAAATGTAACACAGGTGATGATAGTGGCGTTTTTGATGGTGAGAAAGAGGAATCATTTGCTCAAGTCTTAACTAGAATGTTTCACCATGAGAACATCTCCAGGATGTGTGTTTAGGAGAGGCAAGAAGCTTAAATCCTTGCTAGGAAAGACTGAGGGACTTCACTCACAGTTCAGGTTGGTCTGGGAAGTATTAACTATTCATGATAACACTTTGGTTGTATTAATACAGGACAGAATGGAGGAGTAGAAAGCCTGGGATCACAGTTTAGCATCCAATCATTGGATGATACGATTGAGCAGGAGAGGTGAGGAGGAGTAACTGAAACTAAGTTTGCATATGCCCTGATAAATGTTTTAGCTCCTCGAGATCTAATCAGTGTACGTTTTCTCTGTATATTTTATTGTCTTATATATTACTTGCTTTTCCCCACTCCAGAAATGCTACACATCATTGTCTGGGGGCTGGACCTCATCACAACCATATAAAACCATAAAAATAGTGAAGAATCCTGGAAGGGAATGAGTCAGAGAGGGAATTCACAAACTCTTCTTAGCCCCATCATGTCTTATTTGAAAACTGGATTAATGAAACAGAAACTACCACCATCACCAACTTCAAGGGGGGAGGTCCAGCTGTCCAAAAGCATGTGTGTTTGGCTTGGAGAGAGCCAAAGAGTTTTCAATCAAAAAACCCTCTTCTTGTAATTCGTCTTCCAAAACAGAAATCTAAAGACTCCAACAAAAAATGGGACTTCTCACCTTGGCTATTTTTATCTTTACAATTGATTTTTCTTAACGGAATGGATTTCTGCTCTACACATGCTCTAATACTATCGAAAAATGCTGGCAGTCTTCAGGAGGATGAAAATTTAACACTATTGTGGAGACATGGAAGTGGTAATACGTAGCTGATTATTCTAATAGGCAACAACAATCATAGAGAACTAGATAAAAACAAAACAGAATAAAATGAAACACACACAAAAACCACCCACCATGTCCGGTCTACTCCCAAAGCTCCCAAAAGAAGTTGAGTAGCAAGTTACTTCTTCCTTTTGGGCCTCAGTTTCCTCCCCTAAAAACAAAGAAGTTATTTGGAATTGATCATTTCTAAGGTCCCTTTTCAGCTTGAATATTTTATGGCTCTAAATTATTCAAACTTGGTAAGTATCAGTTCATTCTGAGCTTGAGTAGGGAAAGCAGTTTCACGGAGCCTTCACGGAATACCTATGTGAAACTTTCCCATAATTTGGATTTCATAAAAGAGTAACATTTGAGAATTATTTTTTTCTTACTTATTTACTTAATTAAGTGAAGCCATCTTTTAATCTTGTTTTGTTGGGGGATTTATGATAAGTGAGGAACAAAAATAAATAAAAGCTAATATATGTCATCCATCACCCTGTAAAAAAAAGATAGATAGATATATATATATATATATATCACACAGCATGGAACCTAACATGGGGCTTGAACTCATGACCCTGAGATCAAGACCTGAACTAAGATCAAGAGTTGAGACCTTAACAAGCTGAGCCACCAAGGTGCCCTAAAAAGATAAAATTTTAATACCAAAAAGGAAGAACAAAATATCAGAACAAAGCACATAGCTTCAAAATTAAATGTAGTAAAAACTCACTACACTGACCCTTTTTTTTATCTTGTTGCAACACTGACCAAAAAAATTCTATCCCCAGACTGCTTTTTTGGAATGTTAGGAACGATTGATCAGTTCTGTCATGTTTCTCCTCCTATACTCACACTTGGGCGAGAAGCTATTGTGTTCATAAATCACAAAGCCTCCTTTATCACCAAGCTTCTATCATTTTTGGCCTCTCCTGATAGTCATCTAGCCAACCTGAAAAATATTGTTTGTCTCTAAGAACAGTTGAGACTAGTCTCAAGAATACCAAACACAGACAAGAATATAGAAGCAGAACTTCCAAACATTGCTGGTAAAAATGGTACAACTCTTTGGAAAACAGTTTGGTGGTACCTTATAAGAAAAATCTAGACTGTCAATATGACTGAACCATGCCATTCCTAGGTGTTTGTTTACTCAAGGAAATCAAGTAATGTGCACATACAAAGACTTGTACTCAAATACCCATAGCAATATTATTCATGACAACCCTGATTTGGACAACAACAACAACAAAAATGCCCAACCACTGGTAAGTAGATCATCAAATCAGAATGTCCTACCATGGTTTAGTACTCAGCAGTAAAAAGGAATAAAGTGTTGATGCATGTAACACCCTAGACAAATCTCAGAAAAACTTTACACTGAGCAAAAGGAGCCAGATATAGAAGAATCCCTCTTGCATAATTGCATTTAGATGAAGTTATGGAATAAGCAAAAGTAACTTACAGTGACAGAAATCATGTAAGTGGTTGCCTGGGTTGGAGGGCAGTGGTGGTTGGTTCTAACATAGTGGTTACATGAGTATATTGGCCTGTCAAGCTCATCAAACTGAATATTTCAAATGTGTGCACTTTATTATATGTAAATTACACTTAATATTAGTTTTAGGAGGCAAAAGAAAAATATGGATTCAAAATTTAGACTTTTCCCCTCAAACTTGATATATCTATCTTTACTCATAAATAAAATAATAGAAATATAGAGTCATTTCATACCTAAAAGAATTAGGGGAAAATGAAAAAAAAATGCAAAATGTGTAGTCATAAAGTTGATTTAATGCACGTAGTCATTTCAATATGACTTGCTTTGAGGCAGAAGTGATATGCATGTTCCATTTTAGTTTGTTCTTTTAAAAAACACATGCTAGCTAAAGGTAAAATTTGTAAGTGTACTTCTTTAGGCTACTTTTATTATCTCTAATCTATTGTTATAAATGTATATATAATTTACTAATGTGTAGATGCATGCTATTGAAACACCCTGCCACCTCCCTTAGGGGATCAAGGGAGTGTCATAGTATAGGTCTGACAATACCTGGCAGATTGCCTTCTGTTACTGAATATATTGAATTGTATTAAGTTGAATTGAAATGAGCTGAATCAAAAATAGCAGGATATAGCATAAAGAAAGGGAACTAAGCTAACATTTAAGAACCTTGTGTTCTAGCCCTGGTTCTGCGTCTGTATAAACTTGAATGAGTTACTTCGTTTCCCTGAACTTCATTTTTCTCATTCATTATAGAAACATGTTGAGGCCTACTCTGTATCCATACCCTGATCTGTAAGTTAATGAAAAACCCAAGGAAGGCCTGGCCCCAAACAGGATGCTGATGACAGGTGGCAAAGACATCTTTACATAATTATGACACAACAGTGCAGCAAGCACCACGATGAAGAACATGAAAGAAGGTAGACACAGTTGCTAGATCGTGCCCTGAACTCAAGCGGGGAGAGGCCAGAGAACTGAGGAGCACACCCTAAGAGTCGCCCCAGATTTTTATCACTGAAAACCCTTGGGTAGGTAAAAGCCAGAAGCATCCTTACATATAAGGGAAATTACAGTCTAGAGTAGGAGATGTCCAGATGTTACATATGTTGAAAGAAAGCAGATTTTATCATCCTGGATGAGCCCCGGCCTTTCTCCACCCCTATGGAAGGTAGGGAGGCAGCAGTGATAGCCAATGCCAGCCAGAAGCAGGTGGGTGACTTCAGCGCTGTGCTAGAGCTCGGCCGGGCGAGAAAGCCGATGGTGGGAGCAGGCAGAAAGTCCTGCTACTGAGTGCTCCCTCTTCCCAGGCCTTCCCCATGTCCTGAACTGAGCAGTGCCAGCACATCGTGGGCATCAATAGAAAAAGGCAGAGACGAAGCAGAAGGACTTTCAATGTGCTGAGGGGCAGGATACACTGGGCATCAAAGAAACATACGAGTGGTTTGGTCCAGATGTCACTCCGGGGATTCCTTCTCATGAGCTGCCCTCCCTAACATAGACACCAGGAAGTTCACAGACCAGTGCCTCGCTTCGGTTTCTGTCCCACAGACTCATCAAAGTCACGTGTGGTCCTTAAAACACTGACAGAATGGGAGAAGATATTTGCAAACGACATATCAGATAAAGGGCTCGTATCCAAAATCTATAAAGAGCTTATCAAACTCAATACCCAAAGAACAAATAATCCAGTCAAGAAATGGGCAGAGGACATGAACAGACATTTCTGCAAGGAAGACATCCAGATGGCCAACAGACACATGAAAAAATGCTCCACATCACTCGGCATCAGGGAAATACAAATCAAAACCACAATGAGATACCACCTCACACCAGTCAGAATGGCTAAAATTAACAAGTCAAGAAATGACAGATGCTGGCGAGGATGCGGAGAGAGGGGAACCCTCCTACACTGTTGGTGGGAATGCAAGCTGGTGCAACCACTCTGGAAAACAGTGTGGAGGTTCCTCAAAAAACTGAAAATAGAGCTACCCTACGACCCAGCAATTGCACTCCTGGTTATATATCCTAAAGATACAAACGTGGTGCTCCGAAGGGGCACGTGCACCCGAATGTTTATAGCAGCAATGTCCACAATAGCCAAACTGTGGAAAGCGCCTAGATGTCCATCAACAGATGAATGGATAAAGAAGATGTGGTATATATACACAATGGAATACTATGCAGCCATCAAAAGACATGAAATCTTGCCATTTGCGACGACGTGGATGGAACTAGAGGGTATCATGCTTAGTGAAATAAGTCAATCGGAGAAATATAACTATCATATGATCTCTTTGATATGAGGAAGTGGAGATGCAAGGTGGGGGGGTTTGGGGGGAGGTAGGAAAAGAAAAAATGAAAAGATGGGATTGGGAGGGAGACAAACCATAAAAGACTCAATCTCAAGAAACAGACTGAGGGTTGCGGGGGGGAAGGGGGATGGGAGAGGGTGGTGGGGAAATGGACATTGGGGAGGGTATGTGCTATGATGAGTGCTGTGAAATGTGTAAACCAGACGATTCACAGACCTGTACCCCTGGGGATAAAAATACATTATATGTTTATTAAAATAAAAAAATTAAAAAAAAAAAACACAAAGCTTTCAAAGAAAAACAATGAAGCATCTGAAGAATGCAAAAAATTACAGATAAAATGGAGAGACAAGAAAATATAATACATCACCAAATGTGAACCAAGGAAAGCTAAAGGGGCAGGGGTGGTAATTTAAATATTGGAAATAGAGAGAGTTTAAGTCTGAAAACATAATATGTGAAAAACTTAATCCATAGTTTGGTAAATGGAACAACAGAAATAGAATAGTCCACAGTCATTACCATATACCTGACCATATGGCCTCCACAAGAAACAACTAACAATAATTTCTAACTTATTTTTTTTAAAGATTTTAATTATTTGACGGAGAGAGAGAGATCACAAGTAGGCAGAGAGGCAGGCAGAGAGAGAAAGGAGAAGCAGGCTCCCTGCTAAGCAGAGAGCCCGATGTGAGGCTCGATCCCAGGACCCTGAGATCATGACCTGAGCCAAAGGCAGAGGCTTAACCCACTGAGGACCCAGGTGCCCCAATTTTTAACTTTTTTTTAATTCTTCTTCTGTGAATGGTGACTTTCATGGTGTTTTCCCATTTTTTTATTGTATTTTCTGTCTTTTGTTTGCTGATTTGTATTCCTAGCAAAGTAAAATGATTAGTTTTTTCTCATTTATAATCAATGTAAAATATTCTCCACTCTTCTGCTTTTACATTTACTGTTTTTTGTTGAATGGAAATACTTTATTTGTATCCTTTGAAATCCATCAACTATTTTCTTCAACTATTTCCTTTGTGCCTTTAAATCTCTTTTTTAAAATTTCTTTAGGGGTGCCTGGGTGGCTCAGTGGGTTGAGCATCTGCCTTCAGCTCAGGTCATGATCCCAGTGTCCTGGGATCAAGCCCCACATCAGGCTCTCTGCTCAGCAGGGAACCTCCTTCTCCCTTTCCTTCTGTCTGCCGCTCTGCCTACCTGTGCTCTCTTTCTGTCAAATAAATAAACGAAATCTTAAAAAAAAGAAAATAAAATTCCCTTATTAAATTCTTCCTAATTCATATCTTCTATTATTACCTTTATAATTTTACTGTACTCTTTTAATTCTTTAATATATGGAGATCAATATTGCCCATGCTGTGGTGTAATGATCAATTTACTTTGGAAATGCACTGAGTTTATAGATGAATAGGTAGAGAATTTATGTCTTAATGATATTTAGTTTTTTTGGATCCATTAATATGACATGTGTCTACATTTTTTAGAAATGCTAATGTAATGTGTCCATGCTTTTTAGTAAGCAGGGAAATTAAAATGACAAATAGAATAAGATGCCATCACAGTCCCACCAAAAACCAGTGAAAATTGAAAAGACTGATACTATGAAGTTTTGGTAAGAATTTGTAGCAACAAGATTTTCATTCACTAATAATGAGTGGTGCAAATTGATAAACCACTGTAGAAATTTGGTATTATCATTAGTGTTGGACATACTCGAAGCATATAGATACACTAAACATAACCTAGAAATTTCACTTCTGAGTGTGTATCCTAGATATTTACCAAAATACTTATAAAAATAACCATATTACTTTATTTGTCTTAGCTCAAAGCTGAAAAAAATCCCTATTAAGGTGATTTTTTACTTTGAAAGAAAAATGCTATATTCATCGCAATAGATGTCAATAAGATATTTGACAAAATTCAACACTACTCTTGGCAAAACCACTCAGTAAACTAAAAATAGAATTTAAATGTTTAACCTTATAAAGTATGTTGCCGAGAAGTCCACAATGAGCACTTCACAACTTAACTGAAAGTTTTTTCTTAAAAAAATGGGAATAAGATAATGTTGCCTATCAACACTTCTATTAACCAATGAATTGGAAGTGCCAGATTAGAAAGTAAGGTAATAAAAACATAAATAAAAATATGGAGATTAGAAAAAAATAAATAAAACTCTATGTATATATCATATGATTATATGATTAATTAAAACACTACCATAAATTATTAGAATTTTTTACAAATTATTTTATAAGTTTTTTAAAATTTATTTGAGAAAGAGAGAGACAGACAGACAGATCTAGCAGGGAGGGGGCAGAAGCAGAGGGACAAGCAGACTCTTCCCTGAGCAGGGAGCCAGTCCCTTGCAGGGCTCAATCCCAGGATCCCAGGATCATAGAAATTCTTTTCTAAAATTTGTGATTAAAAAAGTTATTGTCTGAAACTATATTGGTTCTTCTACATCCATAAGACAACAGAGAAATGTAGTTTAAAATACACTCTTTATAATTGTTGCAAACATGTAAATAACCTAGGAATAAATCCAAAAATACATGTGTAAGAAATTTATAAGCAGGTTTTTTTAATTATTAAGAGCCATTATAGGAGACCATACTGTAAGTTATGAGATAGACTGTGTTCATTGTCTAAAAAAAAAATCTTAATGTTTCAATTCTCCTAAAATTGATCTAAACATTTAATTCAATCCAAACCAAAACCCAATAGTTTTTTTTGTTTGCTTGTTTGTTTTTCATTTGTTTGTTTGTTTTAACTTACATGTAGAATCCAAAATGGGCGTAGATGAGCAAGGATCCAGGAATGAATAAGATGAATCCTGGAAAGGAACCAGGAATGTAAATTGGTCACAAGGATTTATCATACATCAGTAGTAATAACGAAAACCCAGCATTGAATGTGGATGGACAGAATAATGCAAAACAATGGAGCATCAGAACAAAGAATGACAGAACTCATAATGAAGATCATTGATTAAAGGATAGGCTTAGCAGTAAAACTACTAGGATAATTATTATGTAGATTAAAAAGAATGAAGTTTGTCCTCCCAGCTGTACTGTATGCAAATATTAATTCCAGTTGGATGAAGATTTAAATGTCAAAACAAAACTAAAATTTCAGAAGACAATGTGAAAGAATATCAAGACCTTGGATAGAGAAGTATTTGTTAAACAGGACAGTTCAACACTAAAAACAAAATAGATTTTATATATAAAAATTTTTTTCAAAATAAACAAACTTGCTAATCAAATCACACAAAAGATCAAGAAAAGACAAGTTACAAGAGAAGAAGATACTTAAAACATGGATAACTGACAATGAATTTGCATCCAGAACATATAAAAGAAAAAAATATTCTGCATATCAATAACAGAAAAAATAGAAAAACTAACAAAAGACTTGGAAGGGTAATTTATTGAGAAGCATTCACAAGTAGCCAACTGATATATAAAAAAAGATGCTCGATCTCAAAATAATCAGGGATTTTTCAAATTAAAGCCACAATGAAATAACATTGCACATCTGGCAAACTGGCAAAGATGAAGTCAGACAATGAGTAGTGTAGGTAAAGAATAAGAAAAATAATCACATACCACTAGTGGGAATATATATTTTAAAAAAAAGAAACTGGAAAAATAGCATTATGTTGGAAAAATAGAAAGTGTGTACTGTAAGATCTGTAAATTCCCCTGCTAGCTTTATAACATGGACGTCATCTTGCAAACATGCCCCAGAATAAAAGTACAAAATGTCCATTGCAGCACTGTGTATAATAGCAAAAAGTCTGAAAAAAATGAAATATTCATTGATAATAGGGGAGGAGTGCCTGGGTGGCTTAGTTGGTTAAGCATCAGACTCTTGATTTCCACTTGGGTCATGATCTTACTGTCCTGGGACTGAGCCCCACATCAGGCTTAAGTTTTTCTCTCTCCCTCTGCCCCTCCCCACTCTTTCTCTCGATCTCTCTGGGGAAAAAAAAAAAAAAAGATACTAGAGTAGATAAATAACAATAATCATAAAATGAAAAACTATACACCAGTGAAAATGAATGAGACTTATACCCAACAACATGGATGATTTTTTTTTAAGGTTTTATTTATTTATTTGAGAGAAAGAGTGAGAGAGTGAGAGCATGAGAAGAGGGAGGGTCAGAGGGAGATGCAGACTCCCTGCCAAGCCCGGAGCCTGATGCGGGACTCAGTCCTGGGATTCCAGGATCATGACCTGAGCCGAAGGCAGTTGTTTAACGAACTGAGCCACCCAGGCACCTGGCACGGATGATTCGTGAAACATATTATTGAGTAAAGAGAAGTTTAGAAAACTTTCTATATTGCACAGAATTTTCAGGAATGTACAAAATTAAACAGTATATTATTTTGAGATTTAAAAATAGTCACAGAAACTAAAAGAAAATCAAGGAGAAAATACTTAGGGAGTACAAGGGGGAAATTTAAAAAAATTATGAAATATAACGAGAGGAGCCTTGGTAGGACTCGTGATCCCTGAACTATGAACTGAAACGTGTGATTATCTCAGTCCACCCAGATAATCACAGACTCCAGGGGAACAGAAGAAGACATCACCCTGGTTAAGGACAAAGAGATGATTGGTATTTTCATGATTTGCAGTCTCTCTGTACCCTGCTATGATGTCCATGCCTTGGGCAATCGGATAAAATAGAGATATTGATAGAGTCTCTGTAATTTCCTTCATGTATAACTTTAAAAAACTCTGTAAAATGGAAAGAGTTCAGATAATCATCAGAAATGGAGAGTGTAGAGATGAGGTGACATCAGTACCACGACTTGCCATGTGTCCAGCAAGCTCGCAATCATATTAAGGCCTAAAAAATATGGGGGGGGGAGGGCTGTTCTATGCCATTCATATTTTGGTTATGCAGTGTTGGCCCTAATACTTACATCAAGAAGGACTGAAGGATAAGTGTCTTCACACATCTCTGTAATTCTGTAGTCTTGTCCCTGTTTTGGACTGGGCATATTCATCTTAGGGCTTGGTGTGGTGATGCTTTTGTTTTCATTAAGGCCAGTGGTACTGGACTCCCTGGGTGGTCTCTAAATAGAGGACATGGTGGTAAACTGAGGGAAAGCTATTTTCTTTTTTTTTTTTTTTTTAAAAGATTTATTTATTTATTTGACAGACAGAGATCACAAGTAGGCAGAGAGGCAGGCAGAGAGAGAGAGAGAGGAGGAAGCAGGCTCCCCGCTGAGCAGAGAGCCCGATGCGGGGCTCGATCCCAGGACCCTGGGATCATGACCTGAGCTGAAGGCAGAGGCTTTAACCCACTGAGCCACCCAGGCGCCCCGGGAAAGCTATTTTCATCTTTAATCTTTAACAACCTTCACTGTTCCTGAGGCTGAGTTGTCAAGTTCAAACAGCTTCCAATTGGTAACCCATCACTCAGAGGACAAGAAGTCCCTACGTGGTGTGCAGAATATGAGCATGATACCAGGTTCAGGTGTTGTTTCTAGAAGCTCAGAAATCAGTTTCTGAGACAGCATGTGACAGGTGTGTGGTATCAGCTACCTGGTCTCCCGTAGAAGAGTAGACCTCAGACTCCTTCCAGCATGTTACCCTCTGTGATTTTCAGTCATTTATTCTATATCCTTTCCCCATCAGCAGTTCTTTCTTTCCTCCCTCCCCAACACCCAGGGGATGAGGAAGGGCCAGAAAAGGATATTTCTATGAATCCCTGCAGCCTCTGAATCTCCTGGTGTCTTAAAAAACCCATGTCAAGGGAACGCATCCCTGCTGTTGAAGTCCTTTTGTACATGGGAGAAGTTGATTTGACACTTGTCAATCTTCTTTACTTTTCTCTCTTTCTTTTTCTCTCTCTTTCCCTCTTTCAAAAATCTCCCTCCATTCCCATCTAGCAGAGTAGATCAGATACAATGAACAAGATTATCCAAAGTCACTTGGAGCCCTCCTAGTCTCCTACTGGCTGAGGTAAAAATCTGGCTACTTTAGACTCCTGTGTAATCCCCTGGCATAAAGTGGCATTCAGAACACCCAGGGAGTGAGGTAATAACATCTATTTGTCCAGCAACAAAGCTTTTGGAGTTGCGGATAACCTTACGGAAACCTTATTCACCCAGCACAGAAAGGATGCAAATAAGTCAATGTTCTGGGACACTGAAACACACCCCTCGAGCTATCCTTCTCTTTGATGGAAGTATTTCTAAGATGTATTATATCCTTTCCTACCTTCTTGAGCTGAGCATTTAAAAGACTATTATCCTTGAGACGGAGTTGTCATTGTAGGTGTGCTATCTGTATTGTGCATTAATAGAATAATGCCCTCAAGAATTGAAGCGGGATAGAGTTGCTCTCCCATGTTATATCCAGATTGTGATATTTCTTTCTTCACGTGTAGGAAGTTTCATTTCTCTACAATTTAAAGTAATTTTTCACAAACAATTAATAATATACTTCAATTGAGGTAAGAAAAATCGCTGTAAGAAAAACTGTAAGACATTTGATCACATGAAATGACATCTTTTTTTTCTGTAAGTATTGGATTTCTGTGTAGCTTACACATATTTATTTATTAAGAAAGGCCTTTTTGGCATGCCCGGGTGGCTCAGTCGGTTAAGCATCTGCCTTTGGCTCAGATCATGATTTTGGGGTCCTGGGATCCCGGGATCGAGTCCTGTATCAAACTCCTTGCTCAGCAGAGAGTCTGCTTCTCTCACTCTCCCTCTGCCCCTCAGAGAGCATGTGCTCGCTCTCTCTTGCTCTCTCTCGCTCTCTCTCTCATATAAATAAGTAAAATCCTTTTTTTAAAAAAGTCTTTTTAAAAAGGACCTATAAAACATATAAAATGAAGTTTGTAAAATTTACAAATCTTAAGTGTATAGACTTAAGCCAGATACAGTAACTAATCTAGAATATTACGAAGTTCCCTTCAGCTATTTGTCATCAGTAATATCTCCAAAAGGTAATCACTATTCTTTCAGTATCAGTTGATTTTACTTGTCCCTGAACTTCACATATATGGGACAATATGGTATGTACTCTTTAGCAATGACATCTTTGCTGTGATAATAATGACAGTGTCCATGAAACTCGTCTATTTTGTTGCATGAATCAATAATCAATATATTTTCATGGCTGCATAGCAGTTCCTTGTATGAAATTTCCTATAATTTATCTATTCTTTTATTAATGGAGATTTGTATAGTTTCCACTCTTGGCATATGGTGAATAAAACTGCTATGCACCTATAATTTGGTAGACATATGCACTTTCTGTCCTTGAGCCCAAACCCCAGAAATGGATAGCATTTTGTAAATACAGCTAGTACTTACAAAGTATCTGTAATGTCTTACAAAGTATCTGTAATGAATTTTATTCCCAACTGTGCTGTAGGAGAGTTCCAACGGTTCCATATCATGTCTTGTAACTTTGTATCATTAATCTTTATTTTTAAAACTTGTAGTCATTTTGGTGGCTATGCAGTGGTATCTTTTTTTTTTTTTTAAGATTTATTTATTTATTTGACAGACCAAGATCACAAGTAGGCAGAGAGGCAGGTGGGGGTTGGGGGGGTGGGGGGTGGAGCTGGCTCCCTGCTGAGCAGAGAGCCCAATGTGGGGCTCTATCCCAGGATCCTGAGATCATGACCTGAGCTGAAGGCAGAGGCTTTAACCCTCTGAGCCACCCAGTTGCCCCTATGCAGTGGTATCTTAAGGTGGTTTTATGTCAGCATTTTAATTGCGATCTTTACAATAATTTTAATTTTGTTTTCATTGGTTTTGTTTTCTCATTTAGTACCTCCTTTATTAAACAATTTTAGCTGAACTTTTTATTTTGAGATACTTGTAAATTCACATGCAGTATAGACAGGTATTTGATTTTACTATTTCTCTAATATATCTCGTCTTATATTTTGTCATTTTAATGTGTTTTTTTTAAATTTACCCAATAATGAAGTATTTCATGTAAAACAAAGTATATAGGCTTTTTAAGAATTTGAGATTTATAAGTAAATGAATGACATTTTATTATTTTTTTAAGATTTTATGTATTTATTTGACAGAGAGAGAGATCACAAGTAGGCAGAGAGGCCAGCGGAGAGAGGGGGGAAGCAGGCCCCCTGCCGAGCAGAAAGCCAGATGCGGGGCTCCGTCCCAGGACCCTGGGATCATGACCTGAGCCGAAGGCAGAGGCTTAACGCACTGAGCCACCCAGGTGCCCCAAAATGAATGACATTTTAGACATGGACTTTGTACCTTGGAGGGGAAAGGGGATTGAAGGAGCTCCTACTCCGGTTTGCAAGTGGGAACAATCTCATATCCAACTAACACACTGAAGTATGACTTAATTCTGTCCCAAGGTTTTGAAATAAGTATATAATTTACCTCACAATAGTTTACATAGCCAAGAGTTCCAGATATCTAAGAACTGAATTGCCTAAGCTACCCAAAAAGAGAGTGCCACTGTGCCTTTGAATTATACCTGACCCTTGAACGATATGGGTTTGAACTATGCAGGTCCACTGATATGTGGATTTCTTTATACTACAGCACTGTAAACATATTTTCTCTTCTTAATCATCTCTTCAATAAAATTTTCTTTTCTTTAGCTTAGTTCATTGTAAAAATGCAGTATATAATACATAGAACATACAAAATGTGTGTTAATCGACTCTTTATGTAACTGGTAAGGCTTCTCGTCAATAGTAGATTATTAGTAATTAAGTTTTGGGGAGCCAAAAGCTGTATGTGGATTTTTTACTGTGTGGAAGGTCTCGACACACCTAACCCCAGCATTGTTTAAAGATCAACTGTAATTTTTTTTTTAATTTTTAAAAAAATTGTTATTAACATATAATGAATTATTTGCTCCAGGGGCACAGGTCTGTGAATCATCAGTCTTACACATTTCACAGCACTCACCGTAGCACATACCTTCCCCAGTGTCCATCACCCAGCCACCCTATCTTCCACCCCACCCCCAGCAACCCTCAGTATGTTTCCTGAGATTAAGAGTCTCTTACATTTTGTCTCCCTCCCAGGTCCCTTCTTGTTTTATTTTTTCCCTCCCTACCCCCAGGACCACCCACCTTATCTCTCAAATTCCTCATATCAGAGAGATCATATGATAATTATCTTTCTCTGACTTATTTTGGTCAGCACAATACCCTCTAGTTCTATCTTGCAAATTGCAAGATTTCATTTTTTTGATGGATTTATAGTATTTCACTGTGTGTGTATATATATATATATATACACACACACCACATCTTCTTTGTTTGTTCATCTAGATCAACTGTAATTTTATATTAGGCCACCTTATTGATTCCTTTGACACAAATTAGCAGTATGTTCCCTGTGTTTATCTTTTTGATAAAATCAATATATGCCAATATTTCAGATAATAGTGACTAAAGATGAAAAATATGTGCTATGCTAAACACAAGAATCAAACCCGTCTTCTCAATCACCATTGAATATTTATATAGAGTATCTGAAACAAAGATTAACTATTAGTTTCAGTCTAAAACTATCCAGGAGAATATAAAAATATATAGAGATGCTAAGCTTCCAACAATTTAAAAAAATTCTTTTTTAAAAGACTTATTTATTTGAGAGAGAGAGAGAGCATGAGTGGGAGGGGCAAAAGGAAAGGGAGAATCTCAAGCAGACTCCATGCTGAGTGTGGAACCCAATGGAGGGCTCCATCTCAACACCAGAAATCATGACCTGAGCCAAAACCAACAGTTAGAAGCTTAACCTACTGCACCACCAGGCATCCCTATATATAAAATACTTGGTATAAATAAATAAATGTATACATACATACATACATATATACATATATATACACATTTCATAAAATAAAACATTGAGTTCTTATTTATGAATTCATTCTTGGCTATTTTGCTGGAAAATTATACTGGTAATAGCCACAGTAGTAAAAACTAGTCTTATAATATTCATTTATATGTTAGGAAAACATGGCCAAAATAGCCTACTCACTAGCTACCAAACACTTTCCCAAGTGTCTTCTATATGTGCCCTCAAACCCATTCTTATCTTGCCCTCCAGTCTCTTCATTCCAAAATCATGTCTTTCTTAGCATTAAATGTATCTTGTTTCCATCTAAAATTGCTTAGCTCCCCATTCTGAAAGGAAAAACAATCATACACTGCCCCTACTTCTCCAAAAAGCAAATTGCATGACTCTGCCAGTTCCATTTGATATCTCCTTATTCATATTTGTCCTTTCACAAATGAAGACCCTAAGTACCGTTGACACTTCACAGCTCACTAATCAACAATTAATGTTGACTTATTTGACTGATAACCCTACATAGGTGATGGTTCCTTGCATCTTCAAAGCTTAATGGATAGATACCCCTCCTTACACACACACACACACACACACACACACACACACACCACACGTACGCATGCCACCCAGTGGATAATCAGAGATACACAAAATTTTGCATTCTCCATCTGTAATCTTCACATATGTTTTCAAAATTCATTTCGAAGAAAAATTATAAAATGAGCCTCCTTGTGTCACTGTTTTTACTACATAATCACTTCTTAATTAAATGCAATCTGGATAGTGTATTGTGAAAGAAACAAAGCTTCACGTTGCATCTCGCATTAAAAACTGTCAGTAGTATTTGTATTTGGTATAGGCTTATTGCAAACAACTGAGCAGAAAGCCAAGAGAGAACAAATTGCAGCTATCTCAAAAATCAAATATTTTGCTGAGTTTTTTAATGGTATGTATAAAATAAAATTTCATTTTAGGCTATCATTTTTATAGCATTAAGACTGAATTTAAAACTAAGGCCTATACAGATAAAATATGTTTAGTTCTGAGCTATTTGCTCCAAGTTCCCCTTTAAATAACATTGATCTGTTTTTAAGGAATTACTCACATGTCTGGCCTTATAATTTATCTTCTCAAAGAGTGGCTAATATGTTACTTGCTAGTCATTAGTCCATTAAAAAGATTTCACACAAACATGACATCAGCTCTGGTCTCTCCTGTGTTTTACATACAAGTATTATTAACCTCTCTAGGCTCTACATTCTCAGTGTCTTCTAGTTACAGTAATATAAATTTCCTTCAGTTCTTGCTACCATACATAATTAATCTTTATAGAGATGCATATTAAAACCACAATAAAATCAATGAAATACCACTTTACACACACAAGAATGACTTAAATAAAAACAACTGACAAATATTCGTGAGCATTTGGAGCAACCAGAACTCTCATTCATGCTGGCAGCAAAGTAAATGGTACAATCATTTTGGAAAGCATTGTAGCAAATCCTAAGGAAGTTAAAACTACAATTACCCTATGATTTGTCAATTCCAGTTCTCTCTCTTTTTTTTTAAAGATTTTATTTATTTATTTGACAGAAAGAGAGTGTGAGAGAGAGAACAAGCCGGAGGAGTGGCAGGCAGAGGAAGAAGCAGACTCCCTGTTGAGCAGAAAGCCTAATGCAGGGCTCCATCCCAGAACCCTGGGACTGCGGGGCTTGAACCCAGGACCCTGGGATCATGATCTGAGCCTAAGGTAGACACTTTATAGACTGAGCCACCCATCCAACCCCTCCTTGGGAATCCCAGTTCTAAGTCTTTATTCAGAGCTATGAAAAAATATATATATATATTAAAGACATGCACAGGAATGTACTAGGAATAACACAAATATGTACCAACAAAAGAATGGATTAATTTTCACATATTCAGTGGAATATAGAAATAAACTCCTGATACATACAACATGAATATATCTCTATAACATGTTGCATGAAAGAAGAGACACAAAACAGTATACACGATCTGATTTTACTTACAAGAATCCAAGAAAATGTGAAACTATAGCAATAGAAATCAGAATAATAGCTTCCTGTTGTGGGCAGGATATTTATTGGAAGTGGCCACAAAGGGCATTTTTACAATTATTATGGTGGGAGTTTTCAGATAGATGCCTTCAACTGTACTCTTAAATCTGTGTGTTTTGCTGTTTATAAATCATATCACCATAAAATAATTTGAACTACATTAGGTTCCAGGTTTGCCTTTTGATATTCATTTGGATCAATACGCTGGAAGGGAAAGTCCCTTCTCCTTCTGGTTCTCACTGATAGAACAGACCTAATAATCACTTGTTAACAAAGATCAAAATATTATCTTTAGCAACGTTTGAAAAGATGACCTCTTACCACTCTCTCTATATGCAGAGCTCTCAGGTAATGACCAGATTAGAGAATTTAGTTTCTAATTAATCCTGGATTCAGAAAAGCCTGGGAGAGCAATCACTGAGTTACCTACCCCAGACCTCTAGACAAAAAACTGCCGACATAGCCAAGTTTCCCACCCCATTAGAAAGATGTTGCCTCAGGTTTTTAGAGCAAAGTGCTTAGAGCAAGGAAACTCACAGAAAGTGTGCCAGTGGGCTCTGCAAGACCAAAATGAAAAAGAATCAATTCCTTCCAGAAATAATAACCTTTAACACCATGACCCCACTTACTGAAAACGGGACCTAATAATTAACCTTTGGGAGATGGAGGCTGAAAATGTTCATATCAATGTACTTCCTCCATTGAGGGTAAAAGGAAATGTCCTTCACCAGTGACAGAAGAGAATGTGCTTTCCCCACCCGTGCTGAATAGAATAATTCTGCTCACAATAGCGTATTTACACAATAAAAAAAGCAATCACTAAAAATTGTGTTTTTAAAAACAAATTGTTAATATGGTAGCATTTCTGTTTTCAAACAGGAATGTGTTTTCAAAACAACAACTGCAATACCAGTTACAAACAGTGTAAAAAGCAATCAATGTTTTATTAAATATGTATATATATATACATATACACACATATATGAAATATATTGCTTTGTATTGTATATACTTTGTAAATATTAAGAACGGTCACCTATAGGTGTTATGCAATAGCTTCATGGTCCTTCATATATTTTTGTATGTTTCAAATTGTTTATTATTTTCATTAATTTTTAAAATAAATCTAAAGAACAAGTTACACATATATTTAAGATAATATATATATTACACATATATTTAAAAGTAATATGAGTAGATTCCTTAGACTTCCTGAAAAAGTTTCGATCTTGTAGAATAATCCAACACAATCATCATCATCATCATCATCCTAAAAAAGCAGTAGAATTGGACTAATCAGTCACTGGGAACTCAAAGACATCCCTCCCCAGAGAAGCAAGCAGCACATAAGAACAACACTGAGCACACACAGAGAAACATACTTTGCCACACAATGTAAGTACTATGCGGGAGGTACAGACAAGAACAGTAGAAAGTAGTTAATAAATTTCAATTAGTTTTGTGGTGAAAATTTTCAAAAAAAAAACAAAAAAATCAGGGTTAACCATGCTTAACAAATGGTTAGACCTCTAACAGGAAGAAAAAACTTAAACCTTCAAAGCAAGCAAAATGTCATTTTAGACACTATCCCTCCTTGCCCCTGAACCCTGGTTGATGATGTGCCACTTCTAATGTGAACATGCTCAAGTGAAGAGATGGGAATGGACCCCAGCAGGAAGTGCAGCCATTTTGTGTCATGTTTTACACGTTGAAATAAATAAGAAGCACTAACAGCCTTTGACAAATTAAAAGTCTTCACTGATACAAATAAATAATTCAAATCACTCTTGTTTGTGAATAGCTTGCCTTGAATTATTGTTGCCAGTTACTCTTTATTATAAAAGTTAGTAGAAGTAATGAGACTATCTAGGGTCCTTGAAAAAAGACTGCCAACATAGCACAACAAAGGGAGGATTTAGGTGTTGGCCAAGAAAAAGAGGGAACAAGGAAATAAGAATGTAATTGAGGGTCAAGTCAGTTGGTATAAACATAAACAAGTTTGGAAATGAATATCCTTTAAGTTACAGTTTAACAAGGAGAATGGATGGTGTAGGCAAGTCTGGGAGATTACGTTCTGCTGTGTCAGTTCATCTAGAAAAGAATAGGTGCTTTAGAAAAGAATTTAGGAATTTTTGGTCAGTGTTAACAGAACATTCTTAAACTATTAGAATAATGAAGATGGTTATATTAACAGTTACTGTTTTTTGAGTGTTTACCAAGTTTCATTTACTGTGTTTGAAATGCTGCAAATTTTATCTCTAATTTTTACAACAGTCCTAAAAGAAAGAGGTCATTTTGTTCCCTCTGCAGAGGAGAGTATTGTGGCTCAACGAAGACACTCAATTTGTAGTGGAGAGGACAAGAAATGGAGCCCAGGTCTATCTCATTCCAGCATCCATTCATTACTAAATCACCCTTATTGCAGAAGAAAACGAAGTGTTAACTTCTCTAAAGGAGGTATTTATATCCCTGTAGCTTAAGTGTAGAGAAAAATACTTTTGGGAGAATACTGGAATAATTTTTATCTACTTTCACCCCATTTGCCTTTTGATAATGTTTTTACATCTCTCAAGGAATGCTATTGATTTAGATTGTGTGCTGTTAATTTGTAGGTTCTCCTCATTAGTTTCCTACAGGCATTTGGCTGTCTACAGATGTCAGGCCCCCAGGCTATGAAATTCACTAAGCAGATTGCTTTGAAATATTCTCCCTCCAAAGGCTTCTTGTTTAACTTTTGTAAATCTGCTCTGAGTTGCTTTCCTAACTTGACTTACATGGCTTATGTGTTTTTACACACCAGTTTATTCAGTGAGTGAGCAAAGATAGTTTTGTAGAGTCCCCAGACTCAATCCTTCCCATTCTGCACGTTTTATCTTTGGCTGGTTTGCAGACATGAATAACCAGCAGTGTTGACAATCTGTGTATTCCCACTTGAGCACCACCATATTGGCAGCATAACATAGAGAGATTGTGTTTTTCATGCTAAATGAGAGAATTGTTGAGTGGTAATAGATATTTTATGCACTGTGAGCCTCTCGAAAGTTCTCCAATTTATTCAAATGTGTGCGACACACACAATTCTGTCTTGGTTTTTTTCTCTGTCTCTGATGCATTGTCATTACAATGTCTGTTTTGCATTCTACGTTTGTTGCCCAAGATAGAGGCTATGGAGATGATAAAGTTCATTTTTTTGTGTGTAATCCATTTGGCTGTACAGTATCTCTCCAGGATAAAGCATTTTATGACCCATAGCTTTCATCTTCAAGTATACACAGCGATTCTGCTCTGAGTCTTACTCAATTGAGACATCTGTCTTTGCTAATACAGCAAGGGTATAATCCTTCAATTGTTTAGATTTGAGCTTCTTATTGGTAAAGCCCATACCTTCTTTGATTTGTCTTTGCAGAATCAAGCATGTCCATATACTCCATGACCATTAAATGAACGTCTTCTCTGTGCCATACATTGTACTAAGTGCTATGTAGGCACAAATAAATAACATAGTCTCTATTTTTAAGGAACAAACTTTTCATGGAAAAGATGGTCAAGCAAGCAAAAAAGTATAAGGCAGTGGGGCAATGAAGTACAAAGGATTGGAGTATCACAAAGCAAGAAACCCTCAACTCTTCTCTGGTTTGGGTGATGATGAAATAAATTCCTATACAACACACATCTGGGTTGTCTAGAAAGAGTCAGCAAACCCGTAGAGAAAGAGAGGGTATTGCTGGTGAAGAATCAGCATGTACAAAGATAGGGAGTCTTGCAGTAACAATAGAAGTGCAGGGGCGCCTGGGTGGCTCAGTGGGTTAAAGCCTCTGCCTTCGGCTTGGGTCATGATCCCAGGGTCCTGGGATCGAGCCTCGCATCGGGCTCTCTGCTCAGCGGGGAGCCTGCTTCTCCCTCTCTCTCTCTGCCTGCCTCTCTGCCTACTCGTGATCTCTGTCAAATAAATAAATAAAATCTTTAAAAAAAAAAAAAAAGAAGTGCAGAGAAGTGCAAGCGGTTTGGTATTCGCAAAGAATAAAGGGCTGACTAAGGAATTCTAGAAGATAAGATTGAATGTCCATACAGAGCCCACAGTCTGGAGTCTCTCTATATCACTCTAAGAAGTTAACTTTTACACATACGAGAGTTAAGCCAGCTAGGATATTTTTACAGATTGTGTGCATATACATCTTAACAATAATCAATAATTTAGAAAACAATCTGAACATCTTGTGCTTTTTCATACACAAATCACGATTATTTATGTGCACACTCATGCAAATATTGAATTATTCAGGTGAAGGCACTATAAACAAATACAACAATATATGTAATACATTGTCAGGATGTTTCACCATTATTCATTTAATATATTCTAATATGAAAAATACTCAAGACTATCCCATTTACCTTCATATACATTCTGAATACTCTTAGCAGTTAGAAAGATAATTTTCCCCCATTAACTGTGTACAATTGAATTTTTTTACGGATTTAAGACTTCAGTTTCTAAATTGAATAAATTGAAATTTTTTGCCCGGCGTTTTGAAACTATACAGTGTTGTGGAATACTATTTTTTTTTAAGATTTTATTTATTTATTTGACAGACAGAGATCACAAGCAGGCAGAGAGGAAGGCAGAGAGGAGGGAGCAGGCTCCCTGCTGAGCAGAGAGCCCGATGCGGGGCTCCATCCCAGGACCCTGAGATCATGACCTGAGCCAAAGGCAGAGGCTTTAACCCACTAAGCCACCCAGGTGCCCCAGAATACTATTCTTTAATTGCTGCAGGCTTGTGACAAAAAAGTAAGAGGTTGTATCAACACCTAGCATGATCACTTGTCATAACCTACAGAGGACAATGATGGCCATGTTGACACATGCGTGGTTGCCATATGAAGAGTGGTCCTCTGAGGTTGGCATGGAGTTCATGGTGAAGACTGGAGTCTTTAGATGGCCACGGAGGGCATGGTGGATTCATGAACCTGCTCTTAGCACTGAGTCTCCCATTGATATTCAAGCCTCTCTTTGGTTTCTGAAGTGTGACATCAATGATACTAAAGTAGTTCATTGAATTTTATGTTTTTAGTTGTTTGTATTTAATATTTTGTTATTTGCTTTAACAACTGGATAAGCCAGGGCCACCTGGGTGGCTTGGTCTGTTAAACATCTGCCTTTGGCTCTGGTCATGTTCTCAAGGTCCTGGGATCGAGCCCTACCTCAGGCTTCCTGCTCAGTGGGGAGTCTGCTTCTCCTTCTCTCTTTCTGACCCTCCTCCCTTCTTGTTCATTTCCACCCCCCTCAAAAGAAAAAAAAAAAAAAAGATTTTTTAAAAATGAGATAAGCCATATAAACATTAACAGTTTATGCCTCATTATTATTTATACATATTTAAGTAACACCAATGAAATAGTTTTCCATCAAAATGGGATAACTGTAACAATTATTTTTTAATTGTGCATCTGATACTCATGTTTGAAAAAGTGTAATAGGAAACCAGGCATCACTGTTGGCTACTTCATTAGAGAGGCATCAAAGCTTCTTGGAAACTGGCATTTACCATGTGTAACGGACCCAGCTTCGTGTCTTTGCTCTCTAAATTCTTTGTGACCCTGAGTTACTAATCTGTTTCCACATCTTGAGAAGGGAGACCATGATATCTGCTTTTTAAAAGTCAGTAAGATTCAATATGTGAAGTATCCAGCACACTACTTGTGCTTAATAATGTCGACCTCCCCTTTTATACACCTGAACATCTAATTTTGTCATCTAATTACATCAATACATACATCACAAAGCGGTGCAAGTGTGATAAAACATCTAGTTGTGTTCTTGTAAAGACAAACAGCAACTGTTCCATTTACAGGAGCAGGGGAAGAATGATTGAGTTTTCCATTTTGAAACAAGTATCACTTGAGGGACCTCTCAGTAATACTCCCATAAGAAAAGTAGGCACACATTTTCCCAAGGAACAGGTATATAAATAAGACGTCGTTTTGGTGAGGTTTAGGTATTTATGTGGATGAGACTTAGAAAGGCTCTCTACCCTCCCATGTGTTGGAAAGACGAGCTTTGGAAAGGGGATGAACCAATTTCCACAAGGTTCCAGGCAACCTACTGGAAGGAAAGGTTCTATACAGTAAAACCTTCTCCCAGAGAGTCAGAATTAGGGAGAATCGGGCAAAGTGGACTAGGAGAATCTTCAGTCAACACAGATCATCGAAGATGAAAAAATTACCATGAGGAGAGAAAAAGAGAGTTATATTGACAACATTAGCTACCATTTATGTGAAATTTCTACATGTCAGATACAGTTCTAAATGCTTTGTATGTGTTAACTTTATTTAATCCTTATAAAAGCTTGTGGTATGCATCTTTTTCCATTTTGTAGGTGAGAATGTGGAGGCACACAGAAAGTTAGCTGACTAGTTCAAAGACACTGGCACAGTCAACATCTGAAGCCAGACCAACTGGCTTCAGAGCCTACCTTGTTAACTGCTGTGTGATTCTGCCTCTGATGCGTCACACCAGAGAGTGAGCTTTTGGACTGAATAGACAAAGAGATAGTGAGAGTGCTCCTTGGTCCTCAAGACAATGAATTACAGACAATGTCCTAAGAAACATGTGGACCCTGAAAACCACATTATTGACAAGAGTACTTTCCTTGTGTGGGAGCAAGTCCTTCAGTCCATGAAGCAGACCATGGGCTTATTTTCAAATTGATGAATTAAGAGTGAGCAGCGGTAGCTCCTGGCCATCCACACACAAATGGGCACAGAGATCCTTGAGCATATTGGCTAGGGGCAGCATAGTTCCAGAGGGTCGGGTGAGCCTTTGGCAATTAAAGCATGTGAGGCCTGAAGCATGGTAGTTTGGTTAACTACTGCACTGACGGTATTATTCCCATCACCAAAAAGGAAAGTTCCATACCTAATTTATGCATATAGCATCATTTTACAAGCTGTGTATCACAACATAAATGTAGTATTCCCTCACTTATGCTTTTCCATATGCATGGACATTTATATGGAACAAAAAATATTGAACATAGTATGAGTAAAATGTGGGGTTGGCAGAAAGAGAGGTTAATAAAATCAAACTTGGTATCAGAGAGAGGGAGACCCATTATGTTTCTGGTCCCTGTGTTGTTCTTTGGATCCTTGCTTGTCTCTTAGAGTATGTCCCTCAACCTATGTGGTCAACGAGTCCTCTGAGGTGATGTTTCCTGAGTTGCGTGTCTTGTGACTCCTGCTTAAATGCAAATTACGCTGCTTACGCCTTTGAAGTCCATGTGCTGTGCCATAGCCCCTGGTCCTAAGGTCTGTGCCCGCTGTAGCCGGAGGCCCCCAGCAGTGAGCTGATCCCAGAATCCTAGACTTCTCTGCTTCCTTCTCCTTTCTGGGCTGGATTCTGGATTGCGGTTCTCTAGGAAGTTTCCCATGAACCCACCTTCATTTCCCTCAAGTTATTTCCAATCTTCCTTTTAGTCAGCAGTATGTGGTTAGTTTCCAAACCTTGCTGAGTACAAGGTTTCCCTCAGGGAGGTTGGACTTTCTCTAAATGAGCCCTGAGAAACAAGAACAAGACCTTCTCTAGGATTCCTTCAGAACTCATCAGTTGCCTTGAATCCACTTCTGGGGTTTTTAACCCTCAATGTTTAGAAGTTAGACCATGCACATCTCATGCCTTGTCCTCTGGCTTCTTCCCTTCGACTCCTCTTCTACCTCTTCATTTAGGGCGCATCACCCTTTTTTCCTAATCTGCCCTCATGGGCCTGTCATAACGTTGTAATGGCTGTGGAACCAAAATGCAAATTCACAGAGAAGGGAGAAATATGTCAGAAAATATTCCAAGAATTTTAGGCCCATTATTCAAACGTACTTAAGCATCACTAAATTCCTCCTAAAACTATTCATTATAAGGCTATTTCTATGTTTTGCCAAAGCAAAAAGAAAGTAAGATTAGCCACCCAAATTGTTTGCTGCCAATATACTAAGTACCCAGTTGGTGCTAACCCTTGTTTCTATGGCCCCATCCACACAAATCTCTACTTCTTGCCTGGTAGCTCTCTTTGGTCAGATTAGTGGTGAGGAATGATGACCTTGCAGTTCTGTGCATGATAATCTTTAATACTTGGACCAGTTCAGCATTTTAACAGTTTGGAACATTGATGAAAGATGAAGGTGGGTATAGTGACAGGTTCCGATCTTTAATCTTCAATCTGCTGGCATTATTATGAAATTTAAGGATAAATTTATGCTAGAATAAACCCTAGTCCTTACAATTAATTGCATTAGAAGGAATTGATTGATCTCACTGAATATCTTTTTTTTCATCAAGATTGGTAAGAAGAGGGCATATGTACACGTATATGTGTATATGTATTTTTACCTGGAATACAGTATCTATCTATCTATCTATACACATACAGTATATATTTATGTATTCATATATATTTAGTATATAGGTATATATTTAGTATATAGTATATAGTATATATATAGTATATCATCTATAGGTATATATTTATTACATATAGGTAAAAATTTATATATATATTTATATATATCAATATACATGATCTAAAACATAGCTAGGATACAACAGGAATTTACTCAAAGCTATTAGCTGAAACCTACTTGCAGAACAGAGAAGGGTAAAGGACAAAGCAGGGAAGGAACAGAAGGAATCTGTTTTGCTTTGTGGAACCAAGAGTTCCAGCCAAGGAGACACCCAACTAGGTGTTTCACCTGATAGCCCCTTGCTAGATTTGTCTCCCCTGATGGCCCCTTACATGAGTCAGTTTGAGCCAGATTAGAGCTGAGGACCTGTGCAGAAGCCCCCCTGAACTGAACTTTAGCTCATTATAATACTAAAATCTCCTCCTATGGGCAGAATTTTTCCCTAATTTTTCAATATATGACGTATGCACTAGCATGTTGACATATGACACATGTGCAATTGAACCAAAAGTACCTTTTCTGGCTCCCTGCCCCCACCCCCTAGGACTGAATAGAAGCTGCCTGTATTTTCCCCACAGGGAGACAGTGCTTTGAGAACTATTTCCCTTCCTCCTTACTCACAAGAAATAAATGAAAGTTCTTTGCTTTCACGGGCACCTGGGTAGCTCAAATGGTTAAAGGTCCAACCCTTGGTTTTGGCTCAGGTCATGATCTCAGGGTCATGATTGAGCCCGGCATCAGGCTCCAAGCTCAGCACTCAATGTAAGGTCTGCTTGGGATTCTCTCTCTCCCTCTCCCTCTGCTCCTCCCCCTCTTGAGTGCACACGCTGTATTTCTAAAATTAATAAAAAAAATCTTTTTAATAAAAACGTTCTTTGCTTTCAACATTTCCTTGGGTTGTGTTCAATTTGCTGCACCTCACTTGGTGAACTCCTTGACTTCAGTTATAGTATGTGCTCAATTAATTAATGGGAGCCTATACAAAGAGCTTTTTATGATTCCTAAGGTAATTGATCACAAAAGGCTACCTTTCTATGTATCATTTTATAAGTTAGGATGGTTCCTGATGGAACCAACAAGCAAAGCAAAGGACTGTCAAAGGGAACATTGTTTGTAACGTGTTGGGTGTACCATGATCAGGCTAGATGTAATGCAGCTCCCTTCTTGTCTCTCTAATATTAAATCACATCGAGAGAGTGAGTAGAGTTCAGTTCACAGGTAAGTTTCTGAAATAATTGTTTTTTCTATTCTCAGTTGAATGAGAAATCATTTTGTATAATCAAATAAGACTTTGATAGTAGTCAGCATCAACCTTAGCCTTGGTTATGCTCTTAAAACCCTGTCACATACTTTCAGTGGGACAGCGCCCTAGGGGATCTGTTTGCACAGTCCTTTTAAATTCTAATAAGTTTCTCTGAAGCACATTTCAAAATACCGGTAGTCCCTCCCCACTGCTTCAGCTCTAGCTCAGAGGCAAGTCTCCTCTTTCATCTTCAAACAACTTCAAAGTTTATTTTGGAAATAAGGGTTTCTTTTCCCAGGGAATTCAAAGAGCTTTTCCGCCTTCTATGAGGGAAGGAGTGCATGGCTTTCAGGAACACATTTAAAAAGCTGCTGATGTCTTCTTAGTGCCTCCCTGATAGGCCTTGCTGACCTTCAAAAACATTCAATTTTCTTTACCTTTGTTTTTTTGGCTGGCTTTGTTGGACTCCGAGGGAAGGTGCTTGGGGCCTAAGAGGCTGGCTTGCCTGAAATGACAAATTACCTAAGAAGTGCTGCCTTTTTTTCCTCTACCTAGGCATTATTGCAAGATTTTAAAATTAAATTAAGGAAGGAAGGAAGTGGGGGGAGAGGGAGAGAGAGGGAGTAAGAAAGGAAAAAAAGGAAGAGAGGGAAGAAGGAGGGAGGGAAAGGAAAGAAGAAAGGAGGAAGGGAGGAAGGGAGGGTGGAAGGAAAGAAGGAAGGGGAAAAGGAAGGAAGGAAAGGAAATGGGGCGGGGAGATAGGAAAGAATAAAGGAAGGAAAGGAAGGAAGGAAGAAAAAGAAGGGAAAAGAAGAAAGAAAAAGAATGCACACCTTGCTGATAATAATCAGAACGTTTTCATTTGGCAGCTGAGCTCTTTTTTCTGTCCTTGCATTCAAACCCTCCGGACAGGAGCCTGTCTGCTAGGAGGCTGTGGAGAGCTCCACTCTGACCACGCCCCTCCGCTGTCCTGTACTCCGGTCCTAGGCTGGGCGGGGCGGGCGGCTGCAGCCAGTAATGCCCGCCCCCGCATCTACCTCCAGGTAAGACTTCCGCCACTTCTGTAACTGGCAAAGACGACGTTTGAAGCTCTAAAGAGATGTGATTCATTTTTGGCATTGTCATTGAGGGTGATGAAGGAGAAGAGAGGCTAGAGATTTCCTTGGGGGGATTTTTCATACCGTGCAGAGTACTTTTGTCTCCATAATCTCTGTCATTTGCTGAAAAACTTGGGCCAGGAATAACCGCATCTAAAGTGCCCCACCTCCCATTTTTGTGTGGCTTGTGTGTGTGTGTGTGTGTGTGTGTGTTTAAATATTTTATTTATTTATTTGACAGACAGAGATCACAAGTAGGCAGAGAGGCCGGCAGAGAGAGAGGGGGAGGCAGGCTCCCCGCTGAGCAGAAAGCCCCATGTGGGGCTCCATCCCAGGACCCTGAGATCATGACCTGAGCCAAAGGCAGAGGCTTAACCCACTGAGCCACCCAGGTGCCCCTGTTTCTGTGTGTTTTTGTAGGGCTTATTGTCATGCTTCACATGATGTATTTTTTGCTATTTTTTTAATGAACGTGTTTTCTCTCTCCAAATGGATCTTCAGGGCTTTCAAGGAAAGGGTGTCTTTAATGACCCCTAGTGTTCCTTACGTTTCCCTTTGCAGTGATCTCTACCTAGTAAGTGCTTGAAAATAATTAATGATATTTTTTTTTCTTAATTCAGGATGGATTGTAGATTTGTCATGAAATTCTGCTTCCAGAGGAAATCTGTGAAAATCAATGAGTGCACCCCCCTTCTTTTTTGTGAGATGATGAAATAAAACATTTTTCCAAATGTTTAGTTTTGTTTGGGGCCTATCTTTGGAATGGAAAAATATGAGAAGTCATTGAAAACTATTTCAAATAAAGGTAACATATTGCAAAATATAGAAATGAATTCCTTCATCTTTCTTCCTTATTTTGTTAAAATAGCCCAAATTTCACAATACCTAATATGAGAACTTCTGGAATCAATACTAAGTATAGTTAGAGTATTATCAGTCTGGTATTCAATTCATTAGTTTTCCTCTATTCAAGTTTGCATTATTGGGAAATGGACTGATGCCTAATTATTTGATATAGGTATAGAATGTTAGATTTGAAAAGAGTTTTAAAAGTCCTATAGTTAAATTCCAGCATTTCCAGATGGAGGAACACAAAAAAGTTGAGACAGTTGCCTATAATCATACCATGACACAGTTCACATGGGACAAATCAGAAATATATATAGAAAGAAAGGGAAGGGTAGGGGGAGGGAAGAAAGGAAGGGAAGAAAGGCAACTTATATAAATGGAATCAGCCTTGATCATCATTTTCAAAAAGCAGTCTTCTTTGGCCAACAGCTGTGACTTTACCCTTAGGGAGCTAATTTTGTATTTCACTCTTCTTATAAATTCACTGTGTTTGATGGATAGACTTTTGTTTTGGTAGGCCAGATTGGATTTAGGCCAGATTTTGAAGGAGGATGAAATTTCTTGAGAAATAACCAATATGCCTTTCTTTCTCTGTAACATGACCTAATGCTTCCAAAAACTGAATAAATCTGCCAACCACCCTAAACCTGTGTTCCATGCAAACTTATAAACTTAAGTCTATATCCACGCTCAAACTTTCAATGTATGCTGGTCTATACGTGTGTGTATTCAATTATATTGCATCCTGATCTTTCAGGACATTCAGTTTCTCTTACCTAAACTCTTATAAACTCTTTGGTATAGAGATATGTATAAGACATGGTGATTAAAGTTCTAAATAAATGAACTATCACACAGATTATCTATCTATATATTCTAATCTATATATCTATATATCTAATCTATAAATTATCTATCACACAGATAATTTTGAATCTGTAATGGTGCTTCCCACTCAGCAGCAACCAAAGGGATAATTCTGAATGGAAGCATTGCAACGATGTGCTGGGCCTCCAGAAGACCAACATTCTCTCCTGAGTCTGTAGCCCTTAAAAACTAATGTCTAGTGTACCTAATTTTGGCTCACCTCTCTTTCCATGATAATCTACAACCTGTGTCTTAAGGACCTATCACCTGAGAGCCTTGCTGTCATTTCTGGCTGACCTGTGAAGCTGATAGTTATTTTCAATGCACTATAAGAAGATGCCCTCAGTTCAAGGGACCAGTCCATCTACATCTCCACCCTCCCCTCAACCCCCGGACAATACCACAAGAGATCACACTGGGGAAGACTCAGGAGGAGCAAAGCAGGTAATGTGCACAACCTGCCCAGAAGCATACTTCAGGTACTGTAGTTCCAACGGATTACCATCCAGGGGGCAACATCTCTGACCCAGGAATAGAATCTGCAAAAAAGAAGCCAAAGGAGTCAAGAGTTGTTCTACAGAAATGGACCAAAAGAGATATCAGTCCAGATTTTCCAAGGTGATCCATGCTAGATTTTTAAGTTTTAAAAATTCACTTAGTATCTATCTCTTTTCCAAGGGATGAGGAAACAATTAACATCATCATGAATTAAATCAATTATGGCACTCCCCCCCCCCAAAAAAAAAGCTATACCTTTGCTTCAAGAAATGGAAGAAGAGTTTGTTTTGAGGTGATTCTCTGGATATACATCACAGCCTAGTCACAGATGCCATTAGGACAGAAAGGTTTGAAATGATCTTTGCTCGTCTCCATTTTGCTAATAATCAACTTGAGGAAAGGAATAAATTCATAAGAATCAAGCCTTTCATTAAAAGAATGAATAAAAAGCATATGTAGCCCTAGAAGAATCCTACACCTTGGACAGATCCATGACTGTTTTAGGCATCAATGATTTAAGCAATCCCTGCAGAGAAAGCCAATGCAATTTGGTTTTAAAATTTGGTGTGGGGTAACTAAACTTGGCTACTCGGTTTAGTCTGAACACTACGTCTGTAACTAGTTCCTTTAAATAAGGATCTTGGGTTACGGAGGAATCCAGTGATGAAGTTTGCTAATACTTTTTAGGAACAAAGCCAATACTCCTTATCATTTATGTGTTCTTGTTGCCTCCACTAGTGGGAAGGTGATGGCAGCTTGGAAGAAGATAAGAAAACAACAGGAATGATTCATGAAAATAAGACTGAATAGTACCCTCAAAAATAGCACAGAAATCAAAAACAGGAAGAGAGAGGTGTTTAAATTCCAAGTGGATGAATAAGAATAGACACTAGTGTGCCATCAGCATGACAATGACATCCTTAACATCTGCTCCAAAGGTGTGGGCGTTGATCCTTTGAAAAAGGCCAAGCACTGTTCTGCAGCTAAAAAGAAGATTCAAATCAATCAACTACCAGTAATAAGTGTATTCAAAGAGAACACTGGAGGTATGGAATGGATGAATCAAAATGTCTCCAAGGACAGGGTTAAGCTTTCAGGCAAGATGTGGTACTCCAGCTTGATCAATTACATCATCAGTGTGACTCTCACCAATAATGGCAACTGCACAGACTCCTGTCAGAGACCTGGATAGATCTGGCTTTCCCAGCGATGTTGTATGTGTCTATTTGTAATACAATATGGAGCTACTAAGACAAGAGAGCAGAGGGAGGTATGCCCAAATAGAAGTTGAGATCAGGTATAATATGACATCTCACTGTATAAGTCCTCAAGTCAAGAAAACATGATATGCCCTCAGTCCTATGCACGCATACACTGGGTGTGAAAAATGTTAAATAGGTGTATACATGCAAAATATTTCCAAGCATATCATCAAAATAGTGTTAGAGATCATGCCAGTAACTTACATGCTGGAATTCTTGAGCATTCCATTAATATTATCATTTATCTTGTTATTGTGTGTTTCCCAACAAAATACCATCTTTTAGTTCAGCTCTAGTGGATTGAGTTTGTTTATAAAAAGGCAAACTCCTTTCTTTCTTTCTTTCTTTCTTTTTTTTTTTTTTTAGAGATTTTACTTATGTATTTGACAGAAAGAGAGAGATAGCAAGAGAGGGGACAGTGGGAGAGGGAGAAGTAGGCTTCCTGCTGAGCAGGGAGCCCAATGTGGGCCTCCAAGCAGGACTGCTCAACATGGGGGGCTCAAAGCAGGGCTCAATCCCAGACCCTGGGATCAAGACCTGACCCAATGGCAGATGCTACCCAGGCACCCACTCCTTTCTTTTCCTTTGCCTCCAAATTAACAACTCCAAATTTCTGCGATCTGTGTATTTTAAATCATAGGAAATCCTAATGCCTTCTATTGATGAAAAACTCTCTGTGCATACTTTCACATTTCTGAAAAGCCCAGGTTTTCTGAATTAAAAATACTTGTAACCTGAGTTAAAGGATTTGAATGGTAAACAGGCCTCAGAAGTTAGATGGACTTAAAATACCTATCTACCTCAAAGCCATTTGTTTATATTTCAAGTGTTATACAGTAGGGGGAGCTTGCCTTTTCCCTGCAAAGGATTCCAAAGTTAAAGGATGTCTCTTTACTCTCCCACTATCCTCTCTCTCTATTTCTCTCACCCTCCACCCAGGGAAGAGGAACAGATTTTACCCCATGTAAGCTCTGTGTCTCCTACTTCTGCGGTTAGCTTGTGGTATCAACCTTCACTGCACACAGGCAGCATCAATCCCTCAGTGTGTTGTCCCATGGGGAATGGGAGCTTGGGAAGCAGTATGGCTAAGGTGCTCTGACTCAGAGGTCTGGTGCTTCTCCTTCTATACATGTGTGACCAGCACACCAACTTGTTAGCTTGTAGGTGGGTGTCAGACATGGCATGTCAGACCCTTCACAGTTTTAAACTTCACATTTCCTTTAGTGGTTTTATGTGTGTCACCAACCTTGAACCACACTTTATCCTTAATGGAAGTTTTGACTGAGAGGAGAGTAGAACCTTATGAAATTAAGAAAGTTGGTAAATTTTAGAGCTCACTGTCCCTTATGTCAGTTCTCTTAATCAACTTCATCAAATGACAGGTCAAGAATGGTGACCAAGAATATTGAAATGACTTTCTGGGATAAGTAATCATCTAGGCTACTAAAATCTTGGTGAAAGAAACTTAGCTGGAAACCACTACTGAGACTCAGCTCCTTCTTTCTTAACTGCCACATCCCAGTCAATTCTGTACTCTATGATGTCCAAGTCTTTCTCAGCAAGGCTGCGTCTTACAACAAACTTCTAGTTCCAAGCCAAGTGAAGTAATGTATTTGTATGGTCTTGCTGTTTGATTCATATTTTATTTTGTTTTTTTCCTCCATCTCTCCCTGTTTATGGTCCACTTCCAGTTACAGCACAGCACTGTTGATGCTTGGAGATCGTACCATTAGCCCATTTATGCCTGGGCCACAGCACCTTTGACAATAAATCTAGGTCTTAAAAACATGGGAATTTTCTAGTAATATTTTTTGTAAGACTAAAGGGTGGGAGAAATTCTAAATTGAAGACAGAATTATCCCAGGATAATAGATCTTCTCTAGATAGATGGAATCTGAACCAATTCTCCCAGGAACATATCAGGATAGTTTTATTTTATGAGGTAAATGAGTCAGTCCTTTTCTTTCTTTCTTCCTTCCTTCCTTCCTCCCTCCCTTCCTTCTTCACTCCCTCCCTCCCCCGTCTCTTTCTCTCTTTCTTTTCTTTTCTTCCTATTCTTTTTTTTCCTTTTCCTTCTTTCCTTCCTTCTTCCCTCCCTCCCTCTTTCCCTACCTCTTTCTCTCTTCCTCCCTCCCTCCCTCCCTCCCTCCCTTTCTTTCTTTCTTTCTTTCTTTCTTTCTCCAGAATGCACATCACAGATACAAAAGACTAAATTTGTGGAATAGAAAAATTCTAGTTAGACCAAAGAGGCTCAGAAAGGTACAGTGGACATCTTGGGAGTGAAGACAAAGTCTAAGGGGCACTACCAGAGGAAATAATAAAATACACACACACACACACACACACACACACACACAGCAGAAAGTGTAGTTTTATCAAAACCTTATTATATGGCTACTATATTAGGCACTACACAAGACACCAGATATTGACAGGTATATAATTAGACAGGCAGGGTCAAGTCTTTATAATTTCTTTTCTTTTTATTGAGATATAATTCAATACAATAACATTCATTGTTTTAGAAGTTGAAATTTAGTGATTTTCTACATAGTAACAAGATTGGGTAACCATCAGCACTATGTAATTCCAGAAAATTTTACCACCCCCCAAAAAAACTTCACATCCATGTATAAGTACCATTTCTCTCTACTTCTCTCTACCACCAGGCCCTGGCAGCTACTAATCTATTTTTAGTCTTTATAAAATTCTTATTCTAGACATGTCATGTAAGTAGAATCATACTATTTGTGGCTTTTTTTTTCCCTAGCTTTTTCCATTCATCATAACACTTTGTTCATTCATGTAGTGACATGAATTAGTACCTCATTCCTTTATATAGCTTAATAATCCCTTGTATGGATATATTACATTTTATTTATGCATTCATCAATGGATGGAATCTTTGGATTGCTTTTACTTTTTGGATATTACAAATAATACCACTATACACATCCTTATGCAAGTTTTTGTGTAAATAGATTTCAGTTCTCTGGAGTATATAACTAGTAGTAGAATTACTCCTGTTTTTGTATTGTAACTCTATGTTTAACATTTTGAGGAACTGCCAAACTGTGTGTCAAAATGATTGCCATTTTACATTCCCAACAGCAGTGTATGAGAATTCTAATTTCTACACTTTCTAGTCAACAGTGAGATATGAAATGGTATCTCTATTGTTTTGATTTGCATTTCCCTGATGTCTCATGATATTCAGCACCTTTTCATCTGCTTATTGGTCATTTGCACATCATCTGTGGAGAAATGTCTATTCAAATCATTGCCCATTTTTCAAATGGGTTAGTGCCCATTTACAGTTGAGTTGTAAGAGTTCTTTGTATATGCTTGATATTGACCTTTATCAGATTATGATTTATGAATATTTTCTCTTACTCTATAGGTTGTCTTTTCATTTGCTTGATAGTGCTCTTTGAATCACAAAAGTTTTTAATTTTAATAAAGTCCAATTTATCTATTTGTCTTTGGTTGCTTGAGCTTTAAGTATTCTATTGGAGAAACCACTGGTTAATCCAAGATCTCATAAAGTTACCTTGTTTTGGGTTCATCAGGGGGTCTGATTATAAGAGTGTAGAGAAAAACAGCACAAAGACCAGGAATTGTGCAGTTTCAACATACTCTACCAGCCTCTCTAATCTTTGAACAGTCTCTAAAATAATGTGACGTTTCTTAACCAAATCATCAATATCACATCATGAGCCAAACTACTTTTAATTGTACATGTAAATCCCCAAGAGGATAGGATGAATGAAGGTTCTGTCTTAGGAAGTATAGAAGCTCCAAACTTCTCACAGCTGATGTGCGTCAATTCTACAAAATTGTTAAAATTTGCTTTTGGACTAAAATCCTTGCAGTCATACAAGGAAAGGCAGCCCTTTCAGTCATGGTACTTCTCGGTTGTTGACTTGGAAAAGACCTTATCTTGAACTCTGGGACTGTGGGCACAGGAATGTTTGATTGGAAAGCGGCCTGATGGTATTTCTCTCTCAACCTTTTCTTTTTTCAGTGACAATTTTCAGGCAGCAGGTCAGAATGCAGGAGAGAGATGAATCCCATCATATAAACAAGCGGCAGTAGTGAAATCTGAAATTTGGTTTGTATCTTGGAGAGAATCAGCCTTTTTTTCCCGTTAGCTAGCAATCTGATGGGGCGAAGTAAGATGCTAGAAAAGAAGAGGCCATGCGTGATTGGCCTGGATTTTTTTTTTTTTTTTACAGATAAACATATGCTTTACTTTAACTTTCTGTGGTGAAAGAATATAGGTCCAGAATATATGGGATCACCTGGGCCAGCTGTAAATGATGTATGAAATGAAAAATGCTCAGGGGCACGGCTCTGCAAACACTGTCATGCTAGGCCATTCAGAGCTGTGTTAAGCTTAAACAAAGCAGAAAGATCTAGGATTTTCAAGGCAAAAAGGACTGTTAGCAGGTATGCCTGTGGATATGAATGTGCACATGTAAACACACAGAGAATAAAAAACTTCTTAAAGATGATTTTTAAAATTTTCATTCACAGAAACAATTATTGGAATATATTTTCTTCCAGAATAGTTTCTTCCACACTTATCATCATCATTTACTAAAAGCATAGGGAAAATATTGGTAGCTTCCAAGACCTAAAGTATAGTTTTGATGTATTGATTGACAAAAGAAACTAAAACTAAAACTAAAATTAAACAAAAAGGTGCAATTGTGTGGTGTTTATCTAAATTAGTTGACAAGAATGTAGTGTTAATTCAGCCCAACACAAGTTTCATAATGCAAGTTTTCTAAATGCAAGTTTCCGAAAAGCTTCCAGGTCACTTATCCTATGGCCCACTCGGCCCTGTACATAAGGTTGGTCGGAAAGCATGCTGTGTAAGAGTAGGAATAGGTCAACAGGAGCCTGACAATTTCTGAGGCATGCCTATGCCTGACTTTGAGGCTAACTCCCATCATCCCTTCCATCTAGGAAATGAATTCTCCCAGTAGAGTGTCATTCTCAGTTGAAAATTGCACTAAGTCAAGTGTCTCTGGGGCAAAATTCTGCCATACCTCGAAAAGTGTTGGACACATATCCACCTTCTCAAGATAGCCCAGAAGCCACTTCCTTTGTATATAATGGCTCCTTGAACTGTGTAATTTGAACAATGAATTCCCTGCATGGAACACTCTCTACAACTCCCATCAATTCCTAATTTATCCATAAAGTCAATGATAGATAGTATTGCTCAGCAAATATTCTATCTACAAATATTCTATCTACAGCTCTACATTTCTCAGCCCCTGCTACAGTTAGGAGAGGAACACGTGTTTAGCTCCGGTCACTGGACAGTGAGAATAAGTATTTAAAAACTGGTACACCACCTCTATGCTTTCTCTTCCCTGGACCCTGAAAGCCGTATTTCCCAGGTGGTGTAGTTACATGATGGTAGTCTCTACACTAATTCTGTGTAGATGTTAGATTTATAATGTTAGATTTATAATGTGAGTGTGAAATAAGCTTTGTCAAGTTAGCCCCGTGAGATCTGGGGATTAATGTGGGAATAGCCCACCTGCCTATTAAAATCTGAACAGTCATTTGCAGATACTTTGCAAAAAATATATATATATACATTTGAAATACCATTTGAAGGGGGGAAACTCATCCACTTGTCATTCATGTCAGTAATTGCATCTTTTAATAAAGGAAGTAGCCTAGCAAAATACTGAGAGGGTTGTGACTTTGTTAAATTAATGTTTGCTAAGTAGAGCTCCAAAGTGTCAGATGGTGAGTCATGGTTCAACAAAAGACCACAAGAGAATTGAAGTAGAGAAGTTTATTAGCGCAGTCTAATTACTTCCTTCAAGAAGTGAGGCCTGTCTTGCCGGGGCACTTGGGGAGATTAAGGCAAGGGTGCAGGCAGAGAGAATGGCACAGCCCCAGGCATATATCTTTATTAGTGTCCCTGGATGGAGTGCTTTGAGATTCCCAACTTAAGGCCAGATTAATGAATCCCAAAAAAAAATCCCAAACAAAAAAAACAAGTTTTAATAATCCTCTTGATTATGGTAAATATATTGCGGTGTGTATGTTATATATTACATCATCACACTGTACACTTTAAATATATACAATTGTATTTGTCAGTTACTCCTGCCACCACTGTTGTAGCTTGAAATCTTAGTATCTTTTGCTTTGTTCATATTATTTTTGGTCTGAAATTTTCTTTTTCTCCTTGTTGAAATACGACTTATTAAACAAGCACCAATTTAATATCATGTCCTTTTTTTAAAAGCTTTCCTAATTCCAGTTTTTCTCCAGTCATATTTTAATATTTCCCTTGTGTGTTGTAGTTGGACTGTAGTCAAATCAGTGGTGTTTATGTGGTAACACCTGCAAGTTAGTGGTATACCTGTCTATTTGCCTTGTGAACTACCTCAAAGCCAGAAAATTTTGTGTTCTTGAGGAACTGTTATGTATTATTTATCTTAATATAATTCTGTAGGATCAGGAGAGTGTGTATGTATGTAAGTTAATTTTAATCTGAACCCAGGGGCAGTTACTTAATATTTGAAGTATCTTATTCAACAATTCACCTTCCTAAGACACCTATGGAAAATTTCCAAGCCCTTATCTAAATTTGCACAAGAAGGTACAAAATTTGTATAATTTGGGTTTAGAATTAAATTTCCTTTTTAAAATGACAAACATTGAAGACCCAAGATTAGCTAAAGATTTAGACAAACTTTTCTGTTGTTAAGCGCAAATGAGATACAGGTTAACTGACAAACTAAATACCTTTGGAGCAATACCATAAATATAGACCTCTACCTTATAATGTACTACTTCATTTAGTGGAAATTTCTGAGCCTGATTTATCTAGAAACTTGGCTGGTTCTTCCATCAGGATATCACTGCATTTGAGTTGGAGTGAATTTTTCATGCAAGTACTTGTCATTGAATGAAAAAACATTAGCAGGAATTGCACAAAGCTTAGCTTCCAAAAGTAGCCAGTTTTGTTCACGAGGATAATAAATAATTATCTGTGTAACAAAACGTGGACCAAGCATTACATTCACTTGACGATCCTACCTGGTCAAAAGACCCATAGGTCCCTCCTTACTCTCCAAAACACCTACTATCCATAATCACATAAGAGGACTTACTGATTTTTGACCAGCCAAAATAGCTTAGCGCTGTTTACAACAGGAATCAATAGAGGCTTACAAATTAATTAGTGTATGTGTGTGTTTGTGTGTATGCTTCAGAATTGTCATTTAATAACTGTATGACTTTAGGCACATCATTTTTTTCCTCTAACATTTTTTCCATATTTTTTTTTTTTAAGCCAGGGTAAGAACATAGCAGGGGACTTACCTCCTCCTCCTTCTTCTTCTTCTTCTTCTTCTTCTTCTTCTTCTTCTTCTTCTTTTTAATTTTAAGATTTTATTTATTTATTTGACAGAGAGAGAGAGGCAGTGAGAGAGGGAACACAAGCAGGGGGAGTGGGAGAGGGAGAAGCAGGCTTGCTGCTGAGCAGGGAGCCCAATGTTGGGATTGATCCCAGGACCCTGGGACCAGGGACTGAGCCGAAGGCAGAGGATTGACGACTGAGCCATCTGGGCACCCAGAGACTTACCCTCTTAACAAATTTGTAAGCAGTGTAGTTAACGAAAGGCACAATGTTGCACAGCCGACTTCTAGAACTTATTCACTTTGATTAACTGAAACTTTATATCTGTGTTTCCCCCTTCCCTCAGCCCCTGGTAACCATCATTCTACTCTCTGATCCTCTGAGTTAGACCATTTTAGATACCTCATGTATTATCAGTTCTTCTGTGTCTGACTTACTTCCCTTAACATTATATCCCACAAATTCATCCATCTTATTGTATATATCAGACTTTCCTTCTCTTTTTAAGGCTAAGTAAAGCCCATTGTATATATATACCATATTCCACCCAGCACACACTTTTATTGAGAAATAATTGACATGAATCATTGCACAAGTTTAAGACATTTAGTATGATCGCTTAATTTACATATTTTATGAAATGGTCACAGTAAGTTCAGCTAACTTCCATAATTTTTTGTTTAAAGATTTTATTTATTTATTTGTCAGAGAGAGTGAGCATAGGCAGACAGAGTGGCAGGCAGAGGCAGAGGGAGAAGCAGGCTCCCCGCTGAGCAAGGAGCCTGATGTGGGACTCGATCCCAGCACCCTGGGATCATGACCTGAGCTGAAGGCAGCCGCTTAACCAACTGAGCCACCCAGGTGTCCCTAACTTCCATCATTTTGAATAGATAGGATAAAAAGAAAAGAAGAAAAGAAAAAAAAAAAACAGCCTTGCAATGAGAATTTTTAGGATTTACTCTTAACAACTTTTCTACAGTGTTAGCTGTAGTCACCACATTGCACATTACATCCCAAGTATTTATATAGCATGTAACTGGAAATTTGTATCTTATGACCACCCTCCTCTCCAACTACTCCTTCCCAGCACCCACCTCTGGTAACCAAAGTCTGATCTCTTTTTCTATGAGTTTGGTGGGATTTCTTTTTGTTTTGTTTAGATTCCACAGGTAAGTAAGATTATACACTATTTGTCTTTTACTCGATGACTTACTTTACTTACATAATGCCCTCAAGGTCCATCCATATTGTCACACGTGGTAAGGTTTCCTCATTTTTTCTGGCTGAATAATATTCCACTGTGTATTATTATATTATAAATAACATTATATATCATATATAGTATATATAATATATATGTGTATATTATTTATCATATATATACACATAGAGCTTTATTCATCAAATGATGGATACTTAATGTTGTTTTTGTGTCTTGGCTATTATAAGTAATGCTGTCATAAATGTGGGGGTGCAGATATCTTTTAGAGTTACTGTTTTTGTTTCTTTTGGATATATTTCCAGAAGGAGAATTGCTGGACTATATGGTATTACTATTTTTAATTTTTTGAGGAATCTCCACCTTGTTTTCCATAGTGGCTGCACCAGTTTGCATTCCCACCAACAATATACAAGGTTCCTGTTTCTTCACATCCACACAATCATTTGTTATCTCTTATCTTTTTGATGATGGCATTTTAACAGGCATGAGATGACATCTTACTGTGGCTTTAATTTGCATTTGCCTAGTGACTAGTGATATCAAACATCTTTTCATGAACCTGTTGGCCTTTCATAGATCTTTGGAAAAAATGTCTGTTGAGGCCCTTTTCCCATTTTTAATTGTTATTTGTTTGGTTTTTGCTATTGAGTTGCCTGAATTCTTTATATATTTTGGATACTAACCATTTATTAGATATATGGTTTGCAATTTTTTTCCAGCCTGTAGTTTATTTTTTCACGTTGTTGATAGTTTCTTTTATTCTGTTGATGGTTTCTTTTTAGTTCGATGCAGTCCCACTTGTTTATTTTTTATTTCATTGCTTGTGGTTTAGGTATTATACCCCAAAATTCATTACCTTGACCCATGTCAAGGAGATTTATTCCCATGTTTTCTTCTAGGAGGTTCATAGTTCTTACAAATAAATCTTAAGCAAATATGGTATCACAATACCCTATTTTTGTACACATATCGTTCCCCCTCTCAGAACTGTCCTAACATCCTTTGTTCTGTTGGCTACTGGAGACAACGTTCATATGTTACCTACTGTGAGATGACATTCCTGACTCCAATTACACTCCAGCCTCTTCTATCTGCTCCTGTATCACTGTACTCATTTGCATCATTGGACTCACCACCTTCTATTAAAACTCTCATTTATTTTTTCAATCACCCACTGACTTTATTTAATGAAAGGAACTGTGTCTTGTTCATAACTCAACAACAGGACCTCGCCAGTATCTGACACACATTGGGTATTTAGCAAATACTCGTTGGAAATTAGATGATGCAATATTTTTTTTTCCAAATTAAAAAAGAAAAAACTTGGAGAATAAAGGCCATTCTAAGTAATGTACATGCTCAAGATACATTATTTTTTTTTATAGCTTTCATCTTTCAATATGTATAACTCATCTGTTTTCTTAAACTATTTTTCTGGCTAATCCTTTCAAAGTTATAAATTGTGTTTTGTAAATAATCAGTTTCAATTTCATGGTTTTACCTGATATAATTAAATTGAAAAGGTTTCACTTCAGTGACACTAATTTTCTGGTCCTGCTTTGTCTATTGATAAGAATTAATTCGAGAAATACCCCCACATTGGTATAGGAAGTGGTAATTTGCCACATCCATCATTTTCTGTCTCCTGTGGAGCACAGTTGTCAGGGTTTCTGAATTAATATGATGAAACTGAAGGCAACTGTAATTACAATAGTTTTATCTCTTCCTCCATCATTCTTCATCCACATTGTTCCATTGAACTATATGAGAAAAGGAAAGCCTACTTATCTTCTTGTGTTATTATTTGCTATCAAATTGATTCATTATGTTTCTCCTTTGTTCCTAATTACAGTTACCCACCTTCCCCATCTGCAAAAGTAGAAACAATATGTCTTTGGCTCCTTGACATCTTTTATTTCCATGCAGTGTAAAGCTGTGTATAGCATGTAGGTTATCAATCAATGCATAATGAGTGAGCACCTACAAAATGCAGAACATACTGAAAAATTTAATAGCAGGAAAATGAGATATCTGATATCAGGGAAGTGAAAGTCCAGTTGGGATAATGAGGCATGGATTAAAAGCCGATAAAATAAATAAATAAATAAATACAATGGAAAAGTAGTGGAGATCAAATCTTAACGATAAGGTTTAAGATCCTTTTCAGGATCCAGGGTTTCAGGGGGAGAAAGGAATTTCAGAAAAGGGAATTTGATGAAGTGGTTAAGTCCAGAGGATTGCAGGCAGCGGTGAAGGAGTGTCATGGAGAAGAGGGGAATGTTAGGAATGAGGAAGGCATATACCAAGAGGAGTGAAAAAGTTGGCTCTCTAGAATAAAGGGTTTGTGTAGATGCATGATAAGAGAAAGGGTTGTGTAAGTTTGGCCTGAGGGCAGCTACAGAGAGTAATGTGAGATTGGAGACACTGATGGCTTTTGAATAGGGAATTGACTGGAAGAAAAGGATGTTTGAAGCAAATTAGTGTTCCCCTTACCCTCACTCGTTTTCTAAAGTTCTCTTCTAATGTTATCAATATTATTTAACTATAATTTATGTAAAATTAACTGTGCCCATCTAATGCATACAGTTACTGAGTTTTGGCCAACGTATACGCTATGTGCTCACACAACAATCAAGATATGTAATATTTCCATTACGCCCCAATTTCCCACATTCATCTTTTTAATTGACCTCTACTTCTCACCTCTATAAATTTGTTTTCTCTTTTCCAAGTTTTTTACTTCACATTTTTCTTGGGTAATTCCTGAGGAATATTTGACTGTTTTTACTTTTAACAAAAGCAAAAACAAATAAAATTTTAATCTCCTAATAGCAAGGGATGACAGTATGTTTAGGTGGAGTGTGACTGGTAACGCAGTGCCATGCTAGAGATCATATTGTATAATTCACCATAAAATGAAATAAATTGGCTCATGTCTTTGTTTTATTTGGGTATTAATAGAAAGTTAATACTGTGGGAAGCCTGGATGGCTCAGTCCTTAAGCATCTGCCTTTGGCTGAGGTCATGATCCGAGGGTCATGGGATGGAACCCTCCATTGGGCTCCTTGCTCAGCAGGGAACCTGTTGTTATGCCCCAATAACGGGTCCGTGATTAAAGGAGCGAGACTGATACAAAGCGAAGGTCAAGCAAAGCTTTATTTCGCACCAAGCATCAAGAATCTAACTGAACAGGGCCGCACCTCTTACAAGAGAGGGCGACCCTTCTCTGTTTCACAGTCTAGCTTTTAAGGGCAAAGACCATGCGGTCGGGCCTGGCCATGCACAGGTGGCCAATGAGATTGTAACACACACAGGAAACTCCACAGTGATGTCAGGTGACCAATTGAATTATAATTTACCCTAGTAGACATTTGAATCAGCCTATTACACCTTGATTAGGATTGGCGCCAAAAGGGTACCCAAAGGGCGGGGGCCCATACTCCTTGGTAGCTAGGGAGACAGTATGCAACCCCCCACTGATCGGATGTCTCCACCTGGCCTGACCCACCTTTGTATCTGGGCATTGTTACCTGGAGCTGGTTTCCGGACCGCCTTTAAGTGAATCCCCTGGGGGAAGGGGAGCAAGGACAGTTCAAGGGCTAAACAAGGTTTTGTTTAACCTCAATGAAAGCCTCTTGACAAAATATAAACATAAAATAGGTCCTTAAGTTCCTCCCTCTCACTCCCACTGCTTGTGTTCCCTCTCTCACTTTGCCCCTCTCTGTCAAATAAATAAAATCTTAAAAAAAAAAAAAAGAAAGTAATAATTTAAAAATGTGGCTAGTAAATGAGCAAAAGAGTTGGAAACTGAAACCCTGCTGTCTTCTATGGACATTTAATTAAACAGTCATTTCAAATTTTCAATTTTCTTCATATTTTTGTACCAAAGTGTTTATTTTGCATTTCAATTATTTTCATAATTAATTTAAAACTTTGCAGAGTTTATGCACTGAACTTACAAAATGTCTAGCATTCTTAAAGTTTCTAGACATTTGAAAACAGATTCTTAGTAGATAACTTGATTCTTTCAATTCTTCTTAATTTAGTTAATGCCCTTGTAATACATACATGGCAATTCTCTCTACTCATAAGACTTATGAACATCTCTGTTCTAAGGAAACAACTTTTAAATTTCCATTCATTTCTAGCATTAGGAATAAAAAATTATAATGCTTCATTTTATAGTACAACAAAATTCCTATCTTAGTGACTGGAGGAAAAAGAACAGTAAGATACAGCCATTAAAAATGCAACCCATCTCAAAAAACCTTGTCACATCGTTAAAAAACAAAATTTAGTGGTAGAGTATAACATGAAAGTTATTCTAAGTATGAATTTAAAGAGTATAAAGCAAAGCGTAAAAGCAAAATTAGCTCATGGTCCATTTATTTATCAATTCATTCAACAAACATCTGGTAATAACGTGTTGCAGGGGCTAAAGTAGAGAACAAGAACAAAATGGACCCAACTGTCACCCTTACGAAAGGTAAATCCTTTTTTTTTTTTTAATTTTTAAATTTTTTTTAATAAACTTATAATGTATTATTAGCCCCAGGGGTACAGGTCTGTGAATCACCAGGTTTACACAGTTCACAGCACTCACCATAGCACATACCCTCCCCAATGTCCATAACCCCACCACCCTCTCCCGACCCCCTCTCCTCCCCTCCGGCCACCCTCAGTTTGTTTTGTGACATTAAGAGTCTCTTATGGTTTGTCTCCCTCCCGATCCCATCTTGTTTCATTTATTCTTTTCCTACCCAGCAAACATTGCATCTCCACTTCCTCATATCAGGGAGATCATATGATAGGTAATTAAGGTAAATAAAGTAATAAGGTAATAAGGTAAATTATTATGGGGAAAAATGAGTAAGAAGAAATTAGGGAAATATGTGCTACAGCTGGTTGACAAGAATGGGGAATCAAGAAGAGATACAGAGCAGAAGTATAAAGAGGGATTGAGGTTATGGGTTTTAAAGAATGATCACAGAGAAAGTATTGTAATAGTGATATTTAGGCAAAGGCCTGCAGAAGATAAGTCAAGCTGATACCTGGGGAAGAACATTCCAGAAGTCAACATACTGAGTGAGAAGTTTTTGTTTTTTTTCTAGAATGATTGAGGATGCCAGTGTGGCTTGATGACTGTAGTGTTATGTCAGACTTAGACTCAAAGTGACATATAATTCTTATATTTTGGATCCATTTCCTTAAGCCTTCATTTTGCCCCCATTTATAGGTTTGTCTCTTTGCTTTTTACCAATCACTTAATTTTTTTCTCACATTATTAACAAGTCTTTGAAACCATTTTAGTCAATGCAGAATACATTATTTTGGATATATCATGGTTTACTTAAACATTACTCTTTGTACACATTTATTTATCATTATAAATCAGTGTAAGTATTACTGCAATGAGCTTCTTTACATATAGGTTTTTGTTAATATTTCCGATTATTTCCTTAGCCACAGTGGCCAATGAGTGGTAGGTGACAACAGAATTGAGAAATGATTTCCCATGAGTAAGTATCCCAATTTCCTCCTAGAAATACTAGGGTATCTAGAGAAAGAAAATAAGTAGAGGTATCCTTAAATCATGAAGTCTAACTAGGTTATTTTCCCTCAAGAAGAAGAAATATTACACTATATTATTAGTGTAAGCAAATTGACATTGAAGAAATCAGAATTTGGGGCTCAGGCTGGCTCAGTAGGGTAAGTGTCTGCCTTCTGCTCAGGTCATGATCCTGGAGTCCCAGGTTCAAGGCCCACATTGGTCTCCCTGCTGAACAGAGGGCCTTCTTCTCCTGCCCCTCACCCCACTCATTGTCACTCTCTCTGGTTCTCTCTCTTGCTCTCTCTCTTTAAAATAAATAAATAAAATCTTTTAAAAAAGAAAGAAATCAGAATTTGTTTGAGCAAATATTTCTTAGATTATAGAGGCCAAAAAAACTATCACTAACGCAAAATACAAACAACAAATAAAATACATCCATGAGTTATTGTTTAGTCAATAAGTTGTGAGTGAAGAACAAGTAAATACTTAACTTGTGGGCTATACATTTCCTTTAGTGTATTATGAAAGGAAAAAAAGAAGAAGAAAGGAAGAAAGAGGGGGAGACAGTGAGAGAGGAAGGGAAACGGAAAGGAAGGGAGAAATAAAGAAAAGAGGTAGCAAGGAAATATCAGGCTTCAAAGTCAATTTTGGGGAATGGGTGTCTAAAATCTGACCTGCTCACCATCACCAAAGCCCAGATACTCAAACTCCCACTATTCCCCTATTGATAAGAATAGAGAAAATGGAAAATCTGAAACATATGATAATCACTAGAGACCATTAGATAGAGAAGATGGACAATAAATCATAAATAGCAATTATTTGAGGTCTGGGCAGAGATGGTCCATACCTCAGCTCTCTCCAGCTTGGAGGATGTGATCATATTTAATTACACAAGAGAGCTCAATGTTGCCTTTAAACAACTTGTAGTCAAGAATTACGGAAGGATGTGCTACTTGGTGAACCCCCTAAATCACAGAGTTACAGAGCTGCCTTATTCAAATTTACTCATAAATTGCTGTAGCAATGATTGCAAGATAAGAGCTCACACCTTTCGATAGGCTCCTAACAGCTCGAGTTTCTCCTGAACTTTTAGAAGGTGGTGGCTATCATGGCTACAGCCAAAGATCTTAAGATCTCTTGAACAGACAATTAGCTCTAAAGCAAGGACATTTTATTTCTTGCTTTTCAGTAAAATCATGGTAATGAAACCCTCATTTTACTGGTTTCAATTAAACTGATGCCCTTATTATTTTTCTTTAAAAATAAAGCAGGGAAACCATGACCCAAATTCAAAAATGTTGATGAATGGAGAGAGAAAGACAGCTGGATGGGAAAGTCATAGTGTTCTAAACAGCACTAAAACAATAAAAAGTTTTTATTGGATTGTAGGAAAGCAACATATCGCATAGTCGGCTAGTGGAAAACCTGGATCAGTCTGTCTAGAGTATTAGTATAAACCTTCTTAACAGAGAAAGACACTTTTACCTAAAGGGTTTGTAAAAATGGATGAAGGTCTTGAAAAGTATCTGGTGACTCAGCTCCTCAGAACTGCTGATGTAGTTTTCTACATCCTGAAGCCCAGTCTAGACATGATACAAAGTCACTGAGAAGGCAGTTTCTAAAATACTCACTTGGTAAGTACTGGTGAAGAAAAACTTTGTGTTGTAGAGTTGAATGAGAGAGCCAGGTAAATCTGAGTATGAATTCCATTTCTCTACCTTCCTATAGCCATGATTTAGATTAAAAAAAATCAACCTCATGAATCCTCATCTTTAGTATTGAATTGCTGATCTCCATAATGTAGAATTGTGGTTGAGTTGTGTGGAAACATTTGAGTGTAAAAAGCTCATCATCCAATGACTGCACAGAACAGACTCATAACACGAGAGCTATCTCTCTCATTCTTCCTTCCCAATCCAGAAATAATATAATGCCTCAGAGTTTTTCCGTATAATTGTCCTCCATAGCCTAGATTCTCAAGTTTTGCTGTGTTTTTATACAAAATCACCTGAGAACATTTTTTGAAGCATACCTTTCTCAGAGTCTACCCTCAGGGATTTTGATTCAGGAGGTCTTGAATGTAGCAGGAACCTGAATTTTGTCAAGTCCTTCCTGTGACTTTAATGGCCCCTTGAAACACTAATATTTGCCTTCCTTGGTCTATATATGGTGCATTTCCTTTGTATTATTGAATAATTAACTGTATTACCCCCAATTACTGAGAAATTTTTTCTAAATTCATAATTTTGCTTTGTTTCTTTCTGCTCATGCATTTATTGGCACCTTTTCCACCAGCTCTTGATTTTTTTATTATTCCTGTCAAAATCATCCACGAACTTTTAGCTTTTGATGCCTTATACTAAAGCAGGAAAGGTATTTATGGTCTTTATTTTTCAGCCAAGGAAACCAGATGAATCAATGGCTAGCACTCATAATTTAGAAGAAAGAGTTACAACTGAGATCTATGAGACCCTCCTTAAATATTCAAACCTACAAAGAAAAATCTTAACTTAAAATAAAACATCTGCAAGCCGCTTTCCTAACACTTTATGTGAGAGCTTAAGTGGTCTTGGGCATTGAACATGGCTTAGAAGAAATGTCAACATGTAGGACATATTTTAATTTGGAATCAATCTCATAGAATTAGAGCAAATACAAAGATCAGTAAATCACAGACCACACAAGAAAATGAATAGCCAAGACTGATGACGTTTCTACGTAAAAAAAGAGATTTTTTTTTAAAGTGTAGTATCTTGGATTGAGCTGTTCCGTTGTGATAAGAAGCAAATGTAAAGTACAATATATAAACTCAACTAATAGAGATCCAGCAATAACTTGATTCATCCAAGAAAATTTTGAGGCAAGTATTGATTTGTTAGCAGGATTTTAAACTTCATCTTTATCAGGTAATGGGCCAAAATTTGACAATACTTGGTAATAGAACCTTTAATACACATAAGAATGAGGATGATATATTAAATTAAAACTGACACTCCAGTTTGGGTTTTAAAAAGAATCAGATTATAGTCAGTATTAGATTAGTCTGTCACCGCTCCTGTTGGCTCATTCTCTATTGGTTTTGTTTTTCCTTTTATCTTCCTTTCCTATCACACTTGTATTCTTTCTCTCAATCTCTCCGCACTCCCTCTCTCTCTGTGTTACAGAATTTTTGTAAGTCTACAATCATGAATTCATAACTATAAAAATAGAAAGAAAACTTTGTTTATAAGAATCTCAAGATGTACCTTCTCACTCACTGAATTGAGATCTGGCTAATTAATGGTGTCTCTAAAGAAAATAAATACTTCTGACTTACAATGGAAAGAACCACTGGGGCATGTTTCTGATTCAAAAATCATTGTGAGAACATTTTAAATTGATGTTTTAACATATGGTTCTAACAATTGCTGCCAAGTACAATATAATTTTGCAACACATTGTTATTCCTAAAAACTTTTGTTACTTCAACAACAGCTTGTTTTGACTCACTCTACCAAGTGGTCACTTGGCTAATTTTCAAAATTTAGAGAAAGATATGAGTACAGTTCACTGATAAGTTTTCTTTAGGTTTTAGAACCTCAAACCTGACAAATGAAAAATATTCAGTTAGATATAATAAGTCAAATTTCTTAAAAGACTTAAAATATATCTAAGTCATTAGATATTCTATGTATCTATGTCATTATTCCCATTAATGACATAGAGAAGAAAGCTTATCTTTCAACTCTATCTGTCCTCCCTCCTGAAATACAATAAATATATTGAATGAATGTGTACGTAAACCAATGATACAAAAACAAACAAATGAGTCATCTGCAGATACTAAGGGTACAGATAGGTTTGTTTTAAATTTTTTTTTATTAAGCTTTTTATTTTAATTCCAGTAGAGTTAACATACTGTATTGTATTCATTTCCCTTGTACAATATAGGGTTTCAACGATTCTATACATTCCCCAGTGCTCATCACAATAGGTGTGTTCTTAATGCCCTTCACCTTTTTCACCCATCCCCCCACCGATCTCCCCTCTTTTTCTTCTCTTTTTTAAGTACACAATTTATTGGATTATGAATATGTTGGGAATCATTCCAAAGCTGTAAAGCCTCCTCCACTCCTACATGGTTTGTTTTTTGGTTTTTGTTTTTGTTTTTAATATTTTATTTATTCATTTGCAAGAGAGAGAAGAGTGAGCATGGGAAGGGGGAGGGGGCAGAAGTGGAGGAGAGGGGGGACCCAGAAGGAGAGGGAAGGAGCAGAAGGAGAGGGAGAAGCAGATTCCCTGCTGAGCTGGAGCTGGAATGGGGTTTGATCCTAGAACCTTGAAATCATGACACTGCCCTGAGAGGGAGACACTTAACTGACTGAGCCACCCAGGTCCCTCTGCTACTACATGTTTTAACTCCAATCCATTGCCCCCTTCTACATCCTCTCAAAAATGAAAAATAGGTTGCACTGGCTAGAGAAATAAGTCAAAGCAGCTTCCATCTACCAAGTTTAGTTCCGTTCAGTGCACACTTTATTCACACACATTGATGTCCCCTGTAGCAGAAGTATTGCTTACTCTGTTGTTCTTAACCTTCAGAGTAGAAATGAACATTAATACTCTTCTTGATGCATTTGAGGTTTGGTTCCGCGTTAACTACGTTTACATTTTATACTTGCAAGTTGGATGCCTGCAATAGGAAGAAAGTTCAGGATAACCTAAACTGATCACCCTAAAATTCCACATTTACATCTTCAGGTATGTGAACGATGAGAGGATGATAAAAATTTGTGAGATATCTGGACATGTGTGCTCTTGTATGTCTGAAAGTATCATATTAATAAAAGTGATAATCCCTTAGTAAGTGTAAGAGAGAGAGGGGTAGCAAGCGAGCGAGATCATTAATCAAAAATATAAGAAAATGTAGAGGCAAACACTGCTAAAAATCCTGCAGACTCTAAAAATAAGACAATGTTATAAACAACAGTACCATTACATTTAACAACCTAGATGAAACCAATGAATTCTTTCAAAACACACTTTGTCTATCAAAATAAACCCAAACAGAAACAGAAAAATTAAATAATACATATATTAAATAAATTTGATCAATAACTTAAAATGTTCCAAGAAACAAAGCTCTGAGCATAGATGGCTCACATTTGAATTCTTCCAAACATTACATTAGGAATAACATGATTCTTCACAAAATTTTTCAGAAAGGAGAGACCACTTCCCAATTCATTTTATGAGACAAACGTTATCCTGACACTATCATGAGACAAATATTACAAAAAAAGCAAATTAGAATACCACATCACTCATAAATATAAATGCAAAAATCCTAAAACAAAATAAAATAGAAAAGGACAATACAGGGGCACCTGCTTCGCTCAGTCAGTTAAATGTCTACCTTCAGTTCAGGTCATGATCCCGGTGTCCTGGGATGGAACCCCAAGTCTCCACTTCCTGCTCAATGGGGAGACTGCTTCTCCCTCTGCCCCTACCCTTCTGCTCCTACTTCCCCTACCCTCTGCCCGTCCCCTTCCACCCTCATGCCCTCTCCCTCTCTCTCAAATAAACAAATAAAATCCTTAAAAAGAAAGAAAAGGACAATACATCTGGCCAAACGAGGTTAAAAAAATTTTATTGAAGAATAGTTGACATATGATATTGTACTGGTTTCAGGTATACAACACAGTGATTTGATATTTATACACATTATCAAATGGCTACCACAATAGGTGTAGTTAACATCTGTCACCTTACAAAGCTGTTAAAATATCATTGACTACATTCCCTATACTGATCTCATATCTTATTTATACTCCTACTACATTCTCATATCTTATTTATTCTATAATTGAACATTGAACCTCTTACTCCTCTTCATCTATTTTGTTCACTGCACAACCCTCCCCTCTGACAGCCATCAGTTTGTTCTTTGTTATGTGTCTGTTTCTGTTTTATTTGTTTGTTTTGTTTTTTTTTAGATTCCACGTAAGTGAAATCATGTGGTATTTGTCTTTCTTTGGCTAACTTACTTCACTTAGCATAAATCCTTCTAGGTTCACCCACGTTGTCACAATGGCAAGATTCCATTATTTTTGATGGCTGAGTAATATATATTTATTTATTCATCTATCAATGGACATTTAGTTGCTTCCATATGTCGACTATTGTAAGTTATGCTGAAATGAACATAGGGGTACATATGTTTTTTTGAATTAGTGTTTTTGTTTCTTTGGATAAATACCCAGAAGTAGAATTACTGGATTGTACAGTAGTTATATTTGTAAGTTCTTGAGGAACCTCCACATTATTTTCCATGGTGGCTGCACACATTTACATTTCTACTAAGTGCATGAGGGTTCTCTTTTCTATAAATCTTACCAACCCTTGTTACCCTGTCTCTCTGATACTAGCCATTCCCACAGGTGTGAGGTCATATCTCATTGTGGTTTTGATTTGCATTTCCCTGATGATAAGCGATGCTGGACATCTTTTCATGTGCCTCTTGGCCATCCGTATGTCTTCCTTGGAAAAATGTCTACTTAGGACCTCTACTGACTTTTTAATTGGATTTATTTTAACAATTAGCTGTATAAGTTCTTTGTATATTTTGAATGTTAACCCTTTATTGGATATATCATTTGTGAATATTTTCTCCCATTCAATAGGTTATCTTGTCAGTTGATAGTTTCCTTCACTGTGCAAAAAGCTTTTTAGTTTGGAGGTATGAAGAAAGTTCTTGGGTGATGGAGTGCTCTGAGTGTTAATAAGGTTATTGAGTAAGTTAAGTAGATGTATTCATCTGTTAAAATTGATCAAACTATACATTTAATATCTATGAATTTCACTCTATATAAATTATACCTCAATAAACTTAACATTTGGGGAAGGAAGAAATTAAGAAATTAAATCATAAGAATTGTGGAGCTGAGAGTTTTTTATTAGTAATACCCAAAATAAATATTCATATTTATTATTAGTAACTTAGTCTGCTTATATTTTAACTATGACAATGTACCTACTTATAACTCTCAAGTGCACCAATAAATTATCAAATAATTAGTCTTTAGGAACATTGCATATGACCTATTACATATTTACAATATTAAGCATGTCGTTTTGATATACTCTATCTTGACATTAAAGAAGAAGATTAAGCAAAGGGGAAGAAAAAATAAGAAAGAAGTTGATAAAAATGAACAGTATAAAGAAAGGTATGGTATAAGTCTTCATGGCCTCCTTCATTCACTCAGCACCAAACAATGATTATGTGTTACCACTAAACACATTGTTATCTGCTGGAGGTTTATAAAAGAAAATATAAAACATGAAGTGAGGAGTGATTTCTGTTATAATTTAAGGATAAGTTTTACATGTAAGAATTAAGTAACAGCAATGTAATGCTTAATTATTTCTCAAAATCAGTGATAGAAGTTGTGAATATGTAGAGAAAGATGGAGAAACAATATTCACAGTACTGGTTTTGTTTATTTTCCTGTCATTGAGTCTGAGAATTTAAACTGAACCCTGAGGCAGGGGATATTATAATGGCAATACTTTTTTCCTCAGTCAGCAGGAACAAATCCCCAGAGTGGTGTTGGGGTTGAATGTGAGGACCTATAGATTAATGTATGTAGGAGAGGTGTATTTGGGCTGCAGACTGAGAGTTTTGGTCACGTGTGTCCAAGATTGAATTTTGGGCACTTATACCATTAAAAAAGGGGGGGGCAAGGCAACGTATTTGACCCTAAATCATTGATTTTTTTTGTTGTTGTTGCTGAAATAGAAACACAAATGCTTACTAAACCTTCAGATGTTTCAAAAATTGCTAGGCTTGAATGAGATGACAATCTCAAGGTGGACAGGCTAAGAGAATTTCCAAGGACTACCAACCCCCATGAACACAATCATATGCATACTGAGACTTCCATCTTTCTTCTCTTTGAATATCACTCTATTATGTTTTGTCTGTATTAAAAATAAATTAGGTAATTTGCTCTGTTGCCCTTCCTCATTTCCTTGAACATTTCATTTCTTAAAACAAATGAAAATAAGCTGTGATCGCAATGCATGACAATATAACTCAGAAAATTGAAACTGAGCATCTTAATTGCCATTTAAAACCATTTACAAGCAGAACTTTTCATATTGTGCTCATATGTGTTTCTGGGATACCCAAATAAATGACATCTTTCATCATTATTTCATTGTCACCCTCCAAAATCCCTATATTCTGAGAACTGAAAATGAAATATTCCTTTATATCCCATAAAAAATTAGCCAAGTTTATTTGTTGCAGCCAGTAATGTCCTATATAAATTTAGCTGATTTGCCAACTTATTTTTCTCATTTACAAAGAGAAAGCAAATGATTTTGTCCACATAAACAATTTCAAAAATTATGCCAAATGGGATGTTATAAATAAAATTGTTTTACATATCTAAGAAAAAGAGGAAAAAAATAAAATACTTTCTATAATTATAAATATCAACTATTCAATTTATTTGTAGTCATTTTGAAACAGGCATGCTGGAAGGACAGGGGTCAGTCTAAAGTCAAGGATGAGGACCCTGGAAGAGGAGTCCGAGAAGGAGTCCAGAGTCCATTGAAGGACCAGGCTCTAACACAGGTTACTTGCGTTCCCTTATTTTCTCCCTAGGAAATGGGCAGATTTATACTGTTTAAATTTAATATTAATGATACCATTAAAAATGAAATATTTTGTGTAATCTCAAGATGGAAACCAAATGAAATAGGAACTGCTTTAGTTGAATCTAGGAAGCTGGGCTCAGAGTTTCTCCATCTGCCCTCTCATTTGCCTTCCAACAGGGAATTTCCCAGATTCTGAAAAGGCTCTTGACATTGACTATCTCAGTGATCCTTTCCATTTTAAAAATCCTATAAACAAAATTCCTCAAGTGTGTGCTGACTCAAATCCCTTGTTCCCATGATCTGTTTCTTTTCTCCTACTTCTACTGGACTGTAACTAACTTGACATACTGCCCTCCTCACTTTCATCAGTTCAAATTCTGATTGCTATATTTCTTTTCTTTTTCCCAAAGCATGTTGCTGGCACTTCTCTTTGGATAATCTTGATATGCCAACTCAACTAAAAAGTTCTGGCTCCCTCTCTTTCAAGTATCAACCAATTCCATTGTCCTGTTCACCAGCTGCAAAAACTTGTAGACACCACTACTTTGGGGAATCCAATACAAACAAATCTACCAAGTATTAATCTGTCTTCAAACTCTATTTGTAAGCTTATTGTCAAAAACTGCCCCGTATTAGTTAATTTCATGATAAATACACACCCTTCATATTTTCAAACATGCTTTGCAAATTCCCATCTCCCTGTATGTCTTTTATTTCTGTCTTTCCACATGAAGTATCTTACTACACATTTCTCACTTATGCGAATTCAAGATCTTTTTCTAGTCAAGATTCTTTTTTAAAAACAGTCCTTTGAAAACAAGCTCACCCAAACTAACTGAAGTAACAAATGGAAGGTTTACTTTTGTTAGATAGTGATTTCACAGTTCCAAGGAATGAGACATAAACTGCAGTCAAATACATGCACAGGAACCAGAAAGTCAGGAACCTACAGCATGTTCCCCATTTCTCTCTTCTCCGCTTATCTCTAGGTACCTCCCCAAATCTCTTCTCCCTGTGGACAAGTTCCCTCCACTTACTCTTTTACATGTAGCCCAAGAGGGCTACCAGAGTCACCTCTGCATATTTAAACCAATACCAGTTCTGATTTGGTTTGGATGTTCTCTCTTTAAGGACCACAAAAATCCCCCATTTTCCATGGAGTCTTGCCTCTAAGCTCTTTGTACACACATTTACAGACTTCAAATAACTCCTAGGATTACTTGATTGTGAACTTTTTGGATTGGGGGATAGCAAACTTGTTCATGAACCAAAACAGCAAACTCCAAGGGTGCCCTCTCTTCTATGGGTTAGTGGAAAGCGTTCAGACACAAGAGCGAAATTTTGTAATAGGGAGAAAAGGTGCTTTTTAAATTTTGTTGACTAACCTTAAGACAAGCTTTCAATGATGAATCTCCTCTTTGCTTTATAACCTATTTAAATAATCTCTTTAGATGTTTGGACCCAAATTCATCACCAAATTCATCAGTAGTACCTTTAGAATTTGGTATAGGCAGACGGAATTATTTTGGACTCTGGACCTCTAATTTAAAACAAACAGACTTTGTTTTATCATTCCAACTGTGGCTACTTACCTAAGGATTTACCTCAGCATATGTCAGTGAAAATTCTCAAAGGTGTGGAAACTAATTGGAAGAATGCCAGTGTTTAATAGGAATATCATAAGCTCTCTCCCATGCTCAGATAAATCTAGATTGCAGAGATGTTTTCCTAATCCCCGTGCTAATATATGACATTGTCTTCATAGATTTGTAATAATTTACATGGCAGGGAGCATTAGAGATAATTAAATATATTGTATCTATTTTATCTACATGCTGCAATTAATTTCTGCTTACTTGCATGTGCATGTCTCCACAGCAGTAACATCTGCTTTTACTCATTTTCCCCTTGCACTTCCAGGATTCAACAAATATGGATTATCCAATTCTAGACTGACATGCTTTTGAAGAGAATATATTTGCAGCTCACGAAGTAATGCCTTGGGCTATATATAGAAAGGGGATTTTCTGACAAAAGAGTATCATTGATATCTCTTATATAAATGTTAATATCAGTTTACCCTAACAAAATCTATAAATGGCTCCCCGAGGCATACCTTGCACTTATTTATATGTTTCCATAAAGAGAAAAAGACAAAGAATGACCCTATCAAGCAACAAGTACATTACAATTAAATACATACACCATAAATATTGCCTCTTTTCTATGTCCTGACACGTAGTGCATAGACCTACTGATTAGGAAACCAGTGGCCTGTGCTACGGTCTGAATGTTTGTGTCCCTCTAAAACTTATATGTTGAAAGCCTAATTCCCAAGGTGAAGGCATGTGGGGTTTGGGGAGTTGATTTGATCATGAGAGTGAAGTCCTCATGATTGGGATGAATACCCTTATAACCAGAGACCAGGAGAGCTAATTTGCCCCCTCTGCCAAGTGATACTACAGTGAAAGACAGCCATCCAAAAGGATGTGTGCTCTCACTAGACACTAAATCTGCTGGCTCCATGATCTTGGACTTCCCAGCCTCCAGAGTTATGAGAAATTAATGTTTGGTGTTTGCAAGCCACTCAGTTTATAACATTTTTGTTATAGCAGCCTTAATGGACCAAAATAACCCAAGATTTCTAAGAATTTGGATTTGATGGTCTAAGTATTGTTTTTGAACTGGATGGTGAAAAATCTTAAATTGTGAAAGTAAGTTGTCTGAGTTGTTTTTATGTTTGCTCAGCATCTAAAATAGGAGTAGTTGTCCTTCAATAATTATTTCTTAATAGATGAAAAGAGTAAAGGCAAAGGGAAGTTAAGGAGACATTGACTTTATACAATTATTTCCAAACTCTGCTTTGTAAGTACAATGGATGAACTTGTATCTTAAAAGGCAGCCCCTGAGCAATCTATATCCTCATCATACATGACCTTTCCTTAAGTGTAGCCCGTCTTCCATTCCTCAGTCTTCTTGCCTGGATGAAGAATAGGTTTTACTCCCTTTCTTACTGTCCATTTTATGTTTCCAAAATTATAGTGGATATGGACACTAATTATAGCCCACAAGCCATCTCCTGTCTCCCCACCTCTTTGGAGGCTCAGCAATTGCCTTAATCAAATTGGGAAGGGGGAAGACATTCTGAGAAATCACCACTTCCTGTGGACATCCATATAGTTGTTTTTAGGTCTGGTTTTTTTATTCTGCTGGGGAAATCTTTGCAATTCTGTCTTTTGTCCTTACCAGTGTAAAACAATAATCAGAGCTGAACAGTAGTTAAGATGATAAAAGCTAATTTTGTTTAGAAGTATTGTAATAGGGGAAAAGAAACCTCAGTATAGAGCTAGTTTCAATTCCAAATATAAGATGGACACATGGGAAGTTATAGCCAGAGAATAGGGTGGGGTTTGATGGATGGAAAAGTATTAAGGGGAAACACTAGGGATCAGAGGGGATTTTGGCTAAACCCATCTAACAGGATTCTCACTGAAGCACGCTAGGGTGATCAGACCTGGGGAATGGCAGAGGATGAGGAACTCAGCTGGATGTCAGGGGTGATCAGATATGAGGGAACTGACCATTCATTAACCTGCTAAGTAATTAATTACTGGGTAACATCCTTGGATATAATCAAACAAATGTTTACTAAGCAACAACTGTATTTATTTCTTAATCATTTAATGATATTTTATTGAGCAACTACTATCTGCTCACCGTATTTCTAGATGTGAGGTATAGAGCAATAAATAGAACATAGGTTGTACCCTAATGGATTTGACTTTCTAGTTGGAAAGGAAGAGAGTATAAACAAATCAAGTAAGTATAATACATGGTATTTGGGTGGAGTTAGATTCTATAGAGAAAAAAATGAAGCAGGGAAAGAGGATAGAAAACCTGAGTTGGTGGGAGTGTTACAGTATTAGATAGTGTGGCCGGGGTCTCACTGAGAAGGCAGCATTTGGGTAAAGACTTAATGGAGACAAAAGGGATGACATTGGGTTTATCTAAGGAAATGTGTTTCAGGAAGGTAGAGAAGCAACAAGAAAGTCTTCACGTGGGGGTAGCTGACAGATTTGAAGAACAGAGATACAGCAGTCTGACTGGGGCAGCGAGAGTTAGCACTAGGCTTACAGGAAATGAGTGTAGAACAGTAATGGAGGAAAGAGACCAATTAGGTAAGTCCTTAAGGAATTTCATTGGCTTTTATTCTAGGAAGACCAGAAAATATTAGAAGGTTTTAAATAGCTATGTCTCATGATTTTGCAGATATAACAATAGCTACCACTCTGTAGAGATTAGATTAAAAGGGGCCAAAGGCAGACTCAGGGAAACCAAGGAGATCCTTGACAATAAACCGGTTGAGATATTGAGGGTGGGCTTGGAACAGAGTGAAAGCGGGTGGAGATGAGAACAGTAGTTGGACTGTACATATTTTGAAGGTAGAAACTAAATTATTTGCTAATGGATTACATGCTAATAGATGGGTTTGAGAGACACAGAAGAATCAAGAATGATCCTAAAAATTTTGACCTGCACAACTGGAAGATAGGAGATGCCATTTACTTAGGTGAAAGACACAGTAGCAACAGCAAGTTGGGAGTTGGTAATCAGGAGCTCAGATTATAACATGTTAGCTTTGAATACCAGTTTAATATTGAATAGAAGTGTAAAATAGCCAGTTGAACAGAAGAGAGAAAAAACAACTCCGGATTTTATGGAACACATTTAGGTAGAGATGTCAATTTGGAAGTCAGCAGAATAGAGAGGTTCATAAAGACATAAGGTCTAAGGGAGATCTTGAGGAAAGCAGTGTGGAATGAAAGGAGCTGAGGCCCTAAGGTGCTCCACTATTTAATGCTTGAAGGGAATGAGTAGGACCATGCCAAGAAGACAAAGAAGGAAAATCTAGAGAGATGCCAGATGAATATGGCCTCCTTGGAGCAAGTGGAGAACTGTGGGTTCACATAGGGGAGAATGAACAGCTCTAACACAGACAGCTGATAAGGAACTGGAGGATAGAGTACTGAACTTGGGATTTATTAACATAGAAGTTCTTGCTGACCTTGATAAGAGAAGCTGGTGGAAGGGTGGTGGTCACCGCCTGATGGGAGGTGGTCCAATGGAGAACAGAGGAGAAGAATTAGAAATAATGTGGTGCATAAACAATGAATTTTGGAACATTGAAAAAAAATAAAATTTAATTAAAAAAAATGTGTATTGAAAATTTTTTAAGGAATTTTATTTTAAAAAGAAGAAGGAAGGAATGGCTGGAAGCAAAAGTGGGGTTACTAGAGGGCCAGGAATTGTGTTATGTTGAGGAAATACAAGAGGTATGAAGCATAGGCCTATTCTCAGTGAACATAGAGCTTTAGCACCTAGTTCCGGTCCAGGAGGAAGTTAACATCTCTTTGTTTAGATAATAATGTAATCTGTTAAACCATTGAGTAAAAACATCCACTAGCCTGCATCCAAAATGAGTGGCACAATGGACGTGTGAAATTGGAGAAGAGTGACCTGAGTCACTTCCAGAGACTTCCTGGAAGAGGTGAAGCATGAGCTAAGCACTGACAGACATCTCAGTGCCTGAGAACAAGTGGAGAAAATAGTTGTACTGGTGTTTTTATTCTCAACATTTTCATAAGACTTTGAAATTTGTATCACTTTGACAAATCCTAGAAGACAGTGATCATTTCTCTTGCTCTCAACGGTTCCTGCAAATTGCCCAATGCATTCAGCCGGGCCCAGCATATGTCACTCCAGCAGACAGATTGCAGACATGGTAGCCACAGGCACTGAACATCGTCGTGCCGAGCCAGTTCCTAATGAGGAGATGCCAGCTCTGCCCTGTGAGTCAGGCCTAGAATCACAGACTGAAACCAGCACTTGGAGTTAATCTCAGAGTCATTAGCTCTTCTCCTTACCCCAATGTGAGTTAAAGGATTTCTGATAAACTGACTTCACAGACATTATATTAAATCATTTGACCAGTTTAAGAGCTGTCCTTCTACTTTGTCCAATTCCTACTTTAGCTGAAGAGCTGCTTCCAAGAGACTGACAGAGGGAATTAATTTCTTGTCACCAGGCAGGTCACCCATTGGATATGCTGGCTGTAGGGATCATTTATGGTGGGAGAAACTGAGATTAAGATGTGAATTGTCCTGTATGATGATTTAAAAAAAGCTCACCAGCTGGCCTTTGCACAGTTGGAATATTACCTGTCTGCGGTGTCTGATTTGAGTGGTACTGGTTAACTTACTTATCTCCATTTGCTCCCTCCCAGGGATATTGTCTTAGAGCTGGAAATGACCATCACACATACGATTTCTGAAGAGTCCCATAATTTGCTTGGTTAAGTCTTACTGGCTTGCATCCTATCTCCGCCACAGTTGGGTGTGAATGGATGAACCCCACGGAGGTGAAAATCAGAAAGGGAATCAAACCTGATGGCATTTACTGAGTAGCACTGATGAGATCCACCTATAAAGCAAGAAATTTGTAGGGCAGATTTCACGCCATCAGTTAATTACTTGGTTGGAAACAACACTAACGTAAAATCAGCATACAATCTACAGAAGAGTACGGGTGATAGGAGGTGCGCCATACGGATTTCTGTCACCCATGAGTTGACATAGTGGGAACTGTAAGTCAAAACCACCGGGGTACTAACTGCCAAACTGGTGATGAGGGATCAAATTAATTATGAGGGGCTGGGGTGCCTGGGCGGCTCAGTGGGTTAAGCCTCTGCCTTCTCAGGGTCATGATCTCAGGGCCCTGGGATCGAGCCCCGCGTGGAGCCCCGCATGGAGCCCCACATGGAGCCTCGCATGGGGCTCTCTGCTCAGCAGGGAGCCTTCCCCCTGCTCTCTCTCTGCCTGCCTCTCTGACTACTTGTAATTTCTCTCTCTCTGTCAAATAAATAAATCTTTAAAAAAAATAATGAGGGGCCACCTGCTAGTGGTGTAGCTACCTTTATGCACCCTAGCTAGGAAGAGGAATCTTTTCACATGAGGACTCTGTTTCATGAAAGACTTTCATTTATGCATCTTCTTTCTTTTTTTTTTAATTTTTAAAATTTTTTTTATAAACATATAATGTATTATTAGCCCAAGGGTACAGGCCTGTGAATCGCTGGGTTTACACACTTCGCAGCACTCAGCATAGCACATGCCATCCCCAATGTCCATAACCCTACCACCCTCTCCCTACCCCCTCCCCCCGGCCCCCCTCAGTTTGTTTTGTGACATTAAGAGTCATTTGTGGTTTGTCTCCCTCCCGATCCCATCTTGTTTCATTTATTCTTCTCCTAACCCCCAAGCCCCCCATGTTGCATCTCCACTTCCTCATATCAGGAAGATCACATGATAGTTGTCTTTGATTGACTTATTTCTACGCATCTTCTTTACAATGTTTAGGTCTTAAAAACAATAGCAGAACAGAACCAATAAGAATTTTAGAAACATGCTTCTGAGACAAAAGAAGGTCAACAGGCCTTTATTTCAACTAAATTCCTAGACTGAATTCGCTCTTTAAAGGAAAGACCTTATTCCAGGCTTCCTGGGGCAGAAGTTGAATACTCGTTCTTTATTTTAGTTCTTACAAGGCTTGGATTGTTGGACCACAGCTACCTCCCAGGATGCCAGTAACCACCTGTATAAAGGAGCTTCCATAGTCTCTGGGGCATTCACATGAGAAAGTGAAACAATCATCCACAGAGTGGCATGGAGAGACTAGCGCGGTGGATTCTCAGTACAACCTTATTTTCCTTTCGATTACTGATGGCGAAATACTGAAAACAAGACTATTGCTTAAAACTTAGGTGGTTTAATTTCTGGTTACAGTTGTGATTTAATTACTCCCCTTCACAAAACAGTAAATTTGTCTTGTTATCCTCCTTTTATAAAAGGAAAATAGTAGCTGAATGATTAAGAAGCATTTTGGATGCCTAGAGAAGAAATTAATTTATAAGTGACAATTGTTGTTTCTGCCTTAGTTCCTGTCTTTAATGAACAAGAAAAATGAGATAATTATTTAAGAATATGGATACCTCGGGGAACTTCCATCCTCCTTGTTTTTTGTATGATTAATGTCCCCACAAACTCCTTTTTTTTGGAAAATGATGAGTTCTCCAGCAAAATATTGGTAGTGAGGCCACCTCTAGGCTGCCACAACATGTAAGAAGTATTTATGGCCTATTCTTTAATGGAGGTCCTCTTTGTCAAGGTAAGAAAAAACAAGAGTTATGTTAAGGCATAAAACAGAAATATCTGAGGGTTTCCTCTAAGTAACAAATCATTATCATATGGTATCTTTTCCTTGTCATACAATTCACATGAAGACATACTCTTCTCTCTTTTTGACTCTTATAACTTGGCACTTGAATTTCTAACATTTCTATTATATACATGAAGGTAAAGTCTCATTTGATGACTTTTTAAAAAATTAAGGCAATACAGTTTCTGAACACCAAGCATATGTTATCTAAACAAGACAGCACTGGTGTGAAGAAGGAGAGAGAGACCCAGAGACCCAGAGACAGAGAAGGAAGGGATGAAGGAAAGAAGGAAGGAAGGAAGGAGAGGAGGGAGGTAAGGGAGGGAGAAAGGAAGGAGGGGGGGAAGGGAGAGAGGGAAAGGAAAGGAAGGGAAGGGAAAGAAGAAAAAAGAAGGGAAGAGAAAAGGGAAAAAAAGTAAAGAAAAAGAAGAACAGAAAAATTTAAAAAAAGAATGAACTAAGAGAGTGAGAAAGAATTGTCAAGTTCGAAGAAAATATAAGGCCAAGGCCTGATTGATTTGACCTATAAAGCTAAGATCACTCTCAGATATGGACAATGTATGATTTACATAGACAGTGAAAAGAATAAGCCAAATGTGCTTCTTCTGACCTTTGCCCCATACCCCCCCCAAAGACCACATGAAACAAAAGTTTACTGCCACACGGATTATGAATTGAAGAGCCAAATCTAGAACGCAGCTAAAAGATTTTAAATTCCGTAGCTCTGTTATTAGGGGAGCGCAGTAGAAAGAACCTTGGAGGTGACAAGAAACTGTCTTGTGACAAGGGGTAAGTGATGTCTTAGCAGCTCCTTACAGCCCTCCATCCTCTGCTGCCCATGAGTTCTCCCTAGACTCAGATTAGCTAGGGTTCAAGCCTTCACCTTCACGGGCATGGGCAAAGAGACTAGGATGCCACACATTGTTCCCCTACAAGAACCAGGATTGTGAAAAACTCACTTTGGTGATTGAGAGCCTGTAGACTGTGAATAAAGATCTATTACCTTCCCTGTATCTTTCATATTTCATTCATTCAATAAAAAATTATTAAATAACACTTTTTAAAAGATTTTATTTTTTCATTTGAAAGAGAGAGAGAGAACAAGGCAGGGGGTAGGGTGGCAGGCAGACAAGAGGGAGAGGGAGAAGCAGACTCCCTGCTAAGCAGGAAGACAGGCACAAGGCTTGATCCCAGGACCCTGGGACCATGACCTGAGCTGAAGGCAGACACTTAACCTATTGAGCCACCCAGGCGCCCGATATAACTTATTGAACATATACTTTCTGCCCAGTATAGAGACTGATAGTGGAAAAACAAAAGCGAGCAAGATTGTCACCATTCCTCAAGAAGATAGAGGAGTGATGAGCAAGATGGTCTTGAAACTGTATCTAAGAGTGCCATGACAGAGCTGTGTATTGGGACCAGAGGGCCCAGTGCAAGTCAGCTACTTCATGGCGGAAAGATTCATGACCAAGGCAACACATGCTATGTAAATTTTGAAAGGTGAATGTTGTACTCTAGTTCGGAAAGGGAACTAAGAACGAAACCTCAGACAAAGGTAGCCAAAAAAAAAAAAAAAAAAAAGACACATTGGTATAAGTAAAAGAATTTTGAGTAGTTCACTGTGACTGAAATTTCAAATGTTTGACAGGGAGGGACAGTACGGACAGAAACAACAGCGGGGGGCCTGGGCAAAGAAGCATAGACCTGGTGTGCAGCCATCATAATCCTTGCATGCTATTGCTTTTTAGGTTTTATTGGCAAGGCTTTAAGGCATTCTGAAAGATACTGAATGGAGGGCTGACAGTGGCATAATTTGCATATCATTGGTCCTGATGGGGAGAGAGAATGGTACGGAGAAACATAGCCCAGGGGTCCAAAGGTGAATTAGGAAATTGTCACTGAAGCCAAAATGGAAATTATGGGAAATCTGGTTTTAAAAGAAAGGGCCTGCAAACTCAGCGTAAACCTCGGAAGGGATCAGGTTGGAGAACGTTGTTAGTTCCAATGGAGAAAAACACTCATCTCTTTTTGACTCCTACAGCTTGGGACTTGTTTTAATAAAATTGCTATTGAAATTAACAGTTTAATTTACTTTTCCATTTATGAGATAAGTGCTCATGTAATATAGTGCCATGGTGACACTCGTTTGCTTTGGATTTAATTTACATTGACGGCCTATTTGCCTGTTTTTACAGGAACTGAATTAGGTTGTCCATGTATAACACACAGCAAGTTTAATGAGGTTCAGACCTGTCTCCCAAAGCTACCACTGTATAAAAAGTGTTTCACTTGGGAAATTAGAATCTCTGTTGCCACCTTCATTAATCTGCGAGGGGAATTTGCTCTCTTTTGTATTACATATCTATAACAAGTGGAAACAGGATGATAAATAGTGATCTATCAGTTCCCCAAACAATTTACACTAAATCATTTATGATTGCTTCCCACGTCTAGTCGCTTCACATGGAAGTACAAAGCAAATGTCCATGCACATTAGAGTCCTTGGGGTCTTTTCTACAAATACAAAGGGTTTTTGGTAACTACCACATAAACAAACATGGAAAGATAAATCCTGTAAAGTCAAAGAAAACACTCCTGCACAGTTAATTACTTGATAAAGAGAAAGCAAGCATGACCCGCAAATCTAACAAAGGAAGTTTTTTTGGTATTAATGCTCCTGATCCTTCTAACACTTTATACATTTTAAGTCACTCTCATATATTTCATCCTAGGGGAATCTCATAAAGGCCTTAAAAGAAAGCTCAGGCAAGCCATCTCTGAGAGGTTAAGAAATTCGTCTAAGCACAGTGCCTAAAGGAGTGTACTCTGTTGCAGTCTTTCCATGTGGATGTGTAATCGAAGGAACTACACAATGAAAAAGGCATCCGTGCTATTCTCTTACACAGGACTGAAAGTCTAATTATAAAGAATTATACTCCACTGGAAAGGAAGAATCCCATGGCATCTAAGTATATGAGACAGTAAGCTCTTCTTGGAACCCAGGCATATCCTACAAGAAAATGGTCTGTCTTAGGCAATCCAGCAGGAGACAAATAATTAATCATGGTTGTTTGTCTGCAAGAAGGGTCTAGAAGGAAACTAAGAAAGCTGGAAGCAAGAGGCTGAAGGTGATTAGTGAAATAAGATTGGTTTGCGTTTCTCTAATCCCATCTGTATTTGCTCCCTAAGCTGTAGAAGGGAAAGTTTCTTCTTTGGCTGAAGTCTCTCCCATTTTGTATTTTTCACAGCAGAACCAGGCTAAGGGCCATTTGAGTCAAAATGCTCATTCACATCAGAATGAGACGATCTTTACGTGTCCGTTATTTAGCAAATGCAGTGCCAGATATTTTGCATGATCTGATTTATGACTCCTCCTAAAAAAAAAAAAATGTTTTATGGCCCCGTTTTTAGGTATAAAAACGGAGATGCAGTCAGTGAATGTCCAAATTCACATGCTATGAACTTCAAAAGCAAAGAGAAAGGGATTCACCTTCAGACATAGATCCTCTAAGTCTGCTATTTTTCTGGGTAAGTGTCCTTCACTCCCGGAGAAAATTAAGGAAGGTGGGCATATTTGTAATGGTGAAATGTCAAGAATGTATAAGATACAGGGCTAGTTTTAGCAGGCATGCCAGTGATGGTTAAAATCTGTTTGAACAGATCTGTCTAGAAAGGCTAGGATGAATGTTGGCACCCACAGGGACGTCAGTATACTGCCTGCATTGCTTTGGACCATAGCTTGCCACTAAATGTGTTCACAAGGGAAAGATCTTTCTGAGCCAATAGAAATCACAGTCTACTTCTTTACATACTACATGAGAGCTGAGATATCCCCCAGTTCTTGTAGCATGGCCACCGTCTGAGTGCAAATATTGAAAATAGGTACCCAAAGTCTCCAAAGCCCAAATATCTAACTTTGTTTCAGAACTTTAAAAAAATCACATTCTCAACTTGAATATTTTGCTGGTTATATGGGTATTTTCTGCCAGTTTATAGTTTGACTTTCACTGTTTCTTTTTTAAGGCAGTTGTAGCAATCTTTGGTTTTCCTTTTTATTTAATTGATTAATTTTTATTCCAGTACAGTTAACATATAGTATTATATTAGTTTCAGGTATACAGTATCATGATTCAACACTTCTATACATTACTCAGTGCTTGTCATGGTTAAGTGTGCCCTTAATCCCTATCACCTGTTTCACACATCCCCTCACCCACCTCCCCTCTGGTAACCATCAGTTTGTTCTCTGTATTTAAGAGTCTGGGAGGTTTTTTTTCCCCTCATTTTTTCTTTGTTTGCTCATTTGTTTTGTTTCTTAAATTCCACATATGGGCCTTTCTCTGTCTGACTTATTTTACTTATCATAATACTCTCAAAGCTCATCCATGTTATTGCAAATGGCAAGATCTCATTCTTTTTCATGGCTGAGTAATATTCCATTGTATAGATAGATACAACATCTTCTTTTTAAAAAAAAAAAAAGATTTTATTTATTTATTTATTTGTTAGAGAGGAAGAGAGAGAGAGAGAGCACACAAACAGGCAGAGAGGCAGGCAGAGGCAGAGATAAGCAGGCTCCCTGTCGAGCAAGGAGCCCAATGTGGGACTCGATCCCCAGACCCTGGGATCATGAACTGAGCCGAAGGCAGCAGCTTAACCCACTGAGCCACCTAGGCATCCCGATACAACATCTTCTTTATCCATTCATCTATTGATGGACACTTGGGTTGCTTTCATAACATGGCTAGTGTAAATAAAGCTGCAATAGATAGAGGATGCATGTATCTTTCTGAATTAGAGTTCATTTTCTTTGAGTGTAGACCCAGTAGTGGAATTAGTAGATCATATGGTAATCCTATTTTTAATTTTTTTGAGGAATTTCCGTAGTGTTTTTTACAGTTTCTGTACCAATTTGCATTCCCACCAGCAGTGCACAAAGGTTCCTTTTTTCCTACTTCCTTGCCAATGCTTATTTCTTATCTTTCTGATCTTGGCCATTCTGACAGGTGTGAGGTGACATCTCATTATGGTTTTGATTTGCAGTTCCCTGATGATGAGTGATGCTGAACATTTTTTTATGTGTCCATTAGCCATTTTTATGTCTTTTTAGAAAAATGTCTATTCAGATCCTCTGCCTGCATTTACTCGGATTATTTGTTTTTTTTTCTGGTGTTGACTTATATGAGTTCTTTTTATATTTTGGATATTAACCCCTTATCAGATATGTCTTTTGCAAATATCTTCTCTTATTCAGTAGGGTGCCTTATTGTTTTGTGGGTGGTTTCCTTTACTGTGTAAAATCTTTTTTATTTTGATATAATCTTATTTCAGAACTGTTATGTGGTTTTCCCCCCTTTTTGACACCAGTAGTGGCTGCATCAGCTTTTCTCCTCCCCTTAGTAGAGCGTACTGTCATTGATCAACTCAGCCACTATTTTGTCTGTTAATTATGCATAGATAATCTCATTACAATCCTATTTCTGGACAGTAGAGGAAAGGTAGTGCCAGAACTCCACTGTGGACTTTCACCCGGATCTGGCATAGCTGATTTGAGCTGGGACTTACATGTGCCTGTGATTATCTAAAAAAGGATATAATGTCCATTTCCGTGATCCACAAACTTGTAATCTCCCATTGAAGTACGGAGTTTAGTAGAGATATGTACATAACATATTTTGGTGTGGTTGCGGGAAAATTACAAAAATGTTTTTCTTCATTTTAACCAGCCTTCCCAAGTACCATTCTTGATGTTTTTCCAGTGACAACCTTTGTAGCTGGAGCTCTACGCAAGTGTGTCTCTAGCCATTATTCACTCTTAATGCTAGTGATGCCTCCCCTTTCATGCACAATCTTGGCTTTGAAAGCACTTGTTAATAGTTAGTTTTTTGGAAGCAAGAGATAACCAGCAATTCACAAGTGGATCACATTGCTTAATACTTTGCCTCAATGCACTTGCAAAGGGCTGCTTGTGCCATTATCCCACTGAAGCTTCCCATGGAGAATTGCCTGGGCATCTGGATCCATTCATTCCCCACATGCGTGCACTGTAGACACGCTTTTCTTCTGGTTTTATCTTAGTCTCCTCCAGCACCACTGATAGGGTTTCAAGTTTAAAAACTCCTCCTTAATCTTCCTCCCTACCCTGCTGATGTAACATGTGATCCATGGGTGCTGAATACTGCCTGGGTGATGGTGTTAAAATATTTCAAAATTTCACCTTGAGTAAAGGGCGGCTTCAGGATTCATTAGCTGATCTTGGGATACTGGCTTGGGGTTTGTGCTTTTAACACGTCTTCTTTTCTGTCCTTGCCCGCATTAAGATGCCCCTGCCAGCAACTGCATTGTTAAAACCCAAGCCTTTGTAGCCAAATTCTTCCCATAGATCAAGCCAACAGAAAACCCTGCCTCTGTTTAATTTCTGCTCAGCTCAAACTTTTTGCTGCAGTGCTGAGAGACAGGAAGCCACAGGCTTTCAAAACACTCTAGATATATATATGGTTACCAATCTTTGACATGCAAAACTGTTAAAAATCTCAGCACTTACACCCTGGGGAAGTGCCGCTAGACTGGAAGGCATGAAGTCATTGAGAATTCACAACTCATTTCTCTGAAATGCCAAGAACAAAGCTGTTAAAGCTCAGAAAGCATAGAGACAAGCCCTCTGAGGCGAAGGGGGGTGCGGGAAAGCTCAAAATGAAAACTCAGAGAGATGAACCAGGCAGCGCCACTTCCGCTTCAACCCAGGTAGCAAGATACGCACCCCATCTCATGTTCTACCTCAGTGCCCACAGTCTATCTTCATTCTGAATTGCCTGGTAAGTATAGATTGACATTGGGTATTTAAACGTAAATATTCACTTCTGCTTGTTTCATAAATCTTGAGGTGAAAAGGACACATTCTTACTGTGAAAGATGCAAAACAACAACAACAACAACAACAACAAAAAACAATTAAGAAGTACCATGAAACCAACTGAAAAGCATAACCCACATTTCTTCTCATCAAAGTTACAGAGCACTGAAAGTTTCCATTCATGAAGTTTTTCCTTCTTCATTACCACCCAACTGTCTTCTCAATCAGGTCTGCTTGGAATATTGCAGTCAGTTCCCAATTTCTCTTTCTCTAGCTCTTTTAGCCACCAATCCTGAAACCGCTGGGTGGTTTATCCAAATACTGCTGTTATGATGCTGCTCTCCTATAAGCACACTTTACTTTATAAAAAAAATGTTAAAAAATTTATTTACTTAAGAAAGAGAGAAAGAGAGAGTACGAGTGAGGGGAGGGGCAGAGGGAGAACCAGAGAATCTTAAGCAGACTTCTGGCTGAGCGAGGAGCCTGACATGGAGCTTGATCCCACCGCCAATGAGATCATGACCTGAGCTGAAACTAAGAATCAAATGCCTTAACTGAGTGAGCCACTCAGGTGCCCCTATAAACACACTTTAGATTACTTTCCTGTTTTTAGGGATAATAAATATCTAGACTCCAATTTTTAAAAATTTATATTTTCCCAACTGCCACTTATTTTTTAGCAGCAACATTTAAAGTTGTATATCTATTGTTTCCTCTTTTCTTTGCATATTTAATTCTGTGCCATCCCTTCCCTCCTCTACTCTTAGTTTCTTCCCTTTCTGAACTCTTTCACTTTCCATTTTTATCTCCATTAAATTATGCAACCTTAAACAACAAAGGTTAAATTAAAACCATAATGAGATATCAATGCATCAGCCCTAGAAAGCTAAAATTAAGTAAACAGAACATACCGTGTATTGGCTAGAATGTAGCACAAGCTAAACTTTCATACTCTGCGGTTAGATGTAAAATAATACAACCACTTTGGAACATAATGAATAAGTTTCTTAAAAAATTAAATACCCTTCTTCCTTAAAACCCAGCCATTGCACTTTTTAGTATTTACCTAAGAAAAATGAAATGAAATGCTTACGCAAACAGTTGTGTTTGGAAGGTTACACCAGCTTTAATTATAATAGCTCTGAACTGGAAACATCCCAAATATCTATGCAGAGACAAATGGATCAACAGATGTTGGTATATCCATGGAAGTATGAAAATTACGAATGAACTATGAGTGCACACAAAACCATGGATGGATGTAAAAATGATTATTTCATAAGAAAGAAGTCGATTCTACCAAAAATTTATACTCTATAATTCTCTTTTTATAAATTATTAGAAAATTAAAACAAACCTATATTGAGAGAGAGATCAGTATTGCCTGGAGAATGGGCAATTGATGGGGCATGATTGGGGGGAAAAATTCCAAAAGGAGTCAAGGAAAGTTTGGGGGTAAATATGTATGTTTATTATCTTTATTACAGTTATGATTTTATGGGTATTTAGGTATGTCAAAGGTCAATATTTAACTCATATACTTAAATACATGTGATTTAGTATAAGTTGGAAACAGTCCGTTAAAAATTAACACTAGGAACAATCATCGTGTTTATAACTCAGAGACTTTATTGGTCTCATGAATAGAAGACCAGAGAGAGAATAAGGCGCAGAGTTAGGACAACCCTCCAAGTAAGTTTGACATTTTAAGCTCATGAACCTATGAAGGCTGAGGGTCCACATATGGGGAATCTCTCCCAATGAGCAGGACCTAAGAAACAAACTAGATCGAATGACATGTAGCTGGGACTAGGGACCAGCACAGAAAGTCTTCAGTGTCTTTGGATAACAGTGAGTGCTAGAAAAGAGATGAGTCCTGACAGCAGGAACAGAGAATAATTGCAGAGATAGTTTCAAGCTAGACTGAGAGCCAGCTGGTGCTGGACCAATCTCCAATAAGTCTTGTAGGACCATGATAGTGTCCTGGGCCACTGCACAAGCTGCTTCTAGGTTGCTTTACCGAATACCACAGAACCTTATAGTTATTTCATGACAGGAGCTTGTCCTTATCATCTTGGGTAGGGGATTTATTGACAGACAATAGTTTTAGAAAATGGACACTTAGAACCCCCTCAGACCTTTGAGGGGCTCCTCTTGTCATCATTTACATGTAGTTATCATTATATAGCTTGAAAACTAAGATATCAGACAGCAAGCCTGGAAAGGCTTAAAGGTGTGTGGATGTATAGGCAAACCTGAGGTCTTCTGGGGACTTCCTTTCCACATAACCCACAAGTCTACCTGCACAAATCCTGTACACTTAAAATTCTACCTCCATCATGAAGCTTTTCTGGACCAATATTCTGTGGCATTTTCTGTATATTATTGCACTGTGTTTTGAGCCCATTAATCTCTATCATAAACCTTGAAAATGATTTCTTCCCCCTTTGAACTCCCCAAACTTATATTATCCATATTATTCATATGTTACTTCATTGTATTTGTCTTACATGCTATTTAGATGGGAAGACTGTGTCTTTTGTTGACAGTCAAGTGGACTGTAATTCTGAATGAGGCAGGAGTTACTACCTTACAGGATACATATCCCCAAATGCATGTTACAGAATGGAGTCACATGTTATTCTTTGTTGCTATGAGATGAAAAAAGAGAGAGAGCGTGAAAAAGAAATAACAGAGGAAACACACAGAGAGAAAGTTAATACTGATATTGATTACTATTAGTTTTATTACACATAATTTTTAAATTTCTATTTGTTTTTCTGTGATTTCTTTTTTTTTTGAAAGATGTTATTTATTTATTTGTCAGAGAGAGAGCAAGAGTGAGTGAGTGAGCACAAGCAGGGGGAGCAGAAGGCAGAGAGAGAAGCAGGCTCCATGCTGAGCAGGGACCCTGATGCAGGACTTGATCCCAGGACCCTGGGATCATGAACTGAGCCAAAGGCAGACGCATAACTGAGCCACCCAGGTGTCCCTGTTTTTTCAAGATTTCATAATTAGATCTTGACATTGGGCTTTCTATTTCAACCATACAGTCATTAAGTTAATCAGTAAACAAAAATGTATTAATTGAGTGAAATATATTATATATTTAATATATGCTGAGCCACTGTTTTGAATACCTGTAATGTCTTAACCTGCAAAATATCATAGGTGCCTTTTTCTATATGAACTGTTTCCTTCTGTAATACCCTAACCCCACATGGGGCAGGAAAATGCTGCTCCTCTATTTTTTAATTCCTTCCTCCCTTGCTTCCTTCCTTATTGTCTGCTTGTTTGCCTTCTATTTTCTTCTCTTTCCTTCCTTCTTCCCTCTCTGCATCCCTATTTCCTTCCTTTCTTCCACTTTTTTTTCTTTCATCTATGTTATGGGTTGACGTTTGTCTCTTAAAAATATATCTTAAATTCCTAACCCACTGTACCTCAGAATGGGACCTTATTTGGGAAAAGGGTCATTGCACATGCAATTAGTCAAGATGAGGTCATACTGAGGTAGGGTGAGTCATAATCCCATCTGACTGGTGTCCTTATAGGAGGGAAAGGCAGAGACACAGAGGGAGAGACACCAAGGCAGAGATTGGAGTGATACTGCTACAGCCAAGGAACATCCAGGCCACCAGAACCTGGAACAGACATGGAGAGATCCTCCTCTAGAGGCTTTGGGGAGAGCACAGCCCTCTTAACACCTTGATTTCAAACTTCTAGCTCCAAACAAAATTTGTTGTTTTAAGCCACTCAGTTTTTGATGCTTTGTTAGTTAAGGAAGCCCTAAGAGACTAAGGCAATCTATTCTAAATCTCTACATTTTTATCTTCCTCGTTTCCCCTTCTTTCTCCTCTACCAATTTTGTATTCCTCCCTAGTTTAATTCTGTTGTCTTCTGTGCAACTTTTCTATCTTCTCAATTCCTTTTTTTTGACAGTACAGTTATTTGGAAAAAAGTTTGTTTTCTGGGCACTAGATTAGATTAGAAAACCAACCCACAATGGAATGGAATAGAGAAATTCAGATTACCAACCTCTGGGAGTAGAATATTTCCTGTGAATCCATAACTTAATGGCACAATAGTGTTGCATCATATGCATTTCATTTCTGAATATAGCTACTTATTAATGGGAGAGGAAGACACAGAGAAAATGAGTGGTCCAGGAACCAGCTCCAGATCCTCTCTGCTGTACTCTAGAAGCCCTGGAAAATATTATCTAAGACAATCACCAGTGGACAAGAGAGACTCTGTGAAAATCCAGGTTTCTGGTAGGTAAGTTCCAGTATACTGCCGGAACAAAAAAAATATGAGTTTTAATGCATTAAAGAGGTTAAGAAGAATAATTTCACTTTACCTGTGTTACCCTTCTTCCAAGATAGCATAGCTCAGTGCCAAGAGAGACTTTCTCTGCCTGTGATTTCTCCTGCCAGGAAAAATGAAAGCATATGACTGACTCTTGGCTTGCTCAGCTGTGTAGAATACTACCAAAGAGGTCTATTTATCTCTTGTATCATTTTGAGCTGTAAGCTGCATGACTAGGAGGTAGAAAGAGGCTGGGAGAGTGGCAGATAGAAACCTTGGAGGGCATTAAAGAGATGTGGACCCTATTAACTGCTTCACAGGCTCCATGAAGGAGCCTACAGCTGAGCTTCTAGGGATGCCCCATAACTGATCCATAGGCACCTCCACTGCCCCATACACCTCCCCCTCCCCCTCCCTATGGCTGGCTCCCTGTGCATGCTCCCTGATAATGACCTTTGCAGACAGCTAGTGAGCATGTGTAGAAACTGGCCATAAGCTGTGGGCCAGGGAAAGACAAGAAACTTGAATTTTATCTCCCTCCATGGGAAAGCAAAAAAGGAGGCTGTCAGTACACGGCCTTGTGTATAGCAAGATTAAGAGAAGATATACAAGCTTAATAATTCTGCCACCAGAGAAAGTAAGACGCATAGAGGAGGCATAGAATTGAAGGTCTGAGAAAGCCTTAAAGTCTCTGGCAGGGCTAGAAGTCAGTTAGTACAAACTGGAAGAGGTGACTTCTACTTCAAATGGGAAGACAGTGGTACAAAACTTCGAGGAACATTGAAAATCAAGGAAACCTGATAACACCAAAGGATCACAATAATCTTTCAGCAACCATTCCTAGAGACATGGAGATCTGTGATTTACCCGATAAAGTGTCATCTTTAGGAAATAGCCATCTTAATGCAGCCCAGTGAGGTACAGGAAGGAACACAAAGATAATTCACTGAAAACAGGATATAAGGAAAAGTCTAACAAGGAGATAGAAATCATAAAAAAGAACCAAACAGAAATTCTGGAGCTGAAAAATACAATAAAGAGCATCAGCAACAGAATGAATCAAGCAGAAAAAACAATCTGTGAATTAGAAGGAAGAGCATCTGAGATGGTCTAATCAGAGAAGAACAAAGAAAAATAAGGTAAAAGAGGGAAGAAAGACTACACAATCTACAAGGTACCATTGAAAGAAACAATCTGTACATTATAGGAGTCCCAGATAGAGAACAGAGGGAGAAGGGGCTGGAAAGTTTATGTAAAGAATTTATGGCTCAGAACTTCCCAAATCTGGGGAAAGAATGGAGGTCCAAGTTCATGACACTCATATTCAATAAGCAAATGCAACTTAAAGAGATGTTCTCCATGACGCTTTTTAATAAACCTAGTAAAAGTCAAAGACTAAGAAAGAATCTTAAAAGTAACAGGAGAAAAAAAGTCTATTATTTACAAGAGAACCCCCAAAAGACCATCAGCAGATTCCTCAGCAGAAACCTTACATTCTAGGAGAGTAAGATGATCTATCCAAAGTGCTGAAAGAAAAATTGCTTCAAATACTCTTATGTGGCAAAGTTGTCCTTGAGAACAACTCCATGGCCAGATTGTCACTCTCCTTGGACTCTCATTCTCCCAACACAACAGCCCCTCCTGAGGCCACTGTGGCTTTTGGAACCCTTGTCCAGCTAATGTGCAAACTTCACTGTATTTTGCCTTGTGTGACTTATTTTCTTCATATATCTATAACACAGATTCTACACCAAAATGTGATTGTGGGGAAGATTAAGGATTTTTGGACCCATGGCTAATAAATAATTGTAATTGTACTTTAATGTGACACAAATTTGTAGGGAGTGTTTAGCCAGTAGAATTTTAAGTAATCTAGCCTTATTGAAAAAGCCTTCCTTGTTTTGGATAAGGGAGTGCCTGAAATTTTGAACTACTCTACTACAAATTGCAATATCATCACTGTTTTGGAATATTGCATCAGGACTTTTTTTTTATTATTATTAAGATACTTTTATTGAGGTTATTACCTAGTTCCCAATGTAAATCTGCATAGCATGGAGTGACTGAGCTGGTTGTATAGGTCATATAGTTCTGTGGCAGGTATCTTTCATTTTAAATCTGGGGGAACTCTGTTTATGATTTGGCCTTTGACTCAGCTTGATGACATGCAGGTAAAGAGTGAAATGATCATGGGCTTGCAAATATTCTAGTTTATATCTATTCTAGCTTCAACTGTGCCCCTCTGGTATCTTTAGATTGGGGAATCAGGGTGGCTCAGTTGGATAAGTGAATGTCTTCAGCTCAGATCATGATCCCAGAGTCCCAGAATCCTGGGATCGAGCTCCATGTCGGGCTCTCCATTCAGCAGGAAGTCTTCTTCTCCTTCTGACCCTCTCCCCTCTCAAGTTCTCTTTCACTCTTTCTCTCTCTCTCAAACAAAGAAGTAAAATTTAAAAAAAAAAAAAATAAAGGACTTTTCTCTGACTTCAACCAGTAAGTGTCACTATCCTTTTCTGGAAAAAAGACTATCTCCGCATGAAAGACAAGTCCATGATACAATTTGGTGCTCCACCCAAAGTGATGGGAGGGTACCACATGGTGAGAGAATGGTTAACATTAAAGCATTCATGTTACCTTTAGTTGCTTATTTTCAACAGCTCTGACATCTGATTAAAGGAGAGAAAACAGAAACAAAGGCAATACTTCCAATAATTCAATAATTGTAATTCCTTCTTCACACTGATGTGACTTTGTAATTCAGATTTTTATTTTGTCTTAAATAAAAGAATCAATATCATAAGGCAGATGGTGTTTAATAGGGTGAATTATATTCAGAGAGAAGATTTAATCCTTTATGTCATTTAATTAAAAATTACTTTATGTAACAAGACCACTATTTTACCAGTATATTAACCATTTTCTAAACAATTTTCTACCAGGGAAATAGTCATAGGAGTTTTTTTGGCCAAGCTATTTAATTTCTTCTATTTGCAACTTATGAAGGGAGGCAATAGACATGGGTTTAAGTTTATAGGTTTCTAAGTGACTTATCCAATCCAACTCTTTTTAGTTTTTCTGGAATTTATGTAGTTAGAAAGCAGATATGAACTCTTGCAAGTGCATAGATAACTAAAGCGCTTCTTGATGATCAGTGGATTGTTGGATGTTACACTTGTAATAACTGTTGTCAGTGTGAGTGCCAATGACATTTCTTAAAAATCTTTGCAAATTGGCTTCTGTATCTAAAAGTCTGGGCTCCAATTAAACATACGGGGCATGTGACAATAATTGCCAGCAATAAGAAAGTCCTTCCCCCTGAGCTGTTAAGTGAATGAAAGCAATGAGTGATGGGTAGAAATGTGCAGAGAGAAAAAAGGGCTGAAATGTCACTGTCAGTGTGCCCAACAGAAAAGCCCTGTCAAAGAAGGAAGGAAGTCAGATTCTTTCAGAGCTGACACAAGGAGGGAACTACTGAGGCTGCTTCATTTGCAAAGTCAAAGCTGTTTAGTTTCTTTTCAGGAATGACAGGAAAAGAGACAGCAACATTCTCTTGTTGCCTTCCCCTTCAAATCAGACACACTTACATTTCAAGTTAAAATGTGCAAATCAGATTGTGTTGCTGGCCACGCGTAGTTTAGTATCCGTGCATTAAATGAAAGGCTAATTTATTTTGCATGCTGCAGTTTCTGGGGTTTTCTTTTCATTCTGGCAATTATGCTAGAATTGTTGGTGACATTTGCCTAGAACACCCCCCCCCTTTTGTTGCTTTAGAGAGTTTTATATTCTGTCGCTTATTATTGGGGACTAGGGGAAAACAGGATGTAAGACAATTTATCCCTGCCAGAAATCAGGTTATAATGTATGGAGCCTCTTTACAAAGAATATTTCTATAAATAGAAGTCATGAGGATCTGTCATAAAATATCCAGAGGCTTTGGAAACCCAGTAAGCAGGTTATATAGAGCTGTCCTCCAAAGTACCACTATAGTCCTTGAAAATGTCAAATTTACTCTGTGTCAGCATTTCCTAGCCTACCTACACGCAGAATAACTTCCAGAGAGTAAAGCATGGAAAATAAATATTTAGCAACCCTAGCTGCTTCTGAAATTGTCTATATGAGTCTGCCCAAATTACTGAATACCCTGTAAGCATTCTTCTCATGTATTTTTACAGAGTGATTTAGAAGCTTTCTTCAGCAATAATCACTGGCCTGGATTTCAAAGTGGCTAGCTATAGAAGTTGTTTTGCACAATGTCTATAACAGGTTAATTAAAGGACTATTCAACGTAATTGAGGTCTCCTGGGCTCTAAATAGTTCTTCAATTCTGTAAATCACTCTGTCCATTATTGAAGGCTCAATGTGAAGAGTCTTGAGGAATAATTCAAAGGTTTTAAAGTGAGGCAGATCTGGATTGAAATTCTCTCTCTACCACATGCAAATTGTGTAATCTTAGGCAGTCAATTTATTTTCTCTTCCTTTTAGTTCCTTTATCAGCAAAATGGAAATATATATATATATATATATATATATGCAGATACACACATATGCACACACAGAGAGCATTGTCACTGCAAGGATTAAGTAATATTTTCAGTATAGATTGTCATTCATGCAGCATATGTTCATTACATGGTAATTTTCTTGTTTCTTGAATGTGCTTGTATCTATGTGGGTCTGCTCACAGCAAGCATTTGAAATAAAAGATTTATAACCTCACAAAGAGAACTAGCTGGCTACGTTTCAGAAAGATACCACCACCTTGACAAATTTCAAGAGCTCAGCGATGAACTTTGAGAGACCAGAGGCATGAGCTTCTCAAGGACCCAGACACGGAGTATCTCAGTTTCAGAGTACAAATGTTAACAAAGGTCTATGTATAATTGCAGTAGAATAGATCCTCTGTCCAGTGAAATCTTCCCCTCTGGGAATTTTGTGTGGGTCCATGACATGTACTTATGGAGATGTTTGATTTTGGTTGTGTTACTGCAGTGAAACGAAGGTCTCTGATTGGAATATTTTAATCTTTTTTTTTAAAAGATATTATTTATTTATTTGACAGAGAGAGAGAGAGAGTGCGAGCACAAGCAGGGAGAACAGCAGAGGGAGAGAGACAAGCAGGCTCTCTGTCAAGCAGGGAACCTGATGTGGGACTTGATCCCAGGACCCTGGGATCAGGACCTGAGCCAAAGGCAGAGGCTTAAAGGACTGAGTCCCTCAGGCGCCCCTGATCTGAATATTTTAATATTATTTTCTGGGAGTTGTTGTGAACATCTCTATATGAATGTGGTACCTAGATGGCATCCTCATAATAAGGTTTTATGCTGACCCCAAGGGCCAGGGCCCTCTCTTCCTGAAGTGTGTGTAAATGGATTATGTGGCTTTCCTTTTTCTAACCATATTTCAGTTTTGCCTTGGTGGATTAACCTATGTTAGATATAATAATTTTAGGACACCTCTTGTATCTTTATAAAGACTTTGTCTATATCATCATGTCTTTTTTTTTCCCTCTATGTTTGCTACTCGGTGGTTCTGTGATAACTCATTGTGATATAACTGGATTTTTCCCGACGAACAGTGAATAGAGTGTGTTTTTATATATTTATGAGTCATTTAGATACCTTGCTTTGTAAAGGAGTTTTTTTTAAATATCACCATGTATATTGTTTGATATATATGGAACTGACCCTAATCCAAAAATATTTAAAGCAACTTTAAAACATGTGGTGTCATATAATAAACACAAAATTAATCCAAGTGGGTGGAGAACTTAAAGGCCAAATAAGCACAGATTATGACACAAAACTGGAGGTAAGTTTAACAAATTAAATGTATATGTTGTTTCAGATCATAAATTCAGATCTGGATTCCGGTGACCAGAACAAAGTGGAAAACCTTTTCACCACACAATTCAGAATCCATTACTAAAAGAACAGCCACCTGCTGTTCAGAAAAAGTTACTCCTGGAACTGGGATTTGGAAACTTTTCTTTATTAGAGCAGAGGATGGAAAAAGGTCGGGTCTCACATGCAGATTTATCAGGCTTGGTTTTAGGGCACAGTATATTACACACTTTTGAATTAATTATCAACATTTTGTATGTATTTTTTTAAATTTTAGTTAAACCCTATACCACACGTGGGGCTTGAACTCACAATCCCAAGATCAAGAGTTGCATGCTCTGAGCCGGCCAGAAGCCCCTAATTATTGCTTTTTAACATCAACATGCTTATCTACTAAATTCTGGGCTCCGGGTTCCTGTTCACAATTCAAAACAGCGGGACACAGTGTGTCTCTGTGCCTGCATGTAGCCAAGTTCCAGCCCTTGCAGAGAACATGTGCTCTCCATTTTACAAGGATTTCCATCAATTCCTGGTGTCAGATGTCATTCATCATCATTCTTCTGCTGGTTCCATTTATTTTGTATTTAGTGATTTTCTGCCACTTTACCAAGCCCATTTACCTCATTTCTGTTTCCAGCTGGTCCCTGTAGGCATCCGAGTTTGTATTCCTAGAGGAGTAGATCAGATGTATATGCATCAGTTAAGCCCTTAGAAATGTTATTTCTCAAGGAAACAATACACTGTGAGAGCATCAGCTTCTCATTTTGTTGCTAAGCCTGAAAGGAAAGCACAGAAAATCCCAAGAGGCTAATAATCTGAAATTTATGTATGCTTGTTTTGGCATATGTTACCTAAGTGTTTTTTGGAAATGCTATGCCTTCCAAATTATTTTCTGTGTTTTTTAATTGTGAAATTCAAATGTCAACAGCAAAATAATGCACAGGCAAAGAAGAATGGCATTAATAATGTAGAGAAATCCATCTGGAATTATTTTTTCCAAGATGATTGATAAACCACATAATGCTCATATGAGTAATCGAAACTTGATCACATTACACAGTGTTCCAGACACTATACATAATAAAGTAAGAGGATTATGTAATTATTTTAATGTATGTATTTTTTAAGTAACTATTTTATTTAAGGTATAACAAAAATTATGCAAATTGTAAGTATGTCGCTGAATGAATGTTTGCAATAAAACACATTGTTGTAACCTTCATCACTGAGACCAAAAATAGATCACCAAATCCCAAATCCTCCCCATCCCCTCTGCTTATCATTAGCTACCTCTTCCCATTCCCACACCAAAGATTACCACTCTCGTGTGACTTTTATTTCCATAAGTTAGTTTTGACTGTTAATTTTGTATAAATAAAATCATACAGGATGTAACTTTATGTAATATTTCATTAGTTCAACATGATTGGAACATCAATTCATGTTTTTATATTATGAATAACGTGTACTTTCTTACAGCTATATAGTATTCCACTGAAGCAACTTTTGTTTTATTTATTTATTATTTATTTTTATTGTGTTATGTTAGTCACCATACAGTACATCATTAGTTTTTGATCTAGTGTTCCATGATTCATTGATTGCATTTAACACCCAGTGCTCCTTGCAATACCTGCCCTCCTTAATACCCATCACTGGGCTAACCCATTCCCCCACCCCTCTCTTCTCTAAAACCCTCAGTTTGTTTCCTGGAGTCCACAGTCTCTCATAGTTTGTCTTCCCTTCTGATTTCCACCCCTTTATTTTTCCCTTCCTTCTCCTAATGTTCTCCCTGTTATTCCTTATGTTCCACAAATAAGTGAAACCATTTGATAATTATATTTCTCTGTTTGACTTTTTTCACTCAGCATAATCTCCTCCAGCCCATCTATGTTGATGCAAATGTTGGGTATTCATCCTTTCTGATGTCTGAGTAATATTCCACTGTGTATATGGACCACATCTTCTTTATCCATTCATCTGTTGAAGGATATCTCGGGTCCTTCCACAGTTTGACTATCGTGGACATTGCTGCTATGAACATTGAGGTGCATGTGGCTCTTCTTTTCACTACATCTGTATCTTTGGGCTAAATACCCAGTAGTACAATTGCCAGTAATGCAATTGCTGGGTCATAGGGTAGCTCTATTTTTAAATTTTTGAGGAACCTCCACACTGTTTTCCCAAGTGGCTCTTCCAACTTACATTCCCTCCAATAGTGTAAGAGTGTTCCTCTTTCTCCAAAACCTCTCCAACATTTGTTGTTTCTTGCCTTGTCAATTTTGGCCATTCTAACTTGTGTAACATGGTATCTCACTGTGGTTTTGATTTGGATTTCTCTGGTAGCTAATGATGCTAAACATTTTTTCATGTGTCTGTTAGCCATCTGTATGTCTTCTTTGGCAGAGTGTCTGTTCATATCTTCTGTCCATTTTTTCCATTTACATATTTGCACCAAAACCCGAAAGATACCTTGAAATACACCTAACCAAAGAGGTAAAGGATCTATACTCTAGAAACTATAGAACGCTTATGAAAGAAATTGAAGAAGGCACAAAAAGATGGAAAAGCATTCCATGCTCATGGATCAGAAGAATAAACATTGTTAAAATGTCTATGCTGCTCAGAGCAACCTATACTTTCAATGCCATCCTGACCAAAATACCAACAGCATTTCTCAAACTGCTGAAACAAACAATCATAAAACTCGTATGGAACCAGAATAGACCCTGAATCACCAAGGAAATGTTGAAAAAGAAAAGCAATGCTGGGGGCATCATGTTGCCTGATTTCAAGCTATATTACAAACCTGTGATCACCAAGACAGCATGGTACTGGCACAAAAACAGACATAGATCAATGGAACAGAACAGAGAGCCCAGGTATGGACCCTCAGCTCTATGGTCAACTAATCTTCAACAAATCAGGAAAAAATATCCAACGGATAAAAGTCTTTTCAATAAATAGTGCTGGGAAAATTGGACAGCTATACAGAGAAGAATGAAAATTGACGATTCTCTTATACCATACACAAAGATTGAACTCAAAATGGATGAAAGACCTCAATGTGAGATAAGAATCCATCAAAATCCTAAAGGAGAACATAGGTAGTAACCTCTTCGACATTAACCACAACTTCTTTTAAGACATGTCTCCAAAGGCAAAGGAAACAAAAGCAAAAATGAACTTTGGGGGGCACCTGGGTGGCTCAGTGGTTTAGGCCTCTTCCTTTGGCTTGGGTCGTGGTCTCAGGATCCTGGGATCGAGCCTCTCATGGGGCTTTCTGCTCAGCAGGGAGCCTGCTTCCCCCTCTCTCTCTGCCTATTTGTGATCTCTCTCTCTCTCTCTCTGTCAAATAAAGAAATAAAATCTTTAAAAAAAAATGAACTTTAGGGACTTCATCAAGATCAAAACCTTCTGCACAGCAAAGGAAACAGTCAACAAAACAAAGAGGCAACCCACGGAATGGGAGAAAATATTTGCAAATGACACTACAGATAAAGGGGTGGTATCCAAGATCTATTATGGACTTCTCAAACTCACCACCCAAAAGACCATAATTTATTTAAATATCCTACTACAGATGGACATTTGAGTTATTTCCAGTTTTGACTATTACCAATTATGGTTCTATAAATATATTGTATGACTTTCGCTGCACGTGTTTACATATTTCTGTTACATGAGAGGAAATACTGGATAATAGGTTTTGTTTACACTCTGCTTTAGAGGATACTGACACATAATTTTCCAGAATGACTGAAAGAATTTAAACTTCCACCAGCAATGTGGGAAAGTCCCATGGAGTTACTCCATATCCTCATGAATACTTGCTATTACCTACCACTCCACACACCACTCCCCAAAACAACCTGAGGAGATATTGACTAGGATTACATTAAATATAAGAATAAATTCAGTGAGACTGCTTTAAAATATTGTCTCCTCTGATCGGTAAATACCGTATATCTTTACATTACTTTGTCTGTAATGTTAAAATTATTTTTTGTTTTTTATTTTTTATTTTTCAATGTCGATTTTTTATTGGTATTTCATATTTTTGAGATAACTCTAAATGTTTTATTTTATTTTTATTTTCTCTTTGTTTTATTCTGATATATTTAAATATTTTTATATTTTTATAAATATGTGTTCAACTACCTTGTCAAACTCTTGTTATTAATTCTAGAACTTTTAAAAAAAATTCCTTGGGATTTTATAAGCCTCCAGTCATGGGGGCTTATAAATTTTTTTTAATAAAAAAAATTATGGGGCACCTGGGTGGCTCAGTGGGTTAAGCCTCTGCCTTTAGCTCAGGTCATGATCTCAGGGTCCTGGGATCAAGCCCCACATCGGGCTCTCTGCTCAGCGGGGAGCCTGCCTCCCTCTCTCTCTTCCTGCCTCTCTGCCAACTTGTGATCCCTCTCTGTCAAATAAATAAATAAAATATTTTTTAAAAAATTAGTTTAATTTCTTCCTCTCTAAAATTTACACATTTTATTTCTCTTACTTGTCTACTGCATTGACTAAGATACAATGTTGAATAAGAGAAATGATAGTTGGTCTCTGTGTGTAGTTCTTGATCACAGCAGACAGACTCACAATATTAATCATTAAGGATAACATCTGTTGTAGGTTTGTTTGTATACAACTTTATCAGAATAAGGAAGTTATTTTCTATTAATAGCTTGTCGATATGATGAATGTCAAATTTTATCTTCTTTTTAAAAAAATCTAGAGAGAATGATGGCTTTACTCTTTTATTTTTAATATAATAAAGTGCATTTTCAAATTTCTATTATTAGCTAATTCTTCCATTATGATTTTATATTGCCTTTTCTCTGAGCATAGGAGAAAATCTTTGTTATCTAGGGTTAGGCCAAGATTTCTTAAAATGATATTCCAAAAGCATAACCCATATAAAAATAAATCAGATTTCATCAAATTTAGAATATTTCATTCTTTGAAAGGTACTGTTGTGGTGCCCGGGTGGCTCAATCAGTTAAGTGTCTGCCTTCATCTCAGTTCCGATCTCAGAGTCCTGGGACCAAGCCCAGACCCTGGCCCCCGGCTTGGGGGGAGCCTGCTTCTCCCTCTCCCCCCCCGCCTCCCCACTCATGCTCATTCTCTTTCTCTCTCTTTCAAATAAATAAATAAAACCTTTTAAACCCTTTTTTTTTTAAAAAAGATACTATTAGGAAAATGAAAAGTCTTTGCCTTGTTTTAGTTTCAATATCTACATCATCTGTGAGTTCTATTTTAGTCAACTGGTCTTGTCTACTGGAATACTTGGTAATTTTCATGGAAACTCAAGAAATTACATCTATAAATTTGCAGTGATTCCATATGATATTATCTTCTTTCAGAGAGGATTTATTTTTGCTTGGCAGGCAATTATAGTAGAAAGAGTTAACCCAAAATTCATAAGAAATTTGGATAATTTTAGGAAAGTTTTGCCCTTTTGAGAGTTTAAAAATATTTTAGTTTGCCTTCTTTCTTATGGTATGGATTTGTACTAGTTTCAACTCAAAGTCTGAAATACTAATCAGGTCTCTGCATTTTTGGTCAGTCTTGAACTCTAATTATTTTTCACTCTAGTGGAGTGAGACTACCAAAACTGCTACTTATATTTTCAGCTTTTAATCTGCCAGTTGGCTTCTAGCCCTATCATCATTCACAGGATAAAAATCAACAAATATCTCAAATGCAAAAATGGTAAAGAATGTTGAGCTCACCTCAATTCATTTATTTTCTCTCTGGGATGCAGGTCCTTCAAATTCTGGATGTGTTCATTCTTACTCTTGTATCTTCAAATTGTTACTTTGTAAAATTCATTTTATATAGCTTTTATAGTTGTTGAAAGTAAGGATATTGGTCCGATAGAAACTATTTTGTCATTGACAGAAGTGCATGTCTGTCTTCTAAGTTGTTTAATAATATAAAGCCATTAAATATGAGAAAGAAAGTGGCATACAATTTTCTCCAAAGAGTTTTGAGTAATTTATTGAATCCATATCATCAATCTTTACCATGCCCTTGTCAACACTGGTAACTCATTAACTATCCAAAGGTCACCCAAAAACCCGTCAGAAGTCCAGAAATAGAAGCTGAACATCTAGCTCAATCCCCAGAGTCACATAGACTATTGATGCCTGATATAAAAATTACATCCTCATTCAGGAAGTACTAAGTAATTCCATCAGTGACCTATCTATCTTTTTCTCAGCTCCATATCCTCTGTAACAGAAGGAAAAGAATAAATGAAAGAATTTCCTTCTTAGATTTGCAGTAAGAGGGGTGACTAGTGTTATTTTTTAAATTCTTTTTAATCTTATAAAGTATTTTTTCCTATTCACAATAGTAAAAGTAAAAGGGCAAAGAGTCATCTGGTTTCTGATTATCTTTTCTAGAAACTTAGATAAAATGAAAACCTGGTTTTATGGTAGTTAAATCCTAGGCTAAAAGTGAGGAAGGAACCAATATGTAATTCTAACATGTCACAGAGACAACCATTCAGCTATTCATTCAATAAGTAAATATTTAAGATGTACTATGTGAATCACTGTTTTGGTACTAGGGACATAGCACTGCATGTAACATAGAAATTACTAAACACATAAAACATAGTCTTATATTCTTAGGGAGAATAGGGGTAATAAATCAATATATTTTATGTCAAGAATTAATAAATGCTATTAAAAAAAGAACAAGGTTAAGAGAAGGGGAGGAATGCCACTTTATTTTTTTAAAGATTTTATTTATTTATTTGAGAGAGAAGGAGAGAGAGAGCACAAACTGGTGGGGGTGGTGCGGAGGAAGAGGGAGAAACAAACTCACTGCTGAGCAGGGAGCCTGACATGGGGCTCAATCCCAAGACCCTGAGATCATAACCTGAGTCGAAGGCAGAGGCTTAACCCACTGAACCATCCAGGCACTCCAGGAATGCCACTTTAGATAAAGTGAGGAGGGAAGGCCCTTATGAAAAAGTGACTTCTGAATAGGGTCTTAATGAAGTCAGGATTTTGGGAAAACCACGTAAATCTGGGAAAACCATGTAAATTTCTGTGAAAGCACTTTCCAAGCAGAGGAAAAATAAAGTGAAAAGACTAAAACAGGAAGGTTCTTGGAATGTTTGATAAAGAATAAGCAACGCTGTGGCGTGGTACACTGAGTGGAAGTGAAAGGTTAGGAAATGAGATGGGATAAAAAGTAAAAGGTAAGATAAGCATGAACGTGTAGGTCATGGTTAGGGCTTGAGTTTGTTGTAAGTATCATGAAAAGCCATTGGCTGACTAGTTAAGGTGAGAGGAATAAAGGATAAGGAGATTAGAGCAGAAGCAGAAGGAGGTGGATAGATTAGGAGGCACTAATTAAGGAGAGTGATAATTGGGGCTTGAACAAAGGTGGCAGGAGAGAAAAAGATGAGACATGGAGCATTTCCAAATAGATTTTGTTGATGGAGATGACAGGATTTGCTGATGGATTGGTTGGAGAAAAAAGTGAGAAGTCAAGGATAATTCCAAGATTTTTGTACAAGAAAATGGGTGAATCATGGTGCCATTTACTGAGAGGAAGTGCACTGGAAGAAGGGCAGATCTGGGAGAAGAAATCATGACCATCTTTATCCCAAATTTTTCACTGGCTTGGAGCTCATTAATATAAATATAAATAACAGAAAATAAAATTCCTGCTGCCGGGGTTCCTGAGTGGCTCAGTCGGTTAAGTGTCTGCCTTCGGCTCGGGTCATGATCCCAGGGTCCTGGGATCGAGCCCCACATCAGGTTCCCTGCTTAGCAGGCAGCCTGCTTCTCCCTCTCCATTTGTGTGCTCCCTCTCTCTGGCTCTCTCTCAAATAATAAATCTTGTTTAAAAAAAAAAAAAATTCCTGCTGCCTATTGATTTACTTCTCCATCCTGTGCTCTTTCTTCTCTGAGAACCTAAGTTATCAATGAGTTCAAGTGGAAATCTAAGAGAATAGGAAATCAAAATATAGGAATACAGGAGTCAAAAACAAAGTGGAAAAGGCAAGTCATTGGACAAGATAGGCAATGATATCCTGAGCCAAAATAAAATTTAAGCTTAATGAAAATCAAAAGTGTACTGTCCAGATTGGTGTAAAATATGTAGTGTATTGAGAGATTAAAAATTTCAAATTTGTTGTTCAACCAGTGTTCAGTTTTCTTCTATAGCTCCAGATCTGTTTTTGAATAAGTATAAATAACCATTCATTCTCATCCTCATATATTTTTCTTATCCTCCCCATCTCCCCAAAGCTTATAGGACCAGAAGCTGAGAGAAGTAACCAAATAAGTGTAAGGACACTATTTAATTTCCACTTATTAACCCTTTTGAGACCTGACATCAAATATTGTAATGGTCCATGTGTAGGTGATCACGAAAATGTCTATTGTCATTTATTGATCCCCACAGTAGTTGGATCACTCTCATCAACCATTATTATGGGAGCATACTAATAAGTCAGTAGTGGGCAAGTTGACAAAGGTGCCAAGACTCTTAGAAGTATCACCAATTCCATAAGATTCTATTCAAGTCAATTCTATTCTCACAGAGTCATCTCCTTTTCTTTGGCAACTCCTTTAGGCAACGTAACTCTTGAGAGTTACATTGGGGAAAATATTGAAAAAGTGTCCAGTTGACCATACTTGTCATGCTGCATTGTCATAAAAAGATGTGATTTCATCTTCCTAGTAGTTAATTGTGAAGATGTTCACTAAATATATTGAATGTGGTATGCTGCTCATCGGCTGAAATATTAAATTTTTAATAGCTTCCCATGCATTCTCAAATATGAGCATGTTACACACTTCTATTGCCTTTGAAAGAGCTTGCAATCTCTGAGCAATAATCTGCCATCTAATTTACATTTTTATAATGTGTCACAGATAGGAAAATATTCTCCCTCAAGCCTACATATCTTTCTCTTCTGAATTGTTTTTTTGTACTGCATAAGGAGCTACAGATTTCATAAAATAATTGAGGCCAAAGAAAAGACCCTATACAATTTCTATAGAACACCTGATTGTACCACCTGAGAATTTTGAGGCATATTGCTATCACAGAATTTCTTATATTGGGTCAGAAGTATTCCTAACTTTGCTCATTCATCCTACTAACTTGACCAATGTGTAAGTCTTTTTAGATACCTGTGTGTATATTTGCCATGTTTTTCCATACACCCACTATTCTTTTGCAGGTATGATACATACCAGAATAACCTGACTGAGCAAAACCACCAATGTCCATTTGCCCTCAAAAATTAACAAAACTTTCTGTTCTCTATTTTCACTAAATATTTGCAATTCCTTTTGATGGTGTATCTGGAATATAAGGTGCATCTCAAACTACCTTATATTTTAAATATCAAAATAAGGTAAAATGATGATAATTCCACCTAGTTTACTGGCGGTTGGAGAAGAGTTCATTGACCAGTCCTGGAAAACTATGTGTTTCTCAGCAGAGCACCAAGAGAAAAGTCTGAAAACACAGAATGGGCCTGTATTATTGAAGGTTCTAATGAATACTGATAAAACTGTCAAGGTCCTTTAAAAAGCACAAATCAGAAGGATGAAAGCTAAAAATACCATGTACTTCCTGGGAGCCATGGAAAACTCTCACCTTAATAACCCAGACCTTGACCATCTGCCTGTTTGACATTGTGTCCTCTACTTTAAACAACTACCTGCAAAGAGTCAATAAGAAAGCATGCTACAGCAAATTTGAGGTTCTTCCACCTCCCAGATAACCTAGAACAAGAAGATGGAGAAAATTTGTTTTTTTTTTTTATTTAATAGAAGATTATAAAAAATCCTGAATGCATACTCTGTTGTGACATTTCCCTTAGAGACTTAGAAAGCATCCTAAAAAAGGAATATTTAAATCATCTTCATTCTCTGAAAGGATATGTAGTGTATGGTCAAACACTTAGATCTGGTGATAGGCCACTTTTTTCTCTGTTCCTGAAAAACAGGATGGGTGCTAAGTGCATTCAGATAGCTGAAGCATTTAAAGAAAACGATGGCTTTACAAAGTGTTGAATATAGGTAACATTCAGTTATGATTTAATGACTAAAAAATAGACATATTTTAAGTCCTCTTCCAACTGATGTTTTCACATTGTTGAATCTTTCATTTAATGCTTTATTTTTAAGAAAATGTTTTAATTAAATTTGAATCTGACAAGGAAAAAGAATGTCTCAAGATCACTGACCAAAATGACATGACTGTCTTTGTGATGTTTTTATTTTGTTTTGTTTTACTAATATAAACTTGCTTAATAACTGCCCACCTGTAAAAGACCTCTCAGTACGGTATAAGAGCCAGAACTATTAATTTATATAGATAGACAAATTAAGAAGTGCAAATCTAGAGCTAGAGGTTATGCCAACCATTAGACGCCATGGGATTTTCTATCAAAGATTTCAGCTTTAGTGGAAATACATACCATTAAAAAAGAAAACATGAATTATGCTAACATTAGGGAGAATATAATGGCCAGTTCACCATTGGCTTATTGTGTTCATTTTTCTTTTATTTTCTAGAATCTTAGCATTGACAAGTAGCTTCTCGTATCATAATTATGTGGAGCCTTTTGTCTCCAATAAAAATCTCAGGGCTATACTTTGGTCACGGGTAAAATTTAGGTATTCTTAGTATAGTCATTAATTTGGTAAATACATTGGGAAAAAGGCAAGTGAAATGGCATAGGTCTGAACCAAAACAAACACCACATTGACCACAATAATATTGAGAATGGGATTATTACCTCATGCTTACCACTTTCAGGGAGAGAGTTCATGAAGGATCTAGATGTTTATTGGTGGGTACACAAGGAATAGGGGACTGGTTTTGGTACAAAACACATGGGCTTGAGGTCTAGCTCTTAAAAAATATACTTCACAATACATACAGAATACATACAGAAAGACAATTCATTTCATGCTTCCCTTCTTAGATCTGAAGGCAATTGAACAAACTAGCCTTCCTCCCATTTGCATTTCATCCCTAAATTTGCTGCCTTCCAGTAGCTTTTCTCCACAATCAAGGTTTCCTTTGGAATCCATTTGAACCTGCATACGTACTTTGTCCAGTGGTTCATCAGTCCTCAGGAATGGGCTCTTCCATGGATCTGATGATGCAGAATGAAGTCCAGGTGGATGCAGGATGAGGTCCAAGTGCAACTAACATTTACTGAATATGAGCTCTAGGAGGTCTGCCCTTATTCTCATATAGGACCTAATTGTCCGTCCTTTTCTGAAAGACCAGAAGGTAAAGATGAGACAAAATACACATCCACTCTGTCAGAAAGACAGTTGGCATTCACTGTTGTCTACAATTTTCACAGGTCCCTTTCTCCAACCAATGTTGATTTATCTTTCTTCTTCCAAAGTCAGTGCCTTTCCAGTGACCCAGTTAATCTCTCAGAGAATGATGAGAGTTCTCATCTTATTTTATAGCATTGCTCCCTCTGTTTGACGGTTAAACTGTTCACAAGCATTTAGTTTGTCCTTTATCAGTTTACCTCATTCTCAATTTTCTCTCCAAGATCCTCTTTTCTTCAGTTGTGTGAAATCATCATTCTACATATTCTACTAAAATACTTTCTTTTGGAATCCTATAAAATCTTCTATCCATTCAGAAGACATAGAGGATGGAAAGAATGCAGGTAAAGCATGAGAGTTTCCATGTCATTAGGAATTACCTAAATTCACACACTGGCAAGGTGAATCCAGCATTCCAATTTTGTAGAAGAAGAACTAAAGAGTCGGAGATACTATATAGCTTACTCAAAAGAGCTACAAATGGGCAGGTAGGGGACTCAACTACAGTTTGAAGCTCAGTTTGACTCCTAAGCCTATGACATGTTACATTTTCTCATGATTTGAGCTCTATATGAATTTTAGAAGATTATCTCACCAAAGACTGGTAATTGTAATTGAGTGTAAAGTAATAAAGTTTTTAACACTAATATTCCAGGTTTGGAAAGAACTGGATGTATCAGCCCACAAGCTCTAATTTGAGAGTTAGCAAAGGCATCATGTGGTATCTTGTTATCTTTCCTCACCTGCATCCCTACTTCTTTGGAAACAGACATCTGGTGCAATTCCACCTATATGTGTGGGCTGCAACCCAGGCTAAGCTGAGCTGATCATAATATTCCATCTCCCTGGCCATGTTGATTGATCCCCAGATGGGCTCTTGAGCCAAGCAAAGCTAATTAGAATCCTCCTCTGGGACATTTTTGCTGGAGTGTTACACAAATACCTCTCCTGTCTCTTGGGTCATAGAATTCCAACTGGCTTTATTCCCTGGTTTATGGCAAAAGCCTTCAGCTTTAAAAGCAATGTATGCCATTTTAAAAACAATTAAAGCAGCATGAAAAAGAATATAACTGCTAGTTCATCATGGGAATGCAGCAGAGGTGAGAAAGTAGGAGAGAGGGAAACAAGGAGAGAAAAGAGAGAGACAATGAGATAATAACTTTGATTCCCTGGATTTAGTCATCCATGAAACTCCATCCCTGTACTTTTTTTGGTTAAATGAGCTTAAAAAAAAAAAAATCTTTTTTTTTTTTTCAAAAAGAATTTGAATGGGCTCCTGATATGCTATTTTTCTGTAACCAAAGATTTGTAAATACACACCACCCCAAATTAATTATGCTATCCCCAATAAACTCTGTTTAAGGACCTGAACACTAAGATAAAATCCAAGAATGTAATACATTACTTGAAAAGGTCAAAGATGAACTCACCATGACATAGAACATGTCTCTGTAACATACTGGAAAAAACACTTGTCTTGGTGTCCAGCACTTGGGTTTTGATATAAACTGCCAGTAATGATCTGTCTTACTTGGTGCTTCAATTTCCCCATATATAAAATGAGGAGAATTGTCCTAATGAACTCTAGAATCCCTTTCTGTTCTAAAATTTAATTTCTCTCTACTACAGAATGCTTTTCAGATTAGCTTCAGTCACTTGACAAAAGTCTGGATATGCCCTAAAAGGATGGCGTGAGAAATAGACAAAAGGCTGCAGGGATCGGACTAAGCCACCAACCTGGTCGCACAGACAGTCCAGGTCCCATGCTGTAGTGAAGTGTGTGAAGCATGAAGACAGCCAGGAAAGAGGAGCTGAAGGAACTCCTGAGGGATAAAATGTGCTGTGGTGTGGGATAACCCCAAATCTTATGGAACTGACGCTAGGTATAAGGGCTGTTTGGTTTATAGGTTTTGGTCCACTTACATGACGTAGATAATGACTTTCTAATTTTCACTGAAACTTATCAATTAGGGCAACTTCGTTTTCCCCAGTGACTGATCACAAGTTGTGTTTTCTCAAATGCAAAACCTTATATAGCAACAGCTTCCTTTATATAATATATACATGGACTGGTATTCCTGTCCCTTTGCACCTTTCATTTTTTAGAAGATACTATACACACTTCAGTGTGGGATGGTTTTGCAAATACATCCTATTGTATTAAACACTTCCATTATTTCAACATCACTCTTCAAATCAGGTACTTTGGACCCAGGATGACACATGCCTGGGTGCTACATTTTCAGTGCAGTGAAGTGGAAAAATGACAGATTTTAGTCAGACAAATCTGATTCCCAACTCTATCATGTATTACCTTGTAGATATGGGCAAGATCTTAGTAAACCTAAACCTATTTTTTTTCATATGATACTATGTAGATTATAAATTCTACCACATAGGGCTGCCACGAGCATTCCTTTAGATGGCTTATGGAAAGCAGATGGCACACAGTAAGTGCTCAAACATGTTCACTTCCTTCTAAATGGTCAAGCCTGGTTTAATGAATAAAGGATGTTATTTTTTCCCTTAATTTTATTGAAATAACTCCATGCCTTTTGTTCCCCATAACCCCCCCGCCATGAACTCGACTTAGTGAAATCTTTAAGTTATTCCTAACCTCACTAAATTCTTGGTACCAACCATATTCTTAAGTTGTTTCCTAGATTTTAGGGATAAGTATGAGTGATAAAGCCTAATGAGGCACCATTTGGTGTTTTTCTGGTTTATTTTTACTGTAAATACTCTGTAGTCTCCTAGGAAACTCAGAGAGGTACAAAAGCTCAAGATTATTCTGCTTTTCTCCACTTTCCTCAGATCGTGATTATTAGGGAGCTCCGACTATTGGTTCTTCCCACTTCAGGAAGGAAACAGAGTTAATCACACCACAGGATTAACAGGATGGAAATCTGGTGAAATTTTAGGAATTGGATTGCTTACTCTGTAAGGAAGATGAGTAATGTAAATCCAAAGCAATCTTTTAATTATGTTGTGATTTAATCTAAGTAAGATATTGGCCAGATTTTCTTCTTTTTCACCGAGCACAGAAATAGGGAGAAATTATCGTATCAAACAGAATCTGAAGCTTGACATTCTTATTTTATTTTGTTTTTTCGTTTTTTTTGTTTTTTTTTTAATTTATTTGACAGACAGAGATCACAAGGAGGCAGAGAGGCAGGCAGAAAGAGGGGAACGGAAGCAGGCACCCCGCTGAGCAGAGAGCCCGGTGCGGGGCTTGATCCCAGCACCCTGGGATCATGACCTGAGCCGAAGGCAGAGGCTTTAAGCCACTGAGCCACCCAGGTGCCCCTGAAGCTTGACATTCTTAGACCCTTATGAGAATAAGAGTGACTAATTCTGAGTCATGCAATCACAAAAATCATGGAATTTCACATTTTAATAGTGATTACAAAAATACCATTACATTTATTTTGTGCTTCTGTTTTTCAGAACACTTTAATACACATTCTTAAACAATTCTAATAGCTCCCTATGGAGCTGAGAAGAAATTAAAAAGTTGAACTGATTCTTCTATACCTTAACTTTTATAAGCTTAAAATGACATGATAGCATAAGGTAAATTCCTGGTGTTTTTGTTTTGTTTTTGTTTTTCTTTTCTTTCTTTCTTTTTTTTTTTTTTTGAGATTTTATTTATCTGTCAGAGAGAGAGAAAGAGAGAGAGTGAGAGCACAAGCAGGGGGAGCTGCAGGCAGAGTGGGCAGAGGAAGAAGCAGGCTCCCCAATGAGCAAGGAACCCGTCGAGGGACTCGATCCCAAGACCTTGGGATCATGACCTAAGCTGAAGTCAGATGTTTAACTGGCTGAGCCACCCAGTTGTATTTGATTTGTATCAAAATACAAGTTCCTTGTATTTTGATAGGATATTTACACACTGGCTGTTGCCCCCAGCTGGCTCACAGAGTTGGAAACCATGGTATTACCCACCACTTGTGATCCTGCCTCCACCTACAGCACTGCCACAGCTGGGCATGAGCCCCAGTGAACAGCCAAAGAAAGTAATATGCCTCAGAGTTTTTCTGGTTCTCCACCTAGAAGACCCCAGCAGCTAGATACACTCAAAACAAGTCCCAAATAAAATAGAGATGTGTGTATCAGAGACCATGGTAGGTGCACAAGGAAGGAGACAACAAGTTGAACAAAAAAATATTAAAAGAACACTCTAGTGCTAAAAAAGAAAAATCATCATCATGCTATATTTTAAATATTAAATATAAGTATTTTAAGTGTATTAAGAATTTGTTAACTGATTTCTGCAAAAACTACTGATAAGATCCAAAAATCTGACATCTCCCTTGTTACAAAAGAATCAGTCTTTCTTATGATTTTGTCTTATGCATTGGTGCTTTTGTTGTTGTTGTTGTCTAAATTGTCCTGTTTGAAATTTCATTACTTGAATAAATGAATCTCTGAATATCACTGTTGTAGAATTTGTCAATCAATCCCACCCCATTTATGTGCTAAAATCTAGTGATTTTTTCCACACTGATATATGTCATTTGAATTAAGGACATCCTTCCAAGATTTCAACTCATGTGACATTTTCTTTAATCTATTCTTTCCCACTCACTTTCTGGGTGTCCTTACCTATCAGGCATCAAGGAGCATCCCAGCCTCCAAAATTGTCCTACAAAATACATTCCGTCTACCCCTATTCGATCTCTCCTAAAGATGAAATCCACTAATCTTATTAAAATCAAATGAGTGACCAGACCTAATATAATGTGTTCCCTTTTCTTTGAAGCATAGCCACTTTAGCAGATGTTAGTGATTTAACCTAAAACCATTCTCTAGAATTCAGCACCATTTAGGATCAGGAGAAGGAATGTTTAGGGTTATTGGATTTTCCATCTCTCTTCTGGTGTACTATATTAGTGACTTCCTTTTGCATGTACAGCCAACTCTGACAAGGCAAGCTCTTGACTTATTTCATATAGAACTTGCATCTAAGTGTCTTGGTGCTTAATATATCTGATACATTTGGTGTTTTTTTGGTGTGTGTTTTTTAAGCCTATATTATGGTACATAAAGAGTTCACAGACTGAAATGCAGTCATCTCACAGTATTTAGAAGTTTTGTTATAATGTTTTTTGAAATTACAGTGTTCACCTAACCATGTGATAATTTTGGATAAAACCACAGTTGCATGCAATTTTGGAATTATATGGTTTTGTATTGGTTTAATCCAATGTTATAAAAATTGAATAAGCAATATATTGATGTCTCTTATAAAAGAGAAATTTAGCACCCCATTTTTCACAGTTTTGAAGTGCCTTTTCTATCTTTCTGGTTAAAGACCCACATTTCTCTACTGGTTGTTATTTTATTTATTTATTTATTTGTGTGTTTAAAGATTTTATTTATTTATTTTACAGAGAGAAAGACAGATCACCAGTAGGCAGAGAGTCAGGCAAGGGGGAGAGGGAAGCAGGCTCCCCGCTGAGCATAGAGCCTCATGTGGGGTTCGATTCCAGGACTCTGAGACCATGATCTGAACCAAAGGCAGAGGCTTAATTACTGAGCCACCCAGCTGCCCCTACTGGTTGTTATTTTAGATGAGAATATCAAAAAAATTTGTAATATGTGTGTGGTTTTTTTTTTTCTATTATCTTTCATTGATGGCTTCTTCTGAAGCTTCCCTTGCTATCTATGACGGCAAGGTCATTGATATTAACTCCTTAGGTGTTAAAACCATGAAGGTTTACAGAACTGAATCCATTTCCAATGCAATCTGTCTTCACAGACATTCTTCTTCATCATCTCTGCAATATTGCATCTGAAAAATCCTGCCATATCACACAGAAAGGAAGGACACTGGGGGATTGCGAATGTGCTTCCTGAATTCCAATCTCTTGGAGATGAAATTTTGTCTCCATGAATACCACTACCCTAGTCAAATATTGGGCAGAAAGAGATTCAAGCCATCTTTGTCCTCTATCTGGCCAGATTCCTGTGCCTGTTTCTAAGAGCATGAAAAGCTATGAGAAAGTGTAAAGAACCCGAAAAAGGTGAAAGTAAAAAGTAGAATTCAGCCAAGTTATATTAAAAAGTGTGTTCTTGGCATTGTATAAGTATTTGAATGCTAATTAATTTAAAGGACATTTGAGCTGTGAGAGAAATGAGTAAAAACCTGCTACAAGAAGAGAAAGAATTAGAATAAGTGCATTATTTTCTCCTATGCTTTTTCTCTACCTTAAATATGCAAATTACCTTCCCCCTGGGGCTTAATTTCTATAAAGATCTCACAGGACAAGCAAGAATGTACGTTGAATGTTGAATGTTGTCCTCTTAACTATTCAAAGTTGTTTAGTGCCCTGTAAGTTCACCATGTTTGTAGTTGATAATATTTGAGAAAAGATAGATTGCTGAGTTAGTAATTACTATATTTTGTTGTTATACTTTTCAAATGAATTTATACTTTTTAAATATATACCTCTTAACTCTGGGCCTTGGAGAAGCACAGGAAGTTGAATGAATTTGTTACCACAAAGTTAGATTAGGGAATATGTTGGGGTTTTCAATATTTCTTCCAGATCCTATACCTCAGCATCTCCAATCTTCCTGAATAGACCTCACCTAAATCTCTAGATGCAGGCCAGGAAGCAAGGGGATGCTGAACAATGAAGACTATCTTGGAGGATCTGCTATCTAGATGGAGAGGAAGTCAAGTGCCAGGCCAACCTGGGTCTACCCAGATCCTGGAATTATAGCAAGAATAATATACATACATACATATGTATACACATACATATATACATACTCTAGGAGGCCCCAGAAAGTTCCCACTCCACTTCTTAAAATAATTTGAACAGAACAGTTGCCTAAACCAAGTAAGTAAGCTTGCTGCAAATCAGTTTCCCAAATTTCACTGGGGTTCAGAACTACCCAGACAGTACAAAGTGCCAGCCCTTGCCGTAAGACTCTGCTTTAGTTGAGTTGGGTTGGGACTCCAGAATTTTTGAATTTATAGTTTCTTATCTATTGTTTTATAATGCTCCAGGTAATTCTTGGGTTCCAGGCAAGGTTTTGAATCACTGCTCCATTGACAACAAGGAAATCGTCACTACTGACAACAGAATATGAACTAAAACACGTTCGTTATAATTTTGTGCAAGACTATGCAAGACTCTCCATTTTTCTTTAGTATATTATATCCTCATTTTATAGATGAATCAACTGAGGAACAGTGATATTAAAGCCCAAGGTGTCACAGCAAGAATTGGTAGAACAGAAAGATATCCTCTCTCTCTCTCTACCTCATTGTGTCTTCCAGATAGCCTTGGACAGAAACCCAGCAGTATCAGGTAACAGTGGAAAGGTCTCATTGTATCTACTAAAATCCCTCAGTGTGTCTACTGAAAATCCCATCACCCATTCCCATGCTGAGCTGAATCTGTGTGATTTTCCTCCTGGCAGGCCATTTATCACTCCCTACCAGCTGTCAATAATTGATTAGGAAGATTGGATTCAGCACAATGCAGATCAGCCCATTTTATCAACATAGAGTACAATTTGTGTCAAAATGTGGTAACCCCTGGGTCTCTCTGCTTTCTCATCTTTGATAGACTGGAGATTTGCACTTACTCCTCTCACACCAAGAGAGAAAGGAAGAATTGTGCAAAACGGAAAATAAGCAGCTGGTTCTGTCTGTCATGCCAACAGTCCTAAAACAATGTGCTCCTGGCCATGTGCATTTCCCTCCCTTACCTAAAAACAAGGAAGAATAAAAGGATGCTTTAGGTCAAAGAGCCAACCCCATAGCTTTTTTCAGGAAAATCCTACAAGCCATTCCTTGTATCCCCAGGCAGGGGCTACGGATTCTCCATCCAGTTCCTTCTCTCATTAGAACTACACACTATCTTCTCCCTTCCCTCGTTTCTGTTTCCACAAAACCCCATAGCAATGTAGCACCCAAGCTCGTCTGCTTTTGTGCTGACTCTGAAGAAAAGTGTACAGGTCATTTGGTTTAAAGCATCACAGCAGAGAAGAGGAAATAAAAGCAGTAAATATGAGCAAGCAGTAATGATTAATCCCTTTCAGTGATGCTTCAGGGTTTACTGGTCCTGATTCTTTTAAGAAGAAAGAAAGAAAGAAAGAAAGAAAGAAAGAAAGAAAGAAAGAAAGAAAGAAAGAAAGAAGGAAGGAAGGAAGGAAGGAAGGAAGGAAGGAAGGAAGGAAGGAAGGGATTTCTGTCCCTGCTTTGAGTTCAGCAGGTAGGATTCATCAAATTTCCCTCATCTTTGGATTTGTATTGAGAGAAATCTCTTCTCTTTTTATAGTGCCTCTTTGGAACAAAGTCCTGAAGATTCAATTAACACAGAACAATGAGGACCTCCCCTGGTCTGAAGTGAGTGGTTAGCTTTTCTGAAGCATTCTCATCAGGACAAAGTAGAAAAGGAATGAGAGCAACTAATACTGAGAGTCTCAAATGTGCCAGCCTAGTCTAACTGTTTTAAGTGGAAAAACTCATCCATTTCTCAAGGCAGTTCTGGGTGTGAGAACTCCGTCCCACCCAGACTGTAAACAAGGCTGGTGGGGATCTAGAGCTTCCATTCTCTTATATCTTCCACAGCGTCTCTGTTCCTGAGCTCTGTGAGTGAACCGCCCCCCCCAACTCTCCACACTGGAAGGTCATCTTTTGGCCTTGACCTTGATTTTAAAGTGCTTTCTCTTTTCCCTAGAGACTTACGTTTACCCCCATATGTTTGTTATGTGTGATGCTGGATATCAGCTGGTGTGGGGCTAGGGTTGGTGGCTTCTTGAAAACAAAATTTTGAGACATTTTTCTATCCTCCTCCCCTTACCCATCCCTCCAGCTCCCCCTCTTCTCATGACACGAGTGACTGAGAGGGGCTGAGGTGATCACTACCCACACCAACATCCACCAGGTCAGATCAAAACTAGCGGTCAGCCTTTAGTAATATTATTTTCCCCTGCTATCAGCAAAATGATCTGCCTGCATAAATAATATAAAATAAAGACTTAGCTTCTTCTAGAACATGTACCTTTAGAGAAATGAACAAACTTTCGAGCTCAAAGACTGCCTAAGGCTTCTTAAATAATTTCTTCCACTCATTTAGGAAGGAAGCAATATTATGTTGTTACCTCTATTTTTATTCATTTTTGCTTTGGTAATATGATCAGGGGCCTAAGCTTCCCCCTGATGCCCTAATGTTAATAGGACATATAAGTAATCTTCAAAGAGGCAGTGATGCTGCTTGTCCCTGAACAGTCTTGCAAGAGTGTATCTTCCCTACTTCTCCCTAACCTCTAGCTACACGCACACACACACACACACACACACACGTATGTGTGTGTTTGTGCATGAAGCTGGTGACTAACACTGCCCTTTGATGGAGTCTAATCTCCCTCCGGAGCTTACTCTATCATATATCTTAAGAAATACCTGTTTCCTATATTTTTAAAGAGAAGAGAAAATATTCAGTATTAGAAAAGAACTCTGGGCATCTGAAATCATGAACAACAAAGGGGAAAATTAACTTTGGCTGTGTTTTTTTCATTTAAAAGATGAAATGGATCTAGAAATTCATATAAAATATAGAGTGAAATAATTCAGAATAATACCAAGTATAGGTTAACTTATGAACAAAAAGTAAATATCAGATATATTGTACCCATAACAAACATAGGTAATCCTGAGGAAATTAAATGAGGAAGTAGATAAAGCTTATTTATGGTATTATACAAGGAACATGACTGAACACTTAGTTAAGAGGCTCCCATTACTTACTGGTGGTAGTACTAGAAACTGAGGTTTTAGAAATGAAAGATATGGCACTTTCACTGCAAGGGCTCATATACTTATAATGGAGAAAGACAAGGATAATAAAAAATAAACCAATCATGTATGATGTATGAGACACAGATATATATATATACATATATATATATATTTAAGAGCTGTTATGTATTATATATATAACAGATATAGGGAGCAGGAAAAAATTTGCAAGAAAGGAGGCACTTGAGGAGTTGTTTCAGCAGGAAAAAATTTGCAAGAAAGGAGGCACTTGAGGAGTTGTTTCAGCAGGAAGGAAGTATATCATGAAAAATCAAGGTGGGCAGAGCATTCCAGGCAGAAGGAACAGCATGCTGGTGAAAGTAGAGTGTATTTGGAGAGAACTTCAAGTTGTTACCTGTGGTTAAATGTAAACTCACCATACAATCTAGCAATTGCTCTTCTAGCTATTAAGTCAGATGATTTGAAAACCTGCACATAAATCTTTATAGTAGCTTTATTCATAATCACTCCAAACTGGAAGTAACCCAGATGCCTTTCAATAGACAAATAGACGAGGTCTATCCAAACAATGGACTACTGGGGCACCTGGTGGCTCAGTGGGTTGAGCCTCTGTCTTTGGCTCAGGTCTTGATCCTAGGGTCCTGGGATCAAGTCCAACATCTGGCTCTTTGCTCAGCAGGGAGTCTGCTTCCCCCTGCCCCCTCCCACCCCACCTGCCTCTCTGCCTACTTGTGATCTCTGTCTGTCAAATAAATAAACAAAATCTTTTAAAAAATGGACTACTACTTAGCAACAAAAAGAAACAAGCTATTAATCATGCAAGAACATGAGTGAGTGAAAGAAGCCAGACCAAAACAGATGCGTATTGTATGAGTCAACTCATATGACAGTCTGGAAAAGGCAAAATTCTAGAGATAGAAATATACCAATGCTTGTCAGGAGTTTGAAGGGGACAGTATTCAACTAGGGGACTGTAGAGGAATCAACCAAGATGGAATGCAGACTGTGACAGAAGAATCTATGATGTAAACTCACTGAAGGTGGTTGTGCGGCAAGTTTCTGACTTAAGTAACTTTGGAAAACAGTGCTTTAACTAGAAATTGTAGGACTAAAGAGACAATGACAAATGTGCACATACAAATTATACTCTAGGTTAGGGGTATGAGTTAAAAACTCTCAAACTGCTTTGGAAATATACTGGGATTGAACAAATAAGTAATTGGATGGTGGATGGTGGGAGCCATTTCTCACTGTTGAACATAGAAGTTAGAGACAAGCAAGGGAAAGAGCTAAGAGCCATGAAGAATAGGATTGACTCAGTGACGTCGGTGTGAACTCATGTTTAATACATATTATAGACATATTATAGATACAAGATTATAGGTATAGAAATAATTATAGATATGTGTATATAGGCAGGTCAGTATATATGTGTATATGTATATGTATAAATATAAATACATATTTATTTTATTTATATTATATTATAATGTATTATATTATAAATATAAATACAAACATATGAATTATATAAATATAAGTATTTATATTTGTATAAATATATATACATATATATGTATATGTATATGTGTGTGTGTGTGTGTGTGTGTGTGTGTGTATATATATATGGACAGAACTAGGTTCTGTTCTAGTTCTGTCCATTGAGAGAATCTAAAAGCAATGATGCCTGTGTAGCAATAAGCAAGTTAATGGCGAGATCTTGATTTCTAACACCATTTTCTAGTAAAAGGAACCTAGCTTTGGGGATTTTAAGGTAGAGCAGGAATACACTGGGTGCTTTTAGAGCATCCTGTAGTTCCAGAAAGCAGTGATCAAGAATAAAGAGACACGAGCACCAACCTGGAAGAGTTCCCAATGGCCAAAGCTGGAGCAATTTCAGGACAAAAATAAATAACATGGAACTGCAATATAACCCAAAAGTTAAATAAATACCTAATTGATACTGATATAATTAAATGTTTGAATGAAATAAATAAATTGGGGTAGAAGACACATATCTCACATAGAGAAGAATTTCAAATAATTTTTGCTGATACCACCCCTTCCAAGAGATGTAGCTTAACAACCTCGCTCCCCTTCCCACTGAGTATGAGCTATGCTTTCAAAGAGCAGAGCATGAAAAGGTCAGTAGGAAGAAGGTACCTTTGGTGGAGAAACCTGGTTAATACTACACTGGCCGAATGACTATAGGGGCCCACAGCAATCCACCCCACACGCACCACACTAACATAGTCATTATTTCAAATTGAAGCAACTTGGGAAACAGTTGGCACAAGGATACTTAGACTCTCCTTTGTCCCCCAGAAAGCAGGAAACAATTCTCCCATCTGAGAGTCACCCTCTTTGTGCTAAGAAGTGAAAACATAAAAGGACATCCTTATCACCAGAGATAGGACCTTTAAAGTCAAGAAAGCCTGAGAAATAAACCTTGTTACTTTTTTACTAATCTACTATCTCAGCCCAAATTCCTCTTAGAATCCCTTATTAACTGAAGCTCCCAAACATCTGTTGTCTTTATCCTGTCAAGTCCTCACAAACTGATTGTCTAAAATGTATAAAAACTGCCTGCTTTGGTCTTTTGTCTGGGTCTCAATTTCATCATTGGATCTCCATTAGTACATAATAAAACTTAATATTTTTCTCCTGTTAACTCTGTAAATTTAGTTCTTAGTCCAGCTAGAAGTGGAAAATGTCTTTCTTGGTCAGTGGAAATGTCTTCCTCCCTTTCATGATCAGGTTTTACATTATCCCTTATAAGCCATATGGACAGTATGTGCCCTTGATGTGATGTGACGAGGATGGCACCTTACTTCTGTGGTCCAAAAATCCATAACCTGAGTCTAACAATGAGGAAAAATCAGACAAATCCAAATTAAGGGACGCAAAATCCCTGACAACTTCTCCCCAAAACTGGCCAGCTCATTAAAAACAATGAAAGTCAGGAACAGTTACGATCTCGAGTAGGCCAAGGACAAGGCAACTAAGTATAATGTGGTGTCCTAGATAAGATTCTGGGACAGGGAAAAAAAAAGGACATTAAGTAAAAACTAGTGAGCTCCAAAAAAATGGTGAAGTTTAGTCAATAATAATGTATCAATGTTGGTTCCTTAGTGGTGACAATTGTACTAAACCACATATTACAAGATGTAACAATAGGGAGAATTGGTGAGGGTTTAACAGAAACCCTGTATTTGATCTGTGAACCTTTTCTGCAGTCAGAAATTATTCCAAAACTAAAAGTTAAAGAAAATACTAAACCTGGGGAGAAAATGTAAAAGTTGGGAAGATAGAGAAGGTGGAAAATGGAGGTCCCTGTAGGGTCTTGAATGCCATAAGGGTTGAAATTATTCAGGATTGTGAAGGATTGGTACAAGGAGGATACTCATAGTGGGACCTGGCAATAGCCTTCTGTTGTAATCCAGATGAGAGATCTTTTTTTTTTTTTTTTAAGATTTTATTTATTTATTTGACAGACAGATCACAAGTAGGCAGAGAGGCAGGCAGAGAGAGAAGGGAGGAAGCAGGCTCCCTGCTGAGCAGAGAGCCTGATGGAGGGCTCAATCCCAGGCTGGGACCATAACCTGAGCTGAAGGCAGAGGCTTTAACCCACTGAGTCACCCAGGTGCCCCACAGATGAGAGATCTTGAGCCAAGTAAATATTTGTGCAGTCAGAAAAGCAGAAGTAACATAAGCTAGTGGCAAAATGATTATAGAAACTGAGGAAAAGGAAATATCTCAGCATCAGAAACTGGTTTGTTTGAGCAACTGAGGAGAGAGTGATGCCCTTACTGAGCCAGGGGCCATACATAACAAATATGCTTAGGAAGAAAAGATTTTAAAGATGCTTTGTCAGAATTGGCCATGAGCAAGCTAAGGGGATGTTTTCGGTTTTCTGGAGGCAACAGGAGCTTTCCTACTTTCTGCCTAGGCTCCCTCCATTCCACTGCTCCTAGTATCCATGTCCACACACATTCTATCTTCTCTCTGTATTGACATTTGCCCTCAAGTAGATTATCAAGTTGGTAAGACCTAATAAGTTATTTCATGCTAAGAGAGGAACCGCCTTCATTGAGTACCATTTCCAAATTTATTTAACTTTAGACAATATCAAATAATCAGACGAAAACCAGGAGGAAGCTGGGAATGAGCAGGGCTGGAACAATTGGGGGTGGGGCTGGGCACCAGGACAGCTATATACCTCCTGCCTGAGGGGTGGTGAGGCAGTCCTTTTAGGGGGAAGCTTACTCATCAAAGTAGCAGTCGCCATATGAAGGGACCCCAGGAGCAGGAGGTTTAGTCAGCAGGAGTGGCAGAATGGGAAAGAAGAAGGTCTTGGTCAGGTCTGACGAAGACTGCAGAGAAAGAAAATAGCTGAACTTGAAGGTTTTTTGAAAAGGTTTTTCATGCATTTATGTCACAAATATTTGTGGAGTACCCAGTACATATGCCAGGCTCCATTTTAAGAAGTTTGGTAGATAAGGAAATCAGACAAATAAAGCTTCTTCTCTTCTTGAAAGAGTTTCCATTCTAGTAGAATAACAGAGATAATATAATAAAGAAAAATCACAGCTTCTGTTGTTGAAAGCACTATGAAGGAATAATTGAGGTGATATTTGAGCTGAAATTTGATGGATATGCCCGAGACACCCATTCAAATAAAGGGGGCAAAAAGCACCCAAAGTCTGTGTTCAATGTTTAAAGCGGAGATGCGGAATAATCTCACTCAGTCCTCCTAACGGATATTAGAATCCTCAAAAAAGTAAGTGCTATGTTTACTACTATTTTATACATCAGGAAACTGGCCTTTAAGTAACTTGCACTCCACATGCTATGCTTTATGTTTTTGTCATCAAAATTCATATGTGGAAGCCCTAACCTCGGTTACTTCAGAGTCTGACGGTATGTGGAGATTGGGCCTTTACCGAGGTCAGTAAGTGAAAATGAGGCTGTTTTTGTGGGCCCTAATTCAGTTTGACTGTTGTCTTTATAAGAAGAGGAAAGGTGGACACAGGAACAGACATCAGGGAGGGGCACGCTCCCTAGAAAGACCAGAGGAGCATACAGTGAGTGGGCCGCCATGTGCAAGCCAAGGAGAGAGGCTTCAGACGAACTCAGCCCTGCAGATAGCTTTATCTTAGACTGTCAGCCTCCAGAACTGTGAGGAAAGAACCTTCTGTGGTTTAAGCCACCCAGTCTGTGGTACAGTTATGGCAGCCCTAGTAATTCAATACGTTACTTAAGATGATGGCACAGGGATTAAAATCACGTGTATTTAGTCCCACTTGCTGTGATTTTAATTACTATTTTATATAGACCTTCCCAGAAGATATTTCCAAAGTTTTTTTTTTTTAGGACGCCCAAGGAGAATACATGTTCTTTCAAGATTATTTCAAAGGCAAGTGCACAACAGATAAGGGGGAAAACACAGTCAGGAAATAAAGCTGTCTTGGTGGACCCTCCAGTACACCTGAATGGCTCGATTTCCATAACAAGCTTGACCGTTTCAGGTGGGGCACTCAGTGAAGGTCAAGAATAAGCATATTAATTAAACGCTAGGCTCTGGAGTAAAATCCAGGTTTTCCTACTAACTAGTATATTATATTGGACAATTTGTCTCTAAGTTTCCTGATTCTCTCATCTATAAAATGGGGATAATAGTATCAGCTCATGTGGAGAGGTACAATGCAATCAGAATGATAGCTAACTTATGTAAGGGCCTATTTAGCCAGAACGATTTCATCTCTGTTAAACAGTGATTTTGTTGTTTACGCAGTAAAACTTAAACTGACCCTGCCCCCCACCACCAGAGGAACTTACTTAGAAGCAAGTCGGGGAAACCAGTAAAATATGGTCGACCAGTCCCTGATAACAGAGCCCAAATACAAGGGTGTGTCAGGTCAGGTGGAGATAACAGCCCGAATGCAAGGATGAGTCAGGCCAGGTGGAGACATCCAATCACTATCTCCCTAAAGAATGTGGGCCCCGCCTTTTGGGCGGCTTTTGGGTGCCAATTCTGACTAAGGTGATAGGCTAGTTCAAATAGTTACTATAGGGTGAATTGTAATTCAATTGGCCACCCGTGTGTGACATAGCATGACTATGCAACTTTCTCTGTGTGTTACAATCTCATTGGCCACCTGTGTGGCTCAACCACATGGCCTTTGCTCTATATATAAAAGTTAGTCTGTGAGGCTGGGAGGCATCATGCTCTTTGTAAGAGGCGGCCCCGACCGGTTGGTTTGATTCTCGATGCTTGGCGCAAAATAAAGCTTTGCTTGACCTTTGCTTTGTATCAGTTTCACTCCTTTGATCACAGACCCTAACAATTTACTAGAAGCATTTAATAGACATTAGTTAATATTATTTATAATGCAACAACCTGTACCTATTGAGAGAGCCAGGGATGGGGGGTGATAGTTGCTGCCTTGTTTCGCTCGCTCTGTATGCAAAACCTAGCAGGCTATGAGGAAATAGTGGTTGTTGAATGAATCCACCTACCTCTGTGAGAAACCAACTAGAAAGCACATTGTTAAAATGAGGCATACAAATCTTAAGAGACCAAGAGAGAAGATGAGTTCAATAGTTTTCCCTATTATGTGACCACTGTGTCTCTTTTCCTTTTGTTCCCACTTCTCCAAAGAGCCACCCAAATGGAGAACCCTGCCGGCGGTGGCTGGTTTTGCCCTGGGCCAAATGGACAGGGCCACGTGCACAGAATTATCTGAAAAGTTGGCCCTTCATTGTGTCCCGCAACAAAAACTTCTCTTTTGATTTGCCTTCTTTGGGAAACAAAGACACAAAGCAACGCAGACGGCGGTATAAGGCACAGGGAGGCTATCAACTTTCCATGTAATCAGTTCAGACAAGGAACACCTTTCTTTGCAGCAAGGACAGTCTCTGCAAGTTCAAAAAGCTTCCAGAACAGAGACTGAGCACATATAACTCCTCGGGGGCACATATAACTGCACCTTTTGGGTGGTAGACTATCTAGAGGGACAAAAAAAAAAAAAAAAAAATCCCTCAGAACAAAGAGATGCGCCAGCTAATTACTGGAAGCCTGAGAGCAGGCAAGCCGGTGAACTGTTTGAGGTCTGACAAGTGTTTCATAAGGTGAGTTGGCTCCGTGTGTAAAGAAAATGTGATCACCTTGAGAATGTGTTGCTGCCGGAAAGGTTCTTGTTCTCTGATGATTAACAGGGTTATTATTTATCTTTTTTGTGATTACCCTTGAATATGTGACACAGCTCCTTTGTCATCAAAAGAAACACTGTTTTTACATTCCAGTGAGAACCTAAGAAGGGTTTAATTACTATCCACGGCATCTGCTTTTTTGAGTTGTCTTATGAATAATCATGTAGACCAACATATCCAGATGGCCAGTCTGTCTTCCCCTTTCTGTCTTTCTCTCCCTTTCTCGTGATTAAATTCATTTTAGTTTATGTTCAGGAAAGTCACTTATGGAAAGATGATTGGGGATGTGACTCCGAATGACCAACATAATATGGAAAAATAAATCCCAGTAATAGGAGAGTGCACAACATTCACACCGATCAGTTGGTGGACATTTGCCTTGCCGTAGTAATGTGTTACTAGCTAATCAAATAGCCCTTTGCTTTTGGGCAAAATCATCCCTTCACCACAAATGGGAAACTTTGTTTACCTATGCCTTTAGAAGTAGGAGAGGTTTGACTTAGAGGATGTAAAACGATAGATGATATCTGATGAGAGGTAATTTGCAGAGGGCTTACTCTGTTAAGACACAAATAACTGCAAAAGTTACAAAATCATCACAAATTCATATTGATATATACTGATATATAGCTGTTTTCTAAATAACACACAGACCAGGACATGTTACTTGGTACCCTTCTCAAAAGAAAGTGGAGAGGGTTGTCCATGACCGACTATCTCAAACACACTTAGGAGGCATTATCATATATCTTCTAGAGATTCACAATAAGGCCCAGAAATTTTATAGTAAGTGGCCTAAACCTATTCAGTATAGGTCCCTAAAGTCTTTGGCCTTGGAACAATTTTGGTTTTCTGTTGTTGCTTTTACAGAAGTCCTGCAAAACCCTGGCTCTGTGGATCTCAATTGGGAAAGATGACCTTATGGATGTAAGCTTACTTCTGTAGACCCCTAAGACATGCTTTTCTTCACGAGGGTACATTTTAAACTCCAATCATTTAGAACTACATTTGCTTCCTTTGGATGACCATGCTGCTTTCCAAACCAGTCACAGGGCGGAGGGCATCCAGCCAAATGCATCCACCCAAATAGTCTTAGAGAATTAGCCTCACTTCAAGCTGGAGAGATATTTTATGGCGTCCAAGGTAATAAAGTGGTCTATTCTCAATGCAGTACCAAAACAGTAGTTGCTTCTCACACAGACTAAAGATTAACAGCGGGACTTGGGTGGATTTATAGGGCAGGTTATTATGCCCTGAAAATAAGAGGGTGTTACTAATTCTCTTTCCTTTGCTTTAATAGACTGACAGGCTCCCGAGCTCCCAGGAGCTTCCACAGACAAATAACTCTCTAAATAAACCACCCAGGAGCAGGGGAACTTGGAGGTGACCCTGCTTTCTGTGACCTATCCCTGCTCAGTGCTGCAAAGGAAAGTAGCCAAAGTAGGTTATCATACCTTGCTTCTAAGAGTATGCAATGACCTTCCTGTGTCTACCCCAGAGGAATTTGTGGTTAAGCCGGCAACTGGAATGTCCACCCATCAGCCACTCCCTTGCACTCATTAGACTCTCCTGGGACTATCTATAGTCATTGATAATCTGTTTCCATCTCAGGACCAGTCCATAGTGTCTGAATCAACTTGCAGCTCTTAATCTCTTCTTTTTCACCCTTAGGTGAGACCCCAAGGGATATAAATCCCAGACACACGGAAATAACCTTTAATTCTACAGTGCGGAACTGCAGGGCTGACTTCACCATGTCTCCCTTTGTTGTACCAACTACTGGGACCCCAGTTTAGATTATCGGGTTTCAAATTTCCACTGGTCCGTCCAGGGGATTTTGAATCCATCATCAAATAGGAAACTGCCTGCATGGTATACTTTGAAGGATTTTGAAGATGCCTCTCCTGTTCAAATAACTACGGTTAGCGCCTGAACCACCTGAAATATCTGAATTCAATATTAATCCTAAAACCTTTAGAGAAGATTAAGATAGTAATAGATAACTTTAAAATAATTTCAATAATATCATCTTATAATAATTTCTGGTCATCTGAATAATGATTTGTAATCCTTGTTATGACCTAGCATTTGATTTGGGGAGTTAGAGAAGGTATGGGACGTTACGATGATCTAGTTCAAGTTTTCAATCAGGTTCTCGAGAGAAACTGTTAAAACTGGCTCCTCTGGAGATAGTCATCACATCCCCTCCATCCCAGCCTGATGCCCTGATCACGCAGTAACATAGAAGTCAGGGCATTCCATTGGACCAGGTGTATGTGGAAGGCAGTGTGAGTTGTGTTTAGGGGGAGGGCTCCTAGCACATGGCCTGCATTTCATCCTGCCTCTGCCACTAGCAAGAACTAAGATGGACCTCTCTGAGTTTCAACTTCCTCATCTGTTAAATAGGTTAAATATTAAAAATTAGGGGTGCCTGGCTAGCTCAGTCAGTAGAGTGTGTGACTCTTGATCTTGAGGTTAAGTTCGAATCCCACATTGGATGTAGAGATTACCTGAAAAAATAAAATCTTTAAAAATATAATAAAATATTAAAAATTACTGTTAAGAAGAAGTTTTTGTTAACAAAATTTCCTATTTCATATGCTTCGTGTGAGGACTTGATAAATTAATAAGTGTAAAGAGCTTCAAACAGTGTCTAGCATATGCCAATTTTTCAATAAATGCTAATTTCTTGGCATTTAGCCCTAATTTAGTTTTTAAAGGCCCTACTGAAGTAGTTATCATGATACCCAATTTATAAAGAAATAGAAACTCAGGCAGGTTGTCACTTTCCCAGGGTCACATATTCAAATAATAGAGGTAAAATTCAAATCCATTTTCTCTAACTCCAAAAACCCCTGCTTTTACCCACAACGCTGAACTATATCCGTTTAAATCCTATTGCACTTAAAGGCTGAAGTACTTTATATTTCTAATTCTACTCCAGGGACCTTAACAACAATTCCATAAATGAATATATGGTTGCACAGAATGTAGAAGTCACGCATACTTAGTGACACTGTACTATCAGTTGGAGGAGTTACTTAGAAGCCAAGGAGATTGACTATGTATATCCACGTTGTTTTCATCATGACAAACACGTACCTCTTGCTCCTTACTCCCTGTGGCCACAGAAGAATGCTTGTCTCAGATCCTCTGTTGTAGGGTGTCAGTTTCTGTGCTGTGAAATCCTTCACTGCATTTGCACTGAGGCTGTTCTTCCTATTTTCCTGTTCCCAGGAGACTTTGGGCTCCTTTCATGGTGGCTTTGGTTTAAGAACACTCCAGTCGCCTTGCCTAACTTTCCTTAGAACTGCACAGTGGTCTAGGTTGCTTCTCTTCTATCTACTTTCTTTTCTTCCACTCAACCTGTATTTCCTTCCTTCCTTCCTTCCTTCCTTCCTTCCTTCCTTCCTTCCTTCCTTCATCCTTCCCTCCTTCCTTTCCTTCCTCCCTCCTTCCTTCTCTCCTTAAATGAGAATCAGATCTGTATCACAATTTTTGAGTTCCCTCAAGCTCTCCCAGTGTCCACCCCATTTTTTTTCCCACAAGTATTTTCTCTAACTTATTTCCTGTGTATTTAATCCCATCTTGGCTTCTGCTTTCCAGAGGACCTGAATGGATACACAGATGAACCCCAGGATAAACTACAAAATAGCTAGTTGCTATCTTTAATTTTACCTTTCATTCTCCTCTTAGCATATAGATATCCATTAGTATTTTTTTAAAGTACATCTGTACGAAAAGGGCAATTATCACACTGTGTATACATTTTCAATGTCAATGATACCATTTATGGTTGAAGTGACATTTTTCCTAAAAAAAGGAAGGAAGGAAATGAGGAAGGGAAGAGGGAAGAAAAGATATCATTTATTGAGTGTCTACTATGTGCCAGGTATACTGTTCTGATAAGCTATTTTATTTCAACCTCAAATCTTGTGACTTAGAGTTGTGTATGAGACTGGAAAAGTTTAAGTATCGTATGAAGAACCTAAGGACCAGAGACATGGATGAACTCAAGTTTCAATCCTGTTTTAAGTCTTCTTCTCTTTTTGTACATCAGAAAGAATCTAAATGATAGTATTATCTACTGCATTTTAGAGATACTTTCCAGATGTATCTGAATATAATTTTCTGAACATATACACATATGTGTATACCCACAAACACTGAGCTATACCCACACACACACACACACCCACACACGAGAACACAGAGATAGTTGAGGGAAAATAGGGTTATAAGCATATATTTATATATCTATAAATGCACGGTATAAACATGGATGTATAGCCACATATGTAGATTCTGCAAACAGAGGTTTTTTGTGCATGCCATACAGAGTTTGATTTATTCAAAGAAATTATACATATTACCATTAGAGTCTTTTCTTACGTTGAAATAGTACTAAATAAAGATTTTAACGTGTAGACAGCTGAAGATGTAAAAGAAGACAAAGCATTAATAACGCTCCTTGGGGTTCTGATCTGTATTGGAGCTCCGTTCTGTTCAGCCAGTGCTGTTAGATGTGAGCGGTAGGAGGGGCTCAGGTGTCTGTGAATGGCATGGGAAACCAAGATCTCTGCCTAGGAAACCGACATTCTCCTATTGAGTCCTGTAGAAATCTATCCCAGTCTCTTAATGCAATCACACTCATTAGTAAGTGGGTGAGATGATCCAATAACTCTAGAAAGGAAAAGCAAAAGATATTTGCTTTCATAAGTGCCTCAATTTGTGAACTTCTCTATGCACAATTGAAAAGAAGGTAGACTTGGTCTGAATTAACAGTAGTTCCCATGTAGTGGACTCAGGTGAGGCATTTACTGTGGAGGTAAATTATTTGTATTATAATCCAAACTGGATAAGAAGCCATTAGAAGATTTCAAAAATAAGGTGTGGAATGATCTCAGTTGCATATATTGAAATACCTCACACTATTATGGGGATATTTTTTCTTCCTCTCCTTTATTTATTTTTATTTTATTTATTTTATTTTTATCGTGGGCACAGGGTATTTTGAAGCTACTGTCAACACCTTTACCTTACTGCAAAATATTTCTTTTTGTTACTATTTAACTCCTAATGCCTTTTAGAACACATTGCCACCAAATTTTGCACCCAACAAGTCCCTGTCAGTTTTTATATTAATACTCTCATTGTTTGGCTTACAGTTGGCAATGAAATTGGGAATGGAGCTCTGGTCATGTGCACAATCTGGAGAAAAAAATGGATTTTGTGACTTGGCTGTAGGGGAAAGCATTTTCAATCTTTTGAAGAGGTTGTGTGTTAATGAAATGTAAATTTTTAAATAGGTAGCATACATGCTTATTATAACAGATTAGCTTGCAATGCACTAGTCTTCTACCAAGAAGAAGGATTAATATTGAATAGAATATAAAGCGCATTTGTTTGAATACATCATAGAACTACCAAGACAGCCAGAACTTAAGAGACCAGTATTCCAGAAGGAAAGCACAAACATGTGATTCCAACAATGAGAGTCAGTGTTTCTCTCAAGGCATTTGGAGAAGTAACCTAGGTTTTAAACTCACTTCTCAAGAAAAGCAAAAATAGGGAAACACTTTTCAAGTCATTTTGTAGGACCAAAAAATCTTAATATCAGAACCTCATGAGGTTATAACAAAGGAAAAAATTCAGATCAGTCTCTCTCGTGACTATAGGTACAAAACCACTAAACAAAATATTAGAAAATTGCTCTTAATAATGATTATAAAAATCTAATAGAATCCATATAAAAATCTAATATAATCCATATGAAGCTAAGTCCTATTAAAATGCATGTAACAGGGGCACCTGGGAGACTCAGTCATTGGGCGTCTGCCTTCAGCTCAGGTCATGGTCCCGGGGTCCTGGGATTGAGCCTCACATAGAGCTCCCTGCTCGGCAGAGGGTTTGCTTCTCCCTCTCCTACTCTCCCTGCTTGTGTTCCCTCTCTCACTGTGTCTATCTCTGGCAAATAAATAAATGAAAATCTTAAAATAAAATAAAATAAAATAAAATAAAATCCATGTAACAAAAGTATATGTCAATAATGCAATATTGGTTTAAATTAGAAAGTTATCAAATTCTCTCCTTTGTCCTAAATGAAGCAGGAAAATTAAGTGATCATGTCAATAAAAAAGAAAGCTCATACCCATGCCATTTATGAAATCAATTCCAGATGAGGCATACATCTAAATGTGACTGATAAAAAAATAAAGGTTTTAAAAGATAGAATATTATCATATTCTAGTGACCATTGGAAAGGTATAAATAAGCAATAACCATGGAGAAAATAGACATAAATTTAGACTACTCAAAATTAAGAATTTTTATTACTTGAAAAACCATGTCAAGAGAGTAGAAAGGCAAGGTAAGCCAGAGCAGTGGAAGATACAGAAGCTACATATCTTTGACAAAGCCCTTAACTCCATAATACATAAGGAAGTCCTATAGGTCAATTAAAAGAGACAACAAGGAAAATCTAAAATAGAATATAAACAAGACTCATGCTGTGATATGAGTGATATGAATAGACATATCACTAAATGGGATATCCAAATAGTCAACAAACGTATTAAAAGTGCAAACGCAAAAGGTGAAAACTTCATTAATCAACAAGATACACAAGTAATATTCACAAGAAGATACTGTCATTCAACCGTCAAAATGGTAAAGTCACAAAAGATATTAAGTATTGGTAAGCAACAGCAGCTCTCAGAATTTGCTAGCTGAGGTATAGGCATTATAATAATTACTTTGAAAAGCTCTTAATAGTATCTTTAAAGGGGGCCTTCAACATAACATACGACTCAACATTTCCATTTGAAAGGAGGTACACAGGACAAATGTATACCTATGGGTATCAAAAGATATATGCAAGGATGTTTACAGTAACACTTTTTTAAAAACCTTAAATTGATAACAACTCCAACATTCAACAGAATTAAAAGTGGTGAAAACAGTGCTCTATTCAAATACTGGAATATCACATAGTAACAAGAACGAACCACCTACTGTTTCTCACAACAACATAAATATATATTTAAAAAAACCACATTGAATGAAGGAAGTCACACCCAAATGAACACAGAGAAGAAAAATTTATCTGGGAAATAGAAGTCGGAAGATCGTTGTCTTTGAGGGGAAACTGTGACCGGAAGGACCCAGGAGGGCATTTCCGGGATGTTGGTAATTCTGTTCTGGAATCCTGGTTGCTCTGACCTCACTGCATATGTGCTTTCCCTTTGTAAAAACCAACAACGCTGCTCCCTAATGATCAGGACTCCTATTGCCTGTCTGGTGGGGTTTGGCTGCCATGTTCTTGCAGGACATGTTCTTTTTATTCCAGGACCAGGGCAGAAGGAGGGGCCCCTTCTTGGTAATGCCAGTCTCATAGTGGAGGGAAAAAGAGCAAGAGTTGTACAATTAGGTGATGTATCCTTAACTGCTGCTCAGGGGAGGGATAAGCCATGGCCACTAACTTATCATGCCCCAAGCAAGTCACAAGGCCAAGTCTTATGTCAATGGGGCAGAAAGAACAATCATTGCACTAGGAGGAGGTCTATACTGAGGGGAGAACATATTTTGACAAATACTACAATTTTCCCCCAATGATTTTCTTTTTGGCAGAGTAATTCCACGCTTAAGTAGCAAACTGTTTCTTTCTTGATAAATTTCAACTGGAACAAATTTTAAAAAAATGGTTTTTAAGAACTCCCTAAAATTCCCAAAGAAATGATATGAAATTGATTCCAAATAAAACTGTTTGTAAACCTGTGGAGTAAGATTTTTCTTATAGCAAGATTTACAAATGCCCAATTAATGTCTCTCCTCTATCTAGTATGAGTCACTAATCATACTAAATTGCAACCTTAGAACTATTTTGGAATCTACCTTTATTCTGACCTTAGAGTGTTATTTGTAAAACCACTGTAGAAATTTTTATTTGGGTCATTAAACCATTCTTCTCCCTGACAAAATTTTCAAATAGTATATACACACATGTTTATCCATTTCAAAGCAAATGGTTCAGATTAGGTTGTTTACAATGGGAATTCTTTAAATTATGGGTAATTTTAAAAAGTGAGTTTCGTATTTCTGATAAATAAGATTATTTTCTGCCCAGTGAATACAACGAGTATTACTTTGCACTGTCCCGAGATAGTTCTTTGAAATAGTGTATATGTGAAGAATGGTGTTTGTCAGCATGGATGCTGAGAGATGCTAATGTTTATGGAAGACCTACTGTGTGTTGGGCATCCTGTTAAGCTCTTTTGTACACTATCTCACATTTCTCACAGTTACTGGAACATTCTATTTACATTGATAACACTGATGGTGGATCACTTTAACATCCCTAACAGTCTTGCAAAAGAGTTCCCTAAATCTTACCCAGACTGCACAGCTATTAACCCAAAATCTACGTGCTCTCTGACAAATCACTCACTCCTGCTTTCATCTCCTCTTTATTAATATTTGGAAACTCCCAAGTGTCCTATCAGTGCCAACAAATAATAATCCAAACAGACTGCAATAAGCCATGCATAATAATTGTCGTTTCAAATTCAGTTCCTTGATATATTTATTTATTTCTCTCGGGACAGTAAAAGACCCCTATAAGTAAACTGCTACACAAGTGGTTCATTGTCTGGTGCACAGCGAGTTACATACAATTCTTTGTAGTGTCATACAAGACCTCTTCATTACCCATTGTCGAAGCTTAGAAAATGAAGGTGGTAAAAACAATGCTGGTGTGTGTGTGTGGGTGTGTTATGTAGGTACAACCTCACAAATGGGTTTGGGATAAAGATCTGGAATGGACAGATAGGAGGACCCCTTGATAAGCACGTAGTTTAGTAACACAGGCCATCATAAGCACACCAGCTGCTTGGCATTACCGACTTTAATTTAGAGCAAGATAGGATAGAAGGGGGTTCCCAGAAATTCATTTACTTGCCCCTGAATTAGCAGAGTTTCAACTAGAAAAAGAAGACCCCAAGGACACAGCTTCATGACTTGATCTGTATTCCTTAACAAATGATGTTAAAAACTCGGCTTTAACATGTTTTCAAGTGATTTCAGGAAGGAGGAGAAAAAGGACAAAGAGGAGGAGGAGGAGGGCAGAGAACTGATAATAGCCGTTGCCTATAGGCAACGGTCCAAACTGTCATTGGCTCATGACTGATTTGGGTCATTCGTTCTGATCTATACCAATGCGTATGCCATCCTACGTCAATCTCTACACCGACTCATTACACATATCGATGTTCTTCCATTTCATTATTTCAAGGAATGGCACAGCTCCTATGGCTATGGTCCCAGTCTTCCCATTCAGTCTTAGAACAATATAAAAATTCAGAGACAAGGGATCAAAATAGACCTCTTATTAATTTATTTTTCCAATAAGAGGACACAGAACTTAGATGCCGGGATGGGACTTCAAAACATTCTGATGTTACACAAAAAATCAACCTTTGCTTTTATTCATAAAAGTACTTAACTAGGACAACACAGCTGTTGTTGTATCCAAAGAGTTCCATTTTCTAATGAGGCTTTCAACTATCCCATGCCTGGTGCTCCTGAACTGTTAGCATCTCAGAAAGGTACAGGTGATTCTGGCTGAATTAGCACACCCTTCTAAATTGTACCGGTTTTTGACATTTCTGTATCCTGAAACACTCACCTTTTAAATAATTCTGTTTAGGGCCAGATATATACATAAATACATATAGGCATATATTTATTGCTAGAAAGCAAAGGAGGGGCAGTAAAGTATCCTCCAGACTGATGGGGCGTTTTGAGACTGAAAAATGAAGCAAGCCACTCCGTATTATTTACAGAGTTTTATTCCGGGTTACTTACTGATTGCAGGGGGAGAGGATCAGGCAGACCACAATCCAGTGCTATGCAGCCCTTCTCCGCAAAGTCTGAACCTTAAACCTACAGCTTTCATAGAGCCAGGAGCATTGCAGTGAGGTCAAAGTGTAGTTACATAAGGCGGTGTCCTCTGAGTACCAGAGGGAAGATCAGAACAAGCCTTCCTACATTCTAGTGAGGGCATACATTAACCTCCAAGGGGCTTGGAATATGCAGCCCAGAGGGAGGTCATCGTGCGGGCAGGAACAAGATGGAGGGCAAAGATGGAGTCAGTATCCTTAGCGGTCCTACAGTTACATAATGTTTAGGTAAGATGCTTTGATTTTTAACCTGTCAGCACCAATAAAACATCTTTGGCTTTGGAAAAGGCAAATAAAATGACAGGAAATAGAAAGCTTCTTTTTTTTTCATTTGGATCTGTTATTTTAATTAATATAACCTATCACCATTTATTTTCATTTGCTAAATGCCAGTCATAGTGGTAAGTGCTTTCATATAAATTACAGTATCTCATTTAATCCTCACAACTCATCTATGACAGGAAGACCAATCCTATGGCAGTAAGTGAAGTTTAAAAAAAATTTTTTTAAATGACATAAAATGCGGTGGCATGTTATTAACAAGATAATAGAATGACCAATGTAAATTTGTGTGGTTAATCCGGGGGAAGTAGGGGTGGTGGTGGGGGTGAGAGAGTCCTTACAACTGCAACTGGAATCTCCACGGGTTCAGGCTGGAGTTTGGCGCCACCTGCAGGTGGTTATTAGTTCCAGCTGTTGCGTATTCAAGAAGGTTGCAGTCAATTTGGGTATCAATCGCTCAGTTAGTTGATGCCCATTTTATAAGCCCTACTCAGGGATATTAGGACTCACACACTGTTCCTTTCCCAACCAACTTGGAATGTAAGAATTTTAGCCTATCTCTCCTGGAGAAGAGAAGTGAAAGAGAACTTGATCTACTCTTCAGCATGTGGTAGGCATGGTAGCTTGGGGCATGGTATTACAAAATTTTAATGTATTTGCATTTTGAGGAGTGAGTAATTTTTTAAAATTATTTGTAGCTATTCAGAGATGGATCTCCAGACTGCAGATCGTCCTGGTAAGGAAGGAAATTTGTCCAAGCCCACATAGCTATTCATGCCAAAGCCTCGATTAAACCAAAGTTGGTTTACCTTCCATGTCTATACTAAACTATCCAGGAAGCAAGATGAGGAAGAAATCAAGAAATAACGTATATTTAAAAAGTAGTAATTCACATGCCATACCTCATCTGGGAAATTCTTGGTACAGGAAAAGGAACTGTTATTTGTAGATGGCCTATGATGCTTTAGGTCCTATTAGGAAAATTTGCAGAAGTAAAACATCCAATGTCTGTAATCTAGTATAATACCTCATTTAGGAAATTGAACACATAGTAAGCTCTCACCAAATGGATATTTCTTTCCTTCTCTCCTGTTATCTCAAAAATTTTAAATTATTGTACATAAACAATAATTTTAATGAGTTTTATCTCAGCAGTCTAAGTCTTACAGCTGAATAATCTGGTCTGTGAGGAATTAAATAATCTTGCCAATTCACAGTGTGTTCCAGAGCAAGGATGAATGTAAGTTTGTCTAGCTTTGAAGTCCTTAAGCTTCCTTGAATGCAATCCCACTTCTTCTCCTTATGCAGCTAATTCAGAAACTCACTATAGGATCTTGCCTTTATTGTCTTTATTTAAATCTTTAATATCCCCTTTCGAAAAGCAGGCAGCAAAATAGGTGAACTGGCAATTATTGTTAAAGCAGAGGGAAAAGAAAAACATGCTGGTCCAATCACTCACATAAGAACGTATCACCATCCTTTCTGCCAATGAAGTGTTGCCAACGCGGTCTCATTTTCTTTTCTGTTAGAACAAGCAATTTAGACACAAGAGGATAGATGTCTGCATATTGGGCTTTCAGGACTGACAATCTGCTGGTTGGTAGCAAGAGTGTTCTTCAAGGACCACGGGTACAAATACTATGTAGTGAAGTGTCAAGAGAATATACCGGAAATACCCCAAAAGAAAAGCATGAATAAAATGGGATTTAAGTGCTTTTTTCCTTTTCTTATCTTTTCTTTTCTTAGTTAGTACTTAATGTTATTTGGGACAAGTCAGAGATTAAAAACAGCATTAAGCCAATGAAACAGAAATCCTATATAAACAACCAAGCTCTATGGAACAACCTTGTATCTTTACCAAATAACCCAGGGAATGCATTCTGGAAATGTTTATTAGGTGAATCAACAAAATAATGGGTTAATTTATATGTTATACATTTTTAATCAGACTGAGGGTTATTCGCAATGGTGTCACCTGCATTTATTGTAGACTTCCTGCAGCCTATCCCAACCCAAACGGTTATCATCACCTTAGAGACAATGTCCCAAAACTCTCTTACCCAGAAGGAAAACACATTTTAACACATTTAAAATCACTCCTGGGTGGCTCAGTGGGTTAAAGCCTCTGCCTTCAGCTCAGGTCATGATCTCAGGGTCCTGGGATCGAGCCCCGCATCGGGCTCTCTGCTCAGCAGGGATCCTGCTTCCTCCTCTCTCTCTGCCTGCCTCTCTGCCTACTTGTGATCTCTGTCTGTCAAATAAATAAATAAAATCTTTAAAAAAATAAAAAATAAATAAAATAAAATCACTCCAAAGTAATTTTATAAAAGAGAGGAAGAGAGGGAGAAAGAGGCATGTGTTTCTATCAATGAAGATTGACTTTTGTATAATAAGATTCTCACATGGCCTCCATAACAAATACCTTTAACTCTGATTTTCATGCATTCATGAATGCATTCATGAATGAACATTTTCATGTTCATTCTTGACTAGAGTCTCTCAACATTTAATAAGGATCAGTTTTGTCCTAGGCATCATCCTAAACATAGGGAAATATAACGTTGAAGAAATATGGTTCTATGATTTGCAATTGAGCACAGGTTATTAAGGAAGATAGATAAGAAAACTAACAAGTGTGAGATAGTCAGGTAAGCTCCATCCAGGATTATGGCTATGATGTTAAAGAAACCCAGTGAAGAAGTATTTAAATCAAACATAGGTGTGTGTGTGTGTGTGTGTGTGTGTGTGTGTGTGTGTTTAAGGAAGATTATCAAAGAATTAAATGTTGAAGACAAGTAGGAGAGAACCATTTGTGTTATTGTTAAGGGTGGAGGGAATTCATTGCAAGCAAAGGTCCAAAGGTCCAAAGGCAGGGAACAGTGTGGTGTTTGGAAAGCCACACATAGCTTGGTCTCTCCATCTGCTGAAAGGGTATTCAGATCCACATCTATAGATAAGTAAAATCATACAATTCATTAATTTTATAGTCTTGCTCCTGTCTTCAGATTTTTCATAGCTTGGTTCAGTTTTGTTTGTTTCTCTTTGAAATGAAAGCTGATTGACCTTTGGAAGAGAGAAAGGGATATTTATATGCATTGGCAATCGACCTGTCTCAAAGTCAAAGCCACACAGGGGTTATCTTACAGAGCTTCACAAATTTAGTCGGCGCAATGTTTACTGTAGTAACATTTCTACTTTGCCTGGAGCATTTTTACATTGCCTGACCTTTATATAACACTTTAATATTCATATTTGGCTGCCGAACTATCACAGCTCTATAGAGTTTTAAAGCTGCTAATCTGATTGTTTCTCTCTATTCTTCTCACCTTCCTCATTTTAGCCACTCCACTGACAGCAAAAGAAGAAACAGATTTAATTTAAATTTTGTACCATTCAGGACTGATGACCCAAGGGAATATTCAGGGCATGGCTTCCTTTCAACATGAATATTGTGGGTAAAGAAATTCAAATGAATACAGTAATTCATAGTATGGACTCGGTTCCATCAATCAATAATTATTGCTTGCTTTCAACCCTATGCAGGCAATGTACTAGGTGCTGAGGCCAATAAATTCATGTGATTCCATTGTGAATAACCTCAATCTGATTAAAAAGATATAACATATAAATTAATTCATTATTTTATTGATTCACCCAATAAACATTTCCAGAGTGCATTCCCTGTGTTACATAGTAGAGATACAACAGTGAACAGGACATAGCCATTACCTTCAAAGAGCTTGTACGTTTTTGTATGGCAAACGTTGACAAGTTAAAAGAAAATTGCAATACACTGTGACAATCATTAATATAAACATAAGCACAGGGTCACCAAAGACAATCTTGGAAGTTCCAGCAAAGCCCTCTAAGAAATGTGACATCTTAGCTGGTATCTGAGGAATGAAGTGGTTTCCTAGTCTATGAAGGAAGGAAAGAGTGTTCCAGCCCATTTGTTGTATCCCTTAAAATGAATTTTTGGAAGCTCTAATTTCAGAATATGACTATATTTAGAAACAGGGCATTTAAAGAGATGATTACATTAAAATGGGGCCATCACAGTAGTCCTTAATCCAATTTAAGAAAAGAAAACATGGGGACACCTCGGGGGCTCAGTCAGTTAAGCATCTGCCTTTTCAGCTCAGGTCATGATCCCAGGGTCCTGGGATCAAGTCCTACATGGGGCCTCTTGCTCGGCGGGGAGCCTGCTCCTCCCCTGCTTGTGCGCGCTCTCTCTCGGATAAATAAATAAAATCTTTTAAAAAAGAAAGAAAGAAAGAAACACAGAGATGCTAGAAACACATTCACCAAGGAAAGCCCATGTGAGGACATGGTCTGAGGGCAGCCATCCTACTGGAAGCCAAGGGGCGAGGCGTCAGGAGAAACAAGCCTACCAACACCTTTCTCTTGAACAGCCAGCCCGCAGAACTGTGAGAATATTAAATTCTGACATGTAAGCCATCCAGTCTGTGGTGCTTTGTAATGGCAGCCCTAACAAACAAACAAACACACAGGCTTTGGGAAGAGAATGTTCAAAGACTCAGAATCAAGTGTGAGCTTAACTGGAGATGGAGTCAGTCAGACAGAGAGAATGACGGCAAGCCGGGGCTCGCCGTGTCAACTGCAGCAGAAGTGGGAGCACATTGACACTGGAATTGGCCATATAAATGACTAGGTGCCAGGAAGCAGAGAAGTGACAAACATAAAACAAAGGGGTGCCATGAAGTAGAGATGCAAGATGCATTTCCCGGTCTGGGTGGGTTCTCAGAGTCATGGTGATGGCCCTGTACACTAAGGTATAACAGGAAGTAAAAAACCAAAACCCAATTGTTCAAAGGCCTGGAGCTCTGTGAAAGTGTCCAGGAAATGGCAGCGCTTCAGGCCCTCCAGGGATCCCTCCCCCAGTTCTCTGTCACCTTTTCATGGGAGTATCCCCCAGGGTTCTATTCTTGTTTCTCCTATCTTCATTTTTCAGATTTATTCCCTTGAGACCTTCAAATGTCACCCATACACTCTTGACTCCCAAATAAATAATTTAAGCCTAGATATTTCTCTATAACTCAAGACCCACCTATCCAACTGCATAACTGATATTTCCATGTAGATGTTTAACAGGCATCTCTTATGTAGCACAGCCTAAACTTAAGGAGTGACTTCAGCCCCATCCCCCAAATCCTGCTGCAAGCCCAGTCACCCTCACCACCACTAGTGTCACTTTGTTACTCATGGCAGTTCAAACCAGAAACCTCACATCATCCTTGAGTTTCACCTGTCATTCACACCCCAAATCTAGACCATCAATAAATTGGGGGACTTTACTTTCAAAACATATCTGGAATCCCCCCATTTCTCAGTAGCCCTACTCCTATGCCCCGAATCTAAGCCAATAGCATCCCTTACTGGATTATTGCAACTTCCTCCTGACTGGCCTCCCTGTTTTTATTCTTGCCTTCCCTGTGGTTATTCTCATGACAGCAGCCTAAATCAAACTTGTGGAAGTTAAATCAAGTTTCTAAACCCTAGTCCCATTGACACTTCTAATCAGATGATGCTTGGTTATGCGTGTGTTGGGGGGGATATCCTGCCTAGTAGAGGGTATTAATTCAGCAGGATCCCTGGCCTCTACCCTCTAGATGCCAGTAGTGTCTCTCTTCACAGTTGTGACAATAACAAATGTCTCCAGATATTACCAAATGTCCACTGGTGGACAAAATTGTCCTTGGTTGTGATCTGGGATAAATCAAATCGTAAGATTAAAAAAAAGTATCAGGATAAAAACCTTAGTCCTCATAAGGGATTATACAGCTCTCTATCCTCTCTGCATCTCCAGCCCTTTACCTTTCTTTGCTCATCTCTCACCTTTTGCTCCAAACCCAGTGGGCCCCTTGTTGTTCTGTTCCATGGAATCCAGACCTGTTCCTGCCATGGGTTTCTGCAGCTATAGGTCACCCCTCACTTCTTTCAAGTCTTAGCTCAATTTTCACATTATAAATGAAGCTTACCTGATGACCCAATAAGAAATCACAATCTAGTGCCAGAGTCTCAATGGCACTAACATCTATGGCTTTCTTCTAATTTTGTTCTTCTGTATCACTTTCTAACATCTGTAACTTACTGATTCAATCATTAGATATTTACAGAAGACCTACTTTCTAGTAGACATTGGTCTATGCTCCTGAGGTTTAAGAATAAATGAAACACAGATCCTAGATTCTAGCTGGGGAAAACAGACAAACAAATCAACCACTAAAAGATATAATATGTCAGATGGTGCTAAATGCTTTGGAAGACAGAAAGCAGGCAAGGAGTGATTAGTTCTGGTAGGGCACTGCAATTTTAAGTGGGAGAGTGAAGGACGCCTAGTTGAGCCTTTGAGATTTAAAAAATCATCAGACTTTATATTTGTTTTCTAAAATGTTGCCTATCCTTCTCCATAAGCTCCATGAGGTCAGTAATTTTTATTGTCTGACTTTGATCCCCAAGACAACTCTACTAACTTGAATAGAGCCTGACATATAGTAGGTTCTCGACAGCTATTTCCTGAACTTTTCTTAAATCAAAATGATTTGTGTTATGAAATGTTCACAATTTTCTTTGAATGGTGTGGAGGGAAAGAAGTTTCAACCTGGAAATGTCTTTCATTATTTGCATGAGTCTGTTATGGATGTATCACAAACAGCTGGCCTTGGGATTAGCTATTATGTCTGCATGGAAAGAGAACAGCAACATAAAATAATGTGGTAACCATTTTATAAATGGTGCATGCAGAGTTTTCAAGATAGAGATAAGACAGTCCATTTCAGGAGGCCAGAGAAAGTATTTAAAATGTGTCTTGAAGGAAAGGTTGGTTTTCTTCCAAAGATAAAGAACATAGATAAAAACAAAGATAAAGAACAATTTCAGAGCAGAACCCTGCTCTGAAATTGTAGCCATGGCATTCACCAGCCTCTTGCCTCCTTGGCTTATGACTAATGTGACTAGGGTGACCATGGATATTACTGCCCAGACCAGGATACTTTGACCATATTAATAATTATGCCAGGACAATGAATACAATTTGAGTCTGTTACAAGCAAACCTTATTTATATTATTATAAACCTTACTGCTACCTCCTCTTATCATTGTTTCTTCTTTGATATGTTCTCTATCATGTATGCGTCCCTGTGTTGCTTTCTAGCTCAGTGACAAAGGGATGAGGTCCTGCCTCTGCCCAGTCCTCACTCCCCATTATTCCATTGATGGGGAACAGCAGAGAGATCCCCTGCGTTAGTTGTTAGCTCAAAAGAATGCCAAAGTGACATAATTTGGGATGGCATATTCGGATCCCCTTTGCAAGAAACAGTGGGAACAGATGAAATATTTTCTGAACAATAGTAAGAGTCTGATGCAGTAGATCTAGTTCCCACAAGGAGGCACAGGAGTGAGAGGATAGAATGTGGGGTTTGAGCCAAACTAGGTACTGACATGTGAGCAAAGCTTTGTTAAGACTAAATTAAAATGTGAACCTGCAGGAGCCTCAGCCTGCGACTCCTAGCAGATCAGCACTTACTCCACCTCCAGCAGCAGCAAGAAGAAAGATTCCAGGTTGAATTCCTAGCAGAGCTTTCCAGAAAGCATAGGTCTACATTCCCCACTCTTTCAGAAAACGGAAAAGGACTCCCACCGTCTCCCAAATACATTGCTCCTGTTTTATGCCTCAGTCTTTGTATTTAGGGGGCTTGAACCCCCTTATCAACTTCTCATAAATTTCAAGGTGAAGTTGAAACGACACCTCCTCAGTGGAGGCCTTTTTGACTTCCTCCAGTGAGTTTTCCCTTTCTACTTGTACACTATTATGACATCAACACCCAATTAATAGAGCAGCACTATGGTCTTGGACCTTGCTTATACCTCCATGAAATGCCTCATTATTTCTAGGAATTTCCACCTTTTTCCTTCCTCTCCCTGTCATCCTCCCATGGCCATCTCTAGTGTGGAGGATGATTTCAATTGCACTTTTATGATTTGGATCCATAGTATTAAAAAAAATAAGCAATAGTAACTTGCTGACCTACTTCATCCAGCCTTTGCCTTCTGATGTCCATCCATCTCTCCGTCTTCTTCTCCAACATTTACTAAGCCCAAAGCTCTGGCACCACTCCACAGAACACAGCATGCCAGTTCCATTTCTTCTCCATGGTTCTTTATGCTAAAAAGGCAAAGACAGAATCCTAGCTAGATAATGGCAACAATCAAGAGCTAGAAAGGGAATGTTTTCCAAAGGGAAGGAAAATTAGGAAGCAGAAACATTTTATTTTCTAACTTTCAAGATAAAGCTACAAAACTGTGGGAGCTCAGAAAACAAGATAAAAAAAGTACTTGACTAGAGCCTCCCCAAATGGCTTTTGAAGAGATTCAGTGTATTTGGATAAAAGCTTTTAGGCTTTAACAGCCTTTCAGAGCGTGGGCCTGGTGAAGGTGGTGCTATCAGTGTGTGATTAGAGAAGCTGATTTAAAGTACACGCAGTCCATTAAAGCACACTGAATACAGTCACTGGCTCAATGAGTCATTTTCTTCAAGCAATGTTTGTGTTTGTTTCACCTCCATTGTAGATTCTGCCAGTAAATTGTCTCAGGCCACAACAGAGATTGGTATTGTGTGATTTTTGTAATCATCACTCGTATGTTGTGAATTTCTTAAAATTATATTTCTTCATGTGGTTATGGAGCTCACATGCATGGGTCTGAGTGCATGAGCAGGCTTTGTGATGGAGTCACCAGAACTTCTTGTAAATAACCCAAAATAAAATTATCTGGAGTTTTTTCACCCTTCCCTTTTCCAAAGGAGAAGTGACTGTAGTGCTGTTGGTGATGACAATAATGTTACATGGAATAATGCTTAATGAAAAACATTCAACCATTAATAAAAGTGTATTTGGGGCATTTTTCAGTGCTAAATCATGCCTAAGTCAACAGATTCGTGGCTTTAGAATTTACAGAGCTTTGTGCTAAAATTCCTAACACCTCCACTTGCAAATAGTGCTCTTTTCTGTGACTCTCTTCTGCTTGTTAAATTCTATGTAATCTGAGGGCTAGGGGTATTATCTATCTGAAGTTCTTCTCTTGTGAAACACAGTGCCATGTACAAAGCCTCACCTGAAAAGACTTCATTACTGAAAAACCAGTAAGTAATTGTTACCCAGGTTGAGAAATCCTATACTGATAGGTACACATAATGGAAGAAATGTAGGAAAAGGCATGACTGGGTGGAAGAGAAGGGATGAGTTTGACAGGGAACAAAGATAATTTTTACCAGAAAATTTAAGGGGAGAACAGGATCCTCCATGATTTAAAGAAGAAAGAAGAGTTTTCTTGGGTACCCAAATAGCACCAACAGGGCTTGGAGGTGTAAAAGAATTTGGTAAGTTGATGATTCAAAATTAATGGGCCAACAGCTGGGCAGTGAGACATGAGTAGAGAGACATCATATGCTCGGACCATGTTGTGAGACCTATTTGAATAACTCAAGGAGTTTGTTGTTTTTCTGCAGATAAGAAGAGCCCACAGAAGAATTCTCATCAGCGGAAGGTTCATAGTGTCTGGTTTGTTTTATATAGTAATGATATCCAACTTTACACCAAATCCCATGATGGATAAAAGGTTTATTCTAATGATAGAATAGGAAGTAAAACCCCAAATCACTGGGCCTTCATTGTTGCAGTCTTTTTTTTTTTTTTTTGGCATATCTTTATATAAGATAGTTTTTGTTTTTCTTTCTAATTTATCAGTGATTCCTGAAAGATGCATTCACTTGTGAATCAGCCATCATATGCTGGATTCAGGTGAAAAAAGCAATTTGTAACTAAATTGACAAAACAAAACAAAACCACCCTGAGATATTATATGCTGGAAACTAATTTAATGATATGTGTCAATTATATCTCAATTAAAAAATGTCAAAAGTAATATGGAGATCTTTTATTGAGGATAACAGCAACTGGGGTATGGGATGGCAGGTAAAGCATATAGATATATAAAACCTGTGATTTAGAGATATGTGATTTAAAACGAAATATATATTCCTCATGGGCTTAAAAAAGAATAGTTGGTGGTCCTAGGGACATTTGAGAATTTAACACCCATGGAGTAGTTCCCACTCTCTTTCTTTCTTTTTTATATGTGGCAGGTGGGTGTCAGATCAAATGCTGCCCAGTAATATCACAAATGCTATCTCCAAATAGGAAATCTAGATCACTCCTTAAAAATTGTCCAGTTCTGCCATTTGGGGGTGAGCTGTACCATCCTGTCAAAGTCCCAACTCTTCACCCCCATTCAGCCACACATAGGCTGGATATACAATAGTGGAGCCCAGATGTTCAGTGGGAATGAGATAGGTAGTCAGTCCCACAGTGCTGAAATCCCATTTGCGTGCCTTTTGTATCACGTTTTTATGATGTACAATACTTACCATGATTCATTAACCTGAAGTTTACTTCACGTAACCCACATAGACTCCTGATGTTTGTAACTCTCTCGGCTTTCAGTTTTACAGTACTCCCTAAAGTCAATTCTGAAGTGATGTCATGTTGCTAGATGGTGTATTTCTTCCAAGGGATGCTGGCGCTGCTGAGAGAGTCTAATGTCTTGGGGCAACGCTAGCTGTTCTCATTCCCTACGTTGTTCAGTGCAGGAGTTCCCATGAGCCCACACGTCTCACCCCAATTTGTTATTGCAATAGTTGTTTAGAGTCAGAGCAAAAGATACTATATTGTAAGAAAATATTTGACAAAAGCTTATACCTCAATAGAAGTGTTGAAGAGAGTTTGTCCACGGGTCCTTATCAATTTTACTCATAGACTTAAAGAGAAAGAGCAGAGTAAGTTCAAAAGAGGAAAGCACTTGCAAGCAGCTTAATGCATCACTTTGTCTATCATTATCACCATCCTCACCATCACCAGCATCATTATCATCATTATTAATATATTTCACCATACCAGCACTCAGAGATGCAAATTGAAACCATTTGCTTCCTGACTATTGTCTAAATACTAATGCCTGGTTTGGTCAACACAAAACAATTAGTTCACTCAAGAGTAGTTCTCTATCAAAGCTTATGGGAGTCAGCACTGTACATTTGTTTGACACAAACTGTGTGGTATGAAAAGGCAAGTATCTGCTCATACAGGGATTCTAGGGGGTCCTTGAAGCCTTTTGTAAGTTTTTAGGCTTAAAGAATCTCATTCCTCCGCTGAACTGAAGATACCGAAGAATCTCATGCTTCATTCCTAGATAGCTAATGAGTTTGGCATTGGCTGAAGGTGGATATTTTATAAAATTCCTCAGATTTTTTTAAAGATTTTATTTATTTATTTGAGAGAGCAGGGGGGGTGGAGAGCAGAGCAGGTGGAGAAGGGTAGAGGAAGAGGGAGATGCAGACTCTCCACTGAGAGAGGACCCCAATGTGGGACTCGATCCCAGGACCCTGGGATCACGACTTGAGCCAAAGGCAGATGCTTAACCCACTGAGCCACCCAGGTGCCCTCCTCAGATATTTTTACTGTGCAGCCCAAGTTGTTAATTTTGGATATAGACAAGGCTGCCCAAAGTGCAGTGCTGGCCCTAAACAGTTCCTTACAATCCACAGTGCAATTTGCTCATAATTTAAGAATAAGATGAGTTCTGAAATTGAGAGTAAGCATCTAGAAATGTTTACAGAAATATGACATTGCTGTGACATTCAAGTGAGCCATCAGTGAATACCACTCATTAGACAAGTTATAGTCCAGTCTGGGTGCTTTTGAGGTCACTTGATGAATCACATGACCATCATATCTCTTAGGTGCCAATGCAACTATCAGTTCATGATGAAGTGAAAAAAATAAAAAAAACAAAAACGAGTCCATCAGATTCAGGGTTTAATGTGCCTAATTTCCCAGTTACCTTGTAAGTTATTGACTATCCCTCATAGAATTTAACACAAACTATACCTCTAGCAGGTCCTCCAAATGTTTTTTGAATTGTAATGAATGATGGTTTAATGTTTCTTCCATTTAAGAAATTAATTGAATTTTAACTGGGGCCATTCATGTCATGATGTCTTTACAATGAAATAATTTACTTAGGATAGTGGAGGTTTCTAATATTGCAGTTATACTAGCTTGAGATACATTTTGCAGCAGAATAAGCTGTTTAATGTCCTTTAGATGATCCTATGTCTCTTCTTTTACCGGGTTGACCTACTTGTAACAGTCCTTACTGGTCCAGATCTACTGTCTCTCTTGCAGTGAGAAACTGTGTTAATTACATCAGTGGTACCATTAAGACTACAGCTCACTTATCTCAACCTTGTAGACATAATACATAGACCTACACTTAGCTCTGCTTACCCAACACTCTCCTCCCCTCTTTCGCTTTTTGGGCATTTGAGATTAGAAGATATTTACCATGCACCAAAAACTAGATTGTTGAAATGGCACATTTTGTAGAAGAAATATCTTCTGTTCCAATTTGAGAAGCTTGTTTGGAGCTAAGATAACAGTATCATTGAAGTCCAAGACTGGGTCATCATGAACTGATTTTGCAATTTACCCTGGCTAAAACTGTCCTCAATTATCAGCTGAAGTTGGACACAATAATGGGTTCCATAATTGTAACTGATGGATATAGGCAAGGATAGTTATTGTCAACAAAGGCAACAAAGTTTAGTTTTACGAAATAGTTTGAAAAAGCTAAAGAAAGGAACAACTTGTTATAATGAAATTTCCTTAAAATACTGGTAATAGATAAAGACTAGAAAGGAGTTTCACATGGTTGAATGCCATTAGCAAAGACGGGGGGTAGGGAAGACACATGGTTTAGTTAAGAAATTCTAGATAAATAAGTCTGGCTGAAACAGGGCTTCGAGGCTCCTTGAGGAATGTGTTGTGAGATAACTAAAGAAATAAGTAAACTAAAAAAAAAAAAAAAATCTGAGAATGTTAAAGAAGAAATTACTCTGACACTTTTTGAAATGGTAAAGAAGACTTTATGTAAAACAGTTTCCATAGGTGTTAAGACTACTGCAGTCTGGGAGACAGATGGAGTTCAATTCCAGATACAACAAGGATAAGGAGGGATTTACAGCCAAGAAGAAGAAGGAGGGACTCAGTAGATAGAAAATTACTAAGAGAAGACATAGAGGGCAGGAACTTCTTGCTAGACCAATTTAACAGGAATCTTGCTGAAGACGGGGCAGGGTGATCACATATCAAAGGTAGGTAGGAGATGAGGAATACAATCACAGTCTCTAGAGTGATCAGATATTTCTAGAATGATCAGATGTCAAGGCAAAGTTGCGGGGTTGTGGTGGGGGGGATTATCACTAAACTGACTTAGCAGGATTTGTTCTAAAAGTGGATGAGGCAGGTGAGGACAAGGCCCAGGCAACGCCTAGTCAAAATGAGGACTCTGAGTAGCTGTCTAAGGTTTGGTCAAGGAGATAGTCTTTCCAAGAGTCCCATAAAATATGCAATTGCATGTATGCATATGCTTTACATATTTAAATAACCTCTTTAAAATAAACATGCTTTAATAGAAAGTGTGAGAAATATAGGACACTTAGGAATGAAACACCCATTATCTCTGCACCCTCAAAGGACATTTTTTTACATTCATTGTATTTCCTTCCAGTATTTTAACGTGAGGATAGTGTTAAAAGCATAATGATAATAAACCAATACAAACAACAAAAAGAGAACGTGGTGCATAAACAATGACTCTTGGAACACTGAAAAAAGAAAAAAATAAAAATAAAAAAGACCAAAAATGTGTGCAGGCCTTATTCAAGAGTGAGTTAAAATTCTTAACTCTATACAGCACTGAGGATAGGATTCTTACCCTTCCCCACCCCCAATAACATCTTGCAGATGGAATTGTTGATTTGAGGGCAATCGTCTCCTATGAATTTTACCAATGTGTGACAATTACCCAAGTTCCTGGGCTGAGAAGCAGCCCTGCTGTGAAAATTTATAGTGCTCAATAGTCCTCAAAATTTCTCATTTGTTACCCAGGGTGAAGTGGAGAGGTAGCCATGGGGGGTTGGGAGGGGATGGGGATTGAGTACAGAAAGGAGAGCAAGAGGATTTTGCACTCCAGTTTGAAGCTTGCAAAACAGAAGGGCATAGTTTAGGTTTTTGGCAAGGATGAGTCATCTTTCTGATGTGCTTTTTGCCTGGCAGCTATACTGAACCTCTTTAATTTGGGATCTATTACAACCACTTCCTTGGCTGTTGTATGAAGATAATGATACCTACCTTCCTCATTCATAGGGATTTTGCAGGGATAACATCATATCGTTGATCTTCAAAGACCTAGAAAAGTTTAAAGTATTAAACCTACATGAGCTGTCATTTGTGTGATTTATAGAGAAGGTGGCAAATTTTTTCAGTAAAGGGTCAGATAGTAAATATTATAGGCTCTGCAATCACTTTGTCTCTAGACTGCTCCACTCTCCATGGTGCTGAGAAAGCAAGCACAGACTGTAAGGAAGCAAATGTGCATGGCTGGTCTAATACCACTTTATTTATGAATGCTGAAATTTGAGTTTCATTTTCACATTCTTTTTACACGACTTCATTTGCTCACCATGTCTTATTTCCTTTGCCATGTTTCGAGCTGTGAGGGGACAAGGCCCTGCTCCTATGCTCTAGTGCTAGACAATGCTTCATGTCCTTTAATTCTGAATAAATATTGAACAACAGATCAAAAGCACTAGTTCTGTTTTAGCTAAAGAACCATAGGAAAGAAAGATATCAGGTGGAAGTCTTCGCTCCTTGTTAACATAAGAAATTCACGCTTAGTCATTAGTGAAGGACTTGGGATGCCAACCTCTACCACTGCCCCCCCCCTTTTTTTTAACACAGAAACAATCTCTTTTAAGATCACAGTGATAACCAGTATGGGCTGGAGAACCAGAGTGGCCAGGAGAGCAAGTAATCAATTTCAAGAAAAATAGTTTTATTACAGGGACAGGGCTGCTGAGGAATTTCAATTTCCTGGTGCTCCCCGAGGCCAGCCACAGGGGCTCGGGGCTGGACAAGTCCAGGTTGGCCTGAACAATGAAATGTTTCCTGGGATGAAAAGTAGCAAGGCTCCTCAGGGAATGAAGGAGGGCAGCAAATCCCTATTTTAGGGGAATCTGGAAATAATATCTTCTCAGAAGAGTGGGGAAATGTGTGGTTTACTTGATAGGAAAATGGGAGAAAAAAAAAAGCAGTGTGTGAGGGAGCAGTACTGTTCACTGTTTGGACATCTGGTCATTCAGCTGCTAGATGGCTTACCATTGAGCCGATGAATGGCATTTAACCTCTACACTACACTGCCTGTCTTAACAGGAACATACCAGGCCAAGGGGTAGAATATCAGGCCAGTGGAAGCAGCTGGAACTTTGACTGCCCGAACCTCATGTCTTGGAGGAGGCATTACCTTATATGGAGAGGAAAGAAGATTCATTTCTGGTGACACTATGAGCTCTGACTTTTCCTTTAACCTGACAAATAGTCTTTCCTCGAGCAAGCTTCAGTCAGCTTCCTCCTACCTCTTCCTAACGAGGTCTCATCCGTCACACTTCCGTGTCTGTCTTTGTATTGCTCAATTTTTGTAAGAACCCTGCGAGATTGATAAAGTCAGAAATCTCCACCTTCCATATCCGATCACCCTCCTTATCTGATTGCGTTTCTTGTCGTCCACCATCCCCAGGTGATGTCTTGATCATCCCGGTCTGTCTTCAGCAAGTATCCTGCTAGGTCAGTTTAGCAGGAATCCCGTCTTACCCCTAATGTTCCTCTTCCTAATTTTCTATCCCCCAGCCCCTCTCTACTTTGCTCTTTGTCTCTGAATTCTCACCGTTCCTTGTTCTGTTCAGAATTGAGCCCAATCTTTCTCCATTACCCCAAATCCCCATGTTTGCCTTGCCATTTTAACAAGTGTCATGAGTAATTTTTTCTTTAATGAATCCTCCTACCAAGGATGTTCATACTTTAGAAACAGTGCCTTAGGGATGCTCAGGAAACATTTCACTAGTGTTGCAACTCCAACTAGTGAAGGTGAAAAGGTAAACGGACTGCTCTTGCTCCCATAGACTTCTGGTCTGCCTTTTGAAGGATATTCTTGATATTCTCACCCTGGCAAATACCAGTCTTTATTGACGGGTGGAGGAGACACGAAGGGAATTAAGCCAAATATCTAAAATTGACCTGTTTGCAAAGCCTATTGCATTTCTTCCTTTTCTCTTCCTCCTCCTCCTTTTTCTCATTGTTGTATTACTCTGTTGCATTTCCATTAATCATCAATGAACTTCTGGTAAATTGATCTTAACAATTAATATCAAAGTGCTATCTTCGGTCCAAATTAAATAGAACTGAGGATATACCTCTCTTCCACTAAAACAACAAACAACAACAAAAACAGCAACAACAAAACTCTCAAATCTTCCTGCTCCTTTTCCAACTGACTTGCATTTAGGCAGTTTCCTTAAAAGGTTTCCATATTTTCCCTACATTGCAATTTTCCTGAATAGCAGCTATCTTATCTACATGAAGAGAGTTGTCAGTAAAGAGAATAATCCAAAACAGTGGGTCTTTTTAGAACCTTGGTGTTTGGATTTGGAATGCAGAATCCTGTCCGGACACCACCTCAGCTTCTTCCTAATACTGTGGGTTTCAGTCAAATGCACAACCACTGACAGTGTGCAGGGAGCGATTTTGATGGGAAACAAACTCATTGCTTAAAAAAAAAAAAAAAAAAATTCCCCAAAGTGGATCATTTTCAGACAGAAAAAGAGAAAAGAAGTCACTGGGAAGGATGAGTTTTGTCCCTTAAGTAGCTTATCTTTTAGATCTGAGGCTATAGAATTAACTGCTTAGCAATTTAATGAGCATTCTGGCTGCTTTGACTGCAGAGAAACTCGTTCACGTGGTATTTTGCTAAAAGAGGTTTTGTTGGAATGGGAAGCTTTTGTATGCTAAAGAAAAAATCTATGAGAAAAAGTTTTTATGTGCCAATGAATTTGTTGAAAGCTCTGTGGACTGAACAAAGGAACGCCCTTAGAGGGCAATATTAAATTCAACCCTGGATACTCTGAAGGTTTTCTGTGTTTTATTGATCCCAGCAAGACAGGGGTTATTGAGGTTGAGATGAAGTTCATATCATATTATCTTTTCCAACAACTCTCCAGAGGGCCATGAAAGTCTTGGCCATGACATTTTTTCTTCTACTCTTCGGTATTAGTTCTTGGGAGTCGGGTGGTTGAGACCCTTCCAGTCTGAAGAAAACATTTGCTGTCATGGAACGCTGTAGAACTGTGCCTGAAAAATCTCAGTGAGGTGTTTAAAAAATTGCTAAAAAAGGGTTTTACTCTGGCAAAAATAAAAGCTTTTTAAGAATCAGTTATTAAAAAAAAAAAAAAGCCCTCCTTTAACCAGGAAATCTTGGTTAAGAGTAGATTTAAAACGAAGGTTGCTAGAGGGTGCATCAAATTTTAAGGGCAGTGAGTGGTATTTAATTATGTAGAGCAGCTAGCAGCCAATTAAGAGCAGAAGGTGTTCCATAATGTTTCTGGGTTTTGAAAGGGCTGAATCTCATTTCACAAAGGAGAATGATTCACATCTGAAGTCACGGGTGTTTTTATTTCTAACAGGAATCCATGCCACTTACCTTAGCCGCCTTCTGCTTCCACTACCGGTTTGTTCTCTTTCATCTGTTCTACAAATGTGTGTCACTCACTCTTGCTTTCCTTCTCATCTCATTATATGAACAGATTCTAAATTGAAATGTCCAGCCTTTTTTCTAAGAGAAGTCATGGAGGACTTTCCAATGTAAGTCACACTGAGCGCGGACAGGCATAACACCCCGCCTGCCAACATTTCTGGTCAGGGAATGATGTGCTGCCTTACACCCAATGTGCCCACACTCATGGTTATTCAGTACCCCAGCCTTCCCAGACTGTTCCCTGAATTCTTTTTCAACTAACAGCACCACAAAGCATCCATCTGTCCTTGCTTGACATCCCAAGGCATCATGGTCACCATGTATCTAATGATTTCTGCGTATGCTACGTCCTAAACACCTGTCAAATCTATGACTTACTCTATGTCCACTGTCGTTCCCTGTACTCAGAATATTGCCTTCGCTCACTCATGCTAGTGTAATCACTTTCTAATCGATACTTCTGCTAACAGAATGGACCTCTCTCTTACAAACTAGCAGCCAAATTATGGATCAATTGATCTCCCTATAAAAGAAATGAATCACCTCATTTTTAGGGTTCAAAACTGTCTCTAGCTCAGTGCAGGTAAAGGACTGAATTCAAATGCTTCACTCCAGTATGTGGGGCCGAACTGTGACTCTAACACTAGTGTGCTTTAAGTGTAATCGCAGCCCATCTGAGACGCTTCACCTCACTTTGTGTCTCTGTTTTGTTATTTTTCTCTTGATGTCATGAATATTTTCACTGGCCACTCTTGATGAAATATTTTCACATATGAGATTCCCCATCTGACTGTAAGCTCCTCAAAGACAGAGAATGTCTTAGTCATCTTTGCGTGCCCAGCATATAGCAGAATTGTGTACACAGTACCTACTTACTTAAATGAATGAATGTATGACATTCTGTGTGCATTCTACTATGTTCCATTATGTTTTCTTGTTATATGACGAGAAATAAACATTCAAACATTAGAGGCACAACTGCAAAAATATATATATATTGGCAGGTATTTTAACTCCCAGAGAAGAGGTTGAAAGGAAAGGAGAGGAGCAATTATTCTATCTTCTATGTAATCAGTAGTATACCTTCTATCTCTTACATGTTATATTATTACTATCATATTATCTTAGTATTGTTATATCTTTACATATAGGCCTTCTATCTTTATATATTATTATAGTACTAATTATAGCTTGTCAGGACAATGTTATTATACCTCTTGTATTCGTTTATTTGTTTGCATTTTTGTTTAGTTTTAAAGTTTTATTATTTAATTTTAATTAAAACAAAAATGGCCCAAAATTTTACCACTCTGTTTTTACACACACACACACACACACAGGGATTGTATGGGTGATGTGTATATATATATATATATATATATATATACACACACACACACACACACACACACGTATATATATACACACATATATACATATATGTATGTATATATAAAATTTTGTGTATGTACAATTTTGTATATATGTATATATATACATATATGTATATATATACACACACATATACACATATATGTATGTATATATAAAATTTTGTGTATGTACAATTTTGTATAAACAAACACACACACATTATACACACAGTGCAATTACTCAATTCACTAACCTAGTTTATCTTCCTAAGGTAAATGCTGATAACAGTTTCTTTTTTTAACATTTTATTTATTTATTTATTTACCTCTTTATTTGCGAAGGAGAGAGAGAGAGCATGAGGAGGGGGAGGACCAGAGGAAGAGGAGCAAGCAGACTCTGTGCTCAGCATGGAGTCTGATGCAGGGCTTGATCCCAGGACGCTGAGATCATGAGCTGAGCTGAAACCAAGAATGGGATGCTCAAGCAATGGAAGCACCCAGGAACCCCATGGTTAAGAGTTTCTTTTGATTCTTTCCAGAATTCCTTTCTGAAATTGTTTCATGCTTATATAAGCATATTTATAATAGTCATCTATTTTATGCACAAACTATTGATATATGTAATTTATAATTATAACATAATTATATATATCACATATATAATTTATACCATGAAAGTGATTATCCTATACTCAACATTCTGCCCAGGGCTTTTGACATTTAATAACAGAACTTTCAAACCTTTATTTTATATCTCATTTTTTGAATAGCTACATATTATTTTTTCATATCTTTTTAAATGCACCCTATATTTATTCATTTTTAAATTCAAAGAATGGTTCAAAAATGATGTAACCGAGTCTCTTGTAATCATCTACAAACCATCATTTGTTTCCAGTTTTTTGCTACTATCAAAAAATGCTATAATGAGCATTCTCGTAGAGACCTTTGTAAAGGGTTGTCAATACTTCTGTAGGGTCAATTTCTTGTAGCAAGATTACTAAATAAAAAGACTGTGCCTTTTAAAATGCAATCTTTGCTGACAAATCACATTCTAATTAGGCACAAATGCACCCTTCCCAGTTAGAGTGCTTCTGCTCTCATCCTCCTCACTAATGTGTAAGGACAGAGAATCTGAAAGAAATAAATAATGAAATTGACATCTGATCTCAGCCTTGTTCAGTTTCCCAAACCGTGCTTGTCTCTATAGCGTTAGCATTATGATTCAAAGAAAGCCTCATTGATGCCTATGTTTTACAGACATGTGCAGCCTATTCAATTCTATTGAATCTGGGACTCTATTGGATTTCTACAATAACCAATGAAACTTGAAATCAAAGTGATTAATTGAATTGCCTAAGGACATGTGCCTGCCCTACCCTCCGCTACCATGACCCTACCCTTGGCTGTTTCCCTATTCAAGACTCACCCTCTGACAATCCATGTGATCCTAACTGCAAAACTTTCTTACCCAGTTTCTGATTTGTAAAATGCGGAGGGGGAGAAAAGGAGATTGAATTAGATGAAGTTGATGGTAACTTGCAGTTTCATTTTTTTATTCTATTCATTTAGGGCAGGAATGAAGAAGTGGAATATTATTTTTAAGTACTATCAGCAGTGAGTATTATTGGGTTGTGAACTGTGTGTGTGCACGTGTGCACGCTCTTATTCACACCCATGCATATATATAGACAGAGAAGGGCGGGGGGAGAAAGGGAAGAGAATTCAAGCCCTTATAAGTGTTTTTAAAAGAAACATACCTAGCCAGGTATTCTATTTGGTTGCAATGCAAGAGGCTTCTAACTAGGGGACCCTTCGCTATCATGGATTTTCGTTACTTGCACTCCCCTTGCAGGATTTAGAGTCAAAATATCCAGCTACAACTGTGAAGAACTCTATTATAAACTCAAGGGTTCCTTCAGTGATGTAGAAGCAAACAGGATTCTCTGTTAAGCTGATCAGACAGAAAACATTTTTAAAAATTGCAATAGCTAAAAATTAGTAAGAGTTACTGATTTTGCCCTAGTGTTTTGACTTCTTTAAAGTTTGCTCTCCCTGTGTGTCCTCATTGGTTTGGCTCTTGTTGAAGTGAGATGTTTTCCTATTTTTCCATCTTCTTTCATGTTTATAAAAAGAATGTGAGACCATGCTGACTCTGGACCAGAGTCTCCACTGAATCATTACTGCACTGGGTGACTTTCAGTTTGGGCTCCTGAATATTTCTGTTTCTTTGTGTGTAACTGAGGATGAAGAAAACTGTAAATACCACACCTATTGTAGCTTCCTTGTAGACAAAATGATGATGTGAGAAAAACATTTAATCCTAAACACATGGCTACTCACTGCTGTCTTATTTAGCTCTTATGGAGCTGAGAGGGGTTATAATCAAGCATAAAGGACCTGGTTTTGGAATTGTATCTATTACTTCCTTAAGCTCAAAAAAAATAAATAAAAGGTCTAATAATATCCATTTTGATGTTGATTCTTATTTTTACTAAATAAGAGTGAAGTCGAGTGCTTGCATTCTGTGAACTGTGCTTGGGTACTCTGAGATCATTAGTCAGCACATTTTTATCCTCACAGTCTGGCTTCTACATCCTCGCCTTTCACTCTTGTTTCCTTTTCCTTCTTTGAACAGCTTCTCTGAAAGCTGAAACTTATTCAGGGCTTCATCAAGTTATCCACATTATAAAGCATCTTTTTAAACCATCTTCTTCATTCCAACTAGATTTAGTTTCCAGATATATGTGCATTCAGTCATGTCTTCTTGTCTAGTTTCATACCAGTTTTTCTTTGTTTTCTGCTATATAAGCCCATACTCTTAATTGTGACTATCAAAATTCTTCAGTTTCACTCCAAATTCACTTTTATATCATTTTCAAAATTACTTCTTAGAGTCAAAACCCTCAGTAATTTTCTTGATTTTTTTGAAGATTTTACCTATTTATTTGGGGTGTGGGGGGAGGCAGAGGGAGCTGCAGGCCAGGGGAGAGGAAGAAGCAGTCTCCCCTCTGAGCAGACAGTCAGATCCCAGGACCCTGGGATCATGACCCGAGCTGAAGACAGAGCTTAACTGACTGAGCCACCCAGGCACCCCACCTTGATTCTTTTTTTTTTTTTTTAATAAAAAGGAAGAGAATGAACATTTATTAAAATTTAAACAAATGGACAAAAAAACTTTAGCAGCAAAAGAATTTAATTTCTTTTGGCTAAGGTATATGTCTAATGTTTTTCTTTAGGATGCTCTACAACTTCTTCAAATCTAATACAAGCGAGTAAGGGATAGAACTTGCATTTCCTCAGTGAATTCCTTCCAAACATTAGTTCTATCTGACCAAGATGGATTTGTTCTCTTTGCAAAATGGAACAACCACATTATGCCCATTCATTAAAAGGTTGACTTCTAATAGGCTTGGCCAGACGTGGGGGCTTGCCTAGCTTAGGTAATAACACACTGTTCATTTCTTCAACCAGTAGTTATCATTTCAAAGGCAATTCATCGTTTTAAATAATGAGGTAACTCTTGGTGAGAATCACAAAAGCAATTCTTGCCAGCTGGCATTTGTCAGTGAGTAATATATCACCAAAGGGATTGGACGCTTTTGATGGGTGAAGCTAATACATCATCCAGATGAAATGCTGTGATGATATATAGAAGATCAGGATGTCCAAGAAAGGGATGGGATCTTTTCCTTTTTCAGATGGAAAAAAGAAGGGAAAGAGCAGGAGAAGCTCTTAAATTTATAAAAGTAACAAAAACCCCTGTGGATCTTTAAATTACAGCTGTGTTATTTGTGAAGTGTAATGATGGTGGTCAAAGGAAGGAGGCAATTTTTCTTCAAAAAGAATAAAAGAAGTATCTTTCCAATTATAAAGCATTATAAAGTGGATTTCCTTAATAAGCCAACTGTACATCAAGCCTGACTCCCTGCAAAGTTACCAAGCAGTGTCAGGCCTTACCTTGGTTTTAAGCAAATAAAACTGCATAGAAGTGTAGCTCCTTTTTAAAAGGAGGAATTCTTTCACTCCGGGTGGATGGATGGGGAGGGGTTGCTCTTACCGGCCAAGTGTGTTTCTAACTTAATAATAAATGAGGTCTCCAGTTGCCATGGCAATGTAAGAGTATAATTTGTCCCTGTATGAAATTTAATAAAGCTAGCTTTTACATGAACAACAGCATTTCAGAATAACATGCAAATGTTATTTAAGAAAAAAAAATAATTTTGTTTGGCTTTTCAAAACTTCAGATTATAGCAAACTGTGTGCATGTGCTTGCACACACAAGTGTGCGAAATGTCAGCCTTCTGAAAGAAAAAACTAACTGATTCATTCATTCATTCATTCATTGGTCAATAACAAAGAGACTGTAGTTTGAGACAAAGCAAATTATGGCAAAACCTAGGCGAGTCTGGAGAACTGAGGAGAACATCTTTTCTATAGGAAAGGAGGAGGTTGGGAGGAGGTGTTGTGACTAAAATTCACTGGAGGAAACTGAGAGTTCCAAGTGGTGGGGGTTTCTCATTGGTGGAGGCTTCTCACAGGCATGGACAATGTGCTATGACTGGGCTGAGAGAAATCTCCCTACTTCCTGCTGGACTGTGTAAGACGTATGTGCATGAGACTCCTCCCAACTTCAATTTTGAGTCAGGTTTTCTTAACACATCTTCAAACTAAACACACACGCAGGCAACAACTCTGAACCACTTCAACCTTAAAGGTTCTTGGGTTCTTGAGAGCACACTCCGGGGCCTACATCTTTGCTAATATGTAGCTTAGGTTTGAAGTGCTCAGTGCAATCATGCTGTTACTGGAAATATAGGCTACAGATATCAATAATCTTATTTTTATTTATTTGACAGACAGATCACAAGCAGGCAGAGAGGCAGGCAGAGAGAGAAGGGAGGAAGCAGGCTCCCTGGTGAGCAGAGAGCCCGATGTGGGGCTCGATCCCAGGACGCTGGGATCATGACCTGAGCCGAAGGCAGAGGCTTTAACCCACTGAGCCACCCAGGCGCCCCCAGATATCAATAATCTAAGACAGCAGCTAGCTTCTACACAGAGGATTGATAAGACCTCAGGTAAAATAACCCACAGTTCCTGTGGGTGGTTGTGGGTTTTCACTGCTCTTCTGTTCTAAATATTATGCCTGATTACTAAAAAGTATGAACATTGTGTTTGAACCAACGACAGCTGCTTGATGCAACAACAAGTTGGCCACCATCTTGGGGGATCTGAACATCAAAAAGGCCAGGAAACTAGTCCAAGAAACTGACCAAACCCTGGAGAGAGACTCCATAATGAAATAGCGAGCTTCAAAAACAGGCACATTTATTATGAGTATAGAATATGGTTATTCAAGAGGTCAAAAAAGAAATTTAGTCTGAAGAAAAATGTAGAAAATAGTAAGATCATTTGTTCCCCTTCCCTCTGTATTTCATATCTGTCCATTTTCTTGAAAGTGCAGTAACAACCCCAATGAAAATATTTATTGAGCCCTGTCACTTGCCCGACCCTTTACTTGGTGCTATGAATAAAAGATAGGTCTTTCCATCAAAGAGCTTTCAATTGAGGGGAAAGTGGGTATTGGAGCAGAAAGGAGAAAGGTAAAAAAGCACAAAACAGAATGAGATAAGGCAGAGAAAGGAGTTGGTTAGTGCATACAGCACAAGTTTCCTAAAGGAAATTATTAGAATCCTGCTCCTTGGAAGCTGGGTTATCGTCTTATACAGGTCCATATTACTGGTGCATACATAGCAAAGTAACTTGCATTGGATGACACTAAATGTATAAATGAAGTAGTAAGTGAAAAAAGTCAATGAATATATAAAAGCACAAATTAGAAATGACTTTTGTTGAATGTCAAATTTTGTGCAATATATGAGTTTCTCTTCTTACACCAAAAGAGCTTATTAGACAGGGGAGGAATGTTCTAGAAGACCCTGGTAGAATCTTGCCTTTATGTGTCAATGTGAATTTGGCCATTTTCCATGAGTCATGGGTTTCCTTTATTTATAACCATGGAATTTACAGTTTTAACTAGAAATTTGCAGTTTTAACAGAACAATAAGACTTAGACCATATGGTCTGCACCACATTGTTTGTGAAATATAACAAAAGAGAAAGATAATGAAACCTTCTAAGGTCTTTAAATTTCACATTTTGTTATGAGAACATTTGCATGATTATTTCTTTGTAAAATCTTTGTAAGAGAATAAAGTAAGGCCACCTTTCAGTGAGCCAAATGAGAAGGAAAAGTTGTCATTGGATGTCATCACTGTTAATTATCTTGACTATGGAAGAGGGAGGGAGGTCAGTTATAGGAGACAAAGTGACCAGGTGGTATCAATGCATGTTGACCATTGGATATATAGATATACATATATTTATTTATTTCTATTTAAACTTGAGGAAAGAGACCTCTAGAGTAACAGGACTGAACAATCAGTGTTGGTAATATCAGATAATATCTGATTAATAAACTGTTTTCAATAGAAAATAAAGGGATAATGTTGATAACCCTTTTGTATGGTGTCTTATTTGGAATTCTAAAAAAATTCATTCATTGCTTTATAAAAAGAACTTATCAAACAGCTTAGAGCCTTAAAAGAGAGAGGGAGGTCTCCTGGGTCTTAATGGAAAACTCCTCTACATAGTATGCTGTGAAAGGAAACAAAGGAATTGGGGTGGTTGGAGGGAAGAGGTTCTACCAAAGGAAAGAGTAAGAGCAGAGATATGGAAGCAGGGAATGTGTCTTGTGTTGAGAAAAAGAAATCACAGAGCACTGTCCACTTCATCTAATGTCTGATGCTCAGATGTTACTTTATGTAACAAACACCGGGGATCTTACTGAAAATGAAAATTTCTAAACTCTAGATAAGAGATTCTCTATAGAGGGTCTAGGTAGAGTCCAGGAAACTGCACTTTTAACAAGTATCTTTTTTTTAACGTTTTTTTTTTAACATTTTGAGAACAACTTAACTTGAAAAGTTCAATGTAGAGCTCCTTTTGAATACCTATTTATGTTAAACACAGAGTGTGTGTGACAGCAGCTGCAACCTGCATGTATGTGTCAAGCAGGTAATGCACAAATGCGAAACATGCCAGAAATGTGACAAGGGGATGTCTGAGAACAGTGTAGTCAAAAGCTTTGGATTCTGGTTAGAGAATCAACAGTCACATAATTCCAGCCAATTGTTGACATGTTATGATCCATTTCCTCATTTAAATGATTGTGTGTGAACCAAACTGACATGTGAATCGACGTGAGATGGTCCATGAAAGGCTTGTTTTTCCATCTAGAGTTTAGGTTTAGGTGAATTTGACGGAAAGGGAAGAGAGGAAGTTGCAGAAATTGACTGACTCTGAATGCATGAGACTGCAGGACTCCATGTTAATACCTTGATTTGTAGGCAGGGGAGAGGCACTGAAGGCTTGTGAGCTGAAGAATGACATATACAGTAGAGTTCCTAATGTGATCATTGGAGCTCCAATTAAGGGGACAATTTGTTGTAATGCACTGGGCACTGGGTTTAGTGACAAAACCTCCTGTTTGTGTCCCAGTTGGACCACTTATTTCTTGATTTAATGAAGGAATGCTACTTGATTTCTTTGAGCTTTGTTTCCCTTTTCTGTAAAATAAGCAAAATAGGTTTAGTATGAGGATCAAACAGTCCATGGTAAGGGATGTATGGCTTGTTAAAAGATATTCAAATATATATTTTCCTTTAGTTTTATGTCAAAAGGAAGAGAGAACAGAATCTCCGAAATGCACTGGAACCCTACTGTAATGGTCCAAGGAAGAAAGGATAGAATTAATATTTGCATAATGACTGGGCTGATGGTATAATTAGGAGACTAAGGAGGATGAGCAAACTCCTCTGGGAATCCTCCTGCTCTATTATACATTGGTGACAGAAGAAAATACACAGAAGACAAACTAGAACTACAAATGAGCATCTGCTGTACCATCTGGGCGGTGCTGTAGTGGTTGGGAGAAAAGAATCACCAATGCCCAGATTCAGGCTACCATGGGTCTCTCTACTATCAAAGCTTCTAAGCTCAGAGGTTCGGAACTTGGCCTGTGGATTCAAATAGACCTAGATGAGGATCTTGACTCTACCATGTATTAGCTTAGCTAGGTTCCTGAAACTCTAAGACTCAGGGTGTGCATCTGTAAAATAGGAAGGATCATAAAACCTGTTTTTCAACAGAGCTGTGAACATTAATGAAAATGGTACATGAAAAACATGGAGCAAAATGCCTGTCCTAGAAAGTACTAAAAGAAATAGTCATTGTTATTGACATTGGCCAACTTGTTCTTCCTGTTCTTGCCTGCATGATTTGAAAACAAAATCTGTACACACTACACACACACACACACACACACACACACACACACCACTCTCTTACTCACACGCACACCAGCCATGTGATGCTAGTTTGGATACTTTGGAGGAATCTAGAAACTGGGGCAGTTCATTTGTAAGTTTAGAGACCACCACAGCCATGGAGTTAAATAAAGAATGTTGAACATAGATTTTTAAACAAATCTTGGTTCTCATAGAAACCTCAAAATCAGAGTAGAGATATGTTTTTAAAAGCATAAACCTATGTGGCTAGAGAAAACAAAACAGGAAGCAGCAGTAACAAAATACTAAAATCCTGGGAGCCAGGAAGCAGACGGACAAGTAGTAACTGACTCAGCAGAGAGAACAACAACACAAAACAGTGCAAATGATTCCAGCAGCAGTGAGATTGGAAAATTCCATACACAATCAAGCTGAGTTTTCCATCATAAGCCCATTAGAGTTTAGAGATTGTAGCCCTAGTACTTCTGAGGAAAGAGGGTTGGAGGGAGGAGGGAGGAGGTGTGGTCAAAAGTCCCCACAAGAAGCAATTAGATGCTCAGATTCTCTTTCTCTGTCCAGTGCTTCCAGATCGTTGCTATTTTCTCAACTAGATGGAAGTCTGAAGTCTTGTCCTCTAGCGAGAATGATCATTAAAGTTTGGACTCTGGGCACCTGGGTGGGTCAGTCAGTTAAGCAGCTGACTCTGGATTTCAGTTTAGGTTGTGATCTCAGGGTCCTGGGATCAAGCCTTGTGTCAGGTTCTATGCTCAGCAGGGAATCTGCTTGAGTTTCTCTCTCCCTCCTCCTCCACCCCTCACCTCTGCATGCATACACATGCACACACGCATGCAGATGTGTGCTCTCTTTCTCTCTCAAATTAATAGATAAACATTTTTATTTTTACTTATTTATTTATTTTTAGATTTTATTTATCTGTTTGTCAGAGAGAGAGCACAAGCAGGGGGAGCAGAAGGCAGAGGGAGAAGCAGGCTTCTCTCTGAGCAAGGAGCCAGATGTGGGACTCGATTCCAGGACCCCAGGATCATGATCTGAGCCAAAGACAGATGCTTAACTGACTGTGCCACCCAGGTGTCCATAAATAAATATTTTTAAAAAGTTTTTTAAAGTCACCAGTAAATTGGAGATAGGAGATAATCCTTTTTGAAGGATTCAAATAGAAATAATCATGGTGTATCCCCACCACAACTCCAAGGTTTCAAGTATTCCCATCCTAATAGGCAGAGGGCTTCCTCTTCCCATTGCTGTCACACACTCACTCACCTTCTGTCTTGTGATGCTCAAAGTGAACCCATGTATACCCACACTGTGAGGGTGGGCCATCCCGGCATGTACCTGGCAGGATATCAGGATGAGAGGCACAATATAGCAGAAAGCAGAACAAAGGTAATGCATATGTTCCTGCCACAGTGGGAACACACATCATCAACCAGAAGATGACAGTGATAAAGTATATCCTGGCATAGAGCACTGCCCAGATTTCTAGCACACTGAGGGGGACTGGGTAAGAAGTGAAAGAGAAAGGGATATCCATGTTTCTCTACTCTATACCTTCCCACCACCTGACTCTTTGGTCACTAAAAGACAGCTGAGAACAGACGGATCCCTGCAGGGGATGGCCATATTTTGACCTCAAGCCAGTTTACTGGTGAGTGGCCAGATCCTGGTTAGAATAATTTGTTTTTGAATCAGCCATTGTCCTTGTTTTCTGAAGAAGATATAAATGACAAGGCATAGCCATTTAGATGCATGCTGGGTCACCTAGAATTTTGTGGTCAAGAACTAAAGGGTTTCCATTTTTGGATTAGATACTATCTGGATATGCCAATAGGAAACAGAGTTATCTCACAACTCCAAGAGTTCTGGAAGGTAAGGGGACATCCATAATTAACTAACCAATACTCCCTTCTCAAGGTTGAGGCTAGCAGATGACTCTGAAGTCTTAGGAAACAGTTGACTAATTTTACCCTGTGACTACCCTATTAGACGGAATTTCATACTATTCTAATCCCAGAAAGATGGTGTACATGTCTAGTGTCTCTTTTCTCTGTCTTCTTGATTGTCCATGCCTCCATTAATATTCCTTCTCTAAAAGCACTTAGTTGTCATTTTTTTTTGGGGGAGGATCTTCTACAGCCTAGAATTTTTTTACAGAGTTGTACGGATCAATTCATACATTTGATCTATCAATCTAAAAGCCATAACAAAGTGTTTTGAGAAGGATGGCATTTGGGGGAGGTCCTCCTAGTGGTTCTGTTGGTTTACATGGTCTCCTATGAGGACCTCCTTCAGTGGGAGGGATGTGGAGTCATACTGGTCCCATGCTTATATTCTTTTTACTAACATTTTCAGTGCGCTAGCAATATTGTACTGTCCCAATAGCAGGAGGAATGCCAGGGAAGTTGTTCATTTGTTTGGTCCTATTTGGATAAGTGTTTCTAACTAAGGCTTGTATTATGGATCCAGTATTACCCACTAGAGCTCTGAAGTTTCAATTTTATTAGGAGTGCTTGTTCAACCTTCTCCTCAGTGAAGCCATCTCCTCTTGGACATCTCCCTTCAAGACTGTCATAAACAATCACGAGATACTATCTCAGAAGAACTTTAGGGCCTCAGAGGAATAATTACCAGGGCCTGTGATGAGCTGCCATTCCAATGTTTGAAGATAACTAGCCAAAACACCATAAGCAGACCTTTCCCAACCCAAGGATGGGTCCTATATCTCAAGAACCTTGAGTTCACTTTCAGAAGGTCATGGTGGCTACTAGGCCTGATATTGTTTGCTCAATGGATTTTCTAGCAAACAAGGGTGAATCATTATAGCATACACATGAGGAATATGCTAGAGTTTATTAAGGAAAACACATAAGCAAGTATGTGATTCACCATTGCCCATTTCATTCCAGATTGCCACACAGGGATATGTCTAGTAAGATCAAACATCAAACTCTGAGATATAGACCTCAACTCTTGGGCTGAAGAATGTTAAACTATATGATTGGAAAACCAATACCCTTACTCTGAGATCAAGGCCTGGGATCCAATAGCAATAGAACAAACAACCTTGACCTTGTTCTGCCACTTCATCATTTGTTGATAGGGACAATACAAGTTAGTTCCCTGGCCTAATAAGGGGGCTGAGGCTGAAGCCTCAAGGATATAGCAAAATAAAATGGCAGAAAGGTTCCCCCTTCCAGCCCTCTCCATTTTCTCTGTCTCAGCATTCATGGTTGGGGGCACACCAACTCTTTCCCTGCATGACCAAGGTGTCCAAAGTCTCAGGAGAGGGGATACATGTTGTGTCAAATCAATAGCCTCTGGTCTTAATCTATTGCAGGATCAATTGCTTTAAGCAGTCACTGTTAGTCAGTTATCATGAAATTACAAAGGAACCAAAAGGCCAGCCTGCAGGGGATCAGTCAAATTAATTCTCACCTCTCATTGATATGCCATCTCAATCTCAACATGTCCAAAAAAGAAATTTTTTTTTAAAGATTTTATTTATTTATTTGACAGACAGATCACTAGTAGGCGGAGAGGCAGGCAGAGAGAGAAGGGAGGAAGCAGGCTCCCTGCCAAGCAGAAAGCCCGATGCAGGGCTCTATCCCAGGACGCTGGGACCATGACCTGAGCCGAAGGCAGCGGCTTTAACCCACTGAGCCACCCAGGCACCCCGCAAAAAAGAAATTTTAAACTCTCTCCACCAAAGCCCAACTTCTCTATAGTCTTCCTCATTTTAGTTATTCATAATTCTATCCTTCCAGAAAGGTTGCAGTCACCTTTGACTTCTGTTTCTCTCACCATTTCACATCCAATCCAATGGTGACTGTTGTGGACTCCCCTTTTAAAATATATCCAGAAATCAAGTACTGCTCACTGGTCCCATCATTGTCTGACCCACCCTCATATCTCCCCTGGTATGTCAGTTTGTAAGGGAAGCCACAACAAAGCACCACAAGCTGAGTGGCTTAAGCAACAGAGATTCATTGTCTCCCAGTTCCAAAGGCAATCAGTGTGAGATCAAGGTGTCAGGGTGGTTGGTTTCTTCTGAAAGCTGTGAGGAAGCATCTGTTCCATGCCTCTCTCCTAGGTTCTGGGGCCTACAGGCATTTTTTTGGCTTATAGAGACACCACCCTATCTCTCTGTCTTTATCTTCACATGCACTCTCCCTTAGCACACGCTTGTATCCAAGTAACCCCTTTTTATAAAGACACGGTCATATTGGATTAGGGCCCACCTTCATGACCTCATTTGTCCTTGACTACCTCTGCAAATTCCCTTTTTTTCCAAATAAGGCCACATTCTGAGATACTGGGAGTTAACGATTTCAATATATTTTTGAAAGATACAGTTTCATCCCTAACGCCTGGACAACTCCAACAGCCTCTTAACTGGTCTCCGTACTTCCACTCTTCCACTCTTCTCCTTATTCTCAACTCCGCAGATAAAGAGAAGCATACTTTGGAATGCAGTAACCCTGCATGCCTCTGAGGAAAGTTCTTCAAAAGCCAAGTCCTTATGGTATTCTCTCGTGTCCTTTGTGATCTGCTGAGAAAATCACACGGTCTATGGTCCACTGTTCACCTAGTATAAAAGTTGAAAATCTCAACTAACAAAGGAATGATTCACATTTTGTCCCTCTAAACAAACCCTGTCATCAATTTATTGTTGTTTAACACAGATCAAGAGTCATCAAGCCATAGGCTGCAGGCCAAACCGTGCCCCTCACCTATTCTTGTAAATAAGCTTTGATTGGGGCATAGCAGTGCTCACTTGTTTACATATTGTCCCTGGCTGCTTTCAGCTCTAATGACAAAGTTGAATAGTTAAAACAGATCTGAAGGCTCCCAAAGCCTGAAAGAATGACTAACTAGTCCTTGATGAAAAAAGCTTGTTGGCCCCTGGCACAGATGTTCAAAGTTTTAGTGCTCTGTACAAGCTACAACAATCCATTTCTAAATCCTAATATTACTGAACAAATACCAGGGGCCTCTTTCCAAATTGTACTCTTCACCTTCTCATCTGAAGTGTGTCGCCTTGTGACTTTCTTCTGCATGGCTGAGCATTGTGAGGTCTCACTTTCCCTACGTAATTATGCGTCCCTTGGCCTTGTCTTCTGATGACCACAGCCTAAATCCTGAAGGGATTCTTAAGTATATTTATGACAAATAAGGCCTATAATTCTGAAGTGTTAAGAAATTGAGGTGGGATGATCTCTAGTCCTTGGTTGGTGACCTCTTTTTCCTTTTTTCAGTGTGGTTCTTAAAAAAAGCCAAGTCTTACTTTTAAAATCGTGTGTGTTAGATCTCTCTCTCTCTCTCTTTCCAACAATGGAGTTGGTCTCTGGAAAAATACCTCACTGGTATTATCTTCTATTAATCTTTTCCTTCCTCAATTCCCTTCAGGCATAATGTCCGTCTTCCTCCTTGTGGAGCTTACCAGACGTGCTCCCATTTCATGACTGTGTCCTTGCCACATTTTCCACTCGCATCCCCCAAATATACATGTGGCTTGCTCCCTACCTCCTTCAAATATTTACTCAAACACTGACTTCTCTAAAAGACTTCTTTGACCACACTTAAAAGTGTAATTCCCAAACCTGTCACTCCCGAACCTGTTTTACTTCATGTCATAGAACTTATCACTATATAACCCACTATATTACTTGCTTAATAACTTTGTTACTATCTTCCTTTCTGGAGTATGAGCTACACAATTTCATATATACATATGTTAGATTATATAATAGATATATAACATAGATATAATATCTATCTATCTTTCTATCTATAGATGTCATTTCTGGTGTTCTCTCATGTCCTGTGTAATCTGTTGAGGAAATCACATGGTCTAAGGTCTACTCTTTACCTAGTATAAAAGTTGAAAATCTCAACTAACAAAGGAATGATTCATGTTTCGTCCCTCTAAACAAACACTGCCATCAATTTGTAGTTGTTTAACATAGATCAAGAATCATCAAATATATATATATATGTATATGTATCTATATATAATATCTATATAATAATAGATATTACAGATAGATAGATAGATAGAAAGAATAGAATACTCAGTAAGTATGATGACTGACCTATAGGAGGCACAGGAAATACAACTCAGTATATACAACACTCAGTAAATACAACTGGTAGAAATTAGAACACAACCGACCCCACAAACAGTACAACTCCAAACCAATAGATTCAGCGTTGGGGTGAAGGTATGGCAAGACTTACAAATCTGCTGGCATCAATCATTTATAAAGGGAACAATACTTACTGGGTGCCTGTTATATGCTTGGCTCTGTTTTATAAAATAGGGGGTGAACACCCTGCTTTTTTCTCCTCCACACCAGTCCCTGACTATATAACACGTACATATTTACTTGCTTATTTATCATCTGCTTCCCCACCATTTCGGCAGGCACTCTGTGAAATCTGTTTCACTCTGTGAAAACTGTTATATCACCTCTTTTGCTCAATGCTGTATTTCCGGTTTTTGGAAAACACCTGCACACAGTAGCATAAGTTCAGAAGGTAACTGAACTGGTGTGATTTGATTTTGAGTCCCACCCACATGTGTCCTTCTGTTCTCTCCCAGACTATCAACACTACTTCCTTTACTAGTTCCTGCCTTCTGAATCTGAGGTTTTGATTGTTTAGCATTTTGTTGAGGTGGAAAATCTTCACCCTTTGATATTTGCCACATTATTTTTTATAGCAGCAAATATAATTTAGAGATAAACTATTAAATCCAGTGTTCTTTTCAAACTTGATAATAGCGGTTTGCTCAAATAGAAGACAGGAGTGTAATGTAGCAGCACTGATTTTCTTACGTGAATTATAACTGGCTCTCAATGTTAGAGAGAAAGGCAACAGAGCACTCTTTATTAAGTGCCCACTGTGAGTCACTCACATCACATAATTGAATTGTTACCTTGCATAACAGCCCTTTGAGTTAAATTCTACGACCACTACTTTACACTTGAGAAACTGAGGCTCTTGGAGAGGAAATCCCTGCTCCAAAATCATAGCTGGTGGCTGGCAGAGCTGTGTTTGCACCAAGGGACTCCTGGCTCTTGTCCTTTCTATCATTTTGTTCTCCACTTCAAAGTTACAAAAGCATTTTAAACCTCCACGAATGTGTGTGAATAAAGAGAGGTTTATTATCTCTAATAACAAGAGGCTCTATGTGGCTTTTAGGAAACAAAACTGGAGTGTCAAAATCAAAGAACAGTAAGAAAAGAATAATCACAACCAAGAATACATTAACATGAAGTCACATGCACCTACTGGTCTACCCAAGGAGTGAAATGCTTGCCAACTGTGAGAAGCTGAGAAAGAGAACAATGGTAGCTCTTGTATTTTAGGACTGTGTTTCTCAGACTTCCATAATGTATAAATCCCTTTAAAAGAGGGAAAAAAATCACTCTCTGACCTCTGGTGTTTACATGAATCTTCTTTACTGCAGTGTTCCCTCACTACACTGAAAGTTTCATGTTTATTGATCTTATGCAACTGAACATAATTTAAAATGTTGAAAACCACAAAACTGTAAAAACAAAATTTGGTATCAATACTTACTTAATGTAGTTCGCGATGCTGCTTGATTATAGTAAATGTCTATTCTCGATATGAATATAGTTCTGGTGTACGGAGTGCAGGAGTTCTTAGTTTGGCCTGAGTATAGTACCCAGGGCTCTGTAATTACATAATTATCCCTTGACTTTTCTCTTTTGGAAATATTGCATAATCTTTGCATGGTGGTTGATTTTCATTAGGGAAAATACAATAATCCTCACCAAGTCCTCTTCTGTTTTTATTGATGTTGTTTGGTTCAGTTTTTGTCTGAAGACAATTAAAATAATACTAATTGGCACTCATTTTGCCATAAATGTGTTTGAAAATAGACACTGAATAGGCTAGCACCAGGTCATAAGAGGACTGTGTAGGCAATCCTAATTATGCTTATGCTTATTTTTAAAATTAATATAATAAAAATGCAAGAAATTTAAAGTTATTGTAGAAAGCTAAAATGTTCTCAAGACTATGAGTGCACAACCATCCCTATCAGACCCCTTCCTGTTCTGAATGTCAAGCCAGTTTACAAAATACCACAATGGGCTATTCCAGTTCAGTGTCCTATGGACTAGCTGCCCCATCATGTAGCAGAATAAATTAATATGAATACAGTTAGAAGAGATTCTGTTACTTCACATCCAATGTCATTTGAGCCGGAAAGCACCCTAAAATGTGAGCATTGACATTCACACATATGCCTCCAATCCATATTTATGTCTTTCCGTTGTCTGCAAAACCACTTCCCAGTAATATTAATGAACATCAATCACAGAGCAAAATGGGACCTTTACAGTTGCAGTGACTGGACGTATTGATTGCTTGGTCATAAAAGAGGCTGAGACGCTAGCTGGCTGTACTCACTGGAGTCACAGGGAAGAAGGGGGTCTCACTGAGGGTGCTCATCACTTTCCTCATGGGCAATGGATAGTGTCCAAGTAAGTACAGTGAGCAGTGGCTTTAAAAACTAGATAAGGCACAATTCCTTAAGGATGTTCTCAAGCTCAGTCAGGGGCTCCAGAAAGATGGAACGTAGAATGCAGTTTTCTCCACTTTGTACAGACAGAGGAAGGAAGGCAGGACAGAAGGCATGAAAGGACAAGAAGATAAATGGCAGAAAGGTAGGGAAAAGGACATTCAGATGAAACATAAAGTGACTCATGTCGATAAGACACCAAGACGAAAGTCTTGTTCCAACATAAATATAATTTATTAAGAGAAGAAGGTTAATTTTGTGATTCAGAGCTCAGGCTGCAAAAATGGAGGGAATTGGATTAAAATCGTTGGCTTGGTCAGATGCTAGCCACATGACTTTGGAAAAAGTGCTTCACCTAAAAAAATGACAATAGGAATAGTATTCTCCTAATAAGACTTTATAAAGCAACCATCTATCTCTTGGCTACTTCTTTTGGAGGAAATATTTGCACACCTGGATAGTGTGTTTACTTACAAGAAATAAAGAACAGAAATAAAAAATGTAGTTGAGGGTTTTGGAGGGGAGGGGGACGGGGGATTGAGTGAGCCTAGTGGTGAGTATTAAGGAGGGCATGTATTGCAGGGAGCACTGGGTGTGGTGCATCAACAATGAATTCTAGAACACTGAAAAAAAAAAGAAAAAAAAGAAGAAGAAGAAGAAACGTAGTTGGTATGCCAAGAATGGAGGGGGCATTTCTAAAATGATCTCTCACTTTCTCTATCTTCCTGAAGGAAGGGGACACAAACTTAGAACCCTTCCTAAGGAAGTTTGCCAAGATTAAGGCCCTATCAGGAATTGGCTAAGGGAGCTAGCTAGATGGGAAGGTATGAAGGCTGAGGTCCTTTGCAGAAAACAAAGCTGAGAAACCAAAAGTGGGGATAAGGTCAACAGCAAGAACATCCTTGATTCTTTTACATCAGTCACCAACCACCCTCTCAACTTCTATTCCTAGTCTTCAATGTCCCAACCTTCATTTCTGTCTTTATATAATTTGAGAAAAAGGAGCATGGAAACAAAAAGAAGGCTCTTTTGAGAAGTTTGTCAAGGATTCTAATGTATTTGGCATCTTTGTTTGGTTCCCCTAGAAGGTGACCTTGATTGGTAGAAGGGGTCAAATACAAGTGATTGATATCAAAATTTCAGAAAACTCAAGTAGTGGGACGTGGAAGTTAAACAGAGAAAGGGAGGAAGGAAGTCAGGAAAGGATGCATTATAAGCTGCTACCACTGTGAGTGAGCAGAGCTGAAACCCCTCAAGGAACCGTGACAGCTGGCATAAGACTGTCATCAGACTCATGTCAACCAAGGCACAAGGGAGCTTGGGGTACTATGCACAGGAGTCCATCATTAGGTACAGAAAGCACTCAGGAAGGGGGCGCATAATTCACTGGTGCTTCTGATCTGCTACTTAAGCAAATAAAGTGAGCTCCAAAGGGTGAAGTCAGGCATTAGGCAAGAAAGGACACTGGCAGTGGAACATTTGGGCTGGTGTGCAATGAAATTGTAAGGGGGAAAAAACACGAGCAGACACCCAAAATATCTATGGAATAGTCAGATCCACTTGTACCCCAGGTTAAGTTGACTAAGTCCTATAACTAATTCTTTAAGGCAATAGCCATTCAAAATTACTTTAAAAAATAAACTTGTAAAACCAAAGGAAAGATGGACAGACAAATTTTATTCCCCTTTACAGGTTAACTGATACTCATAATTTGCTTTCTTTACCACCCATTCTAAATTCTCCTCACCCTTAGTTGACTTGTCCTGTGGGGTATGACAGATATATTGATAGATGTTGGTAGACCATGGTTGTTGAAAATTCCCATTTATAGATATTACTAAGGATGGAAGCATGTTCCCCCACCCCTGTGATTCTCCTGAACTTTAGAAATATGTGTCCTTATCCCTATGATGTGGCAGCATGACAACTGGGGTAACTTCCCTGCCAATATAATCACTCATTTCTTGGCATCCTGGTCCACTGGCATAAAGATCCTATCAGCATTCATAATGTTAAGTTTAGTGGGGATATTACCATGTTCCCCAGTAGAAGTGCCCCTCCCCCTGATTACTGGGAATCAGAATATAACTATTAAGGAAAACCTAAAGTTATAGGACAACTTTAGTTTAGTAAAGAACAAAGTCCCACCAGGATCACTAACATGGAGGCTGGGTCTCGATTTCCATGCCTCAGTTCATAGATATGGTGGCTTTACACTTTGCAGAACACAGCACTATCTCATGGTCATTGATTCAAAATTGTCATTTTGAAAGACAATGACTATTCTTGCACTGCCATGCCCATCTGAGAAGACTAGGTGAACCCTTAAGAGGCTATTTTAATGTTATTAAATTAAACTGAGTGATGTGATATTTGGTTGAGCCAATGGATGCCATGCCATTTGCCCATTGCCCTCATTCTTTTATATAAAGTAGACACCACTGTGTGTGGCAATGATGTACAAGATTCCCTCATCATACATCAGATCCTCTGTGAGGATTAGGATTAGCCTTGGTGAGAGCAAGTCCATACTTCCAGGCTAATGGACACCTTCATCTCCATTATCATGCTTCTACTCTGTTCGTGGTACTTTTGTGCAAATGGGGTGGTAAAGGACAGAAGCTTCTTGGTCTCCTTCACCTCCAGTAGACCTGTCATTCTATTCACTGACTCTGTGAAAGTGGGTGCTCTATGTTAGGTATTGACATGAATTAAGATATCCACATATTTTATGTATGCTCCCATGGATTCATCCACATGCTTCTTCTTCAGAATTCTTTGCCTCTGACCTCCCATTGTTACCCATTCCAGGATCCTGGCCAATCAATTATACTATTTCCTCTCACCAGTCGTCTGCAAGTTTTTATCTCATGCCACATCTCCTTTAACATTGATTCAGTGGCTTTCTGCCCAGTGGAAGTATTTCCCTCTCATACTCTGTGTCAGGGACACCCTAGAGTGAGGCTGTAAGGTGACAGGGATCCATTTTTTAAAATATTTTACTTATTTGTTTAAGAGAGAGACAAAGACAGATAGAGCACAACCAGGGGGAGAGGAAAAGGAAGAGGGAGAAGCAGATACCCCACCAAGCCAGGAGCCGAACATGGGGCTCGATCCCAGGACTTAGAGATCATGACCTACGACAAAGGCACACATTTAACCATCTGAGCCACCTAGTCACCCCTGACAGAGATCCATTTCTGATTCATACCAACCTATTAAGCTGAATGAACCAAGTTATATTTTCCCCTGAATCTTCAGCCTAGTATGGAAATGTTCTATGAGAACACAGGAGTCCGCTGAGGGATAAGCACGGGTGTAACAGATAGAGGCACCAAGAAAATCTAGACTACTTTTTGCCTTAACTTGTGCCTTCAGAGCTATAGAGGCCCTTTGCAAAATGTACCTTTGCCATCACACAGGAGACATCTGCTGTGCTCAACTGACTTTATGGCTTTTTGCTTGAGAATTCACAACTCAGGCTATGCAACTCTGGGAGCATAGTCAGTTGATGACCCACTCTAACAGGAGCTACTTTTAAAATGTTGCATAGTTATCTGTGTTGATAGCATGGCCTTACTTTACAATGTTACAGCTATGCACAGACTCTCTCCTATTAGGATGTGGAAGAGACACATATGGTGACCTTATCTACTGTGGATCCTTCTAGTACCATGGGATCTTCTAGGTCATATGGCACAAGGAGCAGAGTTATTTATATTTCAAACTGAACTTGCTATAAAATTCTATTCTGCTTTGAGATAGACTTGGGTTTGCACTGCAAGTATCAATTCTCTTTCATTTGTTCCCACTCTGACAGGGGCCATGAGCCAGCTTAGACCTTGTATATAACTCTTGTATGTAATCTGGCTACTCTCCCTTCTCCAGTGGTTAGTAATTTGAATAGATGCCCAAAGCTTTCTTTGGAAATGGAATGGGAAATCATTGCTGATGTATTTGCCATTCTGTTGCAAGGCCCTCCTCAAGGAATCCTTCAGTTGGTAGAATTTGGATCTGATTGGCTCAATAGGTTATGATTTTCCATTGGGTCTTTAGTTCACTCACACTTAATAATTATTACCAAAGAATACTCTTGAATACTGCATCTCTTTTTTTAAATTAACATATAATGTATTATTTGCCCCAGAGGTACAGGTCTGTGAATCATCAGGCTTACACATTTCACAGTATTCACAATAGCACACACCCTTCCCAATGCCCATAACCCAGCCCATATCCCAACCCCCTCACCCCCCAGCAACCCTGTTTGTTTCCTGAGATTAAGAGTCTCTTACGGTTTATCTCCCTCCTGATCTCATTTTGTTACATTTTTTCCTTCCCTACCCCTCATAACTCCCTGCCCTGCCTCTCAAATTCCTCATATCAGGGAGATCATATGATAATTTTCTTTCTCTGATTGACTTATTTCACTCAGCATAATACCCTTTTAAGTTCCATCCACATTGTTGCAAATGGCAAGATTTCATTTCTTTTGATGGCTGCATTATATATATATATATATATATATATATATATATATATATATATACCACTCTTCTTTATCCATTTTATCCACTCATCTGTTGATGGACATCTAGGTTCTTTCCATAGTTTGGCTATTGTGGACATTGCTGCCATAAACATTCAGGTGCACATGCCTCTTCAGATCACTACATTTGTATCTTTAGGGTAAACACCCACTAGTGTGATTGCTGGGTGGCAGGTAGCTCTATTTTCAACTTTTTGAGGAAACTTCATACTGTTTTCCAGAGTGGCTGCACCAGCTTGCATTCCTACCAAAAGTGTAGGAGGGTTCCCGTTTCTCTGCATCCTCTCCAGCATCTGTCATTTCCTGACTTGTTAATTCTAGCCATTCTGACTGGTGTGAGGTGGTATCTCATTATGGTTTTGATTTGTATTTCCCTGACTGCTTCTCTATTTTAATCAGAGTTCTTCAGAGAAACAGAATTAATAGGAAGTATACATATTCAGAATAAGATTTATGTTAAGAAATTGGCTCATACAATTATGGAGGATGGTGAGTTCAAAATCTGCAGGAATATGGCAGTCTGAAGACCCGGGGAAGCCAATAGTGTAGATGAAGATTGAAAGCACGCTGCTGGAGAATTCTTTCTTACTTGGGGAGGCTTGTGTTATTATTATTATTTTTTAGGACTTCAACTGATTAGATGAGGCCCACTGAGTTATGGAGGGTAGTCGTCTTTACTCACAGTTCACTGATTTCAATGTTAATCTCACCCCCCAAAAACTTCCAAAATGACATTAAATGAACCATCATACTATTTATGTTACCCCTTGGAACATTATCATTTATTAACCTTCACCACAGATTCTTGTGGGTCAGTACCCATTAGATTTCATTCTGGTTTTCTTGCCCATTATAGTAATTATGCCACCTTATCTCTGATGTCACTAGACTTTTTCTACTTCAGAACTGCATCATCTTTTTTGATACATGGAAGCCAATTCCATAGCCTTCCCAGCTAGCAACCCTGGATACAAAGGACGATCTCCACTGAGCTTCTCAGTGATGCTTGTTTCCCTCTCACTAGTACATTTATTGTTGCTGCAGTGAAGGGAATATTCTCTGGACCCTGCCAGGAAACATAGTCATTTGGTGAGATCTCTGCTTACACTAAATCCCTGTTGGTATATTCACCTTTTTGAGGTCTTTTGCCTCACCATGCTCAATATATCTGCCAGTGAATTTCTGAATACTCCATCTCATTTATGGCCACCCCTCACTGTTTTCTAGTTTTGAGAAGCCATTCCAGCAGCATATAAGATCTAGTTCAAGGTTTCCTTGTCAGAATATTAAATATTAAATAATGAAAGACAACCTCGTATCAATAAGCCCTCTTTATTTTACTAGTTTTGTAAAGTGACCAGAATTTTTATGCTCAAATTGGTAGATATTCATGTCCATTCCAATTCTTAGAAAAAAAAAATTTAAATGTTTAGTTAAAACAAGCAAAATTCTGCACAAATGAGAATTATATTTGCAGTCCCAGAATTTTCTGGTGGGTTTATGTTTTTGCACTAAACTTTGGTATAGGTTGGAGATAACTTGGTTATTTCCAATTCTTTCCAAATACATTCCTTTCTTTATTTCAATGCTCCTCCAAGCTTACCGGCACTTAACTAAAATCTACTAGCTATAGAAAAACAGAAATATATTTCAAAAATAGATTTCAAATACAGACTGTTACAGGTTCATAGACCCTAGTATTTGCATTTGCAAAATAGTAATGAGTTTGAAACTCACATTCATTATTTTAATAACTCATGAGACAAATATTAAAAAGGGAGCAACATTATTTAGGAGAATTCCAAAATATTATAGGAAATATTATTTTTTTAGATCTTTTGCTAGGGTTTTATTTGTGGTTATATAACTTGCTGTTAGAAAGAGACAGAAAAGACAGGTGTAGAGAAGGACATACAATTAAAATGGGAGATGGTAGGTTATCTAAATTATAGGCCATTGGCTTTTACCTCTCTCCAGACTTGTTGAAATTTTTGTTGAATTTAAAAATACTTATTCTTGAGTTTCCACTTTCCATAAATGTATAATACCTTCTTCCTTTCATGAAGTCTAACTTAATTCTTAGGTAGAGGTACAATCTGTATGCTGGAGAGTTTCCACTATGCCCATATCTCTGGTGGTACATTTTTTTGTCTGCTTGTAGCAAACCCAAACCCTTTTCTGTGGCTTTCTAATTTGTCTTCCTGCCCTTTATAAGTATGTTTGCATCATTCTTCATGCATGTACTCCAAAATCCTAGATTGACCCATCAACTTAACTTACTTAGTATGGTAATTGCTGAGCAGAAAAACTTAATTGCTTTGCAAAACTGTAATGCAAATTATTCAATAGGGACCTCTCCTAATTGCAGTCTGGTAATTTGTGTTTTACAATATTCACCAATTCATATAACCAGTACTTCAGTGTTACATTATAGATACATATCTAATAGCTACTCTTTAGCGTTATGTAATTTGGACTCATGAATTTTAGGAAGAAGGAAGTGACTATGAAACAATTAAAAATCTCTTGTTAACCTTTTGATAATTTGTTATTACCTTATTTCATTTGATCTAAGAAATCATTGATTTTCAAGGTAACCATTATTTTATGCACTGCTAAGAAAGAAAAATTATAACTAAAATTGGCATTCTTCTTTTATATGATAAAGCTCAGGTTCAAACTGCTAATTTTTTTTTTTTTTTTTGAGACAGAGAGAGATTGAAAGCAGGGACGGGGTCGGGCAGAGGGAGAGAGAGAATCTTAAGCAAGCTCCACTCCCAGCATGGAGTCTGACACGGGGCTTGATCTCACACTCCTGAGATCATGACATGAGCTGAAATGGAGTCTGCCACTCAAGCAACTGAGCCACCCAGGTGTCCCAGACTGCTAAAATATTTTTAAATCTTCATTTTAACACCTATAAAACATGATAAATAAAATGCTTTCTCCATCAAAAATGTTGATCAGTGTTCAATTGCGTATCTTTATGAAATTCACTAGAATATATTCTTAATAAATGTCAGATAAACTACAGTAGAATGCATTTAAATGTTCATGAAAAATATTTTTTAGTTTTTTTTTAAAGATTTTATTTACTTATTTGACAGAGAGATCACAAGAAGGCAAGGCAGCAAGCAGAGAGAGAGGGGGAAGCAGGCTCCCCACTGAGCAGAGAGCCCAATGCTGGGCTCAATCTCAGAACCCTGAGATCATGACCTGAGCTGAAGGCAGAGGCTTAGCCCACTGAGCCACCCATTGCCCCATGAAAAAATAATTTACCAAGAATAATATTGAATTGAATTGAATAATATTCAAACAACAGAAGAAAGGTTTCAAGTATTTTTCTGCCCTGGTTCTCATCCAGCAAAATCCTAGATCTTCATCCTGCCCAACATAAACTCAGGAGAGAATCTAATGGGTTTTCTAAAAATAGTATTTCCAGAAAATTAGGCAATTTTTCTAAGATTACTTACCAGCCTCATGTTTACAAAAGAGAGTATGTGTTTGTAAGTAGCAGTATTACAAAGTCTGCTCAACTTTCTTCAAGATGTCTTGATGAATAACAACAACAACAAAAATTACCACTATGGTAACTGGTTTTGTCTTGAACTCTATAATCAACCATGACAATCTCTGGACCACGATAAAATCCGTGTTCCAGCAGGATTTAATAAGGAATGGCACCAGAGAACAATGTGTACATAGTACTATAAACAGAATATTGATTGAATTTCATACATCACAGAAGAGTATTGCCTTATCCTAAGTAATTCAAAATAAATATTTAACAAGTATTTCTGCACTAATCAGTTACTGAACATCTAGTCATTTTTCATGCAACCCTTGTTTCTAAGTCTCAGGAACTGTGAATAAAAGAAGGAAGAAATGAGAGAGAAGAATTCCAACCATGTCTAAACTACTCCAAAAATCAATTTAGGAAAAGGACTATTATAAAGAATGCCATAGATTCTGTACTATGTAATTACACATTATTAAAATCAGTAAACTACAATTTTTCTGTTGTTTGAATTCCAAATGTGCATACTTGACTAACAAAATACAGCTGCTCTGTTTTTAAATTATCTTTACTATAGCATTTATATGATGTAACATAATCATTGCTTATGGGTTTATCTGAGTGTTTCATTAAACTGTAAGCTCTCCCTGCAAGGAATTGTATTATGTAATATTTGATACACTTGGAAGAATGTTAATGGCTGTGTGATTTGTCTTAAGAATAATAAAATGGAAGGCTGCGAACACACCACTCAATTTAAGACTGTGTATATTCCCAAAATGACTAATGCTTGAGGCCCTTAATTTCCCTGACTCCATATTTCTCCACTTTTTTGTTCTACCTCAATTTTGTTTTTCATGCTCTTGCCATCTTGTTATAGTGTTATTCCCTCATGGGTGACTTCTAAAGTGATACACCTTTTTTTTTTTTTTAGCTTAACAAAGATGTTATTAAGTCACTTTTCTAATATCTATCCGTGCTGTTGTAAGTAGCTGTAGCTCCTTCATATTCCCTGTTTTATAAAATCCCACTGTTTGAGTCTCCCCAAATTTACTTACCTCGCTCTCCTAGAGACTTGGTTTGTGTCCAGGATTTTCTTTCTGCTGATATGATGAGACACAATGAACATTCGTTTTCAGTCTTCTGGAAAACGAGTAGGAGTTAGGAGTTTCTCTAGTGAATGCTCACACACATACACACGCAGACACACAGAGAAATGGAATTGTGTTGTATAAGGTGTGTTCAACTTTATACATCAATGCTTTCTAAAGGTGAATCACACATCCTCCAGAAGTATACAAATTTATCCATTTCCAGATTTTTGCCAGCATTCAGTATAGTAAGGATTATTGATCTTTTTGTTATTGTCTTTAGTGTTTTAAGCAATTCAGGGGTATTAAATGCTCTGTTACCGTGCTATTAAATTTCAGATTTCTGAACCCTAATGTGATTGTGCTCACATTTCCTAAGTTCATTCACATTTTTTTCTCTTCTGTAGAATATCGCTTCATTTATTTCATGTATATTCAAACTGAATCATTTTCATGCATATTTTATCAGCACAATTTTTTAAAAAATTCTTCCATTTTAGGAGTGTCAGAGGTTCTTTCCTTCTTATTGTTGAATAGCATAGCATTGTATACAAGTAAGGTGATTAGTTTACTCATCCACCTGTTGGCAGTGTTTGGCTATTATGAATAAAGCTGCTACAAGCAAGCATTTGTTTAGAGACAGCCTTTGTCTGACCATAATTGTTTTCATTCATTTCTCTTGGATAAATAGCTAAGAGCAAATTTTAAGGATCATTTGGTAAGTATATGTTTAACATTTAAGAAGCTCTCAGAAAGTTTTTCAAAGTGGTTATACAATTTTTATTCCCACTGATAACATAGGATGTCATATAGCTCTGCCGATCCTTCCTAACAATTGATATTGTCGGTACTTTTTGTACGATCATTCTAGTAGATGTGTAGTGTTACTTATTGTGGCTTAATGCTGCATTTTAGAGCAGCTTATGGTATTGAGTATTTTTCATGTGCTTATAGGTCATTTTCATATCTTCTAGATGAAGTGTTCAAATGCTTTTGCCAATTTGGTGGGGGCATTATTTTTACATTTTTGAATTGTGAGTGTTCTTTATATATTATAAATAAAAGCCCCTTTTTAGATATATCCATCACAAATACTTTCTCTCCCTTTGTGGCTTGCATTTACATTTGCTTAACAATATCTTTTAATATCATAAGACCATTTAATGAAAGACCATTCAATTTAATGAAGCACTTTTTCTTTTATGGCTCATGCTTTTTTGTATCTTATCTATGAAATTTGTTAACTTCAAGCTGGCAAAGATTTTCACCTCTTTTTTCCTTAAGAAATTTCTATGACTTTGCCTTTATATTTAGGTCTATATTCTACAATTTGCATTCATATTGTTATATGGTAAGAGGTAAGGGGGAGGATTCGTGTTTTCATGAATTTTACAGTTTGCATTCATATTGCTATATGGTGTGAGGTAAGGGGAAGGATTCGTGTTTGCCAAACTATGTTTTTGTTATTCAAAACTTTTTGTTGAAGAGACTGCATATTTTCTCCCAGTGAAATACTCACTGAGATAAAAGTAAATTGATCATGTGCATGTGAATCTATTTCTAGACTCTCTTCTGTTTCATTGACCTATACAAATTTCCCCATAGTACACCTTGAAATCAGGTCATAAGATTATTCCTGATTTGTTATTCTTTTTTTTTTTTTTAAGATTTTATTTATTTATTTGACAGACAGAGATCACAAGTAGGTGGAGAGAGAGGCGGGGAAGCAGGCTCCCACTGAGCAGAGAGTCCGATGTGGGGCTTGATCCCAGGACCCTGGAATCATGACCTGAGCTGAAGACAGAGGCTTTAACCCACTGAGCCACCCAGGTGCCCCTTGATTTGTTATTCTTTAACAAAATCCTTTAGCTCCTCTAGTTCCTCTGCATGTCCATTTAATTTATGGAGTCACCATGATAAGTTTCATGCTAAAGTCCACTGGGATTTAAAAAAAATAATAAAAAATAAAATAAAATCTATTGAGAGCTGATTAGAATTGCACCGAAACTATATATCTATTTGGTAATAATAGACACTTTAGCATTAGTGAATCTCCTGATTCCTAAAATACACACATCTCTCCATTAATGTATATATTCTTTAATCTCTTCCAGAATCAAAATAGTATTTGGTACTATTACATTTCAAATTTTTCATTTTTCATTATTCATTGCCTGAATTTAAAAATACAATTGATTTTTGCATATTAACCATATTTTTATGATCTTGCTGAACTCATATTTTATTTCTAGTAGCCATGGGGGTTTTGTTTGTTTGTTTGTTTGTTTTTCCTATAGAACAGCTTGGATTGCCTATGTATATAGTCATATATCTGAGAATAAAGATAATATAACTTCTTATTTTCCTACCTCCCTGTTTTATTATCATTTTTCTTTTCTTATTTCACTGGTTAGGACTTCCAGTAGAAATGGTAAAAGTGGCCATCATTGTTTTGTTCCTGATCTTAAGAAGAAATACTCCTCTTTTCAGTATGAAATGTGATGTTCTTAGAGATTCGTTGTACATTGTTAGACTTTATTTGTTCATTTTTAAAAAGAATTATTCCATCCATTTTCATAAGGTATATTGGTTTCTAGCTTTTGTTTCCGTTGTAATGTCTCTTTATGGTTTGAGAATCAGAATAGTGCTCATTGAATGAACTGAGAAGTTATGCCATTTTCTTCAACTCTCTGGAAGAGTTTATGTAGATTTGGTAATTTTTTTCTTAAATGTTTGGTAGAATTCACTAGTAGAGCCTGTTAGGACTATACTTCACTTCACGAAAACTTTTTTTCTTTAATTAAGATATAATGACATATATTAGTTACTGGTGTGTAACAATGATTCAATATATGCATATATTATAAAATGATAGTCATAATAAATTTAGTTAACATCCATCACCAGACTTTCTTTTATAGATTTTTATAGATTTTTTTTTCTTGTGATGGTAATTTTTAAGATCTCTCTTTTTTTTCTTCAAGATTTATTTATTTTTTAAATTTCTTTTCAGTGTTGTAGATTTCACTGTTTATGCACCACACCCAGTACTCCATGCAAAGTGTGCCTTCCATAATACCACCACCAGGCTCACCCAACCTCTCACCCCCTTCCCTCCAAAACCCTCAGTTTGTTTCTCAGCGTCCACAGTCTCTCTCTCGTGGTTCATCTCCCCCTCCAATTTCCCCCAACTCCCTTCTCCTCTCCATCTCCCCATGTCCTGTCCTCCATGTTATTCCTTATGCTCCACAAATAAGTGAAACCATATGATAATTGACTCTCTCTGTTTGACTTATTTCACTCAGCATAATCTCTTCCAGTCCTGTCCATGTTGCTACAAAAGTTGGGTATTCATCCTTTCTGATGGAGGCATAGTACTCCATAGTGTATATGGACCATATTTTATCCATTTGTTCATTGAAGGGCATCTTGGTTCTTTCCACAGTTTGGTGACTATGGCCATTGCTGCTATGAACATTGGGGTACAGATGGCCCTTCTTTTCACTACATCTGTATCTTTGGGGTAAATACCGAGTAGTGCAGTTGCAGGGTCATAGGGTAGCTCTATTTTTAATTTCTTAAGGAATCTCCACACTGTTTTCCAAAGTGGCTGCACCAACTTGCATTCCCACCAACAATGTAAGAGGGCTCCCTTTTCTCCACATCCTCTCCAACACTTGTTGTTTCTCGTCTTGTTAATTGTGGCCATTCTAACTGGTGTAAGGTGGTATCTCAATGTGGTTTTGATTTGAATCTCCCTGATGGCTAATGATGATGACCATTTCTTCATGTGTCTGTTAGCCATTTGTATGTCTTCTTTGGAGAGGTGTCTGTTCCTGTCTTCTGCCCATTTTTGACATGATTATCTGTTTTGTGTGTGTTGAGTTTGAGGAGTTCTTTGTAGATCTTGGATATCAGCCCTTTGTCTGTAGTGTCATTTGCAAATATCTTCTCCCATTCCGTGGGTTGCCTCTTTGTTTTGTTGACTGTTTTCTTTGCTGTGTAGAAGCTTTTGAACTTGATGAAGTCCCAAAAGTCCATTTTCACTTTTGTTTCCTTCACCTTTGGAGAAATATCTTGAAAGAAGTTGCTGTGGGTGATATCGAAGAGGTTACTGCCTATGTTCTCCTCTAGGATTCTGATGGATTCCTTTCTCATGTTGAGGTCTTTTATCCATTTTGAGTTTACCTTCGCATATGGTATAAGGGAATGGTTGAGTTTCATTCTTCTACACATAGCTGTCCAATTTTCCCAGCACTATTTACTGAAGAGACTGTCTTTTTTCCACTGTATATTTTTTCCTGCTTTGTTGAAGATTAGTTGACTATAAAGTTGAGGGTCCCTATGTGGACTCTCTACTCTTTTCCACTGGTCTATTTGTCCATTTTTGTGCCAGTACCATGCTTTCTCCATGATCCCAGCTTTGTAGAAAAGCTTGAAATCAAGCAACATGTTGCCCCCAGTTTTGTTTTTCTTTTTCAACATTTCCTTAGCAATTCGGGGTCTTTTCCAGTTCCACACAAATTTTAGGATTGTTTGTTCCAGCTCTTTGAAAAATGCCTGCAGAATTTTGATCGGAATGGCATTGAAAGCATAGATTTCTCTAGGCAGTATAGACACTTTAACAATGTTTATTCTTCAATCCATGAGCATGGGATGGTCTTCCATCTTTTTTGTCTTGTTCAATTACTTTCGAGAGTGTTCTGTAGTTCCTTGAGAACAAATCCTTTACCTCTTTGGTTGTGTTTATTCCCAGGTATTTTATGGTTCTTGTTGCTATAGTAAATGGAATCAATTCTCTAATTTCCCTTTCTGTATTTTCATTGTTAGTGTATAAGAAAGCAACTGATTTCTGTACATTCATTTTGTATCCTGCCACATTACTGAATTGCTGTATGAGTTCTAGTAGTTTGGGGGTGGAGTCTTTTGGGTTTTCCATATAAAGTAACCACTTTCTCTCTCTTAACCACTTTCAAATATAGTACTATTAACTATGGTCACCATGCTGCATATTATAGCTTAAAACTTACATATTTTATAATTTTAGTCTATCCCTTTTAACCATCTTCACCCATTTTACTTATACCTCACCTCCTGCCCCTGGCAACTATGAATTTGTTTTTGTATCTATGAGTTCATTTTTAGAGTTTTATTTTGTGTATTTTGTTGTTGTTTTTGGTTTCCACATATAAGTGAGATCACACTGTCTTTGTCTTTCTCTAACTTATTTAACTTAGTACAATGCCCACAAAATCCAGCCATGTCACAAATGGCAAGATTCCATTCATTTTTATCTCTGTGTAATATTCCATTCTATGTATATACAATATTTTTTTTATCCATCCATCCATTGTTGGACACCTAGGTTGTTTTGTGTCTTGGCTATTTTATATAATGCTGCAATGAACATGAGGGTACAGATATCTTTTTGAGTTAGTGTTTTTGTTTTCTTCAGACAAATACCCAGAAATGGAATTGCTGGATCTTAGGGTAGTTCAGTTTTTAATTCTGTTTAAGAAAATCCATACCGTATTCCAGAGTGGCTGCACCAATTTATGTTTTTACATGGAAAGGTTTGTAATTAAAATTACAATCAAACTTCTTTAATAGATAAAGAGCTATATCTTGAATGAGCTAGTTCATGTCTCTCAGGGTATTTGTCCATTTCCCCCTAGTATTGCATTTATGAGCTTTGAGTTATACAAAATATTTTCTTATTTTCCTTTAAATATCTTTATGATCTGTAGTGATATCTCCTTTCTCATGTGTAATATAATTTGCTTGTTTGCTTATTGTTTCTCAATCAGTTTGCTAAAGGTTTCTTTATTTTGTTGATTTTCCCCAAAGATCAGCTTTTGATTTTGTTGATTTTCTCTAAATTTCTTGTTGGGTAGTTACGTTAGAAACAAATTCAATTTTCAACTTTAAAAAGTCTGTATTTGGGGGCACCTGGGTGGCCCAGTGGGTTAAAGCCTCTGCCTTCGGCTCAGGTCATGACCGCAGGGTCCTGGGATAGAGCGCTGCATTGGGCTCTCAGCTCAGAAGGGAACCCCCCCCCCCTGCCTGCCTCTCTGCCTACTTGTGATCTCTCTCTGTCAAATAAATAAATAAAATCTTTTAAAAAAAAGTCTGTATTTTGTCTTCATTTGCAAATATATATTTTCACTGGATATTGGATACTATGCTGTCAGTATTATTGTTCTAACATTTTGAAGATATTACTCTATTGTCTTTGGATAACATAGTTTACAATGAGAGTTATAGTTTTTTCCTATTAGTTCCTCTATTGCAAAGAATGCAAACTTTCTCTATTGAGGTATAGATAGGAAATATTTTAGGCTTTGTGGACCAGATAAGTTTTCTGTTGCATATTTTTTGTTTTTGTTTTTATATCTTAAATAAAAAATTAAAACTATCCATAGTTGAGAGTTATACAAAAATAAGCCATGGATTGTATCTGGTCCATGGGGTTATCGTTTACTGACTCTTTCTGTAAAGTAATTATAGTAATGTTTTTTTAAATTTTAATTATCATGAAATTTTTCTGTTTAGAACTGTTTTCCAAAAATTTGTGTGTCTATCTTTGTTGTCCTTTATGTTGACATACATATATGTTATATGACTTGATTATGTCCTACCAATGACTGAGGCCCTGCTTATTTTATTCACTTTCTTCCCACTCCAGGCTTTATTTTGTACAATTTCAATAGGCTTTTCTTTTCTTCTGCAGAATTTTATGTACTTTTAATGCCCTTCTGTGGAATTTAATTTCATAAATTTTACTTCTCATCTCTAAGAGTTATATTTGTCCTTTTTTTCATTTTTCAGTTTGACTTTATTCATGTGTTTAAATATTTAAGATTAGTAAATATATTTATTTTATTTTTAACATTTTAACATTTGTATTGATGGATAATTTACAAACAATAAAAGTCACTTCTTATAAATGTACAATTCAATGACTTTTATTAAGTTTGCGGGGTTATTCAGCTATCACCACAATCAAGTTTTAGTACATTTCCATTACCCAAAGAGATCACACACTGTTTGGAGTCAGCCTCCTATTCCACTCTAGCCAGGAAACTATTCATCTATTTCTGTCTCTATAGATTTGCCTTATTGGAAGTTACCCTATAAATAGAATCATATAGATGATTTTTTACTTTGCACAGTGGTTTGTAACCAGGAGTAACTTTCCACCCAGGGACATTCACCAATGTCTACAAATGTTTCTAAATATCAAAACTGGGGCAGGTTCTACTGGGATCTAGTAGATAGAAATCAAAGATGCTACTAAACATCCTACAATGCAAAGGGCTACCCAGGCACAACAAAAAATTATCTAATCCCCAAATTTCATGTGACCAAGATTGGAAACCCCTGACATAACATAATCATTTTGAGATTAATCCATATGATGACTTACATCTGTTGTCCAGTCTTTTAAATTGCTAAATAGTTTTTTGTTATATGGACATAAAATATTTTGTTTATTCATTAACAGTGAATGGATATTTGAATTGTTTCTGTGTTTGGCATCTTTTGACTATTGCCAACATGGGCATTTGTGTAAAAGACTTTTTATAGACACCTAATTTCTCAAACCTAGGAGCAGAATGCTGTGTTATTATTATTATTTTGTGTTATAAGCCATTGACATGCTGTTGAATGTATTTCTACTTGAATCTTGTGTTGATTTTTAATTGTTTTTTATGTTTCATTATTACTGGGTTTTGAGTTTTTAAATATTTTATGTATAAACTCTTTATCAGATATACAATTTATGAATATTTTCTTCCAGTTTGTGACTTGTATTTTTATTTTCCTAATGATAGTTTTTGAAGCCCAAACACACCCATAAAGAGTAGTAAATATATTAATATGACCAAAAAAATCATCAGAATATATATGAGATAAACATGAAGAAGAGTTCACTTAGGATATTTCACTTAGCATTTTTTTTATCCTAAATTTGGAAAGATCTAATTTACTCCCTTTTCTGTTTTTAACCTGATCTTCAGATAAGGCATTTACAATGGAGTTTTTTGTTTCCCTCTGTTTAAGGATCTCTCTGAAGAATGAACTTCAAATCTCCTTTGTTTGGTCTGTTTCTTTATTGAAGTTATTGTCAGATGTCTAAGAGAACTTTCCATTCATAACTGAAGCCAATCTTCTTGTGTTCTATCTTCTAGAGATAGAAATAACATGTTCATATCCTTTACAAGGGACACCTGGGTGGCTCAGTCGGTTATGCCACTGCCTTTGGCTCAGGTCATGATCCCAGGGTCCTGGGATCGAGTACCACATCAGGATCCTTGTTCAGCAGGGATCCTGCTTCTCTCCCTGCCTCTGACTGCTTGTGCTCTCTCTCTCTCTCTGACAAATAGAATCTTAAAAAAACAAAACAAAACAAACAAAAAAACCCATATCTTTTACAAAAGATACCTGTCTTGAAAACAAGTTTTCTCAATCATCTGAGTCCTCTCTTCTCCAAGGTAAACCCCAAACCCTATCTTTGCCACAATGTTTATAGTTTGCAATCCTGAGCAGTTTGAAGATCATTAAAACACTCCATTTTCTCCACATACCTTTCAAAATGAACAGATACTCTTAATAAAGGATAGCTGTAGTTGCATTTTTAAAACATAGGCATCATTAAACTTTCCATAATATAAAGATACAATATATGTGTGTATATGTGTCTGAATTTATTTTCATTTTATTTATGAATGTCCATGTAATTTTTGCCCTGTTGATATTCATATATGCATGATGGGTCATTTGTTATCATGCTAAAAAATTATTATTTACTCTAGCATCTCAAAAGTTACCCTAAATAAATAAACTTCCTTGATATTTATACAAACTCTGTCTTCGACATATAGTACTGAATAATAGTCACAGTACACTCAAGAAAAACATGTCTTTGAGTATACTGAGGAAAAAACCCAACTTATTAACCAATGAGAATACATGATTGAGAATAATATGTCATCAAAAATCACATTTGAAAAGATATTAAAGAAATGAAAAAAGTGAATATATTTCAATAGATGGTACACCAATTGGTTAGGTTTTGTGTCATGTGATTGTCATAAATTTGGGAATGTTTTTCTTTATGCGGACCCCATAATGGGTGGGGGAATGTTAATATGAAAAAAAAAGTTGAAGAAAAGAAACAGTGTTTAATTAACAATCAATTAATTGTCCTATAATATTAAGAACCAAATATGTACTAGGCACTGGTGTTAAGAATAAATAAAATGAAAGTGAATAAGATAAGTAGTTATGAGATTTAACATCCATTGGGAAAAATTCATTTATACAAAAGGTATTTTGTATGTGTTTTTATGTCAATCCTACAAGAACTTTATGAGATTTATATAACTATCCCCATTTAACGAATAAGCAAACTAAGACTTAGAAGGATAAAGTTCCATACCCAAATACATGGAAAGAAGAGTCCTGTTCTAATCCATGTTTTCTAACTAAAATATCAACTTATTTCCTACCCATCTCATATACCAGCCAGTATTTTTAAAAGTAAGGCTCATGGGGGTGCCCAGGTGGCTCAGTCTTTTAAACATCTGCCTTATGTCCAGGTCACAATCCCAGTGTCCTTGGATGAATCCCCAGTATTGGGCTCCCTCCTCAGGGAGCCTACTTCTCCCTCTCCCTCTGCCTCTCCCCCTGCTGTGTGCCTCTCTTTCTCTCAAATAAATAAATATTAAATCTTTAAAAGTAAGAGTCATGAAAAATTTGTCATGTTTAAAGAAATAGTCAAATCCAGTTATAATTAGAATTTGATTTCTCTTATTTTTCTTACCCAAACTCTTTTCCAAAGAGAATTGTGCATTTTAAGGACATCTGTCCAAAATACTATGAAATATCCAAAGAAAAGATATCTCCAATTTATTGACACTCACCGTTGTTTCTCAAGCAGAAATCAATACCTAGGTTGGGATACTCCAAACCATCTGGTGAGCTAGATTACATGACATATTTTATCTTTGAATTGCTTATGTGTCCCTTGATCTTAAAAATTGAGACTTCTCTGATAATAAGTTGCTTTGTCCCTCCATTTTATTTTGCTTTTTTGAGTAACCCAAAATAAACATTTTCAGAACCAACTATTTCTAAATCATTTCTATATATAACTGTCTATTCCTATGGTCAAAAAGTAGAGATCTAGACCCATTCTTTGGTTTTTAACATATAACTATAGAAATATTTTGAGCTTTAGAAATTCCAGGGTAAAAAACAAAGTAACCACATCAGTGAAGGGAATATTTTGTAGCTAAGACAATGGAGAACCCACATAAACAATGGGGAACATAGATAAAGTCTTCTGTAATAAATGTAGTTTATGAAAGATAAAGAAGAATAATTCTAATTAGGGTGAGGAATTAATAAAAACATGAAATGATCATGTCAAAGAGAAAACTCAGGGTTACATTTTAACAAAGTACAAAGATTTACCTGTGTCCAAATTAATTTGGAAATAATCCATATGATCCTGTTCCTTAAAAGGTAATATTTTCCTAGATGTATTACTGTTGGCAGTCAAACATCACAGCAATAGTTTGGCCCACCACCAATTCTCCTGCATGCAGTTATAGCTCAGATTTTGGTATCTGTTAGCATTGTTTACTGAGATCTTTGGAATATTGTTTCCTAAGCTATTTGGAGATTAGTGGACTCTGTGTCTTGAGGAAAATCATAAGAGGTCTGAAATCTCTTTATCCTACCATAAAGCAGCAATATGTATGGAATTGTTCAGAGAAAAAGCAAGAAGCCAGCTCTTCTTTATTGGATTTAATTAAAATAAGTGTGAAGATGAATGTGGAAGTGACAGTGTCAGTGGTTACTCATAATAAACAGAAAGAAAGGGATTCCACATTTATTCACCACAGGTGGTCATATCCTGTGATGAGGCAGAAAGAAGTTTCAGCCATATATTTCAGATGACAAATTAGCTAGAATCCTAAGAAAGGCATTAGTTGTGCTAGTAGATTATTCAGCCCTCAGAATTTAAAATTTCTATGCAATCCCATTAGTTACAACAAGATACTATTAAGGTTTAAATATACTATCAAATAACTTATCAAGTCAGATCAGTGTGTCATAATGCTGGGACATCTGGTTGTATAACACTATCTGAATGAATCTAAAGAGCAATCCTTCTGCAGAACAACAACAGCAAAAGATGATAAAAGAAAATGGAAAAGGAGTGGTCTGCCACTTTCCCTGTTTCTCTTGCTAAGTACAAGCAAAAACTTTGGACAATATGTGTAAAATACATATAAGAATACTCTGAAAGGGCGAGAAGAAAGGACATGAACTAAGGACACTGGCACCTGTGAGATGACATGGTGGTGCATTCCCTTCTTTTGTTCCTTATATACCAGATTTTGAGCTGAAGAAGCTAGCAACGTGGAAATGTTGACAGGTGCAGACAAAAACAACAAATAAACAAAAAGGCCCAACAAAACCCTCTCCTCTTGGTTGAAGAACCAGGAAAGGATTGGCCTAGCAAGACAAAATTTTTGGAATATAATTGCCCTACTCCAGTCAAACATGACAGAAAAACAAACAAACAAACAAACAAGCTGTGGCTACATCCCACTATGTCAATAAAGGCTGAGTGAAGGGCCTAGACTTCTACTCCCTCCATGTGCCCCTGCTGCCCCAGCCCCAGGAAGTGACAGAGACCTAGCAGGGACTTTCATCTCTGTCAGGTAGTAAGATGGTTCCTCCTGCCTCACCGTGTCTGTGGAGAGCATGTGGGGAGTATTCATGTGGTCATAGTCCTTTACCTGGCGGTAACAAGGCATTCCTCCATCACCCCACTGTGTGCTGTCAGAGGAGGTTTGAGAGTCGTGATTTATGCTACAGTCCAGCAGTATTATAGCCACTCCTTCCACCTGTGCTGTCAATGGAGAATATATAGGGAGCAATACTGAGGCACTCCTAGCTTTCACAGTTAAGGAGGTACCAGTGGAGGACACATGAGGAGCTAGAACTCTCACTCCTGCCCAGCAGTAATGAAGAGGTCTCTTCCCTCAGACATCAATAAAAGCCAAGTGGGGAAAGAGGAATTTTATTTTTTTTAATTTTTTTAAAGATTTTATTTTATTTATTTATTTATTTGACAGAGAGATCACAAGTAGGCAGAGAGGCAAGCAGAGAGAGAGGAGGAAGCAGGCTCTCCGCTGAGCAGAGAGCACAATGCGGGGCTCGATCCCAGACCCTGGGATCATGACCTGAGCTGAAGGAGAGGCTTTAACTCACTGAGCCACCCAGGCGCCCCAAAAAGAGGAATTGTAATCACACGTGGCAGTAATTAAGTGTAAATATTCCTTCTTCTGCCAGAGTGGTGTCATAAGAAGCCAGCTGTAAGAGAAAGTTTAAATAAGATTCAGAGACTTATTAAATAATAACAAAAATGATGAAAATCATTATTCATACTAAGAACTAGGAAGATCTCAAATTGAATGAAAAGAAAACAGTCAATAAATGACAATATTAACATGTCAAAGAGGTTAGAATTTTTAGACACTTTTTAAAGTAGCCATTAACATAATAGCTGTTCAATAGTAATTATAAACATAACTGAAAAATAGAAAAAAGAAAGAGGGAATGAAGGAAGGAAGGAAGGGAGGGAGGGAGGGAGGAAGGGGAGAAAAAAGGAGGGAGGAAAAGAAAGAGGAAGGAAAGAAGGACAGAAAGAAAAGGAAGTAGGGAAAGAAGTTAGTTTCAATAAAGATATAGACAATATAGAGAAGAACCAAATGAAAATTTTGGAACTGAAGAATACAAAGACAGACATTAAAATTTCACTGGGTGGGCTCAACAGCATAATTTAAAAGATGATCCTCCATGGTGAAAAACTGAACATTTTCCTCCTAAAATTAGAAACAAGGCAAAGTTGTCCTCTCACACTGCTATTCAACAGGGAGCTGCAAGTTTTAGTCAGTGCATTAATGCAAGAAAAGGAACTAAAAATCATTCAGATTGAAAAGAAAGAAATAAAATTGTTCCTACTTATATATGACATTATGGTCTATTTAGGAAACTCAAGAAATCTGTACATAAACTTTTAGAACTAATAAGTCAGTTGAGCAAGGTCAAATGTTGCAAGATTAACATAAAAATCGATTGAATTTTGACATACTAGCAATTACCCATTGATATTAAAAATGTAGTGCATTTACAATTTCTCCGGAAAAGAAAACACTTAGATGTAAATCTAGTAAAAAATGAATAGTATGCTAAAAGTTACAAAACACTGATAAAAGTAGTCGAAGAAGATACAAATAAGATTAAAGAAGACATACCATTTTCATGGATTGAGCAATTATATGCTATTCTACCCTAATAAATAGTTTAACACAATTCCTATCAAAATCCCAACAAAAATTGTGTTGATATAGAATCTATATTGAAAGATAAACTAGAATAGCTAAAACAGTTTTGAAAATGAAGAATGAAGTGGGAGAAATCAGTCTACATGATTTTAAAGACTTATTATGGAACATGACAGAGGTACAGATACATTCATAGATCAATGGAAGAAAGAACAAAGAACCCAGAAATGGAACCACACAAATATAACTACCAGGTTTTTGACCGATGTACAAAAGTAATTCAATGGAGGAAGGCAGCTTTTTAAATAAATGGCCGTATGGCAGTTGATTGTCTATAGGCAGAAAAAAACGAACTTCAACCCAAGTTTCACACCTTATTAAGAAGTTAACTCAATATGGATCTCAGATTCAAATGCTAGCCATAAAAAAATTATGAACTTTTAGACCAAAAATCTTCAGGATCTTAAGCTAGGCAAGTAAGTTTTGCACCTATTATCAAAAACATAATTCATAAAAAGAAAAACCTATAATTTAGACTTTATCGCAAGTAGAAATGTTTGTTCTGCAAAACCCTATGAAAAGGATGAAAAAACAAGGTACATACTGAGATAAAACATTTGTAAATCACATATCTAACAAAGCACCAGCACCTAGAATATATGATACACTCTCAAAACTTCACTGTAAAAACAAATGAACAATTCCATTAGAAAATTGGCAGAGAATGTGAGAAAGCATTTCATCTAAGAGAATAGATGAAGAATAAAAGTATGAAATATGCTCAGTCGTTAGCCATGTGGGCAATCAAAACTTATCATTCATAAGTTGCTGTGGGCACACAAATTGTACAGCCCCTCTGGAAAACAGTTTGACAGTTTCCTAAAAACCTTAACAAGAACTAGCATGCAAACTAACAATTTCCCTCCTGAATACTTGTCCTGGAGAAAGAAAGACTTACTTTCACACAAAAACCTGTATGAAAATAATCACAGCAGGTGTATTCAGGATAAGAGAAACTGGAAATCTGGATATTTTCCAGCTGGTGAAGGGTTAAACAAACTAATAAATCCATACAGTGTAATAATACTACTCAGCGATTACATTTGAATGCATCTCAAGGACTTTATTATGAGTGAAAAAAGTCATTCTCAAAAGAATATACAATATGATTCCATTTATATAAGATATTTGAAATGATTGAATTAGAGGAATGCAAAATAGATTAGAGTTTGTCAAGGTTTAAGTAGAAGGTGCTGGCAGAGCAGAATTGGGAGTGGTTCTAAAAGGGCCACAGGAGAGATTCTTGTGTTACAGAAATGTTCTCAATCTGTCAATATCCCGTAGTTTTTTCCTATAATTTTTTAATGAAGTTACCTTGAGACAAACTGGTAAAGGACACACGGTATTCCTCTGTATTACTTTTTATAGCTGTGTGTAAATATGCAGTTATCTCAAAATAGAAAATTTAATCAAAAGTAAAAGTAATGGTGAGGTAACAAAGTTCAGCTAGAAAAAGAGCCATGTAGCTTACAAAGCAAAAGAGACATTTCTATGACAGCCCTGAGCATCAGGAAGTTAATCAGGGGCACCTGGGTGGCTCAGTAGGCTAAGCAGTTGACTCTTGACTTCGGCTCAGGTCATGCTCTCAGGGTCGTGGGATTGAACCCCACACTGCCCTCCGCATTTAGCAGGGAGTCTGCTTGAGATTTTCTCTCTCTCTCTCCCTCTGCACCCCCTCCCCACACACCACTTACACACATACACATGCTCACTCTCTCTTGCTCTCTCTCTTTCACTAAAAAAAAAAAAAAGTTGATAATGCCCATCCTATAACTTAAGCTTGTCAAGAAGGCATCAAAAGCAGTTTAGAAAGGTAATTCGAATAAGATATAAAAATAAAAGTAAAAATAAGAAAAAAAGCATAAAAAATGAGATATATTAGACTTACCATCTAGACACTTTTATAACCATGTAAGTGTGTTTAATACAATTCTCGTAAATGAAATTGCACTAACGTGTTTAATGTCCTTCTAATTAAAAAGTATATTTAATTTGTCATTATAATGAAATAATTTGGTGCATTTGATCCAAAGGGTTTATAAGCAATGCTTAAATATCTACAGATATTTATTTTATTAAATTTGTAACTCCTGGGGCACCTGGGTGGCTCAGTGGGTTAAGCAAATGACTATTGATATCTGCTTAGGTCATGATCTCAGGGTCGTGAGATTGAGCCGCATGTTGGAGAGAGATTTTTCTCTCTCTCTCCCTCTGCTCTCCCCCTCCCTGCTCCCACTCTCTTAATTAATTAATTAATTAATTAATTCACAAGTCCTGAAGTATCTCCTAATTTTTGGGAGTATGTCATTTAACAGGCTTTGTCATTAATAAACTGAGCATTAAACGATCATGTTTGATAGTAGTTGGCATCTTTTCCTATACTCTCAAGCTTCTGACCCATTACACCATGGTAGTGATACTGAGAACTTCTGAATTTCGTGGAAGGATCAAAATAATTCAGGATCTCAACTCTTGTACCATTTACCTTTGCTTTGGTTTCTTGGCCTGCTTCCTTTTTGTGTTCTACTTTCTTTGCATTGTGGATGGATATTTCCTCCCTAGCACCAATGAAATCCACGAAGCGTCTGAGACAACGGAAGAGATTGGATCGTCAAATCAGACACCCGTGAGTTAGAGAACTGATCTACCAGCAAGTCAAGTAAAAATTTCCGCATCCAGTAATCATGAGATACAGACTGTGCAGAAGTCCCAGGTCTTGCTGCATTGAATATAGTCAGCCCAGATTAGCACATGAGTTCCCCCACCTAAAGTAAGTTTCTAGGTAACGTTCCTAGCTCCATTTTTTATACAGAAAAAAGAAAGTCATCTTTGTCATGAAATATTTAATTTTGTGCTCAGTTACTAGTTTTTGTGTCACTTTCCAAGGAGCAATGGTCTAGGAATAAATCAGCCCCAAGGATGTTTATTATGAGCAATCCTAGGGAACCAGAACTGTCCTGATTAAAGCGTTCCATGATAGGACTCTCCTCTCACAAATCTTAGTCTTTTGCCAGTTCATCTGTCATTATCAGATTTAGGATGACATGGCCTGGGTCACCCTCTGTCCTTCCCGGGGACGTCCTCTCTGCAAGGAGAAAAAGCTTTGCACACCTGCTGCTTGATTATTGATGTTTCAGGGCTTAACATACCATGACCCACACACTCCATTCTCCGCGGATCCACTGTTCTTTATGCTCCTTTGGACCTGTTGTACTCCAGTTATATCATGGTTATTTAGTCCCTAATGTCAGAAGGCATGACTGGTTAGAGGTTAGTTGTGGGGAGCCTCAGTTTTTTTTTTTGGGGGGGGGATTTTATTTATATATCTGTCAGAGAGGGAAACAGAGAGAGAGCGCAAGCAGGGGAAGGAGCAGAGAGAAAAACAGGCTCCCTTCTGAGCAGGGACCCCAGGTATGGGACTCGGACCCAGGATCCTAGGATCGTGACCTAAGCCGAAGGCAGCTGCTTAACCCCCTGAGCCACCCAGGTATCCGACAGTGAGCTCAGTTTTGACCCCACCAGCTGATTTACGATTTACGATCTCCTCAACTGTAAAACGAAAGAGCAACCACAGATTTTTAACACACTTTTTAAATCACAGATTTTTAAATAGGTCTCAATTTATTTTATTCACTTAATACATTTTTTTTTTTTTTCCTTTCCTGCCAAGCAAATCCCGGCTACTCCAGGTCACTTTCCAATGGTTACCTCCCACTCACATCTTCCGCAGGTTGCTCAAATTTATAAGCCACAAATTTAAAAAGCATCCATCCTAGCTGCATCTCATTTCATTCCGGTGATTTATTGGAGAGTCTACCTTGATACTCTGGATTTCAGAAACTGATAAAATAATCAGGTGGCTTTTTTTTTTTTTCCTCACTTCCCTTATATTATGTGAGTTTGTTAGAGACAGGCAGTTTATTTCCTTCCTATTTGGCACGTTCATGAAATGGCATAAGTAATAAGAGGAATAAACTCTTAGAGAATCCAGATCTCATATATTTGATAGTTGGTTAATAGCATATTATAGAATTTGTTCTATTTAGCAGTATTCTTGCCTAGGTAGTCCTAAAATCACTGTCAGGAGAAAAAAATGAGGTAATAATTTTTGTGCCCCAAGGATTCTCTGCGTTCTCATATTGAAAAAATAATGTTGTAATTGTATGTGGTTGCTGCTATCTACCATAAGTATATATCATGGTGTCTTGTCTGTTAGCAATAACCATTCATTAATCTTAATTTTTATAACTATTTTTGTGCATAGTTAATGGTGATGGCCAGTTAAGATATACCTAAAAATGTAGCCGGATGTGATTCTCCAGATGACATTCCTAATTACAGCCAGAGTAAGTTGATTACATCCCTCCTAGACATATTTAAAAAGCCTCAAATCTAAAAACACATTTTGTTTGGACAACTGATAAATAACAGTGACAGATGGGGCAGCCTTCTGGGTAGCAATTGGAAAAGCAAAGAGATGAGAAGTGCATAAAATCTACCAGAAACAACAACAACAAAAAAATGTTATGTGCTTTAGTTATCTTAAACTTATGCCTGGTTCACCTGAAGTTTCTGTTTTCACTTGGTAACTACACCATTTTTCCCTTCGCTTGATCCAGAAACCTTGGGCCTTTCCTCTTCATGCACCCCAAGTCCAGCCCACTGGGGATGCCAAAGAAAGCCAGAGGCAAATGGAAGTTAAAATTGTAAAGGAGAATTCATTCAGGACTATTGCAATTGGTGGAAGGAGCCGCCAGTATAGACCCGTGCTCCATTTCAAATACACGAGACAAGAGGGGATTTCTAGTCCAGAGTGGGAGTCAGTGAATAGAAAAATTACCAAGAAGAGACATGAAATCTAGGAAGAATTCTGCGTGAATCAACCGAATAGGATTTCTGCTGAAAGCAGACCAGTTTGACAGGACACCAAGACTGAGGAGTGAGGAATACTGATCAGATATCAAGGGTGATCAGGCAAGGTTCATGTTAAAACTGGATTTTATAAGGAAGTACGCAGCTGGGCCTAGGAAAGTTAAGGGGCCTGACTAAAGTTTGGTCAAGCAAAGAATCTTCATCAGGGAATCCTACCGGCTCTGTCATCAAACCCATCTAACATTAGAATCCTTCTCATTGCTAGCGCTTTGTCTGAACTACCTGCCATCCACCTGAATGAGGTCATGAGCCTTCTAATGGTGATCCCTGCTTCTTTCCTCTCTCTCTACTACACAGAATTCAGATGGATTCTTTTACAATGTAAGCGAGAACCTTTTAAAATGTAGAATGTCGTTCCTGTCAACTCTTCCCTTTATACTTGGATTCAAAACCCACCCCACTTGCCAAGGAGCTGCCATGTGACCTACACTTTGACCTTTCCAGCTGCTCGCCCCCGGCTCTCTCAGCTCCAAGAGCGCCAGCCTCCTTGCTCCTTTGTGACCACAGTGAGACTTCCTCATCCCAACGCCTCCCTTAAAATTTCTGATGAAATCTCATCTAAATAACAAGCCACACCTTGAATTCCCTTTTCAACAGTGCAGTCTGCTACAGACCCTGCCCCTTGTCAATCCCGTTAATGTTGCTGTACTTTTTCTTTTTTTCCACAATAACCACTTTTTACCGTATCATATGATTTATTCACAGTTATGTTTCTTAGTTAGTATCTATCTCCTTCCTGATAGAATGCAAGCTCCACGGGATGGGAATTTTTTTTGACGTAGCCTAAACTTATAAAACACTGTCCCAGCTCAGTATGTATGTGTTCAGTGAATACACACGAACACAATTTATTTATTTGTTTCTGAACAAACACACTAAACAAAAAAACGTTTATATTGGATCGCATTCAGTGCTAGATGCTAGGGACACAAGAAGTAATAATAAAGGTGCTGTCAGGCCTAAAGGAAGTCACGGTCTCACGGGAAAAACAGACAGAGGCTTAGTGAGTCTAACACAATGCTGAACGGATGGGGGTGTATATTAGGAACTGGTGTGACAGGCTGGAGGGCCATATTCTTCCTTTTTATTCCCACTTAGCACTTTTGTGGCTTCCTTTTATCCCACACTATGATTTTTACTCCTTAGGCTCCTTTTTATGATTAGTATACGGTCAGATAGAATGGAGTCTCAGGATTTCAATACTATCGGCGTTTGCCTCATGTAGAATACTAATACTTTTGTGCCAAAACGCCTAGGGAACTTAAGTGCCCATGACATTAGGTGGGTAGTCGAAGTTATATGGTGCCCGGAGGCAAGAAGAAGAAGAAAATAAGATCATGAGATGACAGGCCCTGGGATGAGAGACTGTAATTGAGGTGATTGTGTTTACTTTCTCTTTCTCCTCCATTGTCCTCAATGTATTATTTGGGGACGTGGCTTGTTAGGGAGATGATGAACCTGGGAAAGTTGTAACTTATAAAGCTGTCTAAAAGCATAATATTTGAGCTGGGCTTCAGTTATTGTAGCATAAATTCTAGTGATGCCAAGTAGCATTGTGATACCAGTAATGTGTTTTTATTTTATTTTTTATTTTATTTTTTTAATAATGTGCTTTTAAATATTGAAAGCCAACCAACCTTCGATTTCATCTCCTCCCCCTCCTTCTCCTTCCTCCTTTCACCCTCTCCCCTTCATGATGGCAAAAACAAATCAGAACAAAGCCCTACAAAACTGAAAACAAAATTAAAGCACATTGATCAATAATGGCTGAATCCATTTCGGTGTACTGTCATTAACAAATTCAAGACAGGTAAGAAAACATACTCCGATAAATTGAACCAAGAAGCAGGTATGTGAATTCAATCATCTTCCATTAAACCAGATATTAAAGAGACTCGAAAAATGTACAATGTTGAGCTTTACATGTTTTTGTATTTGAAACTACAGGTATTTTTCATTAAATATATCAATTGTGTTAACATGTGTGGGTTAATCATTGTTACTTTAAGTGAATTTAACACATAAATATTTTGACAAAAATTCTCATGGAATGAGGATTACAAGGAAACTAAAAATTTCATTAGAAGAAAAGAGCAACAACCCAATAGAAAAATTGGTTAATGACCTGAGCAGTCTTCACAAAAAGAATATCCAAGTGACCTACTATTACATAAAGAAGTCCTTGTGTTATATATATATATATAATGTTATAGTGTGTGTGTGTGTGTGTGTGTGTGTGTGTGTATGGTATAGATATATATAGTAATGTTAGTAGTACTAAACCCATGTTGATATCCTGGGTATATAATTTCACTATAACTGTTTTGTTTGTTTTATTGAAGTATAATTGGAAAATAAAATTTTACATATATAAGGTACACAAATTTATTCATATATATATATACATATATATGTGTGTGTGTGTGTGTGTGTGTGTGTATACTGTGAAATGATCCCTACAATCAAGCTAATTAACATGTCCATCATTTCACATAGTTATTTCTTTGTATGTGGTAGGAATACTTAAGATCTTCTCTTATTCGCAAATACATCAAACATACAACACTATATTGTTAATTATAGTCACCATGCTGTACATTAGATCTCCAAATGTATTTGTCTTGCATAACTGATTTTGACCAACATGAAACACTTTGATGAAATTCTTTAACTGACATCTCCCTGCATTCTCCATCCCCAACCCCTGGAACCCACCATTCTACTCTTTGCTTCTGTGCATTTGTGTATTTTAGATCACACATATAACTGAGGTCACACAATATTTACTTTCTCTGTCTGGGTTATTTCTCTAGAGTGTCCTCCAGGTTCACCTGTATTGTCAAAAATGTCAGGATTTCCTTCTTTTTAGACATGAATAGTATTCCTTTTGTATATATACTGCAACTTCTTTATCCACTCATGCACTGACAGACATTTTGGTGATTTTTGTGTCTTGGATATTGTGAGTAATGCTGCAATGAATGTGGGAATGCAGAGATCTCTTTGAGATACTGATTTCATCTCCCTTGCATATATACTCAGAAGCAGGATCCTTGAATTGTATGTTAGTTCTGTTTTCAATTTTTAAAGGAATCTCTATATAGTTTTCCATTATAGCTGTACAAATTTACATTCTCACCAACAGTATAAAAGAGTCCCTTTTTTCCACATCCCCTCCAACACTTGCTATTTTTTCTTTTTTTTTTTTTTTGATAATAGTCATTCTAACAAGTGTGTGTGTGTGTGCGCGCGCGCGCACGTGTGTGTGCTCTCTCTATCAAATAAATAAATACAGCTTTTAAAAAAGAGAATTATTTATTCAGGATTTTTACTAATTTTTTAATAGATTGGGTTTTTTAAATTTTTGCTATTGAGTTGTTTGAGTTCCTTATATATCTTGGATATTAACCCTTTATCAGATATGTACTTTGCTAGTATTTTCTCCCATTCTCTAAGTGGCTGTTTCATTCTTCTGATTGCTTCCTTAGCTGTGAAGATGCTTTTGTGGCTTGACACAATGCTACTTCTTTATTTTTGGTTTTATTGCTTGTGTTTTTGGTGTAATATCCAAAAACATCGTTGCCCAAACCAATGTCAAGCAGCATTTTCCCTCCATTTTGTTTCTAACAGTTTTTCTCTTTCAAGTCTTACAGTTAAGTCTGAAATCCATTTTGAGTGGTTTTTGTGTAAGTGTGAGATAAGGTCCTGCATGTGGATATCCAAATTTCCCAACACTAGCCCTTAGCTTTTTTAGTTTTCTCTGCTGATCCCATGGATCCCACAGCTACCGAGGGGCACCTGCACTGTGCAGAAGGGGCACAGAGGCAATCACAGAGAAGAAAATATTTTGGGACCTCAGGGAGAAATGGCTAGCTTAACTGGAGAAAGAAATGGAAGACGTCCTGTAGGAAGAATAAAAAATAATGTTAAGATGAGTCAAGAGAGGAAGGAGAGAGGCGTCGTAGGAAAGGGGACAGCATGAACAAAGGACAACATGCAAAGAACCACACCTAGAATGTGAAGGAACCCCCTAGAAGTCTGGTGTTGCTGGGGTTCCAAATCAAGCAGGAAGCACACTATGTAAGATTCAAGAGATTATGCATCTCTCTATATCCTTCACCTTCCTTCCTTTCTCTAATCTGTTCTCCCACGTACAGTTTCTCTGGATGATTTCATCTGTACTTGTTGATTCAACACCAATGTCTCTTATATTCCCAGATTTCTAGCACCATTTTCACTTCCAGTTTTCATGGGCCTGTTCATTTCTCCAGAACATTAACTCTCTCCGAGGGCGAAATGATTGCAGACACACAAAGCACGAGACCTTAACCCAGGCCCAGGCCCTCCTTCCCCATGTTGCACGGGCCTGCCCTTTCTTTCTCAGGAAGTAGGGATCAATATTCAAACTGAAGAGTAGCAGAAAATAAATAATAAAACTTTAGGCAAGAGCAGAAGAATCCAAATCAAGATATCTGAATTCAGGCTTCTTGTTCTAAACAAAATACCTGATCTTTCCTTCAAGCCTACAGGAATCTCATTGAGACCAAAGATGCTTAAGATTCCCAAGTCAAATGAATTATGTGCACTTTTTAATCTTATTTTATTTAAATTTAATTGATTAACATATAGTGTATCATTATTTTCAGATGTAGAGCTCAGTTTTATTAGTTGCATATAACACCCGGTGCTCATTATATCACGTGCCCTCCTGAATGCCCATCAACCAGTTACCCCATCCCCCACTCATCTCCCCTCCAGCAACCCCCAGTTTTTTTCCTATAGTTAAGAGTCTCTTATGAATTATTTGCATGTTTATGGGATGCGGAAACTGCCTTAGCCTGAGCCCTTGGAAAGAGATCAGTAGGCTGGCCTTCAGAAAATGTCTCTGACCTGTTTCTTTCATGCACAAAGCTTTAGAGAGTCAGCAACACTATCTACCTTGCATGAGGTCCCTGGCTCCCAGAGGTCCAGGGCTTTATTTTACTTAGAACTCATTTCTACCTTCTCAGATCCTAAAAGAAATTTTCATCCAAAGCAGATTCCGCGTGAAGCCAATGACACCTGCCAATGAAAAAAAAGTTAATTTTTCAACCATGTGTACCATTGATTTCTGAAGGAGGAAGTCATTGATCTATATGTGAGTGCAGTGGAGAGAAATTTATTAAAAAAGAAAAATATGGCTCAAGTGTGAAAATCAATGCAGTTGAGAGGAAAAATGGACTAAAGGAGACTTTGCAGATATTCTACAAAGAGGGAGAGAGAAATGACAATTGAATTTCAGTGAAATACAAATATGATGAGAAAATTAATTCACTTCGTTCAAGCAGTTTAATTTCTAAGAAGAATGTCTTGAGGGAAAATGTTCTGTAATTTTAATTCTAATCCTGAAGCAGATAAATATTATAACTTTTTTTAAGAAATGGACCTCAACTTTAAATAAATAAAGGAATGTATTTTTTAGCATATATGACATAAAACACTTCTATCCTCCAGTCCGACCTATTTCATACATACTGATTTGCTAGCTCCAAATAAGGGCTGGTTTCTTTTATTTTTTTTTTTTCAGTTGGCAAAAGGATAATTAATGCCCCTCCAAAATAGTAATATAATGGCCTTTCCTTCCAATTTGAATTTTCCCAGATTCTAGCACGGAGCTTGACATATTTTCTCATAAGTGTCAGGCATAGAGACATGACTCGACTTACTACATCTGTAGCAGAGGATACTCGGGCATCACATTTTCTGTAACTTCCCCCAACACTGCAATGAGTATATCAAGAAAGAAACATTTATGAAAATATCTTCCACATGCAAGAGTTTTAAACTCATAATTATGATTTAAGACAACCAAAGAAGTCTTGAGAGGTGGTGAAACCTGAGTTTGAGACCTGTGTCCACCTCGAAGAAGATGTGGACTGGACAATGTTGAAGTGAAAACTTCTGCTGAGCTCCTAATGTGGCAGATGTGAAATATGAAAGTGCATTGTGAAACAGACCACCCAAGTTATATGACTCTGAAGTACCTTAAGACCCCTTGGGAGCATTATAAGATCAGGAAAAGAGTGGATTGGTGAGGTGGGGAGGAGTGGATTTGCCTGGTGCAGTCTCTGCTGTGAGTGCCGTAATCCCATTGGGCAGAAGTTTGGGAAGCAAAAGTTCTTCCTCTCAAACCCAGTGAGTGGCTCCTCAAAAAGATTAATCAGTGAGTTTTCTACATTAATAAGTCTGCTCTGCAGTTGAGAGATGAGAGTGGAATTGACTCCCCCCCACTCCAAAAAAAAGCTAGCAAGAGATCAGTTTAGGACCTAACCGGTGGGCCTGCCCTCATAGGAAGAAGTGGAGACAAGGTTACTGAGTTCCTAGTCACTGCTGGAGTCTTGCAAATCTCCTGCTAAATTATCAACAATGTTCTGAGGCTTAAAAAAATCTCCAGGAGAAATCATCAGCCACTGGGGTGGGAGGAGGTATCAGAAACCTGCATCCCAATTTGAGAAGCACCCAAATAAGGAAGAGTTAACTTCAACATTCTGCCAGGCACATGGAGTGTACAGCTAATAGGTAATGGGTAAGGGTTAGGACATAGAGCTGTAACAAAAGAGAAGTTGGCTGTCGTCCTCTGGATGTTCATTCCCACCTGCCTAAGGCTCTGTCAGAAGAGGGAAACGTTAATGGTTATAGGGGATGGGACATTCTAATTTGTAATCTGAAATTGTTTTATGATTTAAACCTGACCCCAGGGTTTCCTAGTCCCTGAAAGTCACCAAGAAATTCATGAGATTCTGAATATTCATCTAACAGGGCAGGGGAAACACTTATCCCACTGAGCTATTTAAAAGACAGAGTGGATATAGAAAATCATTTTATACTGTTTGCATCCCACTGGTAAAGCTTAAGATACAAGCTACATGAATTTTAGGTAAGCTATTCAACCTCACTAAACCTCTGTTTCTTTACTAATGTTAAGATAAATAAGATAATATATGAAAAGATGGAAAATGATAAAAATTAATTCATCTACCATACTTCTGACTATTGCTTTTAAGTCCATTCTTACCATTTCTAGCTTCCTGCTCCCCTCTGTGTCTCCTTGCCTTCTGCTTTCATTTGCATCTTTCCTTCATTCCATTCTTTCATACCTTTTAAATCTGAGGTAGAATTGCTATCAAAGAACACTGTACTTTTGTTTGAGAAATGGAACAAGAAAACTTTTAGGCCTGTATCAGAAAAAAAAAAAAAAAAAGCTCTCTAAAAGTACAGAAAAACGGGCACCTGGATGGCTCAATTGGTTGATTGTCAGGCTCTTGATTTTGGCTCAGGCCATGATCTTGGGATCCTGGGATTGAGTTCCACATTGGGCTCCATGCTCAGTGGGGGGGGGGGTCTCTGCTTGAGTATTCTCTCTCTCTTCCTCTGCCCCTCCCCAATTCATGTGCTCTCTTTCTCTCTTTCTCAAATAAATAAATAAATCTTTAAAAAAAAAAAGTAGAAAGATAACTATCATGGGCATACAGACAACTTATGGCAGATGAAAGAATTTGAAGAATAAAAGAATATACAGTCCATTCTGGAAGGATCCATTATTCACACCTAGAAAGCAACAATGGAAGTTTCTAATGAAGACCCCAAATTGTTAGGGGGAGAAAAAGAACAATGTCTGTAAGATCATAATTAATAATGCAGTGACCAAAGAATCTTAAATAACTTTTGATCAAATATCATATCAACAGGTAATTGGCAGTTATCAGATACTTGCCAGGTGCAAAATTCAATATAATTTTAGTGTCTATTCATGACATCACCTTATTTATATATTAGTGTTAGAAGAATCACTTAAAGAGTTTTAGCTAACAGAAAACAGTAGATTCAACAATGCAACAATAAAACATTCTTATCAAACTCAGCAGTAAGAGAAAGATGGCCATTATCTTCATAGGCATTCAGTACTGATATAGAAACTAGCCACTGAGGTAAAACATGAAAAAGAAACAATTGACATATGTTTTTGAAAAAGACAAAAAGAGTTTACTCTTAGAAGTAAACAATCCAAGATTGTCATCTTACAAATGATGAGAATTAATAACCCATCTCTGCCATCTAAGATAAACACAAAAGTTGATAATTTTCATATATACAGCAATAACTAATTAAAAGATGCAATAAACAATTCCCAAGATGACTTTTAAATTTAAATACCTTAACTTTAAGCCACTTCATGAGGTGATGGTGAAGCAGCAAATATTAATTACACATACCTAACAAAGAGCCAAATAAGAAAACTTGAATAAATGGAAAGTCATACCATTTTTCTTGAGCAGAAGAACAAGGATGGAATTATCACCAATCTTTAGAAGTTCACCTATACGTTTAAACTAATCTCAGTTAAATATTACCCCCAAAATCCCCCAAACTCTCATGTTTGTGTGGAAGATTAAAAGAGTAAACCAATTGAACAGCTAAAATTATATTTTTAAAGCAAGGTTGATAGGATGGAGCTTGAGGATCCACTTGCAACTACATGTAACATTAAAACATGCTATAAAGGGGCACCTGGGTGGTTTAGTGGGCTAAAGCCTTTGACTTTAGCTCAGGTCATGATCCCAGGGTCCTGGGATCAAGCCCCTCAGGGTCCTGGGATCGAGCCCCGAATTGCATTGGGCTCTTTGCTCAGCAGGGAGCCTGCTTCCTCCCCTCTCTTTCTGCCTGCCTCTCTGCCTGCCTCTCTGCCTTTCTGCTTGCTTCTCTGCCTGCCTCTCTGCCTCTCTGCTTGTGATCTCTGTCCATCAAATAAATAAAGAAAAATCTTTAAAAAAATAAAATAAAACATGCTATAAAGCTGTAATACATTTAAGCATGGTAAAATGACACAGAATGAGAAACAGGCCTATGAACTAAAGTAGTTAGCTTAAAAAAAAAAAGAATATGTCAAATGAATTGGAGGATTTTAAATAAAGCATTATAATAAAGTAATAGGGAAGGGGAAGTTTATTTAACAAGTGATACTGTCAATTATTTTTAAAAAGTAATAAATTTTCACCTTCACATATTATTCTAAAACAAATTCCAGAGTAATTATGGTTTTAAAATAATAGAATAAATCACCAGGGTGAAACCCAACAGATTTGATTGCAAAATATTTAGTAAATCTGAGCTTCCAAGGTATTATAAGCATATTTAGAAGATAATCACCAAACTGGAAAATTATATTTGCAAAAAACTTTTTGCCAAATGGAAGGTTAATAGCTATACTTTCTAAAGAGCTTACAAAATTGAAATTAAATAGAGACCTTAATTTCCCAGTAGTTGAATGTTAATTCACAAAAGAGAATAGACAAATAACTAATAATCACACGAAAGACTTTCAACTTAATAATCAAAGAAATTCAAATTAAAGCAACGGGACATCATCTCCACCTTTAAAATTCACAATTATATTTCTGTAAGGTTGATGAAATATAAATCAGCACTGGTCTGCAGGTTTTCCATTCATTTATCATCTTATTTATCCATTAAGCAATATTTGTTCACTACTTACTATAGTTAAGGCTCATGGCATTGGACTTATAATGGCATCTTTCAACTCCAGACTTTCTCTTGCTCTTGCCTTTCACTAGGCCCACCATCTTCTTTTAGGTGAATTTCAATTTAGTTTCATCTGTACTCCTTTGAAACATGATAGCTTTCTATCAGACACACACACACACACACAAACACATACACAATGTCTCAGCATCAGTGGAGAGGCAAAGGGATTATGTTGGTTGGTCTTGTTGTTGTAACAAACTACCATATACTTAGTAGGTTAAAACAACCCAAATTTCATATCTTATAGTTCTGGAATTCCAAAGTCAGAAATGGGTCTTGCTGGGCTAAAATCAAGGGGTTGGCAGGGCTTGATTCCTTTCTGGAGACTCTAGGTAAGGATTCCTTTTCTTGCCTTTTCCAGCTTCTAGAGGTTACCCACATTCCTTGTGGTTCAAGGTCCTCTTCCATATTCAAAGCCAGTGATAACCAGGTGAACTTTTCACATGATACCCTCTGCCTGATGCTGATTCTTCTGCTTTCTTTCTCCCCACTTAAGGGACACCTTTGATTATATTGGGACCACCAAGTTTGCCCAAGGTAATGTCTTTAGTTTAACATCAGTTGATTAACAATGTTAGTTCCATCTGCAACCATAATACCTCCTGCCTATGTAATATAGTCACAGACTCCAGAGATTAGGACATAGACATCTTCTGGCACCATTATTTTGCCTACCATAGTAATATACTGAGGGAAGCAGGGAAAGATTTTTTTAGTCATATAGTTCTGGTTTTGGATTTTTACTCTTGTCACTTAATGTTCTATATTGGTAACATTGTGCAAAATTTATAACTTCTCTTAGATTCTTAGGCTTCCTGTGTACAATTAGAAAAATAACCAAACAAGCTATTATAAAGATTAAAGATATGTGTAACACACAGCAAACATTTAGTAAATGATGACGATTACAATTATCTAAAAACTCATCAACATTTTAGTTTCAACACCAGTTGCATTTCCATAGGACCTGTTTATATGCATCCAATGAAGCAAATGTTTGTTTCCATGGCATCCATCTGATCATATATCACACAATCTAACACCAACGGCATTGTATTAATGCCCTCCAAATTAATTTCAAAAATGCAGATGCCATTTTTATTATAAACTTTAAATATACAATCAACATGTTATTTTAAAAACACCCAAAGCATTTTGGTGTGCAGGTGATTTAAATGTAAAAGAATAAATCATGTGAAACTGGAAAGATTATTAAAGCAATTAACTGGAGTTAAAGAAGGATTTAAGGAGGTGATTACGAGAGATGAACAAATACTGTGCTAATTATAGACCTGTAACTAGCTGAAGGAGCATAAATAGTGATACTTTTGGAGTTATTGGTTGTCACAGAACACCTGATAATAATTTCTTATCAATTTGTACAGACTTGTTCCTTGTTCTCCCCCTACTCATTTTAGTTAAAGGAAAAATGTATTTGGGGAATATGAATTAATGTTTTACTAGTATACAGCTCCTAGCATTATAGCTAAGCCTTGTGATAAAAAGAAAATAACACTGAAAGTAATTACAAACTGTATCAGTGACATAGAAAAGAGAATTTGGGGCAAAGAACCACAGATCTAGTGACATGTAAAGCATAACACATCCATAATTGTTTTTAATATCATTTAAGCAGAGAACCAATGACTATGCCTTGAAATGTCTCTTTCTCAACTCAAGTCTACCTGTCAAAATCCTGCCTGTTTTTTTTTGTCAATTCACACAGTAGAATTTTTTTCTTATTCCACTTTTTTTACAGCATTTGTTGAACTATATTACAGCACAGTATTACTTAGAGTCACCTTTGATTAGCTGTCACAGCCCTCACCTCTGGGGTCATGTCTGGATCACCTGGGATTTTCCATATCCCCCCACCATGCCCAAGGCAGCTAGTGCTATTCATTGAACATACTGGAACCCGGGAAATTCTAGCTGAATCAAAGTAGATCACTGAATCACATAGAGATGAAAGAGCTGGAATAATAGAGCTATAAGACATAGATAAATAAAAACAGAAGATAACTCAAAAGGCTTGACATTTCATTTTATTTGTTTTTGGAACTTGGCTTTATGAAATGTGTTAGCACTGTAAATCCCCTAATCCTTGAGCGGCCACCTACACTACAGGTGCTCATGAAGCATATCGGAGAACTCTCCAGGTCCACCAACAGTATTACTTCATCAGGTCTTTGGCCCCCGGGCCCTTGGTGGTCTCCTACAGTGGAGAGCTAAGTGGGGACATTCGTGGTCTCATCTGTAAGGACCTCGCTGGTCCCTCCAGTTGCAACCTGGAGCATCTTGATGAATTTGCTAAGCTTTCATGATTTTTCTCCCAGGGAAACATCTTTCCATCTAGCCAAACAGAGATTACACACTCGAATTCTTAAAGCCTACTGGGATCATCTGTGCAAAAATGTGCTTTGCACAGTCAGCATTAAAAAAAAAAAAAGAAAGAAAGAAAGAAAGAAAGACAAAGAAGAAGAATCAGGAAGCATCTAAGCAAAGCATTTACTCCCAAATAGATACAGGCATTATCATTTCCCTGCTGTTACTCTTACTTTGATAGGATATCTCTGGTTTCTGGATTCATGTAGCTGGAAAAAAGTCATCTTCAACTACCCACCTTGGATGTGTTATGGTCCTCAGGGTGCCTTTCAAACTGATGGTCCCTTTCAGAGGCAGTGTGTGGTGGCAATGTGTGTGGCTAGGTCTGTTTCATTAGTGTTAGCTGTTTGAGAAGGGAAAGAAAGAAGAGGTCTTCAAATTAGGCTGTCAAGGGGCGACTGGGTGCCTCAGTTTATTAAGTGTCTGCTTTTGGCTCAAGTCATGATCCCAGGTTCCTGGAATTGAGTCCCATGTCGAGCCTCATGTTGGGGTCGCTGCTCAGGGGTGAGTTGGCTTGCTTCCCCCTCTCCTTCTGCCTGCTACTCTGCCTGCTTCTCTCTCTCTCTTTCTGTAAAATAAATAATAATTTAAAAAATCTTAAAAAGAAAAAAACCCAAAAACACATTAGGCAGTCAAGAGAAAGAAAAGTTAAAACACCTACATATGAAAGACAGCCTTAGGTTTTGCTCACATCAGGGAAAATCTCTACCTGGTGTCATTACCTTCTCTTCCCCTGGGCTAGGGGATAGGTTCTCCTTCTAGACTCTAAAAGTTACTATCTATATCCAGTAGAATTCAGCTAAATCTTTCAAACCTCATATCTCTGAAAGACTCAATCCAGAAATTCTTTAAAAGTTCATCATTTGAATCATTCTTGACTCATCCACACTCTTCTCTGCCCAAGCTGGGCAAGAACTTCACATGTCTTCTCTGGTAAGAGGATGAGAAGAAATAAATAATAAATATCTCAAATCAAAAAAGTTTTTTTCAAACATAGATATGCATGAGTGAATGATAATGGTATTTATTATAGATGATTTTATTAAGTGCCTAAACCATCTCCTTTTGATACCAGAGACTGGGGGAGTTCTCAGGCACTGAGGTCTCAACCACCAGGCAGTGCAAGTTTCTTGACCCCACTGGAGAAAGAACTCAGGGAGTGAGAGGCAAGTGTAGCAGAAGAAACTTCATTGTCAAGGGAAACTACACACCTCAGAAGAAGTGTGGGTGCCCTCAGAGGATCTGAATCACGCTAGTGCTCCCACGATGAGTCCAGTTGTGCAGGATAGATGTGGGATCCTGCTTTTTAAGGGTAGTCATAACTTGGCTCTGAAATAGTCACGTGAGCTTCTGGGGAATAGCTGGGTTTTCTAAGAACGCTGCATATCATTACCCATGCTTTCTGTCAGCAGTCTGATTTCAGGCTGACTGGGGCTTTACGTGCATGCGTTTCATGGGCTTGAGCAACAGTGGCAAGGTGCCTGTAGCCATGTGTATCTCGAGCTATCACAAGTTTGGTTAATGGCCACGGACTCTGCCCGGTGTCAGACTCTGCTCCTCGTTTTTTTGTTCCTCCTACAAATATCCCACACTTCTCTATTCTGCCTGCCTCAATGTGGCGAAGTATCTGAAGAAGGCATCTTTATTTAGCTCCATAGTAAAGATTATTTTTTTAAATCATCTAATTATGAATTGACTGACTACTTTTTTGCCTAGTACTGTTCTCTATATTGAGGCATTGCAGCGAATGAGGCAGACCAAAAATCCCTAGGATAGAAGTTTATATTCTAATCGGGTGAGATAAACCACAAATACATAAGTAGAATACATAGCGGTTTATTTTTCTAGATAGCAATAAAGGCTATAGATTAAAATCAAGCAGAAGGGGGTGCCTGGGTGGCTCAGTCCTTACGCATCTGCCTTTAGCTCAAGTCACAATCCCAGGGTCCTGGGATCAAGCCCCGCATCAGGCTTTCTGCTTCTGGGAAAGCCTGCTTCTTCCTCTCCCACTCCCTCTGCTTGTATTCCCTTTCTCTTGGTGTCTCTATCAAATAAATAATAAAATCTTTAAAAAAATCAAGCATAAGAAAAAGATGGGAAATACCAGAATCAGGGCAGAGGTTTCCAACCCTAAGTAGGCTTCTTTAGGGCAGACCTTACTGAAAAAGTGATATTTGAGCAAAAACCTACCAAAAATAATAAAAATCTGAACACAAGTGAAATGTCAGAATGAAGAAAGTACAAGACTCTATAAATAATAATGAAAGATTTAATAACAGTAATAATGGATTTTTTTAAAATATAACTGAGGTCTGTGTTAATCTAAAGCTTGTTCTCTGACCCACTATTTTATTAACAATAGTGCACATCATTTTCTGGTTGATAATTAATAATTACCTAAAATTTAAGAAACTCAGTAATTTTTTTTTAATTGCTGAGCTCATTTTGGCATTAAGCATTGTTCTGAATACTTGTTAATGATTGGTATTTAAAGACTGATTTCTTAAGGAACGTTCAGTCCCAGTACTTAAAACCATAAACAAAGCTGCTACTCTGCTTTCTAACAAGACAGGTGAGTGTGCATATCAGCTAACAGAGCAGCCAGTGGAAGTCAGGGTCTGAATGCTACAAGGAGGATAACAAGGGGCTGTCCCCTTGAAGATTCAAATGCTCTCCACATGTAGTCCTATCTGCAGTTATAAAACCAATCCATTCAAATTATATATAAATCCTTTGTTTTTTTCCATTTTATTTCTTTTCAGTGTTCCAAAATCCATTGTTTATGCACCACACCCAGTGCTCCATGCAATACGTGCCCTCCTTAATACCCACCACCAGGCTCACCCAACCCCCTACCCTCTCCCCTACAAACCCCTCAGTTTGTTTCTGAGTCCACAGTCTCTCATGGTTTGTCTCCCCCTCCGATTTCCCCCAACTCACATCTCCTCTCCATCTCCCAATGTCTTCCATGTTATTCCTTATGCTCCACAAGTAAGTGAAACCATATGATAATTGACTCTTTCTGCTTGACTTATTTCACTCAGCATAATCTCTTCCAGTCTCATCCATGTTGATACAAAAGTTGGGTTTTCATCCTTTCTGTTGGAGGCATAACACTCCATAGTATATATGAACCATATCTTCTTTACCCATTCCTCCATTGAAGGGCATCTTGGTTCTTTCCATAGTTTGGCAATTGTGGCCATTGCTGCTATGAACATTGGGGTACAAATGTCCCTTCTTTTCACTACATCTGTATCTTTGGGGTAAATACCCAGGAGTGCAATTGCAGGGTCATAGGGTATCTCTATTTTTAATTTTTTGAGGAATCTCCACATGTGGAGGCACGGTGTCTCAACCACCACCTTGCATTCCCACCAACAGTACAAGAGGGTTCCCCTTTCTCCACATCCTCTCCAACACATGTTGCTTACTGTCTTGTTGATTTTGGCCATTCTAACTAGTGTAGGGTATCTCAATGTGGTTTTGATTTGAATCTCCCTGATGGCTAATGATGATGACCATTTCTTCATGTGTCTGTTAGCCATTTGTATGTCTTCTTTGGAGAAGTGTTTGTTCATGTCTTCTGCCCATTTTTTGACATGATTATCTGTTTTGTGTGTGTTAAGTTGGAGGAGTTCTTTGTAGATCTTGGATATCAGCCCTTTGTCTGTAGTGTCATTTGCAAATATCTTCTCCCATTCCGTGGGTTCCCTCTTTGTTTTGTTGACTGTTTCCATTGCTGTGCAGAAGCTTTTGAACTTGATGAAGTCCCAAAAGTTCATTTTCACTTTTGTTTCCTTTGCCTTTGGAGATATATCTTGAATGAAGTTGCTATGGCTGATGTTAAAGAAGTTACTGCCTATGCTCTCCTCTAGGATTTTGATAGATTCCTGCCTCACGTTGATGTCTTTTATCCATTTTGAGTTTATCTTTGTGTATGGTATAAGACAATGTTTGAGTTTCATTCTTCTATACCCAGCTGTCCAATTTTCCCAGCACCATTTTTTGAAGTGACTGTCTTTTTTCCACTGTATATTTTTTCCTGCTTTGTCGAAGATTATTTGACCTTAGAGTTGACAGTCCATATCTGGGCTTTCTATTCTGTTCCCCTGGTCTGTGTGTCTGTTTTTGTGCCAGTACCATGCTGTCTTGGTGATCACAGCTTTGTAGTAAAGCTTGAAATCAAGCAACATGTTGCCCCCAGTTTTGTTTTTCTTTTTCAACATTTCCTTAGAAATTCGGGGTCTCTTCTGGTTCCATACAAATTTTAGGATTGTTTGTTCCAGCTCTTTGAAAAATGTCCGTGGAATTTTGATTGGGATGGCATTGAAAGTATAGATTGCTCTAGGCAGTATACACATTTTAACAATGTTTATTCTTCTGATCCAAGAGCATGGGATGGTCTTCCATCTTTTTGTATCTTCTTCAATTTCTTTTATGAGTGTTCTGTCATTCTTCGAGTATAGATCCTTTACCTCTTTGGTTAGGCTTATCCCCAGGCATGTTATGGCTCTTGGTGCTATAGTAAATGGAATTGATTCTCTAATTTCCCTTTATGTATTTTCGTTGTTAGTGTGTAAGAAAGCAACTGATTTCTATACATTGATTTTGTATCCTGCCACATTATTGAATTGTTGTATGAGCTCTGTAGTTTGGGGGTGGAGTCTTTTGGGTTTTCCATATAAAGTATCATGTCATCTGTGAGGAGACAGAGTTTGACTTCTTCTTTTTGTCAATTTGGATACCTTTTATTTCTTTTTGTTGTCTGATTGCTGTTGCTACGACTTCTAGTACTATGTTGAATAACAGTGGTGAGAGTGGACAACCTTGTGTTCCTGATCTCAGAAGGAAGGCTGTCAGCTTTTCCCCATTGAGGATGATATTTGTTGTGGGCTTTTCATAGATAGATTTTATGAAGTTGAGGAATGTTACCTCTACCCTATACTTTGAATCATTTTAATCAGGAACAGATGCTGTATCTTGTCAAATGCTTTTTCTGCATCAATTGAGAGGACCATGTGGCTCTTCTCTCTTCTCTTATTCATTTGTTCTATCACATTGATTGATTTGTGAATGTTGAACCACCCTTTCATCCCATGGATAAATCCCATATGGTCATGGTGGATTATAAATCCTTTAACAACAAAGTTAGAAGGTATCAGTTCTCCGGTGGTTTGATGGATATTAAAACTGTCTTCAGAATATTTTGCTTTGGTGTTCCACTGTAATAATATTCTATATTGAGGAAATTGAAGAGAGACAAAAGGTCCCCAAAGTATTTACATATTTGCCACCTTTTGACCTTTCCAGGGCCATGAAACCTCCAGGATCAGTCACTCTTAAATTCCCATAAATAACCATGATTACTCACTCAAATTTAAACAGGTAAGAGGAAAAAGGGAATTACGACATTTATTGTACCCATACTTGATGACAAGGACTTTACATGTCTTACTTCGTTCTGATCCCCACTAGGAAGACAGAAAGACTTTAAGTTATGTTTTCTTTTCTCCTTTTTATGGCTAAGAGAAGTGAGATTCAAAGAATTGAAATCACTTGTGCAAATTCACAAAGCTAAAAGCCAAGAGGGAAATCTATCATATTTGCATAATCTCTGTTGTGTAGCTAAATAACACTGTGATTAGGATTTTAAGGAACACCCAGAGTTTCACAGCTAATGAGTCAAAGAATTACCTAGTGTCAAGCCCCAGTCCACATGTGTTCTTCAAGACATGGAGCTCCCTATTTCAGAAGAAATGGGAAATAGACCATTTCAGGCACAGTCAAGGAAGAGCAGAGATTGAAGATGTGGGATGTTGTTTACAAAGACGGGCATCTAGAGACCATCTACAGAGTGCACCCCTGAGGAGTCAGTAAGAAACAAGCCTCCACAGGCATGTTGCTGTTCCCAGAGGGAGCGGGACTCAGTTTCCCCGAAGGCGGACTCTGCTGAGCCGCTTTCTTGGTGGAAGTGCCGTTTAATGGTGCCTGGAAAAATGGGGCAGAACTTCATATGAAAGAAGACTGGGGAACCAGGAACAAAACAAGGTAATGGCAGTCAGGCCAAGGCTGGTGTTACAAGGGCATGGCGTAGTGTTGCAGGAGCCTGGAGAGAAGAGTGTGTCTGCCTTGTGTTTTTGCCCAGTGCCAGCCCCGCTTAACATTGATGGAATAATTATTAGGGCCCAATTATACAATAAGCTACAGTGATTTATGGTGTTCTACAACCGGCACTGAATCAACCTGTCTCGGTAGCTGTAAGTCTGCATAAAGTTTTAATTACGAACATCATAAGTTGGTCAGAGCATATGGAGAAAAATGGATTATGAATTTACGATGCAGTGAATTTTCTTGCTGAGTGGCTCTTCTCCTGATCAGGGCCTCACGACAGGATGACAAAAGGCACGTAGGAGAAGCCAGATGCTTGACAAACCAGCTGCTCCCTTTTAAAAGTGAGATGAGGAAGCAGAGCTGTGGTGTGCTAGAGGGAATGTCAAGGGATGTGAGCTGTGACATCCTGATCCTGGCCTCAGGTGAGACACAGCTACCAGGGCTGTGACAATGACATGCTACCCCAGATCGGCATGTGACAGGCTTGAATTGAGCCAAGGAAGAGTCTCGGCTTGGTTAACAATTCTTTGAACAGTCCTTATATAAGAGGATTTCCCAGATCGATAAGCTAGTCACTCTGTTTTCTCTTTAGGATTTTATGGTTCAATAAGCACTTATTGAGAGCTTATTATATGCCCGACATCCAAGGGCTAGTCTGTGGGTGTGTGCAGACCTGGGTGGATGGCCCAACTGGGAACAGCTTTGTGGGGCCATAATATGCAGAAATTGCTGAAGAAGTGGCCCAGTCTCTGTGACTGCAACATAGATTTTCACCCCCCACTCCTTGTTCCTGTGTTCACTTCTTCCCCAAGTGTTAATGGGACGACTTTTCTCCTATAAACTTTCTGCACGTTAATCTCCACCGCAGAGTCATCTTCCCCGGGAGTCTGATCTTGAAAACTCAGCATATCGTTTCTAAAAAAACTCAATTTCCTGGGTGGGAGCCCAGAGCCTTATATAAGATTTGGTAAAATAAAAAAGTTTATTCACTTGCTCTTGTATATCTTAATCATTTATTAATTCAAACACATTTCATTACATTGCTTACTGTGTGGGCAAACACCAGGCTAGGCATGAAGGGTTGTGAAAGAAGATTCCAAAGTGCAGTAAGCTTTGCTGAGAGTCATTGAAAATAGGGTCAGGAGGATATTGAACAAGCAGGACCTATGCATGTCTCCACTTTCTGTTCTTGGAACACCAGGAACTTTTTGGCTTTTGTCAATTGCAACTTGTCGATGGCAATTCCACCACTTCCTGGAATATATCTTTCTTTCTGGTTTGGACTGAAATAGAGATCCCGTAACATCTGTTAGCTAAATTGCTAGTGGTGTATTTGAGAGTCTAACTCTGTCAGAACCAATCATAACTCTTTCAAAACAAGTTATGTTACTTGGGGGATTTTGCCTTTAAAAGCCTGCACTCTCTGCTTGAAATTCAGAATGCACTTTCGGTTTCGGTCGACTTTGTGTCTTCTCCAGGTTACAATCCCTAAGACCCCAAATGAATGCTTTTTGGTTGTTTGACAACCTTGATGTCTTCTTGGTCAACAGAGTATAGAGGTGTAAGAAAGTTCTGGACTGAAGTAGCTGACAGCCCAGACAAGAAGACAGACACATACTACTGCTTAGGGTGGTAAAAAGTGTGATATAATTAGGCACGGGGCACCATGGGAACACTGAGGAGAGACACCCCTCTCTGGGGAGAGTCAAATTCATATCTGGAAATGATAGCAGTTGAATCAAGTGGAGTTTAGGCCATATGCTCTTCTGGCTGGACACACTCTGAGGGAGGTAATCAGTAAGGAAGGAGGACAGACTCCTAACAGCTGTTATGACAACAGAGCTGATGCTCACATATGCACAGTCAGACAGAAGTCCCTGCACCAACATTCTGGGAAGGTTCTGCCCACCCCCTCGGGCTGTCCATCTGTGACTCACCTGGAGTCTCATTTCCTGGTTCTGTCTGGGTTAAAATTAGAGCATCACAGTGTGGAATTAACACTCCCCTCCCCAACCCCTTCTCCCCGGACTTTGCAGAGGGATCCTCTTGTCTGTATCTAATAAGGAACAATGTTGGCTTCCCTGCAGCAAGGTCACTGAAAACGTGTGGTTAAATAGTGAAAACACCACCAAATCCTGGGGGCAAGAACAACACATAACTATGCGTATTATTGTTTGCCTAAAGGGCTCACGTGGTGGGATTAGCATAAATCTTCCTGTTTCTAAAATCGGGATTCTAAGGCAACTACTTCTGCAGCCTCCAAATTTAAGCTGATGATGAATTAGCGAACAGGATTTAGTTTGAAACTGATGCATAAAGCTTCAACCTTCCTTTTAGCTCTTGCAGCTTGAAAGATACCCTCTAAGTAATTTCGTTTTTTAGATCTTGAAAGTTCTTCCATAATGAAGACAGTTAGACCACCCCACCTCACCCCCTCACATGTAGCTCATTTGAGGCAAAAGGGAAAAGCTAACAAGCTAAAGAGCAGAAACAATATAATGAGCGACCGTGATGTTTTAGAAACACACTAGAAGTCTGGAGCTTCACTCTTCTAGCTCAGTTTCAAACAAACAAATGAACAAAGAAAAGAACTCACTAGTGTTCCCACTGTCAGAGAACAATTAAAGTGGTTACACTTTATAATATATGTAGGTAATCACATTTCAGAGTTGCAATTTATTATGTCTCTCTACCATGTAGATAGATATTATATTTAATATGGGGACTGGTGAGTATTTTTGATGTATGAAGTAGACATAAAACAGAATATCGATAGCTAATCAATAAAACAAAATTGTGAACATCACTAGTAAATTAAAAGTAAGAAATATAAGCTAGAAAAATGAAGTCCCATTTTTAAACTATCAAACTGGCACAGATTACGGGAACAGACATGAGCCTTTCTTGTGCATGGCAAATATGTGTATAAACTAATGACACCATTCCATAGGACAATTTTGTATGTGTCAAAGACCTAAAAAATATATCTATTTTCACCAACCAATTGCGCTTCTAGAAATTTTTGTTAGAAGGATGCCTGGGTGGCTCAGTTGGCTAAGTGTCTGACTTCAGCTCAGGTCATGATCCCAGGATCCTGGGATCAAGTCCCACATGAGGCTCTTTGCTCAGTGGGGAGCCTGCTTCTCCCTCTCCCTCTGCTGCTCCCCCTGCTTGAGCTCTCTCCTCAACCCCCCCCTTCAAATAAATAAATAAAATAAAATAGAAATCTGTGTTAGAAAAGACACATCACCACCACCAATAACAACCTATAATAAAATTTGTAAGTTATTCATTGTAAAACTTTTATAATAACAAACTAAAATGATCATAAATGTCCAATAATTTGTCAAAGAATATAAGCGGACACTTCACAGAAAAGTAAATCCAAATGGTTACCAAACAGGAAAAAATTTGCTTAAGCTCTATGGTCGTCAGAAATTGGAGAAGTAAAACAATATTGCACATTTTTAGTATCAGAAATTGCAAATGTTTAAAAGACTAAAGATGTATTCCTGTTAGGGAAATTACTGAAATTCACATTTAAACATTTCTGATTGAAAGGTGAGTAGCCACACTTATTTAAAAAAAAAAAAAAAAAACTGGTGATGCTATTAACATTAAAATTGCACAAATAATTTGACTCAGCTCTTCTGCTTCAAGGAATTTATCAAGAGTCCATAAATATGATATATAAGATAGCAGTATTTATTGCAGTATTATACAAAGCAGCCTAAAAGAAATAAATGCCCATTTTAGAGAAATAGTTGAAGGAATTATTTTATATCTACACAATGAAATTCTGTAGCTATTATACAGTAAATTACAATTATATCAGTTAACTTGGAGATTTCAAGGAAGTATGGTTGGCTGAGGGTAGAAAGATGCAGAAAATTATGTATAATATGATTCCCTTTTAGAAGACTTATAACCACCCTAAATGCATATATAACCACATAGGGTATTAAAGCTAGTGCTTGTATATTTGTGTTTATGTGGGTATGTATATAAACAAGAGTGATGAAAAATATAGAAGAATACCTCCAAGGTGATTAATATAACTTATCCAAATAAGGAGGGGGCAGAAAGGCAAGCACACACAAAAAAAGATAGTAAAGACTGTGGACAGCACTTGTGATGATTTCAGTCATGCATTTGTGTCAAATGATGTGTGTATATACATTAAAAATGTATTTCAAAGCAAAACGTAATTTTCATAAGTCTCACTCAGGGAGCTTTGTAAAGTACCTCTTCTTGGTTTTCAATCCCAGCCATGCTTGGAATAAGGTACCCGGGAGCTGTGTTTATAGGGAAACCTGATCACAATACAGCCCATGCACACACAACATATAAGCACACAGGTGCGCCTGCATGGCTCAGTGGGTTAAACATCTGCCTTCAGCTCAGCTCATGATCCCGGGGTTCTGGGATTGAGCCCCACATCGGGATCCCTGCTCAACAGGGTCTGCTTCTCCCTCTGCCCCTTACCTCAGTTGTCCTCTCTCTCTCAAAAAAATAAATAAAATCTTAAAAAAAAAAATACAGGCACACAGTACTTTGGAAAAGCAGTGATGAGGAAGGAGTATGCCCAGCTGTATTTTTCACGACCTCAGGCAGAATGCAGTCTTCTCAAAGTTTAACTTCTCTTCAGAGCCTCTCCAAGGTCTGGTTACCAAGCTGGGGGAAATGCCTGACCCCACATTTACTTCCTGAGCCAGATCACACATGTCAGACTCATGGATGTGTGTGTTTCCCCTACACAGGTCCTCAATTCCACTCTCCCTCCTACTTTACCCACACGCTGGCAAGTCTAGCAAAAAGGTACCTTGTAAAATTGTACTTTGCCATATGCACTAATCCTACTGGAAAGTGACGATCGCTCTTGCAGATTACACACTTCATAAACATTTGTGGAACCCAATTGCCTGCAGCCCCCTGTACAACTCCTGATGTAAAGTAGAAAGTCCTTAAATCAGAAATTAAGGTTTTGGTGAAACTGAGAAAACATGGGCAGTCACCAGTGGAGCCCCTGCTTCTTCGTGTCCCCAGTTTCACTATTCAGATCCCAGCTAATTTGTCCTCACTGGTTCCAGGAATGCAGAGGGGAGTCTCTCTGCTAGGGAATCAGAGCATCCTGCTTTCACTGCTGGTGAGTTCAAAAGAGTGGATGGGCTTATAGTTAGGCATAAAGTATTAGCACTAGTTGCAATGAAAATTCATGTACTGTCAACATGGCCATTCCATCACAACATTAGAAATTGAGAAACTATTGAGCTAAGTCACCTATTTTGTTCTATATCCCACTGCGATCATGAGTTTTGAACATTTACTAGTTCAAAAATGTGCCATGGACTTATCGAACTTAGATTCTGCCTTTAAAACTTACACCCTCGTTGAGAGAACAAATCCATCTGAATGGAACCACATCTGATAAATCACAAGGATATACAACAAAACATACAAGAATTAATCAAGCGCAGACTTTTCACATTCCAAAGATGAGTTCCAAAAATTATATGAGAAAAGGCAGTGTCATGGTGATATGTACACAGTCCCCCAAAGATCCTTCTTTGATGAGACCACCATTTAGATAATTATGTCCCATGACATTAAATAATCAGTAGCATGACTTCATAGTTATGTTATATATTTGCGCTTCTTTCTGCATGCATCTTTTGAAAGTCATTTTCCCTATGAGAGAGCAACATTTGGTACCATTCCCCTCACCATCTGTGTCCCTCTATTATATCTATTTTAAATGTAAACTCTTGAATGTAAGGAAAATTTATTATGTTAAGTCTTAGCACATTGTGGTCTTTGATGGATGATTATTATGGTTAATAACAAAAATTACATATTGGCCAAAAATGTATCTTCAATTCTGTGCAAATTAACATGGGAGTCACTTTTATAGTTTAATATGAAAGAGTGATTGTAAGGCTGTCAAAAGCAAATAGGGCTCATTTCTATAAAATTCAGGGCCATTTTTACAACTGAAAAGTGGCTTGCTTAAAGGCATAATAATATAGATGGGGGAAATGTTACAGTCAGCAGTTACCAAATAGTCTTTCCCCAATAAACTGGCAGTCTGGTGTGGTAGTAAGGGCAAAAGGACATTCCAGAAGCTGTACCGCATCAAGTGTACTTGACATTTGAAGTAGAAGTTTCTGGCATTCTCCTCCTCTCCATGACCAGGTGATTTTCAGTACTGGTCATGAAAATTAGTAAATAAAAATAATAATCAGAAAATGAACTTTTATTGAATTTGCTAGCATAGTCGGGGCATAGTCGGGGCAAAGTACTTTGTGAAAAAGTACTAGATTTATCACTTTAATTACATTTCTTCATAAATGGGGGGGAAAGGGTTGTGAAAAATGCTCCCCAAACTGAATTCCTCCCAGTTCACAGAATGATTTGCACCTAGAATGACAGCATTGAAGTGGCTCAAGACCCATTTTTTCTTTACAATCAGTGTGTTATCATTGATTTTTTCCAATTTGCTCTCTGAATACAGAAGTACGGCAGCAGTGGGAAGCCCAGCCCACACTGGAGACAAGCCTGCCCAATTCTGAACTGTTTTCTTACTTTCTGGCTCTGACTGCGTAGTATGAACATGTGTAGCTGAGTCCCTGTGTGTCAGGGGCCAATCTATAACTGGGGATTTTCCAAATGAACTTCCGGTAGAATACAATGATTATTAAAGGGTGGATATTAACAGCATGTTCATTTGGGGCTTAAGTATAGGGACGCCTGGGTGGCACAGTGGGTTAAGCCTCTGCCTTCGATCTCAGGACGCTGAGATCAAGCCCTATATGGAGCGCTCTGCTCAGCAGGGAGCCTGCTTTCCTCTCTCTCTCTGCCTGCCTCTCTGCCTGCTTGTGATCTCTGTCTGTCAAATAAATAAATAAATAACCTTTTTTAAAAAAAAAGTGTATATTATGAAAAACTTCGCAGTAACCATAGTACTTGTTTAGCATTTAGAAGAACAAAATATTTTTCAGGAGGAAGGGTTGGTTGGTTGGTTGGTGGGTTTTTACTGACATCGCTTAAAATTGCCAGAGCATAGTGAAAATAAAATGTAGACCAATTTTTAGATCACTTCATGTATTGTTCATCATGAAATGCACCATTATCACCTGCACCTGGGTGGACTGTTCCTCGTTCTCTGCGTCTGTACACCTGCCCTTGGAGACTCACGGAAGGCTAAGGGGGTTCCAAAGTCTAGCAAAGATAGTTTCATGTGGGACATCATTTAGGATCTCTTTCCAACTGTAAAATTTTAAGAAGCATTGTCTTTCATGCCCCAGTCATAGACAAGTTCATAGACGAAAAATTATATAGCCTTTACTGCTTCTTATTTTGCTCATGGAGGACGTTCTTGGTCCATCAGAGGACCTTGGTCCAGTCAACAGGAACATGTCTTGGAAACCTCATAAAACAGCAGTGTGGGAACTCAGGACAATTATTCAGCATTGGCATGAGGGTTGAAAACTATTTGCATTCCTGAATTAAATCTGTGAGGTGGCACTCAAGGAAAGTCTATTTTGAGGATCTATGGGGGAAGGCTTGGTGCCCCTTAGGTATTCAAGCCACCATGCTCCCGGAGGGAATGTGCTGCATGTACAAGCAGCGACAGGGAAAATGGCAAAGAAAGCTGGTTTTCACTCCTATGACAGCAGGAAAAATGAGTAATCCTTTAGTGTTCACAAATGAGAAGAACAAATATTTCAGGAGTATTCTTACAACCCAGTCACTATCAAAGGGCTTCCCTTGTATTAACTTGTTTCGCCCTTGCCAACTCTCAGTGATGTAGGTACCATGACGATCATCCCCCTGAAGATGATAACCTGAACCAGAGATTGGGAGTAAGTAGCCCAAGATCACAAGGCTAGTGGCAGAGCCGGACATCAATGGGAACGCTCTTTCTGGCCTCTGGAGTGCCGCTGTCCATTTCCACTTTCCCTGATGTACTTCAAAGCCCAGGAGCTATTTCTCAGGGGCATAATTCTGATTCGGCTTGCTTCAAGGCCAGCGTGAGAGAGTAATTAATTAGTGAATGTGACAAGCCAAGGATAATAAAATATCAAATTTATCTCAAGGAAGCTTTAATGTCTTCTTTTCATCACGACACAAGCAAAACCTTTAATTAGGTGATTTAAATGCTTTATTGATGGGGGGGAGCTCCGAAAAGAAAGTCAATGACTGAAGAATGTGTAGACCTTAAAAGTGTGCCAACAGCCTCGGGTTCACTAATTTAAGTGTTTCGCAACAGTACTTGAAGTTAAAGATGACTCTACCCATCTTGCAAAGAAGAAACTACACTGAAGGAAAGTGAATGACTCAGCCAAGGAACCAAGAACCGGTCCCTTGAGCCCAAATCTGTATACTTTCAGGGAAAAGTTTCTCATTCACAGGTTCTCCTCCACAGATCCAGCTGGTCAGTGAACTCCCAGGCTTTCCCACACACTTGGTCTTCAAACAGCATTGCCAGCTTGTCACTCATGGGAGAACACGTTTCCTTGCCCACAGATGGGACAATCTACCTCTGGGTCAATGGTCACCACAGGCCAAACCTGACACTTTCATTTTTGAAAAGGAGAAAGTTGAAAAAAAGGAGGGAAAACACCTTATTGCAGGCTGTCCTGGGGGGCTACTAACAATGTCAGAGGAGCTGACAGCAGGACAGCAGCAATTCATTCCATAAAAGTTTGTCATTCCTCCCTACTGTCTGCCAGGTCCTGTACTGGGCTTTGGGAATGATGGAGAAATAACGTCATACCCTTGCCATGAGGCCACATTTCAGGTTTCTGGGATTAAAGTGAATTCAGAAAATGCTCTTTGAAAGAATGAGAGCATCTGTTGTACATGCTGTTGCTGCGGAGGAGCTAACAAGTGTTGTGTCTAAGGTGCATTTCAGACTTCATGCATCCGTTGGCACAGGTCAACTTTCTCTCACTGTTCTGGGAAGTGAAGTGTCTCTTGATTCACTGGCCATTTGGGTCTCCTATAATCAGGCATGCTGCAATTCTAAGAGCTTCTGACATCCTCTCTGACCTCCCTTTCCCCGGGGGGCATTTCCATCGGAGACAATGGTGTGATCCTCACAGGAATGGACAGGTGCTCAAAATAAGTTGTCAGCTTGGAGAACTTATTCTTGTTTCTCTCGTCTGCTCAGTGGAGACTCCCTCCCTCTAGGTATCTGTAATGCTAAGGTTACCTGAAGGTCACCAGGTTGTCCCCTGGCTGTGGAAATAGGATTTGAAGGCAGATGTGGCTCTGACTTCCTGTTTTACACTTTCAGACCTGCTTGACTTTTGGCAAACATTTTTTTTTTTAAGCCTGAAATGGGGGGCACCTGGGTGGCTCAGTCAGTTAAGCATCTGCCTTCTGCTCCAGTTGTGATCTTGGGGTCCTGGGATCGAGTCCTGCACTGGGATCCCTGCCCAGTAGAGAGTCTGCTTCTCCCTCTCCCCCTGCCCTTCCCCTCACAGCTTGTGCTCTTTCCCTCTCTCTCTCAAAAAATAAATAAAATATTTTTAAAAAATTTTAAAAGAAAATGGGAAGCATAATTGGTATATATATTTTTTTAATCCACTCATTTTAGTTACCTTTACCTTTAAAACAGTGGTTTTGAAATGGGGATGATTTAGTCCCGTAGGGGATATCTGGCCATGCCTTAGAAATAGATGTAGTTCTTACAACTAGGATCGAAGTGTTGGGCTGCTGGCATCTGCTGGGAAGAGGCCTGGGATGCTGCTGATTATCCTACAGGGCACGGGACAGCCCCCCAACAAAGCATTATCTAGCCCAAATATCAACAGTACTGCTGCCAAGAAACTCTGCCCTGATTTCTTAGACCCCCAATCCCCACTAAGCCTGACCATATGGAAAGTGGATATGATGGACAGAAAGCAGAGTCCCGTCCTTCCAGCCTGAACGTGCCGTGAGGTATTTCAAACAGAGAGCAAATGGAAGTGAAAGATTCTGTTTTCTCTTCAGGCTCAGGTTAGTCGTGCAACAACAGGGGACACAGGGCACAAGACAGTGGACAGTCCAGTGTTTGTCTCAGTCTCCCTCCCTCAGGGTAGATATTCCCACAGTGGGTGGTGCATTTGGTCAGGTCAGGGGAGCCTCAATGTCCCAGAAGCTACTACGCAAATCTGGGTGTTCTACCATACCAGCAAGGGCTTAAGCAGGCTAAGTCCAGAGTGGAGAAGGCTGAGGAAAGGAGGGGAGCAGAGGTGAAGAAACACAAAGGAGGGGAACAGCAGAGGGAAGAGAGAAGAGAGGAAAGGTGAGGGCGGAAAGAAGTGGAGGAGGGGCATTACCAGAACTCGAGGTTTCAGCAGTCTTGGTTAGCAGAACAACCAGGTACTAAACACAATGAGTTCAAGCTACACTCTCCCCTGTAACATTACCTAACATCATGGAAAGGAGAAGGGGGGAGAGGGGAACCCAAAAGTGCATTTTATTAAAAAGTCACATGCCTGAAACTAATGTAACATTGTGTGTCAACCATAATAATAATTTAAAAAGATACTGAAAAATGTTACCTCGTGAGAATTTTTAAGTTATTGGTTCATACTAAGGTTACTCACCTATACTAAAATAATTTAGTTGTACCAGAAGACTAGATCAGCTCAAGGAGAAAAAGTGTACATTTCTTCTACATTTCTGAAGTTAGTATACACATTTTTGACTCCTTATTGGTTAACATCAACTTCATAGCCTTGCTAGAAAGAATAAATGAAATAATAAATACAAATACCTGGCACAGGGTGAAAACTCCATGATCAGGAAGGAGAGTAAATTTGTTTTCTATTTAGTACACATAGCAGACAGAATTTCCACAATGATCTCCCACGGAGGACCCTCCCCAAGTCACCAGAACCAGTCAATATAATTAAATATCTATCACATGATTATGAGTTGTGAGACCTATTTGACCCTGAGATAGGGAGATTATCTTGGAATTCCTACTTTAATCATAGGGCCCTTCACATCTGGGAGTTTCCTATGGCTGGGGACAGAAGGACCTGAGAAAGAAGTCAGAGATACTTGAAGAACAAGGACGCTGCATGCTGTTGATCTGAAGCTGGAGAAGGTCACATGAGAAGGTACGCAGGAGGCCCTTAGGAGGAAAGTGAACCCAGAGCTGAGAGCGAGCAGGGAAACAGGGACCTCAGACCTACAGCTGCTGATTATTGGATTCTGCCAACAACCAGAATGAGCCTGGAAGCACGTTCATACCCAGACCCCCCCTGTAAGAGCCCAGTTGACCAACGCCTTGATTTGGCTTGTGACATCCTAAGCAGGGAACCCAAATGAACTGTGGAGGACTTCTGACCAACATTAACTATGAAATAATAAATCTATGTTGTTTTAACCTGTTGAGCTTGTGGTAAGTTGCTATGCAGCAGTAGAAAATGAGTAGAACTTGAGAAGTTGTCGAGTTCTATGGAATAACAAAACAGAAAATTCATACCCCTTCTACTTAGTATAAACCTTATTTTGTCTCTGTATTTCATCACTGTCTTAGTGCCTCCTATGTCACCCAGTCAATGGCATGGGGGAACAAATGGAAACTTCAAGGCCTTCCTTTGTATGAGCCTTTTCCAGGAGAGAGGATCAAGCAATGCACTCCTTAGCCCTATGTTTTTAGAAATTTTACAAAATATTTTGTAAAATAATTGTAACTGATGAAAACTTCTAGCTTTTTCCCCTCTTCTCTGCCTCTACTTACACTTGACAATTGAGTGACAGTGGGAAATGTTAACTTGTGTTCAACATGACACTGAACTCAAGAAATACTCAGTTTGAGTTCAGTGGGATATTTTTAATGTGGCTTACATGTGTAGTTAGGCTGTTGCTACCCTCCATAGCATAGGAACCTCTTTTGAGAATATTCAAACTGTTCACTGTGTCATGACCTAAGGTACACAGGGAGAGGTCCTATCACTATACAAAAATATCTTGTGGTGGGCGCCTGGGTGGCTCAGTGGGTTAAGCCTCTGCCTTCGGCTCAGGTCATGATCTCAGGGTCCTGAGATCGAGTCCCGCATCGGGCTCTCTGCTCAGCAGGGAGCCTGCATCCCCCCTCCCCGCCCCCGCCTGCCCCTCTGCCTACTTGTGATCTCTGTCTGTCAAATAAATAATAAATAAATCTTAAAAAAAATATCTTGTGGTATCAGGCACCAGTAGTTTTTGAGTAGCAGAAGAAATAGAGGATTTGAAGTATATTGAACTAGAACCACAGAAAGATATTTAATCATTAGCTATATAAGCTTTCATTCAGAGAGTTCAATGATCATTCATATCTAGAAAAAAATAGCTTTCTCCTATCCAAGAAATACTTGGCAGTGTTTCATGAACAAGTATTCACACACCTTACACTGTTCTTATTTGATAGGAATGACATAACATAGAATATACTAACTTTTCTCCTTTTGTAGGACATAAACATGTAACAGTACCACAAATAAGTAAATGAGTGTGCAACATTGTGTGTTTTCTGCCTTTCATTTATCTCATCATGGCTTGGTTTGTCAGTCTGTCTTGTCCTGATGAAACTCAAGGTCCTTTTGGAGTGGCCCGCTAGATTGCTTGAACAGTGAAGATATGGTTTTACTTTTATCATTATTGTGGATATTTTTAGATAATTCAAATATTAATAAACACATGTCCAAAAATTTTTATGCTGAATTCCATCATATGGATATATCATACATTATTTAACCAATTAGTCTTGAATGATATTTAAGCTAATCCCAGATTTTGGCTTTACTAATAGTACTGTGCTGGGGGTACTTGCATGTGTATGTGTGTGGGTGTGTGTGTGTGACTGAGTCAGTGGGCATAATTAGGTTAGCATAAACCATTAAACAAATCCTGGCATAAAGAGGTATCATTGTAGGAAGAAATCAACTGAGTTGGGACACAGAAATCTATGATCTACTCATAGATCAAAAGCTAGGACTTAGTTAGAGGTGAAAGTTCATGGTAATGAGAAAATTTAGAAATAGACATCATAAATCTAAAAGGGTATATTAATCATGAATTTTTTTTTTTTTTTTAGTTTTCTGATGCTTCCACATCTTGGGGACTTGCTGCCCCTTCCAGGGTGAGCTTATTCCTAGAGATAGAGACAATTTCCCTGGGAGTGTGTTTTTTATAGTTTAACAAACAATATAGAGCCCATACTACTCACCGTCTCGCATGGGACTCACTCTCAAGGCCATTATTACCCTGTCCTAATCACTCAGGGCCAGGTATGAGACAAATAGGGACAACTCCTACCCCGCACAGCACACTGAAACTATTCAAACTAGCCAATCTTAAATCTACTTTTCCTACCTGGCCCATTCCTTCCTATAGAAACCACGTAAAAGCTATGCCCACATTTTCCCCTCATTCCTTCTGCGTCTTGACTGACCCTCGTGCTTCCCTGTGTAGCCTGGTGTGGTATGGCATAACTCCTGTTTCTAGGGATTTGTGAGTATAAAATTCTTCTTCCTTCAAGACAGTCATGTCCATGTCTGTGTCTTATCATATTTGATTAAAACAAATCCCATGTACTCTTAAAACGTCACATCAGTACTCTTTTATCACAAAAGTAGAAAGGCAACAGAAATAATAACTAGGAAACCAAATTTGCTCACAGACAAACATAGTCCCATTGGAATGAAAAGAAGTGCATGCACGGGGCCTTGAAGAGAACTCTGCATGGTTTCTGCTCTAGTGGGCAGGCTCACCGGACACAACCCAGGAAAGCTTTCACCCCTTATTAGGGTATCTTAAAGGTACCAAAATAAGATGCTCATATAAGGCACAATCTCCATTATTCTCTAGGGGTTCCCAGTACTTTGCACACAGAAAACACTTAATAAACATTTTCTTAACGAATCAATGATAATGGATCTAAGCAAACACCCACATAACCAACCATAATGCAGTGTGGGAAGGGATATGATAAAAGTAGAACGAGGTGTGGGAAGGACTGATTTCATTTATATTTGTGCTCCATCCCAAGGTTTTCTTTTCTAACTCTTGTGATGCCTGCCTCGCTTCCCTTTCACCAGACACAGCGTGGCCAGAAACAGGAAGAGGGGTGAAGACAGACACAGGCAACCACTCTTCCTGCCCATCGTGAGCCTCGCCACAGAGGCTTTAAGAAAGGAGTTGAAAGTAATCATTAAAATGAGTTTTAGGGATTACCCTTGGATTTCATTTATTCCTGCTCACTCTTTTCCCTATAGGCAAGAATAATGGGTTGCTTGCATTTTTATTTGCAGGAATTCAATGAAATTCTGAACCCTAAGAAAAGTATATTCCCTCAGAATTAGGAGAATATATCAGATAAATTGTCCAAAGAAGAATCTGCCCAAAGTTAAATTTTTGAGGCAAGCTTGATTTATCTTAATACAATGGAATATTATACTTACATAAAATATTCATATGATTAGGGAGAAAATTGTCTTGAACTTGGAGCAGTTTAGACTCTGAGGAAAAAGTCTTGAAAAATTACATTATGAAAATGTTTCCTCTTAGGGATGTGAAATTCGTATAAAAATTGTAAAAGAAATACACTTTTAAACTTTCTGGATGATGTTTTTAATTACATAGACGTTTTTAAACTGCAAAACAGGTGATCTAAGGAGCTACTTAGATAAACCTTTTTTCTATCAAAGGCTAAGAGCAAACATTATAGTTACCATAATGTTTTAACATGAACTTAACTTTGGGCAGATTCTTCTAAACTATACTGAGGGTTTTTTTTTTTTTCCTTCTGCTGCTTCCTCTTTGTGTTCACATAATAATACTCTTTAAAAAGCCTACATTTAAATTATAGTTATGAATTACTTTTATATTTCTAAAAGAAAGATCATGGAAAAAACACTGCCCTGAAAGGTTTTCTTAATCTAAAGTTTCTGGTACAATGTAGGTGTTCAACAAACATTGAATGAATGAATGAATTTTTTCCATTTGTCCACAAGCCATCTGTTCAATACCCCATAATTTTGTCAGAAAGATTTGTGTTTGCAGGTCTCTAGTTACAGAAATTAGGCATTATTTGCAATTCTTACATTATGTCATACATTTGCCATACATTAGAAATTCTTTATGATGTTTTTCCAATCTTATTTCTAAGGGAAGGTCATCTTCTGGGGGTTTAGTTACTACTCCATTGATGAGATGAGTTTCAAGATCAATCAGTCTCGATGACCATTCTTCTTTAAGTTAAAGAGAGCCATGATGATGCTCTGGTCTTGTCATTTTTGGTCTGCACAGTGCTGAACAGAAATAGAAAAAGTAGGAAGCTGTAGAAGTACAGTCTGAAGAAGTCTGCATTAAAATGTAAATTACTTTATCAATCAAAAAAGATTGGAATATTGGTCACCCAGTACCCAAATTATTGAGAAGAAAGAATGCCTCCTCCGTATGTTATGTTGTTCCTAAGTAATAAACTGAAGGTCATCTCTTAAACTAAATGATAATGTCCAGTAATCCCACAGCAAAAGCAAAGAAAGACAAAACAGCAACAGTGTCTCACTGAGGTTGCTATGGGGATGGAATCAAGAGAGAGGCAATTTCTGTGATATTTACATGAGATGCCAATTAGGAGAGCAGTTGCTGCTCTTGCTCTATCCTCTTACATCCTAGCAGCTCTCTGTTCCCCAGGATTGGTTCAAGCTTTCTCCTCTATAAGGTGATGTGGATGGATCAGTGACAGATGGAAACAAAACAAAACAAAACAAAACAGAAAACTGATGGTCCTGAGAACAGTAGATTAAATTCAGATTCTGACTATGAAGAAGGCTGGTAGCCAGTGGAAGAAAAACAACAGAAACGTGTCAAAAGAGAAGTTTCAGTGGTGATGGTTCCCCAAAGAGACGGACACTCCGTTGCCTTGGGAAATAGCAATATGTAGTCATAACGCCTACAACCCAGTTTCTTACTCCCATCAGTGACAAATCATCCATCTCACCACTATGACTTTATTATCTACCTGTAATTGTCAGCAAATGAGCATCTAAGCCACAGAAATAGTGATTCTGATGTGTAGCTGTATTGTTCATTACCTCGCTTTCCCCTGTTTAATTCTCTCAATAAATGAACTGAGTAATAGGTACTCATGATTGTTAATTAATTCTCTAAATTTGTGTGATGTTGCACCAGCACCTCCGTGCACCTATCTACATGTATATGTTATCAATGTGTTTGTGTGCATAGACACACATTTGCTCTGCAGTCCTACACGAATTTACTTCTCTCTACCCCACTGACCAAACTACTGTTCAGAACCACAAGTGCTGAATTCAAACATACAACCACATCTTCCATCTGGAGAGTATTTTCAAGAGAACCGTGCCGGAGTTGAAGTTGATGCCAAGCTTTTTATCATTCCTCCCCAGCAGAACAAAGAAGTCTCCCTCGAACCTTTCAAAACTTAAATTTTATTCTGGTTCTTCACGAATCTGGTGTACCAGATGCTCATTCCCTTCACATCTCCCAGCCTTCCCTTCTTCCTTCACAGTTCTTTGTTCCCGCAGCCGTTGTATACGTTCCTACTCTCAGTGATGCTTTGCTACATTTTCCTGCCAATTGAAATATTCTTTGGAGTCTTGCTTTGAACTCCCCTTTATGTTTCTGCCTTTGATATCCTTGTTGCATTTCCTCTGAGATCAGATTTTCTGTTATTTGCTCCTTGTGTGACTCTCCTTGGGAAACTTCTCTTCTGGGTGTGGAGAGACAGGAGTCCCTTCCCTCTGTCCTTGCCTTCCCTTGTTTTCCCTCTGTGTCCCCTGTCTGCATGCCCCTCTCCTGTGGCTCTCACACAAGCCCCTTTTTACTAAAACGGGCCCTGCTTGTCTCCTTCCTCAGCAGGCGCTAGCTTCCTCTGCTGCCCCTGACTTCCTTTGCTCTGTGCATTGTTCCCCTGGCCACTGATGTTGTCACTCGACAACTCTTCACCTACAACCCCAAATCTACCTTCTCTATTTTCTTCCCATGTTTTCTTGGCAATGGCTTTCAAAGCCTCGCTCTCCCCCCATATCATGTTCACTGGGGCAAGGGTGACCAGGTCACCTCCATGTCCCCTTTCATTCCGGGCTGTGCCACTGGCTGGTGGGGTCCCTTCTTCTCCAGCTGACAGGCTTTCATGCGTTGTGCATAGATATATGACCTTTCTCATTGCAAAAGCGATACACCATTCACTTTCTGCAAAGGGCCTGGCGAGGTTCTTGTTTCTCCACCCTGGGAACACCTTTCCTGACTGCACGTTCTATGCAGATGCTCCCTGGAGCTCACCTATCTTCCTTGGTAAAAATGACAGCATGAGTAATCCTGAAATGAGAAACTCACACGTGGCAGATAGTTAACCGTATCCTCCCCATTTCAAAATTGTGTCGTGCCTTGGAGTCCTCACGGGCAGGCTGTTTTCCTAAGAATTAACTGAGAGGGAGCTTTGACTTGGTTACAGAAATCCACTGGAACTTTCATAACTGAGGTGGGGATGAAGGTGGAGGAGATGTTCGAGGAAACTTTCCTTAATCCTCTACTATAAATGAGGTGGGATATCACATGGATTGGAGGTGTTTCTGAAATCTGCCCATGCTACACACCTCACCTCTGTGTGTGCTACTCTTCTGTCTGATGATGTTCTTTAATCCTTTTCTCTAGAGGCTCTACTCCTTCTTCCCCATCAGAGCGAGGAATACCGTGCAGGAGTCTGCACCTGGGACCCACAGGCCAAGCCTGGCCCACTTCTTATATTATGTAAATAAAGATTTATCAGAACAGAGTCATGGTTATTTGTTTACATGCTCTTTATAGCTGCTTTTGGGCTATGGCAGAACACAACAGTGGTGGGGTGCCTGGGTCGCTCAGTCAGTTAAGCGTCTATCTGCCTTCAGCTCAGGTCATGATCCCAGGGTCCTGGGATCGAGTCTCACATCGGGCTCCTTGTTTGGGGCGGGTGGGGGGGTCTGCTTCTCCCTTCTCCCCTCCCGTGCTCGTGCTCTCTCTATCTCTGCTCTCTCTCAAATAAATAAGTAAAAATCTTAAAAAAAAAAAAAAAACACATCAGTTGTGACAAAGACCATATGGCTCAAGATATTAGTCAGGGTTCTCCAGAGAAACAGGGCCAGTAGGCCAGATAGATCGATAGATCAATTTAGTATTATTAAAAGGAAAAATTCAGTGGAGTAAATGTAAATCTAACTGGCTTTATTAAACAATTCATGAGTGGAGCAGCAACCCATCTAACATGTAGAGGGCAACATTGACGAGTTATACAAAATGGAATGTTTTTATAAAAGGACAGTGGGGCAAGGAAGTTAACAGTAAAAGAAAGGGATTGTTCTAGGCAATCTTTCCCTTGGGAAGAAAAGCAAGTGGTTTTATAGTGCAGATTATCTCATCTTTTTGAGAGGAAGGGAGAGGGACCGTGCGGCACACTTACTAGTGCTGATGGAAAAATTCCTGAGAGGTTGAGACTACCTTTCCAGGGGAGGTTAACACTGCAAGGAGATCGTGCACTAAGCACCAGTTTGGGGACTCAGCCTGGTTTTCTAAAGGACATTACAGAAATTGAGGCTAAGAGGTTATAGAGGCCAAGAAGTGCCACAATTTGCCACCTGTGAACTAGAGAAACAAGAAAGCTGGTTGTGTTATCCAGTCTGAGCTTGAAGGCCTGAGAACCAGGAGAGCCAATGGTCTAACTCCATGTCTGAGGTGGAAGGCCTGAGAATCTGGGGAGAGGGGTGAGGAGGCTAGTGGCATACGTTCTGGAGTCCCGTGTCTGGAGATCCAGGAGCTTCAATGTCCAAGGGCAGGAGAAGAAGGTGTCCCAGCTCAAGAAGAGAGAGTGGGAATTCACCCTTCCTCTGCTTGTTTGTTCTACTTAGGCTAATCTCTTCCAGAAAAGCCCTCAACAACACACCAGCTATCTGGGCATCCCTTAGTCTGGTCAAGCTGACACATGAAATTAGCTATCACACTCATAAAGCCAAATATGTTTACTATCTGGCTTTTGACAAAGTTTTCTGAGCCCCAATAGTGCCAAGACTATATCACTCTGTCTTCTTGCCATTCCCTTGATTTTCCATCCTATAGAAAATGGCTAGTGTCAATAATTCACGCATTCCAATATTTTGACCATGTATACCATTTGCATTATCATGATGCCCTCACTAACATCATCCATAATGTGTCCTATGCAGGTATAATACCTCTTCTCCCAAAAGAATCACCAGTATCTATCTAATCTCTCTGCTGATCTGGAGAGTCACACCAAATCCTTAACACATGGGATTTGGGCTACTGAAGATTATGTTCCTTGGCCACTCATCATGGTCCTGTGCTCAACATCAGGCTCCGGTCCTTGTCAGGTTGACTCTCCTGTTCCATTTACTGAAATTCTCTAATTTTTCATTTGCTTTCATTTGTATTTCTTTCTTCTATATCAGCTGCCATGGAACCTATGGAGATAGCAAACCAGGAGCATTTTCTTGCTTTCCCTTTGGCCTCTATCTTTCTCTTTTTTTGTATTTCTATTCCTTCCTCTGCCTCGTGCCCCCTTTCCATTTTCAGCTGTCCTTGACCCTGACTGATGTCCCTGGTGACAGTTGGGAGTGGGTACCTACCCCCCCAATGAGCTCCATTTTCTATTGCTCCAATCGTTCCCATTCACCAGCACAGTCAGTGTGACTTATGCCTTCTCAACACACTTGTCATCTCTCCCAGCTGCTGTCATGGATCTGCCTGACAGAACTGCTCCCACACCTCTGAACAACACCCCCCCCCCCCATGCCTTCTTACCTTTCACTTGCATTCTGGCTTCTTTTTTTTTTTTTTTAAAGATTTTATTTATTTATTTGACAGACAGAAATAACAAGTAGGCAGAGAGGCAGGCAGAGAGAGAGGAAGGGAAGCAGACTCCCTGCTGAGCAGAGAGCCCAATGTGGGGCTCAATCCCAGGACCCTGAGATCATGATCTGAGCCGAAGGCAGAGGCTTTAACCCACTGAACCACCCAGGCGCCCCGCATTCTGGCTTCTTTTAAACATATGTCGCTCCTTCCCAAGTGAACAACAGCTGCCATCCACCATCATTTCAGTAAAATGTCCCCATTTTACAGATACTGAAAAACTAAGGGAGTCATTGAACAACCCAAGCCAAACCCTGGGTTACATTTTTTGCCTTCAGTAAATTCCACTAGAAAGGGAAGAAGCAAGGAAGGAAGCAAACATTCAGACTCCCTCGTGCATGCCAAGCACTTCTGGTCACCCATGTGAACGTTATTGAATGTATTTCCCACTACAGTCCTGTGAGACCAATATGATTACTTCTACTGAGGGCATAGAGAAGGAAGAAGCTAGCCTCGGGCTACACAAGAAGGTCACATTACAGGGATTTGATCATTCTGATGTTTGACTCCAAAGCCCATGATCTTTTATACTGCAGCGTGTGGTTCTGCATTGTTACTTATCTTTTTATATAATCTGTCTGTCTTGTTTCCTGAATAGGGCAGAAACAATGCACCATCCATTTTATTAGCTATCGCAGAATTCAGGAAAGAGTCCAACACATTGAAATCACACATGAATTATCTGTGGATTGGCTGTTTTGCTCCTGGAACAAGTTAGGCGCTTGTGCAGCTATGTTACATCGCTTCAAGCAAAGAAACAAACAAAGGGAATAATCCACAGCAATAAAAATGACACGAAAAAACAATGATACAATTTCAGTCTGGATCCCAGACGGAGAGCCGTAGCACATTCAAACTGGGTATTTGATGAGTTTAGTTAAGGAGACTTACCAGAAATCAGAATAGCTGGGTTGACACAAAGGATGGGATGGTCCAATCAGGTTCGTGTTCACCAGTGACTGTAGCCAGGTTCAAGGATACAGATTGTCACAGGACACAGTGAGGCAGAAAGATCCAGGGCAAGGATTCTGCGGATCCACACCCTTCCTTCCTGGATTGGGCATGCTTTTCCTCCTCCAGGTTGAAAGGTCAGGATAGAGTACATCTGAAAGCCAGACAGAATTATCCCTGAATAGTCATATTATGGGAAGAACTAACATATGTACTAAGTGGCCATATCTCACTAAACTCTATTGCATCATAAAGTCAAGTTCAGGATTTTTCCCCCCCACAAATGATTTCAAAAAGATATACTTCTGATTTTCTATTAAAAGGGTTTGATGACTTTTCACTGTATTCCAACCAAGGTTTTAAACATTTTCTTAATCCATGCGGTTGCCATTTAAGTATTTTAATTATTAAAGAACAAAACAGCCAGTCCCTTTTTCTTAAACACCATTAATATGTGAAAAACTTAATTAAGATTCAGTTATTTATGCCCAAAGCAAGAAGTATAGTTCCCTGACATATAACTGTTCACATACTACACATAACATTGCTTTTACTCTGCAATGATTTAAAATCAATTAACAAGTATATATTAAATAATTATCTCATATCCAGGTCTATCTTAGGTAAAATAAGCTTTCTGATGTATGTGGGAGAGTGGGACGTCCTTCCTGTTTACCAAAGTTTTCCGGAATCTCCAAATATCTTTCTTAAAAATAGTAGTTTTATTCAATATATTAATATAAGTTCTTTTGTAATTGGCATTGAAACATTTTAGCTCTTTACAAGAAACATATTATAGGTGGCCTGCCTGCTCTTAATATTGTCAACCAACAATTGCAACATTGTTCAATTTGAATGAATTTTCATTAGAAATACAGACTATATTTTTATGATTCTTAAACCTAGAGGCTACTTCTGATACAAAAACATTTTTCCAACTAGTCTTTCTCCTTTCATAAATTTCTTGAGAGAATTTCAAGTCATAGAAAAGATTGGGAATAGACAACATTGAAGACCTATAAACATGACATCGTGTGGCTGCCTTTTCCCCTTTTAATGCTGACATTTTATCCTTGATGTTTAACTTCTGCTCTTCCATGGCTTCCTTGGTAGAGTTAGTTTTTATTTCTACCCTATATGGATGAAAAAGTGTTTTGTTAACTATGGTGTTATACAAAGTTAGGTCTCGGCGCAGCAAACATGAAAATGTCTGATCTCTCTATCTCATGAAAATTCAGATTTTTCATAGCTGTTCTCCACTTGGGGCTGATTTGCTTTTCCTGTGCCCTTGGTGACCCTGGCGGTATGGATAGGAGAAGTCAGCAAGCTCCATGGTGTTTTTAAGAAAGGCTTATGTGAAAAGTCCCCAGAACCAGGACACACTGCTGCCTGCCCTTCTCCAGAGACCTGCTAACATGGTAATGAGGGAACTTGGCTGCCCTCAAAGTTAAATGAAAACCCTTCACACTTCCTCCATGAAAGATAGAGATATGAAAGCTTCCACTAAACTTTCCCTGGGGGAGTGAGCTCTGTATAGATCAGGAAAAGATGAAGAAGGTGTTGGGGGGGGCTGGAAAGAACAGAAAGTGAAAGTTTAAAAGCCATTTTTCCAGAAATAAATCATTTTTGAACTTTCCGGGTTGGAAGGATTATCAGAAACGATTGTGCGTCTACAATTTTATCTTCCAGGATCCCATCCTTTCATCCCCTCAAAGTCTGGATATTTGTGTGTGTGTGTGTGTGTGTGTGTGTTCAACTATCATTAACCCAACAAAGTCACAGCTGCCACTCTGGGACCTCTGTTTAATGAGAAAATAAACTGAAGGCATTTTGAGGAGGATTTTAAAGAGAATCTCATTAATTTTTTTTTTTTTTCAGAAAGCAGTGGCCATTAGCAATCCCTCCGTTGCTTCAAATAGCAGAGAAGTTTTGTGCAATTCAATTTATTCTGCCCTCTCTCTATGGGAAGGAGCCCGGGCTGATGTCATACCTTGCCTTGTCATTCCGACCATGCTGTTGCATTTCCTGGAAAACCGAAGGCATTTATTTTCTTCCATTTGCAAAACTACTCAGGAGTGATTTCATATTTTATTTAAGCTGGAAAATTGCCTTCACCTATACAAGGGCGTGGTTGCCTCACTGGGATCATCCATGTCACTGAGGACCCATTGATAGGTCCAAACTTTCAGACCCAGTTTTAGATTCCTGGTTTTGACTCACTGCTCCCAGGACCACCAACCCTATAGATCCCAACAATCATTATTTTAGTTTCAATTCCTCTGAAGCAAGGATTTGCCTTGGAAACTATAGATGATCTTTGGAAGCGGTAGTAATGAAGAGGAGGGAGTTAGAAGGAGAAGAGGGGAACGCTAATACAGAGTATATTGTTGAGTTACTTTTCCCCAGGGGCCATTGAAGTGCAAGCCCACAGAGGACACTGAGATGGGAGGACAGTGAAAGATGGGAGGCTGAGGTCCTCGTTGGTAGGATGGTGTCACCCGCCATGCTATTCCCTCAAACCTTGTTGGCTATACTTGCTTTTGGACTGCTCTACCTCCCTTGGCTGGAGGGAAAGCAAAACTGAACAACAAACAAAAACCACAGGAGTGGGAAGAGACCTATCAGTCCAGCTGTGTTGAAGTCGCTGGGCTGGAAAGGAAGGGACACGCCACTCTGGTGCAGGGAGACTGGGGGTGGCTGAGAGACGTTCATGGCAGCTTGTTCAGTACATCACCCCATGAAATCTCTTGTGTTTCCTATGGCCTCTTTCAGCCAATAGAGTTGCACAGAATCAAGTTTGAGGGCACAGTCTTAACATCACCCTGTGCATGAGACAATCCAATGTTGACTTTTAGTTCCAGCTGTGAGTCCACAGAGTTGTAGTCTATCATTCGTGGTAAGAAGGAGCTCTTTTTTTTTTTTTTCCCCAATTTTCTTAAGCACACTATAGAGATCGTGGCTTTACACAGCATATTTGTAAAGCAGGAAAAAAATCATCATGATTCCATTGACTTTTCTTTTTTTTTTTTAATGTTTCTCATTGATATTTTCTCCCTTTCATTTTAGCGACCTCATTATTTCAACTCTCCCCAACTCAACCTCATTTCTTTTTCTTTTCCTTCTCCTCTTCCTTTGCTCCTTTCTGCTACCCTCTCCCCCTTCCCCTTCTCATCCATCACCAGACAAGGGTGATTCCAAAGCTCTTGGGGCTAGTTATTACTAATGAAAAAATAACCTTTTGTTTGTTGTTTTCTTTTTTTAGTTCATCCTTATTTCATGCATTAGTAATTCATTGTTTTTATTGAGTCGATTTGGTTTGTCATTATACAACAATGTGTTTATTCATTTTGCTGTCCATTGGCATCAACTGCTGTTTACAGGTTTTGAATATTCGAAGAAACTGCTATGATCTGCTTATTTTAAATTCTTTCATTAAAATAACTTTAATGACTAAAGTTATTAATTGAAGATATCTTCCATGCCTGGCAGTTAAGAAAATAGTGTTAAATAAAGCATTAGTCCCAGGCACTTAAATTTTGGTCTCTGGATGGCTGATTTGCTCATCGACACTTAACTTTGCAGTTATGAGTCCACTCTGCACCAGTGGGAAGTCTCCCAATTCTCAAAGTGAAGCTCTTTCCCACATCCCACCCTCTTTTTGTCAAACACTTTATGTGGTGCATAAGCCTTTTTCTTTTTCCTCTGCTGATCAAGAACAGCAAAGACTTATAAATCACAAAATGTCTCCTCTATTTTGTTATTCCAGCAACTCGCTTCTTACAAAGATGATGTGCCTGCAGATTTCCTCATTCTGTTCTTTCTTGACCCTATGGCATTGAACAGTGCTCAGACTCTTTTTAGTGTCTTTCTTCCTCTCGCCAAGCTCGCTATTCTAAACTAGAGTCATTGACTTGCCTGTTAAATTATATGACTTCCTGGGGAAACTTCACGTTTCATCTGCTCTACAGGAAAGAATAATAAAGATCATTAACTTTCAAGGGTTTACTATGTGACAGATACAGTCGCAAGCACTGTGTACATAAGGATTCAATTACTCTTCGTGACATTCATGTGAGGTATCCCTTAAAGATGCCCAGTTTGAACAGAAGGAAACTGAGGTACAGATAGTGACGAAGTAACTTTTCCAAACTCAGATGCCTATTCAGTGATGAAACAGGGATTTTAATTCATGTGTACTAGCCCTCTTAATCAAGCATGGACATTCTGCAGGAACACATGGTAAAATTTGTATACTATTTGAGACTTCTTTTTATGGCATGGATTTTTGAAATTAGGGTATATACCTGCTTCTTTGAAGACAGAGTTTTATTTTCCCTTTCTTTTCATTCTTTTGTTTTGGATAATATAAAAAAAAGAGACAACTTTCATCTGCCATGTTATCAAGTAGTCCACAGTATTTATTCATTTACTTTCAGCATGCCAAAGTTAATTTAGTTAATTGATTGATTTATATTGACAACGAGTTTACATATAATATTGCGTTAGCTTCAGGTGTTCAACATAGCACCTAGACATTTATGTATGATCACCATGATACGCTGTAGTTATCATCTGTCACCATAATGAGTTATTATAATATTATTGACCACATTCCCTATGCTGTACTTTATGTCACTCTGACTCACTTATTTTATAAGTGAAAGTTTGTACCTCTTAATGCCCTCTGTTTTTCCCACCTCCCTACACTTTCTGACAACCACTAGTTTGTTTTCTGTATTTAAGAATCCATTTCTGCTTTTTGTTTGCTTTCTTGCTTGTTTGTTTATTCATTTGTTTTGTTTATAAGCATATAAGTCTATAAAGTAAAATCACACATTATTGTCTTTCTCTGTCTGACTTATTTCACTTAGCAAAATGCCTTTCAGGGCCATCTTTGTCATAAATAGCAAGGTTTTTATGCTTTTTTATGGCTGATTAATATTCCATTATACGTCTGTGTGTGTGTGTGTGTGTGTGTGTGTGTGCGCGCGTGCACCGCAAGCATATCACATCTTCTTTATCCATTTATCTATCAATGGGCACTTAGCTTTCTTCCATATCATGGTTATTGTAAATAACACTACAGAGATGACAGGGGTGCATATGTCTTTTTGGATTAGTGCTAACAATTCCCTCAGATAAATACCCAGATGTGAAGTTACTGGATTGTGTGGTAATTCTCTTTCTAATTTTTTGAGGAATCTGCATACATTTTTTTTGGTAATGACTGCACCAATTTACATTTCTGCCAACAGTGCTCAAGTGTTCCCTTTTCTTCACATCCTCAATAACATTTATTATTTTAAAATTTATTTTTAATGGCATTGAGAGTCCAATGGAAGTCATTTTTGAATTGCTCAAAAGAGTCAGTCTGTTTCTAACTCCCTAATAAGGACCCATGTATTCTGTTTGCAGATATTGGCAGGTTAAAGCCCAGTGCAGAAAAGGATGTGCATAGTTACTATTCCCTGGAGCTTATACTTGGTTCCTATATCAGCAAAATATTGTTGCCCAGAACATAGCAGAGATCACAATGCAGTAATCATTCAGAAAAGTCAAACTATCATATCCAGCTCTTATCTCTCCTGCTTGAATATTTTCTCCAAAACTGGTGGACAGCTAGCTGAAATCATTGGGACATATGAGGAGAATTCAAGGAGGGAGGGATCTGAATTCTCTAACTGCAGATTGAACCAGAGAAAAAAAAGTTCCAGCAGATACATTCAACATTTATATGCAATATACAATTTCTCCCTTTGTGATCTGCAAAATAGACAAAGCAAAAAAGAGCATCTGAGAATAGAAATAACTCAAACGCCAGAGTTGATGATGGAATTGACCATCGTCTTACAATGTTAGCTTTGAGGAGTCTCTTTTCTTATCGCATGAGAATGTTATTTGTCCTACTCAGCTCGCAGAAATCATGAAAGTCATATATGACATCAGGTATGCAACATCTTCAGAAAAATAAGAGTTACTGTATTTTTTGAAAGGTATGTTCTAGCTTACAAAGCATTTTCAGATTATTTCATTACAGCTCTGCAAAATAGCCTTTGAGTCAAGGAGAAGCAAAGTAAGGACACACGGGACTTACGTGGCCCCACAGACATAAAAATGTTGCATATGAATGACTGACTGAATCTCATTTATTTACAATATGTAACCTGTGCTGGAGAGGGGAAGTTTTGAACACATGCTGAGAGTCTACACCAAACCAAACACCCGCCAGGATGCAGTAATCAGACATGGTTGGCTCCATTTTGTTTCAAGAGAAAATGACCAGTCACAAGGTGCTCTCAGTTACAAGCATCAAGGAAGCAAGTAGTAAAACCAGCAGGTGAACCTAGTCCCACTTGGAAGTTTGCCATATTTCCATGATACCTTGATTTACAATTTAATTTTTCCTTGCAATAATAGAATTAATGTATATGCACTGATATCGACGCCAAAGAAATTATCTTTTCCTTCTAAGCTTATCACTGAACTTCATTTTTAGTGTCGTTAGTCACTGTTCATTTTTTAGAGAAAAGAAACCAAACAAGTCAAGTTTATATTATTTTCACAGAAGGAATCAAAAAGGATTCAACAAGATAACACACCAGTAAGCAAAACAATATAATATGGTCCCTTTTGTAGTTTCATTAATGGATGTGATTTTCCTGTGACCAGTTCATCTCAGACAATGCAGGAAGTCTAATGCTTCCCTGCAGGATCTTTTTTTTTTTTTTTTCCCCTAGTAGGTCATGAACTGATGATAAAACTTCAACAATATAAATCTAATTGATGTGGGGTTAGATGCTGATGTGTCTTACAAAAAGGAATGCATGTTTTTGCAAAATATGTTTACTTAACAAATGATGTGGGAAAGGTAACTAGGCATGCTAAAGTTTGCATTAGTACCAAAATTGACTGGAGTTGGGTGATCCGGATCCCCCTTGGTTCATGAATCCATGGCCCATACTTTTCCAAAGCATCAGTGACAGAGAGGAGGAAAACCTCCGAGGGTCCTGCTGAAGACTAACCTTGCTCCAATTTCCCAAAGTGTTAGAAGGGGGTCAAGAGGGATACCAACTCTTGTTTGGAGAGTTGGAATTCTCAAAGACATGAGTGTGGGGATCATTAGTCTCAGAAACTTGGAGAAGGGGCTATAGAAGGGCAAGGAAAACCAGAGAGGAAGGACGCACACAAGTTGTTAAATATCCCTATGTGCAATGGGCTTGGAAGTAGAACCATGTCACACCCAGTTTGCACTTTTGTAAAAGAAGATTTTAGTAAATTGCACAATTAAAATAGCATATTGCAAGCATTACTGAGTATTTAAAATTGCACTTTTTGCAAAGCGATGCCAAAGAGGTTCATTAAAGGGATGCCAGTTGTTACCACAATAGGGTAGAGCTATAATACCACTCAAAGCATTACATTTTTTTTTTTTCACTTTCTATCCAAGTCTTGACCAAGAGAATGGAGAATGATTCTCCTCCTAATACCCTTTTGTTTAGAATGTGAAGTACAACACAATGGTGTAATTTTCAAAATAGAAGCTGCTCAAGGAATCATTAGCATTAAACTAAGATATCGGATTTGCTAGAATACATATATGTAGCTCAAAAAATACACTTTGAGCTAAACCAAATCAGAAGGGAAGCAATTGTATATCTGTATGTTGTTTTACTTATTGTCTTCTAATTATTTACTTCAGAAATTTCAGTTATATGGGTTCTATGCTTTGATACCCTTTAGACACATGACTATATCACACAGGTTAACCAGGTATTACTAGAAACAGCAGTTGTCAGCTGAAGTGTTCAAAATCCATGCATAGAAGAGTGATGATTTTCACAAGTGTAAGATAGGGCAACTGAACACTTTTTCTTATGAATGGAATAGGCCACTTGTGAGAATTTACCCTTGATACAAATCCACTAACAATTCCAAGATCAAAAGAAGGTCTCTTATCAAAACATGTGTAAGAGATGATAGCTGCAGAATCATCCTAGAATTTGTCATCAAAAGCCTGGATTCTAGTCCGCTTACAACACTTACTTTGCTTTGGAGAAAATCAGTTGTCTCAGTTTCCATGCCCAGAAAAGGAAATTCTTTCTATCCCTGATTAGTCAGAGGCATTTTTCACGGTCCAAATAATAATTGCATAAACCTACTCAATACACTATTATAGTAATAGAAATGCACTCAAAGTTGGAAAGGGGTATTCCTTATCCTCCAAACTATATATTTATAATTCTTTATAAATTTCATTATACTTTACAGTATTATGGAACAGACGCTGACAAAGAATTATGCCTTTGCTCTTAGAAACATACACCTATAAGGACAATGATAAGAACCACAGCCTCTGGGCAGGTGCAAGAAACTGAAACCAAAGGCTTTTGGCTATGGAACATGTTTGGTGACACCACAGACATTGCACCAGTTTATTTAGTTGAAGACAAAATACCAGAAAGTGGATATGTAAAGTATACTCTGAGGGAAAAAAAAGAAAAAGAAAACAGTCTTCACCTTTAACACATAGTAGTACGATAGGTATATGAGAACACTTTATTTTAAAGTAATTTTTATGCCCAACGTGGGGCTTGAACTCTTGACCCTGAGATCAAGAGACACATGTTCGTGCTCTACTGATTGAACCACCCAGGCGCCCCTACAGTCCTTCTTCTTAAGAAGAGCTGATTCTGCCATATAGAGACCTGTGGAGAATGTATAAGGATAGAGTCTAGGTTTTCTTCCTTTTAAACAAGTAAGTGGAAGATTGGACTAGCGACAGTGAGGGGAGGTCATTACTTTAATGGCTATCAGAAATAGCAATAGATAAAAATGCTTAAAGCTAAAATTTCTGTCAAAGTGTTATGAATTTCCTGAAGGGCTAAAGTTAAAACAGATTTTTTAAAAACCTCAAAATGGGGAACCTGGGTGGCTCAGTGGGTTAAAGCCTCTGCTTTCGGCTCAGGTCATGATCCCAGGGTCCTGGGATCAAGTCCCGCATCGGGCTCTCTGCTCAGCAGGGAGCCTGCTTCCTCCTCTCTCTCTGCCTGCCTCTCAGCCTGCTTGTGATCTCTGTCTGTCAAATAAATAAATAAATAAAATATAAAAAAAATAAAAATAAAAACCCTAAAATGATGATTAAAATAATAGCTATTATATGCTGAGCTCTTTCTCAGGGACCAAGAAACCAGGACTACATATGCATTATCTCTTCTACTCATGTTCACTTCTCTACGAGGTTAATATTCTTATTACCCCATTGTACAGATTAGGATATTTTTCTCAAGCCTGGAGAGTTGTCTCAGGCCAAATAATTAATAAACAACTGAGGTAGAATTTTACTCTAATTCACTGTAGCTTCATGATCTGAATTATATTATATTATCTCTTTGTTCATACTCTGAAATGATATCTCTAATTGATCTCTAGGTGATCACAAACTAAAACAGAAGGTAGAAATTTCCGTAAAATTACGGAAATAGGAGCATATTTTCCACTCTTTGGTTCTTTAACTCCTCAAGAGTCAGAGGCAGATGCAGTAGAATAGCAGAATTATGTACAATGAGAATGCAAAAGAAGAAAAAAATCTCAGGGTCTGCTGGATGAGTGATGAGCTCCATGAGAAATAAATAAATATGTGCCTAGAAATCCGAGATCGGAATAGCTAGAAAGCAGGGCCAGACTGAGCCCCAGCTCTGAAGCCCCAGAGAACAGCAAATGAGATGAGATAATGCCAATTATTCCCAGAAATTACAAGACAGCAGAGGGTAGAAACCATAAGCACCTGACAGAGGACAGGTAGAATTCTATGTCCATGAAGTCCTAGTGTTTGTTTGATGTCTCCTGGCACGTGCAGTGGGACCGGGAAGGGAAAGTTAAATGAAGCAAATGGCAACAAGCATTTCCAGCTCCCACCACTTGTCAGGAGGTGAAGGCAAACGTGAGCTGACCGGTAGTTCTCTGATGCAAACACACACGGTGACAGGGCTTGGGGGGGCTTCCGGGGAACTCAGATTCTACAGACTCAAGATTAAACATAGTAAACATCTGCTTATTTCTTCAAAAAGCCCATTATTAGCCTTTCATTATTTCCCTTAAGTGCAGATAAGCCAGTGTTTTAATTAAGCACATGGATTTGTTACATAGCAGGGCTGTTACATGGCTGGAGAGAGTGTGAATATAGCCACTTACATGCCACACACACGCATACATGCCATTCAAATTTATTGGGAATGATGCCCTTTATCTAATCAGTTTTGTAACTGATCTAGTAATACATTCCAGAGTCATCCACTCTAACATGGGTGACTTCTGCTAGCAAGAAGAGAAAAAGAAATGTACTTAGTCTCACCAAAAGGCACTCAGAGAATTATAATTTACATTTTATTCCTCTGAAATGCTTTTAACTCTGCACAAATTCTGTTTTTTTCTTTTAAGATTTTTATTTATTTATTTGAGAGAGAGTGTGTGTATGAGCAAGGGAGAAGGATAGAGGGAGAAGCACACTCCTGCTGAGCAGGGAGCCCAATGCAGGGCTCAATCCCAGGACCTGGGATCATGACCTGAGCTGAAGGCAGATGCTTAACTGACTGAGCCACCCAGGTGCCCCTGCACACATCCTGTTCTTAGAAGAAAAATCCTTTTTTTCTGGGTCAGTAAAGAAAAAGAAACACAGTATTATTAAGTGCCCAAATTCAATTCTGGGATCAAAATATTAGAATAAAAAGATGTTTTGCCAGTGCTCATGTCAGATATCCTGTTTGTTTGTTTTTCATTAGGACCAGAGATCATTTGCTGCAGAAGTATTTGAATGAAATGTCTAGAGGCAGTCTGTTCATTGTCTACAAATGTGCGCACATATTGTACTGAGTGTTAGCACAGGGTAGGAAGAATGTGTATTGTTTTCTCTAGGATTGTCTTTGGATTAGAATTTCTCTGGAATCGTAATGATGATGATGATGATGAGTGTTATCATTATAACTATGATTGATTGAGTGTCTACTCTGGGTGAGTTCCTTAACACATCTGACTTCTACTCCTCACCAGAATCTGATATGATTCGAGCCATTATTTCCCATTTTCAAATGAGGACAGTGATACCCAGAGCCATTAGAGAAGTTTCTCAAGCTGAGAAATGGCACGGTAGGGCCCAGATTTGAACCCAGGCACAGGGAACTCTCCTTCTCTGCTTTTTGCCCTTTTGCTCATGTGGAGTAGTGTGGCTGTGGGGTTTCAGAACTTAGGATTTCACTCACTTCTATGAATCTCATTGTGATGAGTGACACAATGAAGTAGAACTAATAAATATAATACATTTTTAAGTAAAAGTAATACAATAGAATCTTACAGCAACATATCCAAACACTTACTCTCTAAGATTCACAATAAGAACAGCAAAATCGTTTCTTTATTTTCATACCAAAAATTGTCTATAGAAAAAAAAAAGAGAGAGAGAATGGAATTGTCAGTCTGCCTTCTTAGCCAAAAGCAGATAGATTACTATCTCTCTGGTGTCATTTGTATTATTTGGGTTTATTTTGTTTATCGCACATGTTCTCTGAGTATAATATTACTCAAGTGCAAAGTGAAGACAGGCTGGTGTAGCTCATTCATTAATTTTCACAGCAGTTGGTTCTCTGCTGGCATTTAAAATTAACGTAAGGAGAAGTTAAAAAAATTTAACTTCATTTCAAATCGCATAAACCACTATGATTCTCTAGAAATGCTGCAAACTGATTAAATTGAATTAGTGCCAGATAATCACCCAGCAAAAGAGAGAAATATTAAACACTATATATTCCAGCCAATTTCAAAGCCTTGCCTTTTAGTGTTTAAATGTTATATAGTATCAAAGATGACATTCCAGTTAATGCCACGTGATAACAAATAAACTGGGACAGAACTGATAAATAAATGATACCTCATATTGTGGAATAATTCTGTGGACTAGTCTTGCTAATAAAAAGTGTAATTTATAACTGTATTTATAAAGAAGCCTTAGAAAGTTTAAATGCTGCTTTGAAACTCGCATCCTCAGAAGGATGAGAAAATGAGAGAATATTTTTGCCTCATGCCCAGGTCGGAAGAACATAACGAACAGAGGTACTGTTAAGAAAATATATTTATTTGTGAACAAATAGGCAGCAGCTCTAACTTTTCTCTAGGTTCTTCTATTAGAACAACTGAGAGTTCTTTCACCTTCCAGGATAAGTCAAAATAAATAAAATAAATAGTTCTTTTTCTTCTGGCCAATGCAAATCCATGGGCAACACAACACTGGATTTATCCGACAGAACGCTTGAATACAAAAAGAACTTTGAACTTATTTGTTGCCCTAAATATTACAAAAACAATTTTCAACAATATTTATTTCACTGCTATAGTCCATCTGAACCGCCTCTAAGTCTGAGTTAATTAAAATGCTTGCCACTCTCATACTGGTGATAAATTGCTGCTAATGCCCCATAAAGTTCTTACGCCACCTCATACCATTCCCAGTTTCTATCCAATGCCCAACTTCAACTACAGATTTTATATTTTAAATCGTAGTTCTATTTTTCCTCTTTCCTTGGATTTTCAGCTAAGTTACCCTGGTTAGGAAGGTGTTATTCTAAATAAACACTGAATGTCACCAAACATTTATGTTAAGAACCGTAGAACACCTCTCAGTAGTTCTTATACTCAGGTGCTCATGGCTAGATGACACATTCACGGTTCCAAAATACAACCACAGCTTATTCAGACTGTATCTACAAAGGCTCAGGGAAGTGAAGAGAGGAGACGATTACCTGGATAATCAAAAATTTCATTCCTACTGGAATATAAAGGTCTCTACAGGTGTCTAAAGAAGTTAAAAGTATTTATTAAGTTAACCAGTGTCAGAAGTCTTCTTGCTCTTATACTGGCTTAAGTTGATTCTTCAAAACCTTCAGTCAAACTCTAGAATGAATTGCTGGCCCTAATCACTGTAGGAAAATGGTGGGCATGCAATGCAGTGTCCATTACACTAATGCTTATCATTGTATATGTGAGGGAGGACTAGTCACAGGAATTTCAGACTCTCAGTTCACATGGAGTGCCAAGACCTGTGAAATGTATGGCCCCGGATACCCTTGAGTCTGCCTGAAGGATGGTCTTGGCCCTCCTTTTGTCTGCCTCTATTTGGTGAATCAGGCTGTGATTAATTATGTATTTACATGACCAGGTTATGATGCCCACTTGTTTGGACAGAAATCAGTCTAGATGTTGCTGTGAAGGTATTTTTCAGATATGATTAACATTTAAACCAGTAGATTTTGAGTAGAGTAGATTACCACTTGTAATGGGGGTGGGCCTCATCCAGTCAGTTGAAGGACTTAAGAGAAAAGACTAAGGGTGCCCTAAAAAGAAGAAATTTTTCCTTGAGTGGTTCAGACTCAAACTTCAACATGAATTCTTCCTGATTCCCCACTCTTCTATCCTGCCTTGAAGATTTCTAGACTTGCTAGCCCCCACAATCATGTAAGCCAATTCCTTAAAATCTCTCTTTATATATAATTATATATGTGCTTCATGCTCTGTTTAGGCATCCCTTGAATGAGGCCATTACTGGGCTGCTGGATCCTGGTTCCACATGTTATCAGGTCCTTTGAACTTTCAAGTTATTTTATCCTCCCCAAAAGGTGCATATCCAGAAACTCCTCTATTTCTACCATGCTCTCACTTTCTGGGCCAGTCTGCTTGCCTTACCCTCAATTGTTAAAAAGTAATGTATTTTTTAAGATTTTATTTATTTTAGAGAGAAAGATCATGAGTGAGTGTGGGGGCAGAGGGACAGGGAGAGAAGCAGACTGAGGTTATGACCCTGAGATCATGACCTGAGCCCAAACCAAGAGCTGGACCTTCAACTGACTGATCCAGGCACCCCTCAAAAAGTAGTTTCTATCCAATATCCCTGCCCACTGGCCAAAAGAAGATTTACTATACAACTGAACACTGCCAACTTCTAGCTCAAAGACCTCCAACAGGATCCTTCCAATGGGACTTTGAAGATTTTAACCAAGGAAACTTTACAATTAGAATAATATCAGAGCTCATAGCAAGTATATACATTAGAAGCAAAGTGACCTTTATCCATAATTTTATTATAATCAACATTTCTGTTGGACACCCTTAATGGCCCACTTATGTTAATTAGCTGAATATAGACATAACGATGCAACCAGTATTAGGCACATATTTTAGGCACATATGGGAATTAAAAGCAAACACACTTTTTAACCTCCAAGTTAGATGGTGTTATAGAAGTTACTTTTATAAATGCTGGAGACTAACACTTTTTCATCTTCAGTTTATCATACATTAGAAAAGTCGAAAACTTTAGAACAAAAATCTGTAATATAAATATAAATGTGGTTTTGAAGAACCCAATTCAGGTATGGATAATTAAACTTTTTTAAGATTTTATTTATTTTGAGAGTGAGAGAGAGAGAGAGAGGGAGAGGGCATGAGCTGGAGAAAGGGCAGAGGGAAAAGGAAAAGCAGGCTCTCCACTGAGCAGGGAGCCTGATGGACTTGGGGCTCAATCCCAGGACCCCAGAATCATGACCTGAGCCGAAGGCAGATGTTTAACCAACTGAGCCACCCAGGTGCCCCAAGGATAATTAATGTTAATCTTGCATTCCAAGCAAGTATTTTTCATCTTTGAAGATGCTTTAATATAAAAGATCCTTCCATAACTTTAGTTTGCTGTGCTTTCTACTTACTATAAGCTGATGTTGGTGATGGAGGCTACTTAGGCTTATTTGCATTTGCTTAAATTTGGAGGAATGTGGAGGGAAAAATTAGTGAAAAGACACAAAAACTGATAAAATCATAGAAATCAGCAGCAAAAATAGCTGAGGACTTCCCATGGGCCCTTTTATAAATTTCTGATGCCTAGGTCTACTCCAAAACCATTATCATGAATCTCTGTGAGGAGGGATTGAGAAAGCTATTTGAATTTTTAGAAGCTCTGTGAGTAGTTCTAATGATCAGAGTATTACACCATGGAGCCCTGACTCTTGGAAGCATAGAGCATATATGTCAGAAGGTGCTTTCCTCCTGAGAGCAGCATGAGGAAAAGCCAAGTACCAGGGGGATGGTGAGGTCTGGTCATCAGGAAGGCATATGGATAAAGAGGTTAGCTAAATGAGGCATTTTACGGATGTTGCCTGACACTCTGATGATGCCTTTCTAACAACAGGTCTGCTTTAGAGACAAAACATCCAGTCAGGCAAGTCAACAAGCTGTGTAAGAGGGGAAGAGAAACCTGTGACATTTTGCCCCCTTTGCCTAGTGAGGATTCAGGGGAGCACTGAGAAAACTGGATCGTTGCCTCACATACTAACATTTCAGAGTCAGCATCCTCTCTGGAAATAAGTCCCATTCTCATCAAGGCCAAAAATGAACTCAAAACCTTCACGGTTGTTGACGAGCTTCTGAATAGGGAGCAAGGTTATCCCTGAGAGATCGCATCCAGACGAGAGTGAGGGGGTGAGTCCTCTCAAACATGTGCTCTCAAAGTCATTCCTTCCAGCAATATATAGGTAGTATCTTGAAATAATGTTTAAGATGATAATGAGAAGTTCACTGAAGGGTGAAAAAAGGTTAACTAATCCATCACATGATTAAACAACAGCCGTTGGACCTTGAGACATGTAGAAAAGGAATCCAGAGGGGCTGCCCCTTAAATGCATTGGCTTTCCCCCCAACCAGTGTGGAGGGCCCGCCAGCCCCTCCCCAACTAGCTCCCCTTCTAAGATTTCCAACTTGAGTTTAGAAGATGAGTTGTTTTTTGTTTTTTGTTTTTTTCCAGGAGATATTCTGATTTAAGAGTTTGTTAGGTCTCCGATATGGCACAGATGCGACCTCTTACAAATGCTTTAAGTGTCAGAAGGAAGCCAGACAGAGCAAGAGTGCCTGTGCCCCTGATGATGGCCGTGGTCTGTGATATTCTCAGCTGGAGGTGCTGGATGAAGTCTTATCCTGACATACCAGCCTCTGTGGCCAGAGTCTATCCGAGCACCCGCAAGGAGAGATCCCCACATGCCATCCAACACCTTCTGGACAACCTCTCAGAAGAACAGAAATCACACAGGTCTGAGTGAGTTTCAGTGCAAACCAAAAAGGCTGGGCACCCATTATGGGACACCTAGAAGGGGAGTATGATCATAATTCAAATAAGTGTCATATCTACAAAACGATTTAAAAATATTAAGGACAGGGGCACCTGGGTGGCTTAGTCAGTGAAGTGTCTGCCTTTGCCTCCAGCCATGATCCCAGAGTCCTGGGATCAGGCTCCCTACTCAGCGGGGAGCCTGCTTCTCCCCCTCCCTCTACCCTTCCCTGCCCCGCTCGTGCTCTTTCTCAAATAAATAAATAAAATCTTTTAAAAACTTAAAAAAAATTAAGGACATATTGATGGTAACTATTATACTGAAAAGAGAAAGTTTTAAAAGAATGTTACTCCTTTTTTTTTCTTTTTTTTTGCTTCTGCACTTTTGCCTTTTTGTGGACTGATATAGAAAACAAAGGGACTTCATATTTATAGATGTTATGGACATCAAATGCAGGTCACTGCTCTGGAGTGAAGTTTCCCAGGGTGGGCAAGACAAATGTTTATATCTCTTAAAAGTCATGATGTTTCACTTATTTGTGGAGCATAACAAATAATATGGAGGACATAGGGAGATGGAGAGGAGAAGGGAGTTGAGGGAAATTGGAAGGGGAGGTGAACCATGAGAGACTATGGACTCTGAAAAACAACCTGAGGGTTTTGAAGGGGCGGGGGTGTGGGATGTTGGGGGAACCAGGTGGTGGGTATTAGGGAGGGCACGGATTGCATGGAGCACTGGGTGTGGTGAAAAAACAATGAATACTATTATGCTGAAAAGAAATAAAAAATTTAAAAAAAAGAAGTCATGATGTTATCAATTCCACAGGAACAACTGTGGAATCGTCCATCTGCTCAATTTCAGGAAAGTGTTATATAAAGGAAGTTTACCTGTCCCAAGTATTTGGGAACACCCAAACTTATACAAGATCATTGCCACGGAAAAGGATGTATGGATATGCACAGACTAACATCAACACCAACAGATAATATACAAATATTGTGATTCTATTGCAATTTATAAATATATGCAAATTTTAAATCCATTTTGTAACATTCAATTTAGCAGCACATGTGTAAATAGACTCATTCTAATATTTTAAAATTCTAATTAATTGGCATTAGTCTGTCCAATCAAATTTTAATGCAAAAATGATCTTTGCGTAATTAAATTACTTGTCAATATTTAATATGGATGTAGTGTTGTTACTACCCCAGCACAATACAGATACTAAAGAGAAAAGGATCCTAGCTACAAAGAATTTATAATCTAATTTGGGAATATATGAATTGCAGATTAGAAGTACCAACCCAAATCACAAAAGGCATCATCAGAGGAAGACTGAAATTGCACCCAAATGTCAGTCCTAATAGCAAAGGATGAACTTCTGAGTTCCCATAAAGCAAAAAAGAGAACTTTTATAAAAAGCACTCATCAGCATTGAATTTACAAAGTGAAATGATGTAATGGAAGGAAAATAAACATTAATGAGGTGAGGGAAATTGGATTGTATTGATTAAGAAACTAACCAAATAGGTAACTAACCATGCATATTTATATTTGAATCAAGAGCACAAATAGGGTTTGAGTCAGCAGGCATCAATAATGTATATTTATTGAAATACGATGAAAGGGCTATAACAAGATTTGGGCTTCTAGCCCAAATTTGGGTTCTAGCTATAACAAGATTTGGGCTGATAAAAACGTGCTGTTTGTGCTTTATGTGATGAACAACTTTAAAGAATCATATCACCACAAGTGATATTTAAAAACAACAACAGAATCTATCCAGTATATGTTGATCATTCTTGGTAAATTCAGTTCAAAATTGTTATTAGAAATAATAGTACCATAGCTGTTGTCAGTCTTCATCAGTATTTTCACCCACACCTTTGCTAAGAAAACCTACATGAAGATGGGGGTGACATAATGATTCTCTTGGATAACAGACAATTTCATCTGTAATGTACTATTATAACTTTTGACTCTGCCTAATTAAAAATAATTAATGGCTTGCCAAAAAAAGCACATGATTAAATAAGAGTGGAAACACATTCTTCACCTTTTTTACATAAAATGTATTTCTTAGAAAAGTTTTAGTTTACAGAAAAACTGCAAAGATGGTACAGCAACTTACTGTATACCCATTCCCGGTTTCCTTTACCATTAAAACTTCCTTAAAGTCCACGTTTTTCCACACTTCCTTAGTTTTTACCTAATGTCTTTTCTCTGTTCCAGGATCTCAACCAGGGTATATATTCCATTGTCATGTCTCTTTAGGCTCTGACTTTCTGTACTTGTGACAGTTTCTCAGAATTTTTTTGTATTTGGTGACAGAGATGGTTTTGAGACCTGACTGAGTATTTTGTAGATGACCTTGTATTGGGATTGGTCCTTTTTTTTCTTGTAATTTGATTGATGTTAGAAGGAAAGTGTGCTTCATATTACAACAGGGAGCATGCTATTCACAAGACTACACCCTGTTGATGATCCCTTTAGGCAATAAGAATTCCAGCCGAACACCGCAGAAAAAAGCAAACAAAACAAAAACAGTGGTCCAGCCCCAACCATTCCAACAAATGCTGAGTGGGGAAACTAGACTTCCATATTGGCACCTGTGTAATGAGATACCCAAAACCCCACTGATGTGGAGTCAGAGAAGGCAAAGTAGGGCATCAAGACAACCAGTAACAACCGCAGACCCAGAGCGTGTGTAAGTCCACATGGGAGCTGGAACTTCCACTCCCACTCAAAAGGGACAAAAGTGCCCCTCCCTCAACAGGTTGGGACAATGTGAGAAGAGACTTGTGGTAGAGTCAGGACTGCCACCATCAAACAGCAGTGATGAGGAGCCCTCCTTTGGATGGTAAAGGAGGCCAAGTGGGAAACCTGGATTTTTGCCCCCACCTGGTAATTCAGTGCAATACCCTCTTTCTACTATTGGAGCAGTATCAAAGCAACAACAACAACAATGAAAACAGAAAATTTAAGTAAGGCCCAGAGGTCTATAACATTATATAAAAATATACTCATATATATAATATATGAGTATATATACTCAATATATAAAAATTATATAAAACTACTCAAAGCAGAAAGATCTCAAGCTGAATGAAAAAGACAATCAATTGATAGATGCCAACACTTAACAAATATTTTAGAATTCTCTAACATGGGTTTGAAAGTCTGCTTCATCAAATTGCTTCAACAAACAATGATGGACAAGCTTGAAACAGATAAGAAAAACAGAAAGTCATAGCAAAGAAGAGGAAAATCTCAGCAAAGAAATTAAAGACATAAAAACAAATCAGATAGAAACTTTAGAAACAAAAAAAAATACAATAGAAAAGAGTTGGCCGTTGGACCTGAAATCATAAAACTCCTCAAAAAAAACATAGGTAGTAGACAACTTGACATTGGTCTTAGTGATTTTTTTTTTCTCTGACTCTAAAAGAAGGGAAACCGAAGCAAAAATAAACAAATAGGACCACGTCAAACTATAAAGGTTCTGCACAGCAAAGGAAACCATCAACAAAATGAAAAGCAGCATACTGAATGGGAAATGATAGTTGTAAACCATACACAGTAATTCCCCTTCACTGGGGGATATATTTCAAGACCCTGGGTAGGTGCCTGAAACCATAGATAGTACTGAACCATGTTTATGCTATTTTTTCCTATACATACGTACTTATGATTAGGCTTAATGTATAATTTTGGCACAATCAGAAATTAACAGCATTAACTAATAATTGAATTAAATCAAATCAAATCAAGTCTGCAATATAGGTTCAGTATTCAAAAATCAATCCTATTTGTAGGCTAAAGATGAAAACTTACATGATCTTATCAATTGATAGAGAGAAAGCATTTGACAGAATTTTACATCGATTCATAGTAAAAACACATAGCAAGGTAGAAAGAGAGCAGAACTTTTCTTCAAGTTGATAAGAACATCTACATGAAACCTATAGCTAACATACTTAGTGGCAGAAGACTGAATGCTTCCCCCTAAGATCAGAAACAGAATTTTTTGCTCTCACCACTCTGATTTAACATGTTACCGAAGTCCTTTAGCCAGGACAGCAAGGCAAGAAAAGGAACTAGAAAGCAACAAATTTAGAAGAAATGGAACTGTCCTTATTTGCAGCTGACATATTTTCTACCTAGAAATGAAGGATGTATTAGTGGTTGCCATGGCTTACGAACTGGGTGGCAGCAGGATAGCTATAGAAGGGCAAGAGTAGAGATCCTTAGGGGGACAAAAATGTTCTGTTTCTCAACTTTATCAATCTCCATATCCCATTGTTGATATTGTATTACAGTTTTGCAAGATTTTACCATCAGAGAAAACTGCATGAAGGTGACATGAGATCACTCTGTGACATTTTTACAACTATATGTTAATCTATAACTATCTCAAAATTATAGGTTTAATTTTAAATATTAACCCTTATTCATATTTAGTTCTATAAACTTTTACAAATATTCAGTTCTACCACCACCAGAATGTATAGAATGACTCCCCCATCCCTGTAATTTCCTCATGCCATTTTGTTATGAAGACTTCCCTCCACCTGCAGTCCCTAACCACCAATTAGATGTTTTCTGTTCTATTTTTACCTATTCCAGAATAGCCTATTATTTTATAAGTAGTATCATGTAATATATTGCACTTTTATTTTGGCTTTTTTTTTTTAACTTGATATCATTCTTTCTCTTTCTTTCTCTCTCTCTTTCTCTTCCCTCCCTCTCTCTCCCACTCTCCTCTCTCCCTCCCCCACCCTCTTCCTCTTTCTTATTCTGAGTATCCAGATACAATGGAGCCTTTGATGACTCAAATACTACATAAATAAGCAGGGTCAGGTTTATTTGAGGTCTCCACGCAACACACTTACATTTGAAATAGTAGATAAGCACATTCAATAGGAGGTAGATTTTAATGATTTTCATCTTTTAAGAATCCCTCAACAACTAGACAGTCTGGCTTCCTATCAAAACTAAATATACTGCTGACTCCTTCCTTCCTAAAAAGTCAGGCATGAAGCACTGGGCTTGACTTTCACAAGTAGCTAAGCAACGCTCTTTCACATTAAACAGATCCCAAGTCATATTTGACAGGACTTAGATTTTTGAGACATGATCCTTCCATGTCTATCTTCTTTGAAGACATATCTGTAGAGGTGGTTTAGAAATAAGTTTGCTACTTTATACACCCAGTGTGTTTTACTACTTCATGCATCTTGTTTTTAAGAGATATAGAACTTTACAAAGTTCTTAATCAGCTGTTGCAAAAATTAATTTCCAAATATGTGATTTTAATCAAAAGCAGAGCAAAATTGGTCTATAAGCATATCTTATGACCTTATTCGAATTTCATGAGGTTTAGTTTCTAATTCAGTATTGTGGGCATTCAGCATTGCCTTCAACAAAATGCTAGGGCCCAATCACTAGCAGATGGGGTTTTCAACACATTGGTGTATAAAATATTCTTCCTTATCATTGAGTTAAATGTCTTTTTAAGATGTCTTTTTAAGTCATCTTCCAAATATTCAAATGCATTCAATTCACCTTGAAGGAATGTCTTCAGCATCAGAAACTTTGCTAAATCTGAAAAGTGGAGAGACAATTAAAAGACTCAGTGTCTGTCTTCAAGGAACTCATAGTCCAGCAGAGAAGAGAAACAAACAGATAATTTACCATATTTTCTGAGGAGTGGCAGATGTTTCAGGGGAATCTCAAACAGCACAAAGAAGGGACTTCTAACACCGTGTGCTGGCTGTCACACATTTTGGACCTGATATCCTAGCATTTGAACTTGACCCAATAAAGAGAAGGAAAAATTACATCATGCAATAAAGGAGAACATGAGCAAAATCTGGAATTTCAAATGGCTGGAATATACAGTGTCAAGAGGATAGAGGGAGCTTGGAAGATGAGGGATGATGCCATATGAATACATAGGATTTGAAAGATACATTGAAGACATGGGTGAGTTTGGTGAATATTATTTTGATTTGATGACACATTTCATTGTAGTGTGATTTTGTTTTGTTGTTCAGCAGCCTAAGCAAAGGTCAGCAAAAGAAGGTTGTTAGGAAGAAAGTAGTGATGAGAGTTTTTATGTTAATTAGTTGGCTTGTTGGTTAGTTAGAAAGAAAAATTGTCAATCTCACTCCATGAGGTCAGTGTCAGGATGGGGATCAAGACAGTCTATTGCGGTTGGTGCTTTTCCATCTTTTTAATAAGAATATTCTCTTAAGATTGTCAACACTTCCAATTTTATTTTTATTGATTGATGGATGGATGATTGATTGATTTTTAGAAACAAACTGCCCATACAATTCTAATCACTGGTGATTATACAAAGATCTCTGGTGAGCTGTAACAAAAGCCGACTTTCAACAATTCCTCAATCTGTTGATAACTTGATAATCTCGAGCATACATAGAGATTACGCGGAACTAGTTTAGGCTTCCTTTTGGGAACAGAAGTGGACAAGAAGGGAAGGTCAAGTGTAGAAAACAGAAAACCTAAACTCAGAAACAGCAATGGAAAGTAGACAATACAAAATAGAAATCGTTCTTTGGTGCAAATATCAAAACTGACAATAAAGAAAAATCGTATTTGAAAACTCAGTTTCGGAAACTTTCTTTGATGTGGTTTCTTTTGTTTTGTTTTGCTATACTTTTAAGGGATGTGAAGAAAGGAAATATATGGGTAACAAAGAAAATTTTGATGGGTTAGAATTTTGTATATCAAAACATGACAGAATCAAGTATATGTTACCGATACCTACAATTATTAATACAAAATACTCTCTTCTCTTTGAAACAGTTCAATCCTGAGGATATATGCATAAATAGAGCTTAAAGCCTGGTGAATAATTTTTGGTAGATAGTCATTATTTTGTACATCATCACCAAACATGAGAAACTGTAAACTCTTTTGTTTCTAGCATAATTAGAGAACTGTTTTCTCCTTAACAAACTGGCCATATGAAAACTGATTTTATATATTGGATAAGCAATTTCAATTTTTGGAAGAACAGAATATAACAACGATAAAATTTTAATACCAAAATGACCCAGGGCTTAATTAAGCCATTAAATATTAGAAGACACTCTGTCTTAGACTGCTGATGTTTCTAATCAGGGACATCAATTAATACTGTATAAGAAAACTGCAAAAAAAAAAAATAAATAAAAAGACCCACAGAAAGTTTTAATTGAGGGGAGATGAGAGAAACCATATTTTATTGTGAAATTTGTTAGATGGCATGTCAACAGTAAAAAAAAAAAAAAAAGTTCAAGCTTGAAATTATCCACACCCTTCCACAACCATTTAAACCACTACAGATATCCTTTCGTATTGCAAGCAATTAATTACACACTGGTCTCCTCTCCTTTACCCTGGGCTCCTTAATGATAAGGAGGTCTTGCTGTACATTCTTGGGCCTACCACTCAACTTCAAATACAAGTTCTTAATTAGCACGACCTAAACTGATTAGCAAAAATCAAAAAAAGCATGCCTTTCAAAGTGATATTGGCCTATGGAAATGGAAGAGGAGGCAGGGATTTCTAAAGAAATATAACAAGGCAAACTAGCCTTTCGATTTGTTTTGCATGCAGTGATACTGCTAAGAAACAGAAGTCAGCATGAACAACAGCAGGATAAAAGGCTGATGATACTTTTTATGCAGCTAATAGCTAGCACATTGAGACCCCGTGCCACCCAATGCTGGATCAAGCTTGGATCTAGTGGAGGACTCCGGGAAGTTACACCTGTGGGGTGGCATTTTATGTATAAGTGCTACAGGTAAAAACCTCTGTCTGGAACGTCCATGGTAAAATACTCAACTCCAAAGTGTAATGAAATCTAAAGATACCTAATAACGAGGGTTCCTGCTGCCTCTACATTTTTACTTTTAATTCATGTGCCTAGATGTTTCCCTGGAGGTCTAATTAAAACATTAAGAGCATAATAAAATTGAGATATTTCTACAGCAATGCATTTGTTTCTTAAAACACAAAAACTCCGTAGAATAATAGGTTATATGTAGAGTATCATTAGAGAAACGCATAGGTACTCAGCAAATATGAGGCAAAAGTGAGAAGGGGCTTGTCATTATTTTGGCAGTTGGTGGGTTTTAAATTCAGGTCTAAAAGCCAGGTAATGATTAGTAATTTAGACGTTAATATAGGAGACAAAATGAAAGGGTCACAATTATTGTGACTATCAAAAATAGGTGGGCTTGATTTTGAACATTGTGAATTTTGGAGCCACTTCTGCTTTTGTTATTAATAGTAGTTATAATTATGGTAGCAATAGTAAGACTTTCGGAGCTGTGGGTATTTAATTGTTTCAAAGTGCTGACACATCCATCTTCGTTGATTCTTATAATATATCCTTGTGGTAAGCCCGTAAATCCTGGTCTTGGTGGTTTTATGCAATCAGGACAGGGGTAGTGACCACAGAGCTAGAATCCTGCTGCATAAGATCAGCTTGTCAATACTAAGTCTAGAAAGTCCTTTAAGACTTCTCTATGTTCTTAAGGGAAGGGAGAAAAGCATTGGCATTGCATTTATACTTATAAGCAGAGAAAACATTTTCTGAGTTAGTTCTCATCTCTTTACTGGAAGGCTTCTGACTCCACTACTTTGTACCCGTTGTTCCCTTGGAAACCCTCATGTTTTCTATCCTCCCCTGTCTCCTATTAGGCTGACATTCCTTTGTTAATCAGTTGATTCATTCAAAAATAATCGTGAGTACCCAGTATGTACTGGGTAGTGGTGCACATGTTAGCCTGATATCTTTGGAATTACTATTCTAAGAAAGTTATAGTTCACATAGGAATTTTCTACCCTTTTCCCCCTCCCCATCCAAATTATAAATATGTTTTATTTTCATAATCCTAAATATGAAAGAATGTTCTATGTTTTAAAGATTTTATTTATTTGACGGAGAGACAGCACAAGCAGGAGGAGCTGGGGGACAGAGAAGCAGACTTTCCGCTGAGCAGGGAGCCTGATGTGGGGCTCGATCCTAGGATGCTGGGATCATGACCTGAGCTGAAGGCAGACGCTTAACCAACTGAACCAATCCCCAAGAATGCTCTATGTTATTAATATTTGTGTATGAAACATGATTTAAATGGTAATTTAAACTTTATATGTCCATGTGTCTTGGTATACCTGCATGTGGAAATAAAAACAATGGACTGGGCATTATTTTCTCCAATACCTTCCTTAATGATAATTTTTCCAGTGAAGAAAAAAAAAGTTTTAATATCATTGGCCATAAAATTTTATATTAATAAAATAATAATATATAATATTATTGACAATATTTAGCTTTAATAATAATGATATCTTCTTTATGAAAGTAAAAGTATAACCATTTTATCTTTAGAAATATGTCTTGCATCCAGCAAAATGTAGCTCATACATTCAGCATGAAAACATACAGGAAATTAAGAAATATACCAAATTATTTTCTAAGGAGAAAAGAATGTTCTTTGGAATTTTATCATCTCTGTCTCTATGCATGTAAACACTGTGTGTATTATATGTACAGGTGGGTGTATGTATTTGCATTTATATATACACATACATAACACATATGTGCACACACATGCATGTTATATATAGCAAATGAAATAAATGAGTGTTTTTCTATTTCAGCATCAGCACAACTAATGCTTCATCAGAAGGTGAATATCCTCACTTTTGGCCAACTTTTTCTCATTCCTTTTCTTCTTGTCAGGCATTGTATTTCTTCTCCAATTATACCATATGTACAGACAATGAGGAGAAAAAGAGGAAGAAAAAGGTGACTTAAACATAAATCTATTTTTCTACTTCCCATAAAAGTTTTGAAGGTGGAGAAGTTGGCAGTTGAGATAAGGTTGAGTTTTATCTATGGCTGGCATTTTTTGGTCTTTAGTAACCACTCCCCTCTACAGAGGTCAAAAAGGAAGAGTCTACCCAAAGCGTTCTAGATAACTTCCATCTCACCACTTCATTTATTGGTTTAAAACTCCCACTTTGGGAGCTGGGAAGTACATTCTAAGATTACCCCCTAATTGTTGGAAATTTGGGGCTGCCTTTTTTTCATTTGATGCATGAAAGAAAACAGCAAACATATCTACCCCTGAGTTGTGCATTATAAATTAAGCAAGTGGTAGTGATTAGGATTCATTGCCATCAAGCCCCAGAAGACAAAATTTTTTTCCTGAGAAATGGTAAAAATTTTTAAATCCTTGTTAACTATCGCCTTGAAATTGCTGAGAATAATTAGATTACAAGTTTTTGTTTTGTTTTGTTTTTTCCCAGAAGTTTCAACCTCCCTGAGACTATTTTGATCTCTAGTAATATGTTTTTGTACATGGCAATCTGCAACTCGTTCTTTTCTAAGTTTATCTACATAATGATGGTTTAAAATAACTGTATGAAAGGTCCATTGGTTAGTACAGTAACTTGTATCTCTTAGCTGGCTCTCCTCAAATCAGCCTGATAATTTTCTAGAAAAAAAGAAGGTATTAATTTTCTAGGATTGTCTCATGAGAGTGCTTTTTCTTGGTTTTATTTTGTTTTTACTATTGATTTTTTTTTAATTGGGATCCAAATAAGGTCAGCACATCACACATATTTATTATGTCTCTTATACCTCTTTTCATCATTTATTTCTGCCAATTTACTTGTTGGGGGAAAAAAAGCAAACATAAAATGGGCTGCTTTTTGGGCAGAGTTTTCCACAGCCTAGATTTCACTGGTCGCTTATATGTGGGGTCATGTGACCTATTCATCTGTCCTCTTTATTCAAAAGACACTGGTTATCATAAGAACTAGTTGCAGCATTCGCTCAGAAATGAAGATGTACACTTACATCAGAAGCCAGATAATGTCTGGTTCTCTCCTATTTTATGTTAATGGCCATTATGATCATTGCCCAGATTGATTATTTCATTATGGATTTTTAAAATACAAATGTTCTTCCACCAACATATGCTAAAATAATTAGAAATAACACTATAACAACAATGTCATCTGCATGGCTCTGCAGCTGGTATGGGAGGCTCCCTTTAATTGAAGACACCAGGAGACCAAAAAACACTTTAAGCAGCATTTCTCACTATTAGGAGCACGTGTGAAACATATGCTAAGTATAATTATAAAGGAAGAAGAATTAAAATTTCCATTCCAAGAACTGTGTCAATTTGACTGTTGAATGTTGTGTGAAAATATCTTTGAACATGTGCAAAAATGAGACAGCTTAAAGGATTTTTTTCTTTTTTTTAATAACTTTTTAAAAAGATCTTATTTATTGACAGAGAGAGAGCACAAATAAGCAGAGCAGCAGGCAGAGGGAGAGAGAGACAGAGGGAGAGAGAGAAGCAGGCTCCCTGCTAAGCAGGGAGCCTGCTGCGGGGCTCAATCCCAGGACCCTGGAATCATGACCTGAGCCAAAGGCAACCACTTAACCAACTAAGCCACCCAGGCACCCCGAGGATTTTCAATGAAAAAACAACTCACGAATATGGAAAGGAGAGTCTTTATTTGTAGTTTTTTACAGGACGACGAAATAATATACGATCGCCATTTTTCAAGACTTTCCAAATACTCAGGTTAATTGATTAACTCATCCATCCATCCATCTGTTCAGTGAACATTGAGACCTGCTATGTGCCAGGTACTGAGGATGCAGCAATGGTCTTATCAAGACAAAGTCCTGGGCCTCAAAAGGCTTTCTTACCTTCTGGCGGGAGAGGCAATTTAATAGGAAAATATATATATAAATGATATAATTTCATGTAGTGTTAATGTGTGATGAAAAATAATAAAACTAAGAAGAGGAATGTTATTTTACATCAGGATACCAGGGAAGAATGCTCAGGGAAGATGACATTTAAAGACAGAACTAAATGATATGAGGGGTGCCTCGGTGCCTCGGTCGGTTAAGTATCCAACTCTTGACTTCAGCTCAGGTCATGATCTCAGCGTCCTGAGATGGAGCCCCACATGGGGCTACCTGCTGCGCATGAAGCCTGCTAAAGATTCTGTCTCTCCCTCTCCCTCTAACCCTCCCCCACCCCTGCTCACATAGGCTGTCTCTCTTCCTAAAAAATTAACTAATTAATGAATTTTAAAAAAATAAAGACAGAACTAAAGAATATGAAAAATCAAGACAGTATACTATCTGGGAAAAATGTTTCAGAGGTGAAATTCCCAAAGTAGAAAGGATCTCAATGTGAGCTTAGACCTTATGTTTTAAACTGGAGAAAAAGGATTTTTGGTGATGTCATTTATTGAGATAAGGAATACTGTAGGAGCAACAAGATTAGAAATGGTGGTGAGGGGACCAACAGTTCAGTTCTGGAAATTTTAAATTTGGGATATCTCTTAAGACATCCAAATAGGATGTGAAGTTTACATGTTATTACAATATATGAAATAATATTACATATTAACCAGGAGTGAGTCTGAAGATACACATTTAGATCAGTCCTGATCTTAAGCAGTTGGGATTTAAGGAAATCCAGAACAATACACTAGAATTGAACTTCAAGTCATTGTTGGTGCAAAGATGACTCTGACTTTGCCCTCTAGTCCTTATCTTGGTCTCCAGCTCACGTAATTGGGTTCTGATCGTCAGCCCTTTGCCTAAATGCTTGAATGAATCACCTGCTTCTTATCCAGACTAGATAGGAGCAGAGATCTTGCCTAACTCCTATGGGTACTATCCTTTAAACTAGGAGCCCATTGCTCAACTCCAGCCTTGCTTTGGTTTAAATGATGGATCTTCCCACCTCTACTGAGAACCTTGGAAATAGTAATGGAATATCTTACCTTACCTTACCTATGATCTCATAACATGAAACTATAAATCTGTAATTTCTGAAATTGGCTGAAGGAAATTACTTACACTCAGCTATGAGAGCAAAGAAGGGGGTGTGGGGAGAAGAATGTTAGAGGTGAAGTGCACTACCAAACACCAAAGAACAAGGCAGAAGAGACTGAGGAACAACTAGTCAAAATGGTTGAATGTCAAATTTCAGAGACAGAAAGGCTTTCCATAGAAACTAATACTTTAAAAAATAAATAAATAAATTAGGTCAGACAGGATACTGTGAAGCATCCTCAATAAAGTGGTACATCTCCTGTGATCACCAAGACAGCATGGTACTGGCATAAAAACAGACACATGGACCAGTGGAACAGAGTAGAGAGCCCAGATATGGACCCTCAACTCTATGGTCAAATAATCTTTGACAAAGCAGGAAAAAATATCCAGTGGAAAAAAGACAGTCTCTTCAATAAATGGTGCTGGGAAAACTGGACAGCTATATGTAGAAGAATGAAACTCGACCATTCTCTTGCACCATACACAAAGATAAACTCGAAATGGATAAAAGACCTCAACATGAGACAGGAATCCATCAGAATCCTAGAGGAGAACAAAGGCAGTAACCTCTTCGATATCAACCACAGCAACTTCTTTCAAGATATGTCTCCAAAGGCAAAAGAAACAAAAACAAAAATGAACTTTTGGGACTTCATCAAGATCAAAAGCTTCTGTACAGCAAAGGAAACAGTCAACAAAACAAAGAAGGAACCCGCGAAATGGGAAAAGATATTTGCAAATGACAGTACAGACAAAAGGTTGATATCCAGGATCTATAAAGAACTCCTCAAACTCAACACACACAAAACAGATAATCATATCAAAAAATGGGCAGAAGGTATGAACAGACACTTCTCCAATGAAGACATACAAATGGCTATCAGACACATGAAAAAATGTTCATCATCACTAGCCATCAGGGAGATTCAAATTAAAACCACATTGAGATACCATCATACACCAGTTAGAATGGCCAAAATTAGCAAGACAGGAAACAACGTGTGTTGGAGAGGATGTGGAGAAAGGGGAACCCTCTTACACTGTTGGTGGGAATGCAAGTTGGTGCAGCGACTTTGGAGAACAGTGTGGAGATTCCTCAGGAAATTAAAAATAGAGCTTCCCTATGACCCTGCAATTGCACTACTGGGTATTTACCCCAAAGATACAGATGTAGTGAAAAGAAGGGCCATCTGTACCCCAATGTTTATAGCAGCAATGGCCATGGTCGCCAAACTGTGGAAAGAACCAAGATGCCTTTCAACGGACAAATGGATAAGGAAGATGTGGTCCATATACACTATGGAGTATTATGCCTCCATCAGAAAGGATGAATACCCAACTTTAAATGATGGATGGGACTGGAAGAGATTATGCTGAGTGAAATAAGTCAAGCAGAGAGTCAATTATCATATGGTTTCACTTATTTGTGGAGCATGACAAATAACATGGAGGACAAGGGGAGATGGAGAGGAGAAGGGAGTTGAGGGAAATTGGAAGGGGAGGTGAACCATGAGAGAATATGGACTCTGAAAACAACCTGAGGGTTTTGAAGGGGTGGGGGGTGGGAGGTTGGGGGAACCACGTGGTGGGTATTAAGGAGGGCATGTATTGCATGGAGCACTGGGTGTGGTGCAAAAACAATGAATACTGTTACACTGAAAATAAAAAATAAAATAAAATAAAATAAAATAAAAACAGTATATTGAACGAGTTGGAAAAAAAAAAGTTGTACATCCCCTTGCTTTTCTACCTAAATGTTACCTACTTAAATATTTCCTTATGCAGAACTCCACACTGTGCTAGGGCACCCTGTTATATTTTGAATTATTTTCTTGCCAAATGATATGCTAGATTCTCCTCTTGTCAACAGCCAAACCATGTCTGTGGTTCTTAAAATGTATTATCTGGAAGGCTAATCCTGTGAAATGTTCATGGAAAGGGTTCTGTGGTTGAATTTGTTCAGGAAACACTGCTTACATTATCACCACTTGAATCATTCCAAAATCCATTAGAATACTAAGAAGGAATGTCTTAGAATGCCATTGAGTTTTGGCTACAAAATCCTTGTTATAGGAAACACCCAACCCACCAATGGAAACGGTACCTGAGGAGCCGTCCTTAGGAAATGTTGCCATAGATGCAACTGCCAGAAAAATCTGGTCTTTTCCCACATCTACAGATGGATCAGCCAGCCTAACAGCCATTCATCTCGATTAGAAAGTCCACATACTCTTCCCTTCAGTCCTGTTGCTTTGATTGACTGGTGCCCATAGATATCATGAGGTATAATAAGAATACTGCTAACATAAGAAATGTAATGCTGAGGGCATCTGAATAAATTCCACCTGCTCCATGAAGCCTTCAGTAAGCACTCTGTTGCCATTAGTTTTCTTTTTTTCTAAACTCCCTTAATACTCAAAGCTCCAATAATACTCAAATATCGAATGGCTCACTATTCAATATTTAATTGTACACAGGCTTTTACATCTGGCTCATTGCTTCTGTTCTTATAGCTAATCATTCTCCCCTTCTATGTGCATGCTCAATATGTTTCAGTACAACAAACTCACAGAGTCCCCAAACATGCCTGTTTTTTGTTTTTTGTTCTTTTTGTTTGTTTGTTTGTTTTTCAGTTCTGGGCTTTGAAATAAGCTCTTTTGGATATCCTTCTTTCTTCTCCCCATCCTGGCCAATTACCACTGGTTCTTTGGGTTCTGGGTTAAACATCACTTCAGCTGCAAAACTTTCCCTGATGCAGGGAAGAAGTCACTCTGCTTTCGGTGTTTTCATGACATTTTGTATAAGTCACACTGCCATACTTAACAAGTCACAATTAATGATGCTATAAAGGTGAGCTTCTAAAATTATCCCCCAACTCTTGCTAGGAGAGACAGAACTCAATCCTTTTAAATTGTGTATCTGTTTTGAAAGACTTCTGTTGAGATTCGATTACTCAGAAAGAAAAGAGAAACCAACTGATTAAAGGGGAAAAAATAACATGGTGTGTCAATACTTGTTGCTTTTGAGAGATAATTCTAATTTTTAAATTAAAATTGTACGGAGGAAGAAGGCCTTCAGGTAATACATTTTCGTTGACAATGCCACTTGGACATTCAAAATTAAAGATTATTTCTTTATTCTTGATTAAACTGAGTATGTTATTTTATATGAGTCTTCACATCTCAATTAACAGGAAAAATTACTAAATATCTAATCTGGACTATATTTTAGTCCAGTTCTATAATTAAACTTCCTTAAGGGGAGAGTTTTCAGCCTCTCTTGCATAAATGTGCTCAGCTTTTGGAACAACCTTCCACATCTCTTTGGACTCTTTTCCCCAGCATCTAACTATATGGTAAAGCAAGAACCATATGCTTCATGGAACATAGGAAGCTGTGTGTAAGTGTTCTCTGACCTCATGCCCATCCTTGGATTTCCAGAATGATACTTCTTTTGCATCTCTGTTGTTCCATGTCTTACTAACATAGGTGGAAAGAGGTGCAACCAGTTTAACTCATAGTCTGGGTTCTCTAGATTTCCGTGATGGTTTTGGGGTACTCCCTGTTGACTTCACTTCAACTCAGCTTTAACTCATGCTGGTTCCTGGTCCATCCTCATTCTTGTCTCCTGGCATGGATATTTACTTGAGTCTTCTGATGATGTCACCTTGTCCTTCCACCAGTATTCTCATGGCAGGTCACCGGCTAGCAAATCAGTAGCCATACTACCCTGGAACCATGATTGGTCAGGATGGCTCAGCTGCAGCAGCTCCCTCTGCCCAAGCACACTCACCAACATGACTGATGATACAGGAGCATATTGGAGATGACTTTCTTCCAGCAGCACAGCAAATGACTTCTCAGTACTTCTCTCCGTACCTGAGTCAGCTTTTTCTCTATGAGTTTGATGTTTATCTGGCTTTTTCATTCTACTTCCTCCTTACTCCCTTTCCTGTCCCTAAATGCCTTAGTTCAAGAAAGGGTCTAACTTGCTTTCTTCTTTCTATTTATCTCCCCTTGGGTAATATCTAGTCTGACATCCCTGTCTGTTCATATGCTGAAAGAGGAAAAAAAGAATAAAATAGAAGCAGTTTTCTCCAGGAAGCAGTTTAGGTTAAACATCATAGTCTTGCTATAAAATTCCTGTTTTGATTATAAGAGGCTGAATGTCAAAATTCCTAATTTTATCTCTCCTTCCCACAAGCCCAGAATGTGAATACTATGGGTCAACTAGGGTGAAACTCACATGCTTAAGAAATCAAAGAGAAAAAAAAATCACATTAACAATCATTAAACATTTTTCGTATTAAAAAAGTGAATTTTCGGGGCGCCTGGGTGGCTCAGTGGATTAAAGCCTCTGCCTTCGGCTCGGGTCAGGATCCCAGGGTCCTGGGATTGAGCGCTGCATGGGGCTCTCTGCTCAGCGGGGAGCCTGCTTCCTCCTCTCTCTCTGCCTGCCTCTCTGCCTACTTGTGATCTCTGTCAAATAAATAAATAAATAACCTTTAAAAAAAAAAGTGAATTTTCTACGAAGAGAGAACCTCTTAACAATGAGCTATTGTGCATTAATTCAACAAATTTTACTCAATATCTACTATGTATTTGAACTGTGTTACGGTTTCACTTTGGAGAAATCCACTTTATATGGTTCTAAATATAGAACCATTCTTTTTCTCCTACATTTTAACCTTTGGGTAGGATTCCAACAAGAGATTGGGCAGCACAGACCCAATGGCATTCTATCAACAGGTTCTACCCACAATTGATGTCAGGTAAATATTTGTAAAAATAAGATTACATTAAAAAAAGATAATAACTATCTTTTCAAGATTGAATATTGACTCAATTTCACCAATTCATGAACCTGCTCTTTGAATTTTATGCAGTTCAAACTTCTAAAGCCTAGACTAAATTTCCCAATGTCATTTCTTCTGCAGCATTACATGGTCCCTTAAAAGGCATGGTGACCTTCTCTTTTTTTATTGTGCAAAAGTATTGTTCATTGAATCACAGAAGGTAACTGGGAAGGAACCTTGTGGGAGTATTCCATAAAACTATAAGAACTAGTCTGTCATTAAACATTTCTTACAAAGAAGTTTTACATACTGAGAACAAGGTTTCAGAAGAAATCTCAACTGTAATTGTTTCCATACATAAGCAACACTTGTTTCTGTGTGATTTACAAATTTTTGCATATATACACCTACATTTATGTTTGCATTATAACCCAATTCTAGCATTGATAAAGAAAACCATTAGCTTTCCTCATCCCTGTTTAAAAGGGAGTTTATATGCAAAAAAGACACCATTCAGAAATGGTTAGGAACTGATTATATCTAAAAAGCACATGAGGTTGTCTAAAAAATAAATTACATTCATGCACAATTTCCTCATTTCCATTTGATTTGTAGTGCTTCCAAAATTCCATCTACTTTTTTATTTTTCTACCTGCTATCATCTAGCAATTAGGGCTGTATGTTTGCAGGCTGTGCAGAAAGCTGTTTTATACAAATTCAGAAGAAGATATTGTTTAACTATTGTTAAACTAGGCTAAAGGGGATCAGAGTTCACTGATAAAGCAACAGCATCTTACCAGTTTGATAAGCCTTCTGTATGGCTACAGTCTGGTCTAATACAGTCCACTAAAGAAACTCATTACCAGTCAAGGCAATGTGGATTTTATCACCATTCCAAGAAAACTTCTTTAGGGAATAAACATGTTTTCCAAATCCTGCTTCTCAGTAGGATAATTTATTTTCCATCTCCTGTTTCCCTCTCCCCCCTCAGCATTCTCAAGCTAACTCCATTTCCACTCTATGCAAGTCACTCCTTCATATCTCTTAACCATGCTCAAGTGTCTCTTACATTTTCACATTTGAGAAGAGCAAATTCTTGATGCAAAAGAGGATGAAACCTTCGGTATTCGAGTTCAAAAACGTTAGAAGGGGGAACAGGGTAATTCCCTCTCTGATTTTGATGTTACATCATACAATTGACCATCTGCTCTGCTCTTAAGCAACATAAACCTGGATAATCACTGGAGTTCAAATAAGCATCCTTTGAACACTCTGTTAACTACCATTTCCCCTCAAAACTAGAGGTGGTCTTTCAGATCAGAACTACCCAACATGTGTTCTGTGGCCTATTGTTATTCCCTAAACTGTGTCCAGACTGTGTGTTTCAGTCAGAGTTGACCAGGAATGAGAACCAATAGGAGATAGATAGATGATAGATAGGTAGGTAGATAGATAGATAGATATAATAAGATATTTATTATAGGATTTGGTTCACAATATTATGAAGCCTAAGAAGTCTCGCAATTTGCCATCTGCAAGTTGGAGAATCAGGAAAGAATCCACTGGTATAGTCTCAAAACTTGAGAACCAGGGAGTAGATGGTATAAGTCTGAATCCAAAAGTCTGAGAATTGGGGTCTTAAGGTATAAATTCCCATCTAGAAACCAGGAATTCCTATGTCAGAGGGTAAGAGAAGTTTAAGCTCAGCTCAAGCAGAGAGGGAATCTGCCCATCGCTCATTTTTTTTTTCTGTTCAGACCCTCATCATGGAAGATGATACCTACCCATGTTGGTAAGGGTGAATCTTCTTTACTTAAACCACTAGTTCAAATGCTAATCTCTTCTGAGATACCTCGCAGACTCATAGAAATGTTTTACCAACTACTGTACGTTCCTTAGCAGAGTCAAGTTGACACAAAATTAACCATCATAAGGTGATAGGTATAGAAATTGAGTGTTTAGAAGCTTTGATAGCAATGTGACAAAATATGTTGATTCTAACAATGAAAAAATTGCTTTAGATTTTTGGTCTTTTAAAAAATTCATTTTTATAGTAATTTATTTTCTTATATTTAAAAAAAAATTAGTTGGTGACAGATTTAAAAATAAAAGTAAAGCTAATTCTTCACCACTGAGAATATTAGAAATTTGTTTTAGGCCCTTGTATCTTAGAGAATCACTAGATGCCTGGATGACTTTTTTTTAATATATATTGTTTAAAATATAACCTTGACAATAATATTTTACTAACCAAACTCCACAGTCAATCTTAGAAGAACATAAGGCAACACCAAGCTAGGCCCATGCTTTTGAATATGTCTATACCTGATTATTCAAAAAAATTATCAAGGCAGGTAAAAAGGAATAAAGGTAATTCACCAATACTGATTTTATTTCCAAAGATGAGACTTTTCTTTTTCTTTATTGAGACATATCACTGACATTGTTTTGTTCATTCTGTTAAACAAATATATTCGGTGCACAAATGTAATTCCACTCTTGATATTTAAAATGTATTTTTGAAGTTATTTTCTTAGGATTTGGTTTAAGGATTACAATACAGATTTTAATTTATCACAAACAAATTCAGACTAGTAATTATGTAACTCCAATAATATATAGCGACTTTGTTCTAATAATCATCCATTTCCTCCCCCTTCCTGCTCTTACTGATATGTACCACACATCTACATATGTCATAAAGCCCAAAATTGAATGGCTTATTTATTTTTTATAAAATATCATATTGTTAGAACAAATTTATGAGACAAATTTAAAAAATAAAGTATATGCTTTGTATTTTCACACATACCCATCATTTCTGATGACTTTCATTTCTTTCCTTAGATTCAACTTACTGTTTGGTGTCATTTTTTTTCAGACTACAGGTATCTCTTCACTATTTCTTGTTGAGTTCGCCTGCTACAGTAAATAAATATAAATGTATTTATATTTATATATAAATATGTATAAATATATAAATATAGCTTAGTATATCTGTTACTGTATATGCATATATTTACTGTAGTTATACACATATATATAAATTAAACCTATATATATACTTACAAAGAAAAAATGAATAAAAATATAATTATAAACATATAGGCTCCATTTCACTTTAATTTTTGAATGATACTTTTGTTATATACATTGGTTAAGAGTTTTTGTGTTGTTTGTTTTCTTAAGCCTTTTGAATATGATCTGCTGCTTTCTAATCTCCACTATTTCTGATGAAAATCCAGGCATTAATTGTATTGTCATTTCCCCTGTGTGTGATAAGTCATTTTTCTCTTTCTGCTTTGAAGATTTTCTCATTGTCTTATCTTGCAAAAGTTTGACTGCTGCAACAAATGTTTACAAAACATCTAGATATAAATGTTTTCTGTTCCTCTGACTACTTATTATGTTTCTTTGATCTATAGATTAAAGTTTATTTGGTGGGGTCTTTGCCTGGTTTTGGGACCAGGGTAATGCTAGCTTCATAAAAATAATCTGGAAGTTTTCCTTCTGTTTCTATTTTTTGAAAGAGCTTCAGGAGAGTAGGTATTATATCTTCTTTGAAAGTTTGGTAGAATTCCCCAGGAATCCGTCAGGTGTGGGCTCTTGTTTTTTTGGGAGGTTTTTTAAATCACTGCTTCAATCTTGTTATTACATATTGGTCTATTCAGGTTGTCAGTTTCTTCCTGATTCAGTTTTAGAAGTTTATAGGTTTCCAGTAATGCATCCATTTCTTCTAGGTTGCTTAATTTATTGGCATATAACTGTCAATAATAATTTCTGATGATTGTTTCTATTTCCTTGGTGTCAGTCATGATCTCTCCCTTTTTATTCATAATTTTATTAATTTGGGTCTTCTCTCTTTTCTTTCGGATTAGTTTGGGCAATGGTTTATCAATCTTATTGATTCTTTCAAAAACCAGCTTCTAGTTTCCTTGATGCGTTCTACTGTATCTCTAGTTTCTATCTCTGCTCTAATCTTGATTATCTCCCTTCTTTTGTGGGTGGTTGGCTTAATTTATTGTTGATTCTCCAATTTTTAAGTTATTAAGAGAGCTGGTGTATTCTGGATTTTTCAATTTTTTTGAGGGAGGCTTGGATGGCTATGTATTTCCTCCTTAGGACAGCCTTTGCTGTATCCCATAGGTTTTGGACCAAAGTGTCTTCATTCTCATTGGTTTCCATGAATTGTTTAAGTTCTCCTTTGATTTCCTGGTTGATCCAAACATTGTTAAGCAAGGTGGTCTTTAGCTTCCAAGTATTTGAATTCCTTTTGAACTTTTTCTTGTTCTCCCGAACTCTCGTTGAGTTCCAGTTTCAAAGCATTGTGATCTGAGAATATGCAGGGAATAATCTCAGTCTTTTGGTATCGGTTGAGTCCTGATTTGTGACCCAATATGTGGTCTATTCTGGAGAAAGTTCCATGTGCCCTTGGGAAGAATGAGTATTCTGTTGTTTTAGGGTGGAATGTTCTGTATATATCTATGAGGTCCATCTGGTCCAATGTGTCATTCAATTCTCTTGTTTCTTTATTGATTTTCTGCTTGGATGATCTGCCTATTACTGAGAGTGGCATGTTAAGATCCCCTACTATTAATGTATTCATATCAATATGACTCTTTATCTTGATTAACAGTTGTCTTAGTTGGCTGCTCCCATATTGGGGCATAAGCATTTACAATTGTTAGATCTATATCATTTAAGAATGATATAGTGTCGTTCTGTATCTCTGACTACAGTCTTTAGTTTAAAATCTAATTTATCTGATATGAGAATCGTTACCCCAGACTTCTTTTGAGGCCCATTGGTGTGAAAGATGTTTCTCCATCCCTTCACTTTCAGTCTGAATGTATCCTTGGGTTCAAAATGGGTCTCTTGTAGACAACATATGGATGGGTCCTGTCATTTTATGCAACCCTGTGCCATTTTATAGGAGTGTTTAGGTCATTCACGTTGAGAGTGATTATCGAGAGATACGTTTTTATTGACATCGTGTTTCCTGTGAAGTCCTTGTTTCTATAGATTATCTCCATAAATTTCTGTTCAATGACACTCTTGGATTCTTTCTTCTTTTATTAATATTATATTAATATTATATTATTAATATTATTTCCTGTAGTGCCAGCTTGGTGGTCACATACTCTTTTAAACCTTGCTGGTCTTAGAAGCTCTTTATCTCTCCATCTGTTTTGAATGTCAGTCTTGCTGGATAAAGTATTCTTGGCTGCATGTTCTTTTCATTTAGTGCCCTGAATACATCTTGCCAGCCCTTTCTGGCTTGCCAGGTTTCTGTGGACAGGTCTGACATTATTCTGATGGGCCTTCCTCTGTACGTAAGGAATCTTTTCCCCCTAGCTGCTTTCAAGAGCTCCCGTCTAAAATTATGATTCATCGTTTTCACAATCAGGTGTCTTGAGGTCTTTCTAGATTCTATGATCTTAGGGGGAAATCTTTCTGCCTCTAGGGCATAAACGCTGGTTCCACTCCTCAGACTGGGAAAATTTTCATAGAGAATTTGTTCAATTATATCCTCTAGTCTTCTTTCTTTCTCCTCCCCCTCAGGGATTCCAATAATTCTGACACTGGAACATTTCATGGTGTCATTTATTTCCTTAATTCTGTTTTCATGGCTTCTAAGCTGTTTGCTCCAGGCCTCCTCCTGATTGTTTTACTCTATCAGTTTTTCCTCTAGATCACTAATTCTTTCTTCTGCCTCAGTTACCCTAACTGCTAGAGAATTTAAATTAGATTGGAACTCATTGATAGCATTGTTAACATCTTCCCTGGTGGCTTTCAAAATTTGAGATGTCTTTGGTCATTATTTCTTCAAGTACTTCTTATATCACTTGCTCTTTGCTCCTGGAATTCCCATTACATGGGTACTAATATGGCTGATGATGTCCCACAGGCCTCTGAGGCTCTGCTCACTTTTGATCAATATTTGCTCTTCACATTAAATAATAATAATTACTCCTCTACTGTTAAGTTCATGGATTACTTTTTCTACCATTTAAATATTTTGTTGGGTCCATCTAGTGAAATGTTTATTTCAATTATTATGATTTTCAATTCCAGAGTTTCCACTCCATTTCTTAAAAATACATATTTCTACTTTATTACTGATGTTCCCTACTTGTTGAGTTATCATTGTCATGTTTTCCCTTAATTATTTGAATATGGCTTTCTTCATTTTAAATTTAGTCCCTTTAATCCTTTTAATGTAATTATGTTTTGCTGTATCCAACTTCTTAGTTTCTATTAAACTTTTTTTCTCCTGAGTATGGATTACATTTTCTTTTCTTTCTATCATATGTCATAATTTTTGTTATAAACCAAACATTTTAGATAACATGCTATTCAAATCTGATTTCCTTCTTAAGGTGTGTGGGCTTTTGTTTTTCTTTGTTTTGTATCTTGCCCGGATTTAAACTCCCATGAAATATGGCCACTAGTGTCTTTGTTTAGGTTTGTTTGTTTGTTTTGTTTTGTTTTTGTTTTTGTTTTTGTTTTTCCAATTCTTACTTTTGTTTTTTAACCCAGCTATCTCAGGGGCACTCCCATGTCTCTATGGCTTAGTGACCAGTCAATATTTTGGGAAGAGGTTATGCTTAAACACATGGATTCCATAAGGCCTACCCCCTTGACAGAAAGACTGTCTCTGTGGAATGCATTCAAAATTCACCTGGTTCTCAACTCTGCCTAGACTTTTGCTTTCTGCTTGCTTCATTTTCATCTTCCTTGTACATGTGCTTATTTTCCCCATCAGTGAGAGAGGCATAAGGATCTTACCCTGCCCTGCTATAACTCCCTTATTTCTCAGTTCTCTTCATTAAATGTAGAGCTTCTTGACTTCTTTTCAACTTTGAGATAAGAGAGGAGCAAATTTCTCAATTCATTTCCTCCCCACATTGTTACTTTAATTACTAATGTAAATGTCATTTTTGACCTTTGTGCCAAATCAAGTCAGCACCTTCTGGCCACAGGAGTACTGTTTTTCAGAGCCAGTGGCAAAACCATCACTTGGTAAAACTAACACACCACCTGAACTGGGGAAAAGAGATAAGAGCCATTCCAGAAGAAAATGCTCTAGCTCCCACTGTCCTTACAGTTTCCAGTAGCTTTTTATGAGTAAGTGCTTCTCAACTTGTTTGCTTTCGGTTGACTTCTAGAGCCCTGAAGTGGTTATTTTTGCTGATATTTTGATCTTTTCACCACCATGCCAGAATCTTCACCTCTGGATAGTAAATTAAGATTTTGAATGTTTTATGTGGATGTGCTAATTTGTTAGTAGTAGGAAGACAAGTTTTATAGTACTCATCAGAGTCCATAAGGGGTATGTAATTATAAATATTTAAAATTCTGTGATATTTACATGTATCATGAGTAACACTGTCAGGACTCACTAACTAGCTGCCAGTAAGAATAGAACAGAGAGAGCTAAGGTTCCCCTGCAACAGGCATGTGCGCAGCAGAGAGAAGAATCAGGAAAACATAAGAGGCATGAGAATTTGAAAGGGAACCCAAACAAACTAATGCCTGTATTTATTATCATTTTTTTTAAGATTTTATTTATTTGACAGAGAGAGAGAGATCACAAGTAGGCAGAGAGGCAGGCAGAAAGAGAGGGAAAAGCAGGCTCCCTGCTTAGCACAGATTCCCAATGCGGGGCTCGATTCCAGGACCCTGAGATCATGACCTGAGCAGGAGGCAGAGGCTTAACCCACTGAGCCACCTGGGCACCCCCTTTATTTATTTTTTTTTATTGAGATATAATGTATTCTTTTATTCAGGGGTACAAGTCTGTGAATCATCAGTCGTACACAATGAACTTTAGGCTGTTTGGCAACACAGGACAGCTACCTCCCAACCCTACTTTACTTCAGGTGGAGGGTCAACATGTCCATAGCTGCCTAGCATGCAAAGCCTCTCTATTTGATTATTTTCCAACCAAACTTTAAAGTCCAAATGCTGAAGCATAAGTAGGAGAGGCACAAAATAAATCTGATAAATCTTTCCCAAGGGGGAAAGGGTTAGGCAGATGGACTTAGGCCTTGAAATCTAAATGATGTTCAAACACCTTGAACACTAAATGGTGTTCAAATCCACCATTTAGAAGTTGTGTAATACTGAGTCATTTAGCTACTGAGTTAACCTCCTTGCGCCTCTATGTTTTTTCAAAGAAATTTGGAACAATAGTATCTATTTTGTAAGGTCTTTGTAAAGATTAAATGAGTGAATCTGTAGAAGTTGCTCCCTTGGTACCATGTTAAGACTTCAGTATGTGCTAACTGTTACTTACCATGTCTCTTTTTGGTGGTCTGGACATCTTTCTTCAATTGCTAGCTTGTTAAAGTCTTGGAAAGAAAGAACTATGGCATTCAGAGAAGAGCAACCTGGAGCATGGAATGGTTCAGACAGTACCCAGAATTGCCTGCATTCTTGATGAAGATATTTCTCTCTAGAAATTCACATGCAAGAAACACCCATAACCTTTGATATTTGTTCAAATCCTCCTAGACAATGAGAATAGCATTCTGTGATCTATGAATGTAGTGCATTTTTGAGACCTCCTTGTCTAAGGACCTCACTGAGAAATAGAGCATTGAACCAACTATTTTTTGGGGGGATGGGGGCTAGTGACAGAGGATATAGAATGAGGGAAAGATGAGACCCACAAATAACACAACTCTTATTCCAGCCGATTATTACAAAATCCCTTTTTATGAATAAATGTGCCTGTGTATGATGAAAAAAACACACTGTTGTTTCCCATATTTTAGGACTGTTATTCTGCCCAAATAGATAATAAAAACAACTCTTATTTTATCTGTGTGTGAATGTTTGGTTTGGTGGGGTTTTTTTGTTTTGTTTTGTTTTGTTTTTATTTTTTTGCTAAAAAATGTGATGTACATTTTACTATTCATTCCCACAATGTGAATAATTTATTTGAGTACCTTGTATAGTTCTTTATTGCCTCTAAAATAGAGCTGTAATTCTCTCTCTATATATATATATATTTATTAAACCTTTAGTTTTTGTTCTTGTCTCCTTCACTAATACTTCTTTATTCTCACGTAATAGGTCAGTGTATGCATAATAAAGCTGCTATCTTTCAAATAACAAAGGACATATGCATATTTAATTCTTGGGTTTCATTTCAATGTGGCTTTAGAATCATTAACTTTGATATTGATTTCTTTCTTCTCTTGTGTTTAGCTAACTATTTAGAATAAATCTTTCTCATAGTATGACTGAAAACTCCTCTAAGACAAATTCAAAGTATCAGTTGACTTAAACTTATTTTTTACTTTATTTCCTACTCTCATTGGTACTCAGGAAAGTGTTGTGGTGAAATATTTTATTATTTTGGTTGTCAAACATCCAATCTCCTTCACTATTTTATATAAATTCCTATTGCTTATACTATTGGAGGGACATAATGTCTTACCTCCCTCACCAGAAACTGAAGGTGGGTCTTCTTTTGTCTCCTTACTCCCTGGGAGAAGAGACTTGAACCCTGCTCAGCCAATTAAACATTCTCTCTAATATACTCTGGTTTCTCTTCAGATCGCATAAATCTTTCGCCTTTCAAACATTCTCTCTAAGTCACCTGGTATTGACAGCAAGCACCAGAGAGATGAGTTAATGGCTGGACTTTGTCCTCTATTGCCATGAAGTCCATACTGAAAGCGGCAGCAAAATCCCAGTCCCATTGTTCTTGCTACCAAACTCTGGAATTCTTAATCTTCCAAGACTCTCATCAATTTAGGTTCTTACAACAACCATCTCCCCTTTATCTCATATACCAAAAATGGATTATGTTTTTAAAAATTCTTGAATGATAAAAATATTCTTCTCAAAACCATTGTTGTATGTTTAGTCAAAACACTGCCTAATCTGTAATGCTACCTGTTAAGCTTTGTGAGTTCTTATGCTCATTCATTTATATAATTTGTTTCATTGATTTATTTAGTATCACTGTGATTTGGTATAGATAACATAGGTTTTACTCTTAGGTACATCTGGGCTCAAATTCTGACTTCAACAGTTAATATGCAATCTTGAATAATATGTGATACAAACAAATAATGCATTTTGAAACTCACTGTATAAGAAAAAAAGCAACGAATTCAGGATCAGAAAGTACATTACTAGTTCTACCTTTAAGCAATGCTGTAATCTTGGTAAATAACAAGCTTTGATTATGTTGACTTCATCTATAAAGAAAGTGTCATCTAGGATGATTTTCACGGCCATTCCTGGTTCTAAAATTCTATAATTCACATAAAATTCAGTTCCATATGTCAAAACTGTGATCGTATTTTGCTGTCTCTCCCTGTGTGTATGTCTATGTATGTGCACTAGATATTTTATGTAAACTCATGCTCTTCTATTATGTCAGTCCAAGAGAGATATTGTTATCATGGTATTTCATGGAAGAGGATATTTATATCCAGTGATATAAACAGCTTGCATTGCCTATAGACCCTGTATGTCCTGGGTGTACCAACCACCCCGTAAGAGCATTCCCACCTGCTATTCTTCCCAGAGCTCTTGATGCTCCTTTATATCTTGTCCCTACTTTGTCTTGTCTTTAACTGACTCTTTCAGGTTTTGGGTTAAATTTATTTCTTGGGGAAAACCTTTCTAGATTTCTCCCAACTTCTTCTAACCTGAGTTAAGCTTTCTCAGGGTAAGCACTTTCCTATGCTTTGCTTCTGTGTGTCACTCATCACAATTCTACCTCAATCATAATTTTTATCATCACTCAATTAAGTTCCATGAAAACAGAGTCTTGAGCCTAATTGTATCTCTAGCACCTTGCACTGTGCCAAGTCCATAGTGGGTACACAATAGATATTTGCTGAATTAGAAGAAAGAAAATTACTACCAAAATGAAAACCTGAGTGTCTCATTCAACTTCCAGCTGTCTCTGAATCACTGTGATGACAAGAGAAAAGGATTTAAGCTTCAGAAATGTATCCCATGCAACAAAGTCTTGCTGATACTTGCCATGATTTTGGATCACAGTCTGTTTCTTGCCCCAGTTTCCTGGGAAAAGATATTACATGTATTGGCCAGCATCTCATCACGCAGCTACCTTCACTCTTCTCCCAGTGGTGAGCTCATCTATCTCTTGTTGATTTGCATAGACCATAATGGCCCTGTTTTGGGTAATTGATGACAACATAACATTTAAGGACACCCTGGGGTTATGAGCCAAGTCATGGGAGCAATTCCAGACTCTATCACTCCAATTAAAGGAATAACTCTCTCAAGGTAGAATTCACAATCCCCAGGAACTGGTGGGTGACATTGGCATTTGACTAGAGTCCATGGATAATGTAAAAATGAAAGCCAGTGTAAATCATCCCTTTATGGGAAAGTGAATCACATTGTCAAGCAAATAAAAAGGGCATTTTTAAGTAACTTAGAGTGCCAAATAATTTGCAAGCTTTCCAAATCCTTATAAACAACCATAGGACCTAATATTGTGTAAGTACTCAGTCAATATTCCTGAATTACAGATTGATTGATAGCTATGCTTAAGATAACTTTTTCTCTACTGTGCATCCCTATTGATAGTAAAGTCTTAGAGAAAGAATATTCATTTAATTCCAAATATTGAATGAGATGAATAGATGTGATTATAAAAGAAACAAACTCCAAAATATATATAAAAGGGTGGTTAAAAAGTGTTAAAAACTTCTAATCTCCAAGAATAAAACTAAGTACTTCCAGGTGACTAGAATGATGATGGCAAAGTGTACACAGTATATCTGTGCTCACCCATCCATTAAAATGTGATCCTGATTTGTCTCATACTTGGGATGGCTCGAAAGTTCACTCTTGGGGCTCCATCTGTCTTCCACTCAAATATAAAACAATGATAGCACAAATGGAGGCAGACAGTCACAAAACTACATCCACACTCAAACACAAGATGAACTTTGGTAATGCAGGACTTCAGAGCCAAAGCGAAAGCCATGCTTGGCTCCATGTTCAATCTATATTGGATGATAGACTGAAGGGATACCCCTAACAGGGAAGGACAGGTCAGATCTCACCTTCTTATGCTGGAGATGAATTCAGTCAGAAGAAGAGCCTGAGTCTGGCCACCATCTGTGATATTGCCAACATGACTTTTTGGCTCTCTAGTTTTGGTTGACACCACATTCTTCCTCTCAGTGTTGATGTCTGTCTAACAGACTTCTTTGTTCTTTTGTTCTCATCACTTCTTTTCCTCTCACTCACTCACTCTCCTTCTCATACCTATCTCTCCTTTATCTGCCTGACAAATTTCCCATATTGCTAAGAACTAAATACACCCCATTATTTGACTCAGAAAAATTGGAATTAGTGTAGTGGAAATAAAGACCACAAAAAAGAATATCAGAATTAATGGATAAAAATTGGTTTTGGTCAAAAAATTGATCAACAAATCAAATTTTTATTAGCAATTTAATTGAGAAAGCATTTGTACTAATGAACATATTTTCAGCAAGATATAAATAAATGGAAATCTTTTAATTGTGATGAATAGAAAATTGACCAATGAAATCAAATGGACTTACAGACTCTTTGTAAATAACATTTATTGGGGTTCATATTATTTAGTAAAAATGTTTTGTTCAAAAGACTCTTAAGGTTAAAACATTCTCACCTTGAAATATCATGGAAAAACATCATCATTCTGGAATCCCAGGGAATTATTCAAAACTGATTTTATAAGTCAAACTAGATGACCTGGAAAACCACCTCCAAATCTGAAACCTTGTTTTTCCTATTTCCCTAGTATTCCAATAAAAAGTTTCTCATGAGATATAAAGGCAACATTCCTTGGTAAATCGACACATTTTACAAGCCAAAACATTTCATGTTTAAACATTCACAGCTCAGTGGTGTGAGACTCAAACACAGCCTGATCTTCAAGGAAATCATAAACATGTGGGATTTTGCAGTAGGGTTTTCAAACCTGGTTTACCACAGAATCAACTAAAATTGTCTGTAAAAGATACAGTAACTTATCATAGAAAGAAAAAAGTTTCTCTTATAACTTCTTTCCCATTTGGACAATGTATTTTTTATCAGACCACAGTCATCTTGTTTTTGGTTTTGCTTTTATTTTATTTTTTTTCTGCAAATGTTCATTCCTAGCCAAGAAAGTGAGAATTCCAACTATGTGAAGGTGCACAGTTGTTCATGCTGGCATTAGAATTCCACTGGGAGAATCCGAGGTATGTGATTCAACCAAGCCAGCACCGGGCCCAACACATGCTTGAGGGTCTGGGTTCTTCTCAAATCAGTTACAAAGAGCAAAAGTTTTCCTTCCAACTGAGGAAGAAAATCTCCAACTGTTACTTCCACCTAGGAAACCACTGAGTAGGTGCTATGCTGGTTCTTGTGAGAAAAAGAAGCAGATTTACCCAGAGAGAAATGCTAGTTCTTTTTCCCCACTCCACACCCCAAACATCTTCTTTTATACTTCAAAGAAAAAGAATAGCCTTCCTGGAAATGAATATATTTTGGTGTTTTCCTCCTTTGGAGTGTCCATCCATCCCTCCCCATGTGAGGGTCTTCTTACCTACCCCCCTACCCCCAACAACACCCTATAGCCAACGCACACCGTATATGTGATCGACATCTTTTTTTTGTACACAGGAAAATTTAACTCCAGAATGAACATATCTTATACAAGGTTTTCAATATAGAAGTTGTTACTTAAGTGAGGGCATCTCAGGATGTCCAGATTCTCTCTTAAAACAAAGCAGTGTTGGGAGGCCTGGGTGGCTCAGTTGGTAAAGCGGCTGCCTTCGGCTCAGGTCATGATCCCAGGATCCTGGGATCGAGTCCCACATCGGGCTCCTTGCTCGGCGGGGAGCCTGCTTCTCCCTCTGCCTCTGCCTGCCACTCTGTCTGCCTGTGCTTGCTCGCTCTCTCTCTAACAAATAAATTTAAATTAAAAAAAAATTAAAAAAAAAAAAACAAAGCAGTGTTTGGAGGAATATTAAATTAAGTGGAGTAGGAAGTGTGTTGATGACTCTCTGAATGAACCTTCCAGAGAAAGTTAGTGGATGTCTTCAGGTGCTTGGATTCCTGGCTCACAGACAGAGTATTCAGTATAGAAGTACAGATTTCTTTTGTTGAGCATATTTTAAAGAGAATCAAAGACCACATCCTTATTATTTTTGTATCTCCTACAAATAGAAATTCTCACTATTCTAAGGACACTATGGGTTCCCAGTGTCTCTTACATGGCTCGATGGTTTATCAATCAAGACTGCATCTGGGGGGAGCCTGGGTGGCTCAGTGGGTTAAAGCCTCTGCCTTCGGCTCAGGTCATGATCTCAGGGTCCTGGGATCGAGCCCCGCATCGGGCTCTCTGCTCAGCGAGGAGCCTGCTTCCTCCTCTCTCTCTGCCTGCCTCTCTGCCTACTTGTGATCTCTGTCTGTCAAATAAATAAATAAAATCTTTAAAAAAAAAAAAAAAAGACTGCATCTGGTTGCAAGAAACAGAACACCTGACAACATGTGGTATGACCAAGTAGTAGGTTTATTTTTTCCTCAGAAGGAAAAAGGATCAGAAAGAGACTGTTGAGGGCTAATGAGGTGGTTCCATGATGTCATCATGCAATCTAGATACCTTCTATTTTGTTTTCCTGCCCCACTCCGCCTTAGCATATGGTCTTCAGCTTTATGCTCTCCAGATGGCAACAACAATGCCAAGTATTATGTCCATGTTTCAGGTGGGAAGAAAAGTAAAAACAAAGAGCAAAGGTGAAAATGATATATGTCAGCTGAGTCTGTCTCTCTTTGTCTGTAATGCAGTAGCACTGGGCCTCCTGAAGGCCCTGACCAATATCTCCACTTATATTTTCCTTCCCAGAATGAGGGCTTCTGACCAAACCTAACTGCAAGAGGGCATGTAGGAAAATCAAGATTTTTTTTCACACATATTGCCTTCTCCCAGATAGAATTGAATAAGAAAGGGCAGGATGGATCTAGGAGAGGCAATTAGTAATAGCTATTGCAGAGACACAGAACTGTCTAGATACAGGTGACTGATAAGTGGGTAGAGTTTGGGAAGAATATGCTTGGCATGGCAGAGAAGACCCTTCATCATCTGGTCTCAGGAGCTCAAAGGTACCCTCTTTTCACCCAAGAAGTCATGTGTATGATTATTGTCATATATGCTTCCCTGTACCAGAATTACCTATTTTTCCTCATTTACCTATAAAACTATTTGCCTGCAAGGCTCAGTCCAGGTGGAAGCTTTATCCTGCTCCACAAAAATGGTTTGCTGATCTCCTACTAGAAAGTGAACTCAGGGAGAACAATAACTGGATATTATTTGCCTTTGAATTTTTAACTAGACCAGGGCCTTGATTGCTTACTTAGTTTATATTCCCCAGCTGAAATGCAGATAGTACATGTTTCAGCTTAAAGTGCCTGACTAAATGGTCAGCTCACATAATTTATTAGGTTGAGAACACTTAGAAGAAAGACTCAAATCTTTCTCATTTGTTTTGGAACTATTCAAATATATGCTTGAATGATAACATTATAGGCCATCTGGCAAAGATCACAAAATCAAATACTTAGGGGGACATGAAAGGTTAACAAGTATACAGAAGAACAAGTCCTTAGTTTACAAGTAGGAGGTGATGTGAGGAACCAGTGGATATATACTACACTTAAATATATTCAAATACAAGAATATTTAACCTCTACACTGACCAAACAAAACTCATCTGTAGGCCAACAGTTGGCAACATCTGGCAAAAAAAATATTACTATAAAAATGTTAGCCCAAAATTCTTTAAAAAGAGATCCTACGAATCTCATCCACATTTATAGACAGTCTCAGAAATCATCTATTAAAAAGGGCTTGCTTTTCCTTAATGTAGAATTCTGGTGAACTCTCCCGGAATAATTATTAGTATATCATAATTATCGGTATATTAATAGTATATAATAAACCTAGGTCATTGAATTATTTTACCCAGTATAGAAAATCACTGGGTATAAGACAGCCGAATTTTGGAAAACATTTGCCAAACAATTTGACATATGGTATAATAATAGCAGCTCAAGAACTTTTACTGAATACATGACCAAATGAAATGATAACTCTAATATTTTTAAAATCAGTGTCAGTGATAACCCTTAAATATTTATTTACTTGTTGGTTAAATTTAATGAGTAAATAAATTAATTAATGATTTTTATTTTTTTTATTTAAGTCCATAATTAGTTATATGCTAATTAACCTTACATAAAGTTATGGTACCTGTGATACTTGAAACTGTGTCTTCACCACCCCTACAGAGTTGGGGTCAGCCGTGACTGTGGTTTCCTGATCCCTTGACTTTGGGCTATGCTTTCTGATTGGTTTTGGTTGATGGCAAGAAGGTGAAAATCACAATATGCCAGTTCTGAGCATAGGCCTTAAAACCCTTGTGTGCTTTCACTCCCTTTTTCCCATCTCTCATGCTTGGAGGGGAAAAAAATATATACAGATTTGGTCAGTTTAAGAAAAGCATCTCTTTTCTTCTTCTAATTTAGATTTTAATGAAACTTCAGCCACATTAAAAATAAAAATCTTTACATAAATGTTGAAACTGGAACCCCATTAAAGAGCTAATAATACTTTTAATACGTTTTGTTTCCTATTGAAATTTCTTATGAGGCTTTTTCTATGAGCCTCTTATTTGACAAGCAAGATTTATGAAAAATAATTTTAGAGAATATAGGAAAAATTAATGAGTTTAATTCATTCTACATTTTTCATGCTAAAAATACCAATGTCCTCTAAATATTCTATACCCTTGCAAAGAAAAAAAAAGATATTAATTTCTCTGTTACATAAAAGATATTTTCCCATTGACCACTCTGATTCAGAAAATAATTTATGAGGCAAATGGAATTAGTATTCTATGAGATGAATTCAGTACAAAGCATTGTTCATAGGTTATTTTATTCCATTCCTTACTGTAAATTACTGAGTAAGCATTGTTGCTCTTATTTTGAAATGAGAAAATTGAGTCCCAGTGAGTTTAACTAAGTTTCCCTAAATCTCTCAGTTAAAAAACACACAGGTAAGATTTGTAACCAGGGCTGTATGGCAGCAATGAGTTTTTGCTCATTGAGCTGTACTACATCATAATGTCAGAAAATAAATAGGTATACAAAGATAATTAAATACTAAAATAATTTAAAACATGCCAGAAAGTGTATAATCTCCACCATGAAGTTTTGGGGAAGAAAAATGGGTTAAAAATGAAAACTTCTGGGCACTTGGGAGCCTCAGTCTGTTAAGCCTCTTCTTTCAGTTCAGGTCATGATCCCAGGGTCCTGGGATAGAGCCCCACATCACTTAGCAGGGAGTCTGCTTCTCCCTCTTCGTCTACCCCTCTTTCCCGTTCATGGTCTCTCTTTCTCTCAAATAAATAAAAAATAAAATCTTAAAAAATATACTGAAAACTTTTGGGATTTACTTCCACATTCAGAAGTCAGAAGGAAGAAGAGGTCATTAATATTTGGGGCCTGACCTACAGGAAAGACCCCAGTCCCAGAAGTTTATAATGATGGAATTCACATTCTACATTCCCAGAAGTTGACAAAGATAAACTTTGAGCGATAATGTTGTGTCTCATGGTGTAGGAGGAAAGATGATTCTAAGAGATGCAAAGATGTATTCTTAATAATGCTGAGTCACCAATTGAAGAAAATATGCCCTTGTATAATTTTTTTTTTAAATATAACACACAGAAGAGAAAATGAAAAAATTTAGGAGTACAACTTCATGAATCTTCCAGTGTGATCATCAGCTAAGTCAAAACTAAGATCATCACCACCACCTGGTAAACACCAATTTATGTTCTTTCCCAATCTTTAACTTTTCTTTTTTTCAAAATCAGTCACTAATATGACTTCTGAAACCACAGGTAAAGTATCATGTTTTTGAGCTTCACTTAGATTGAATTATAGAGTATGTATTAGTGTCTGGCTCCCTTCACACAACATTATAATTATGAGATTAATCCAGGTAGTTTTCTGTAGCTATTCATTCTCTTTGCTGTATAATATTCTACTGTGTAAGAAAAAAATATATTTATCCATTCTATTGCTGATGGCCATTCTTTTCACATTTTTGGCTATTATGAATAGGACTATCATTAAAATTCTAATGCATGTCTTTGGGTGCATATGTGTGATCATGTCTGTTGCATAGGATTAAGAGTGGAATTCCTGGGGAAAAGGTAAATATTTGTTCAACTCCATTGGATAATAGAAAGCAGTTCTTCCAAATGTTTATAATATCTGAACTGCCACAGGACAGGGAAGTTCCATTTGGACCACATCTTTGCCAAATTTTGCTATTTTAATTTTTAGTTTTAATAAAATTGTTATATAAACCATAATGGTTTTTATTTGACTATCTCTGCACTTTTTTATGTGTTCACTAGCCATTTGGATAATGACCTTTTTGAAGTGTCTTTTCATGTTACTCAAACTTTTTTTTTAATTTTTTTTTCTTTTTTACTTGTTTATAGCCTTGTAGAAGTTTTATATATTCTGAACACACTTATAAATATTCTGGATATAATCATTTTATCAGTTATGTTAGTTGAAAATATTTGTTCCCCATCTGTGCATTGTATATTCACTGTTTTTCTCAAGTCTATTAATAAAAAGAAGTCTTAATTTAATAGCGTAATTTGTTAATATTTTACTCATGGCTAGTGTTCATTATATCCTACTGAAGCAATCATTCCCTTCCCCATACTATGGAGATATTGTTGTGTATTAACTGCTGGAAGCTATAGTTCTTTATCTTATAATTTAAATCAAACAACAGTTGTGGAATGACTTCTTTATTGGGGTGAGGTATATATCTGCTGTGGTTATTCACTTGCCCCACGACCTTTAACCTGAAAGTCTATCCTATCCTCACTGCTCCGCAGTAAAATCTTTGGCAAAAATCAAGCATCTATTAATTCTTTACTTCATTCCATTCATCTGTTTGATCACCCTTGTCCTGATACTACACTCTCTCAAATATTATATTTATGTATTTTTTAAATATTATATTTTTATTGTCATTCTTGATGTCCAGGGAAGAAAGTCCTCCCATCTTTTATTGTCAAGTTTTTAATTCTATTTTCAATCCTTTGCATTTCACTTTAAATTTGAAAGCAATTTGTAAATTTTAAATTTTAACATTTCTAACTTTCTTAACAATCAATTTGGAGAGAACTGGCATCCTTACATCATTAGTTTTTCTACTCCATTAATATGAAGTATACATGTTAAGTTTTGTATCTGTTATTTTTTAATTTCTTTCAGTAATGTTTTGTAATTTTTATATTGAGCTCTTGTACACATTTTATTCTAGGTATCTAGATTTTTTATACTATTTTAAGTGATACTCTTCAAGTAGAATTCTGATTGTTGGTGATATTTAGTTATACATTTGAGCTTTATACATTAATATTACATCCAGCAAATTTGACAAGTTCACTTACTAGTGTTAATAGTTTATGTTGGTCCTTTGGAACTTTTTCATATGCAAATAACAGCAGTTTAGTTAGTTTGTTTGTTTTCCAGCCCTTATATGCTTTCTTTTTCTTCCATTTTTGCAATTTCTAACTTTATTGAAGTGGCTGTGAGATTCAGTAAATTATTGAGTTCAAGTATTACAGTGAACATATTTTTCTCATTTTCTATCTCAACACCTTACCAAAGGATATGATGGGTACTATGGGTTTTTTAGTTTAAAGAGAGCCCTATATGAATAGCTATCAGAGAATTTTTTTTTAATCTTGAATAGATGTTTAGTTCTTTGAAATGTTTTGCCTAATCCTTTGAGATGACCATGTGATCTTTCTTCCTCCTTCAATTATTGTGATGGAATACATTGATTATATTTTCAAATGTTAATTTTGAAAGCTTGAGGTAAACTAAAGTTAACTGATGTGGTTACCTTTTTTGTTTATCACTTGGATTCTGTTTGCTAACATTTGAAGTAAAGAATTGCATTTTTGGGGACGCCTGGGTGGCTCAGTTGGTTAAGCAGGTTAAGCAGCTGCCTTCGGCTCAGGTCATGATCCCAGCGTCCTGGGATCGAGTCCCACATCGGGCTCCTTGCTCGGCAGGAAGCCTGCTTCTCCCTCTGCCTCCGTCTGCCAGTGCTCGCTCTCACTCTCTGTCTCTCTCTCTGACAAATAAATAAAATCTTTAAAAAAAAAAAAAAAAGAATTGCACTTATGGTAATAAATGAGAGTAATTTATTTTTCCTTTCTATAATGTCTTTCATCACAGATGTATGATATATATTTTTATAGTTATATATATCATATATATATTATATCATTATTATTATTTTATATATATTTTATATATACACCTATATATATAAACTTTTATCAGTGATATCCTAGATCTATAAAATGACCTAATGTCTCCTTTGTGTGAAGGAAGACTTTGTGTAATATTCTTATCCTTCCCTCTCTTGATGTTAGAATTCACCACAGAAATTATCTGTGACTGGTGTTCTGTTTGCTTCATTTTGTTTTCGCTTTGAATTTTACAAGTTTTTTAAATTGTGGGTTCCATTCAGCCACTAGATATTAAGTAGTAAGATTTCAATTTCTTGGATGCCTGGGTGGCTCTGTCAGTTAAGCATCTGACTCTTGATTTTGGCTCAAGTCATGATCTCAGGGTTGTGAGATCAAGCCTTGAGTCGGACTCCATGCTGGAAGTGGAACATGCTTAAGATTCTCTTGCCCTCTCCCTTGACTCTTCCCATTTCTAAAAAAAAATTTAAAAGATTTCAATTTCTTTTGTGTCAAATTTGATGTTAGTTTTGTTTTAAGAAATTAAGAAAAAGTATGAGAAATTGTACATTAGTCAACATTTTCAAGTTTATTGATATAAAAGTTGTTCATAATATAACATTAACTTCTGAATGTTTTGAGATCTGTTTTATTATGTCACTTTTTATTCTTCATATTTACTCTTTGTACTTTCTCTCTCACACTCTTACTCTATTTCTCAGTTGTTGGTACCAACAGTTTATCAACCTCTTATTTTATTTTTCCAAAGATTTTATTTATTTATTTGAAAGAGGGAGAGAGAGTATGAACATGGGGAGGGGCAAAGGAAGAGTGATAAGCAGACTCCCCTCTGAGCACAGTCTGAGCCACCAAGGTGCCCCCAACCTCTTTTTTAAAGAGTCAGTTTGGGGCTATATGGATGCTGTCCATGATAGATTTCTACTTTATCAATCCCTCCTTATCAATATTATTTATCTCCTTTTACTTGATTTTGATTTAATTTTCTCTTCTTTTTCTTCAACATTCTCAGAGAGATACTTAGATTATGATTGTTCAGTCAATCTGCTTTTCTAATATGCATCTAAGTATAGCAGTTTCCCTATACGACTGGTTGATCTATATTCCACAAATTTTTATATGTCATAGTTTCATAATCATTCATTTCAAAATTTTATTTGTTTAGGATTCTCCTATGATCCATGGGTTTTTTAAAATGTATTTCTTAATTTCAAAATATAAGGGCATCAACTAGTTATCTTTTACTTACAGACTTCTAGCTTAATTCCAATGGAGAGAACATAATTTAATGTCTTTCACTTTTTTAAATTTTGCTGTGGCTTACTTAATGGATTAGCCAATGATCAGTTTTGTCACGAATTTTGTGACTATTCCATCTGTACTTCAAACACTTGGGCTATTTTCCCAGTTGTTGGATGCACAATCCCAGCTGAGCCCGGCTGAGCATAAGCCTTTTCTGCTCGACCAGGAGTCTGCTTCTCCGTCTCCCTTTGTTGCTCCGCCTGCTTGTGTGAGCTCTCTCTCTTTGTGTCAAATAAATAAAATAAATAAATAAAAATATATGGTTAGTCCGGTAACGGGTATTAAAGAGGGCAGGTATTTCAAGGAGCACTGGGTGTTAAACACAGTTAATCATGGAATATCACATCAAAAACTAACGGAGTACTCTATGGTGACTAACATAACATAATTACATATGTGTGTGAGTGTGTGCATGCATGTGTAGATTAGATCAGGTTTTATTTATTGTTATGTATATCTTCTATGCCTTTAATAATTTCTTTTTGTCAGCTAGTTCTATGAGCTTTTGGTGAAAGCATGTAAAATGTTCTTAGCATGGTTGAGAATTTGTCACCTTTCTCTTTGATTTCTGTCCTCTTCTGTTTTATGTGATTTAGAGGTATATTCTTGGATACATGGCAATTCAATTCATTATGATCATGTCTTTCTTTTGGATTGACACAACTTATTGAGAAATATCCCTCTTGGTCTCTAGCAATGTTATTCGAGCTGCTTTACTCACAGAAATGATGCAAGGTAATCCCTGCCATAGAGCCTCTATCCTTCTCAGAATCCCCAGCAACACTAGAAATTCCCCAGAGCTTACTTATACCAAGTTTTAAAAAAATTATATATATATATATATATATATATATATAATCAGAGAGAGAGGGCAAGAACACAAGCAGGGAGAGTGGCAAACAGAGGGAGAAGCAGGCTCTTTGCTGAGCAAGGAACCTGTTGTGCCACTCGATCCTATCATGACCTGAGCCTAAGGCAGCCGCTCAACCATCTACGCCACCCAGGCATCCCTTATTCCAAGTTTCTGCAACTATCCTGTGGGATTATATGAATGGAGGGATATATACTAAAGAGTGAAACAGAAATATGCATGATAGGGTCCACCTAGGCTCTTCTGCACAGGTCAGGAGTTTTCTTGCTATAATCTTCATATTTTAAGTAGCATTGATACTCTAAGTCTATGGGTCTTTTCACTTGGAATCCTCACTGGTATATCACTCCACCTACTTTCTAATTTTACTAATTATACCATGTATCTAGGATGAAGAGGACTTGGCTTGATAAGATAATGTCTCAAGATTCCTGATTTCCCAGTCTCTACTCTCCTTATAAGACACGGTCAGGATGTGAGGGTGAAGAATAACTGTGTTACCTGAATTGACCCTACTAATGTTTTTTTTCCTTTTTGCAAGCTGCTAGAGCCCCTCCCCTTTTGAAACATAGATATTGAATTCTCTACTTAGTTTATGTTAAAATATCTCTCAAATTATTTGTTATGGCAGCAGTAAAGGCCATCTTCACCTTAATTTTTCCATTTACTCTGGCTAGTCAAGTCTCTTTTATCAAATTATATCATCAATATTTATAACAGGATCCCAACTTGAAGTTACCTTTTGTTCATCTGAGGATTCAGCCTTGTCTGTGTATGGGGAAGAGGGGGACTTATAGAGTGAGTCTTTACAGTTCTAGTTCCATGATAAGACATGAAACTTCTGAAAAAAAAAAAAAAAAAAAACCACCATGAGGGAAGAAGAAATCATGTTTACTAGTGTGGTCCAAAGACCATGGGCCTGCATCAGAGTGAATGTAGCAACGTTAGTTACTCCACTGACCTTCTAACCCAGCCCCCAGAACATATGCCTGAGATTAAGACGATTCAGTGAAGAATGAAATATGAAAAGGATTGTTTCACAAGGAACTTGCACTAAAATCTTCTGCAGGGATGACTTACTAAACCAGCAGTATTAGGAAGAGATGCTTGCACACGTCTGCATGTTTGATATTGGGGAAGCAGAGCTTTGCTCCAGAAATGGGTGAGCACCCGAGATGACTGTGGTGGCACTTGGCTGGCAATCAGGATGGTGACAATTTTGTAGGTATTCACTCCATAACTATCACATTAGGTATTGTAGCTATGGGAGATGTCACCACAATAAGCCAGAACAAGAGATGGGATGAAGAGTCTTGTCACCAAGATGTATGGCCATTGGTGCAGCTGGGAGACATGCCTTGGGGACTTCTTAGCACTCACTGGGGGAATTTAAAAGGAATGAAGTTCCTTCAGGGCTGATCCAGAAAAACATAATTTTATATTTATATCATACATTTTATTACATTACATTTAAATATATTCATTATGCATGTGTATATAATATAAATGTATTATATATGCATGTATATTACATATACACCATAGACAGATAAGGTAGATATAGATATTATATATATGCACACATTGTAGATAACCTCTTCCCCAACACACATACAGACACTTACATACATGCTAGGCTGGTGCCGCTGGGTAAGTAGTTATGTGTGCTTTAAACACTGGGAAATCCAGGATAAGGGGACTAGCAGCTTGCAACAATTAAGATAAAGGCTTTCTCCAAATAGTTTAAGAACTTATACTTTCATGTTAGTATGTCAATGATGTAAAAAATCAGAATTTTCCTTAAAAAGAATGATATTGACTTTCATCACATGATACCAATGATTTAAATGATAAATTTTTTAAATTGCCTCCATGTTTGTTTTACTTCTGGCTTTTTAAAAACACAGGTTTTAAAATTGAATAAAAGTATAATAATATGAATTCATTTCTTTCCGTCATTTGTCCCAATATCTTAGAATATGAGACCATTGGAATTATAAGTATCACCCATCTACTGATAGGTTCAATTTAGAAATGTAATTACTGTATTGATCAAACACCACCTGGCTTATTAGACAGATAGAGGTGCTAGGGGAGACTGTAGATATTTAATTTTGATTTTTCCATTGCAAATATTTTAGCATTCAAAATGGGTTTTTCATATAAAAAGGAATATTGGAAGTAAGGAAAACAGTTTTATCAGAAGGAAGGGTTATTTTTTCATCCTAATCTACTTTTCTTGGTGTCTTCAAAGCTGCACAAACTAATCATTAGTAGGACAAGCCAATTAGAGTGTAGGTGCTAATAGTGGAAACATTTGGCTAATCATTCATGGTGATTAGGTTTCACATCTTTAAATCTTTATCTCAAAACATATTTTTTCCTTAATTTCTCCAAGAAAAAAAAAAAGAATATTATCATCTAATATAGAATGAAAGTCTTGATGGGCTGCTCAAAAAATTAAAGGGGTCAAAGTCTTTTTACAAAAAGAAAGCACAGCAGTAGTAGAACCATCACAAACACTTCTCATTATTAAATTTGATTTCCAAGGCACTGCAAGTCAAACCATTTGCCTAAATATGAAACAACTACAGACAATAAAACTAACACAGTACTTTACAGCACCAACATCAGTCACTTTCTGAGACATGCTCCCCGGGTTCCTACAAAATGAATGACCCAAAATTGTTTAGGAGGGGGCAGGGTTTCAAAGGGATATCTGAAAAAGACCTTAGTGATAGATGCTAGCCTGTACTTTGGTGACTGAAAATTAGAGATATGATTCTAAATTATGGGAAGTCCCTTAAATTGTGCTGGAAATGGCGCTGGTGCATACCTGAGAATTCCGTGCACAGCCCTCAGAGTTCTGGGGGAAAGCCTAGGGAGTCTCCACCCACACAATGGCAAGAAATGAGAGATGCTGACTCACCATCACTTTAACACACTCTAGAACGGGTCACGTGCTTTGCACCTGCTGTTTACACATTACTTGAGAAAAAAATACTTTTCACTCCCTAAAGCCAATGACATTTGGGGTTTATTGTTAAGGTAGCAAGCATAATCTGAAATAGTGCACCATCATATATAAATAAGTTATAATATAAGTATTCTATGAATGCCGGAACACTGAAAAGAAATAAAATAAAATGAAAAAAATAAATAATATAAGTATTCTACTATTGTGGAATACTAAGTGGTTTTCGAATTGTAGTATACATAGAGCTGTAATTTTATGCAGAGATCAATCTTTGTGCATACAGGTATCTTTAAGACATGTTACTAGAAACTGCATTGATTCAATGAATGAACATTTTAAGTTCCTGGTACATATTACCAACTTGACTTCAAAAAGTCCTCAAACAATGTAAACTCCAACAAGTTGTGTATAAGAATGCCTTGTTTCCTGAACACTCAATCTCACCCAATCTTTGCCAAACTCATAAGTGAAAAACAATGCTTTCATTTCTTGGATCATACCGCAAGTTATATCATTTTCTGTTCTTCCTTTCCCATTATAACTGTGTGTTTCCCCACTTAAGCTGACATATAAAACCAGTATCTCTACCCTGCATACCCTGAACCAAACTGAAACAAGGCTGCCAGGAGATCAATATATTCACATTCATAAATTTGAGTTTTGGAGTTGATTTTGCTGTTTTCGATTTAGCATGCCAGTGTGAACCTTGGCATCCTTTTGCCATGGACTATTCTTACTATTCCTGAAGGGTATCTGTCGTCTGAACTTGGGCCACAGTTCTTAATCTCTACTCTAGATCATCCGTTGGGATAGAATTCCTCTCCTAAACTCCAGACCTCCAGGATGTTGTCCTAACAACCTATTTTTCCCTATAGCCCCTCTTTCTAGATTCTAGATTCTATTTGCACACACCCTTGGCTGCTTCAGTGATACTGCCTCTTGCATCACCACAAGTCTTGTCACTACTTGGAGACAGCTGATGGTTTTATATTTGTTCATTTATTCACTCTGGTTTATGAAGTGTCTCCTACAGTCAGCCACTTGAGAAGCATTGGTGCTACTGTAGTAACCAAAAGGGCAAGGTCCCTTCCCTCCTAAAGCTTAGAGTCTAATGTATGAAAGGAGAGGAGAAAAGAAATGTCAGGAGGAACACAGTAAACAAGAAAACGCATCAGTAAATATATAATTCTCAAAGACAGAAACCAGTCAAGTAGGGGGATTGATTTTATTCAGGTTATTTTAATAGAGAAAGCATTTCAGATCCAAAGATTGGAAGGTCTCAGCAAGGAGGTTTTGCCTCAAGAAGGGAAAACAAGTTTCCCATGGGGTGGTGTCCAGTGGGGCTATTCAGTAGGCATGGAAAGTTGCCCTCAGAGCACATGTTTTTTTTCTGTGGAAAGTGAGTTTCTGGGTAATTAGTTCAGAATGAACAGTTCTAATCTTAGCTAATCAATCATGACAAACTGTTCTCATCTTAGCTCATCAATCAGGAGACAGAACAGGAAGTCGGGCTCTGCCTAGCCTTATCAGCAGATTCAGGCAAAAGGGGAAGAAAGGTCTATATTTAGCTTTGTCATGGTTTAGCATTGTGGAAAAAAACTACTAAAGTAAAGATGGGCTTTCAAGAGAGGAAGTGGCAGAGTTTAGTAACAGTTGGGAAAGGCTGTCTAGAGGTTGGACAGTTGAAGATAGGCCACTTGAAAAAGCATTCTCACACAGGAACGGCATGGTCAGATCCCTGGAGTAGAGACAGTGTGGAAGAAACAAGAACATTTAAAAGGCCAGTGTAGCTAGAGTGAGTAAAAAGGAAGAAGACAAGAAGGGTCATCAGGGGCCAGATCAGGCAAGACCACGCAGGACAGGGTATTAAGTCTTGATTAGATTCTGAGTGCACTGAGAAGTTACTGGACAATACCAAGGAGGGAACTGTGCTGTAGGTGATGTTGGAAAGGGTCGCTCTAATTGCCATATGGAAAATTAATCGGTCTGCAGGGGATGTGTGGCAAAGGAGGAGAATCGGAGATGAAACTTCTGTAGTGATCCACATGAAAAATGATGAGAGCCTGGACTCTGCTGGAACCCATGGACTGCTGAAGCCCTCACAGTTTTATTCTCACTGGTATTATCCTCATACTTCCACACCTCTCTGAAACATGGAGTTTTGAAGGCTGACCATCTCCTTAAGGGCCCGACAAGCCTGTGAGCCAATCCTTAAGGTGACGTCACCCAACCTCAAGGTCTTTCCTTCTATATCAGCCAATTTTGAACTTGCAATGGGGCTCAGAGTCACACCAGACTTTGTTATGACCACCATGTCCCGATTTCCAGCCACACATCGTTTCAGACCTGGACTGTTGTGCTGGTCTTCATAAAATCCTTTTCACTGCCCCTGAAATAGTCATTGTGTAAATCGCCATATTTTCTTGTTATCACTATTCTTGACTCAAATAGCCTCACCATCCCTTTATTAGACATGGAGTCAAAATCAAAGTCCTTAAAAACCCCTTCAGGAGAGCCAACCTTCTTATCACTCATCTTTTTTTTTTTTTTTTTAAGATTTTATTTATTTATTTGACAGATAGAGATCACAAGTAGGCAGAGAGGCAGGCAGAGAGAGAGGAGGAAGCAGGATCCCTGCTGAGCAGAGAGCCCGATGCGGGGCTCGATCCCAGGACCCTGAGATCATGACCTGAGCCGAAGGCAGAGGCTTTAACCCACTGAGCCACCCCGGCACCCCATCACTCATCTTTTTTACCAGCTTCTAGATCAACAGAGTAGTCTGCCCATTCACCCCTGAATATTTCCACTTCAGCGTTGCTAGGGATCAAATGTGTGCCCTCAAAATTCCCATGTTGAAAATCTAATATCCAGTGTGATGTTATTGGGAGGTGGGGCTTTGGGGAAATAAATAGATTATGAAGGCAAAGCCCCTGTGAATGGGATTAGTGTGCTTAAAAGAAGTGATACCTTCTAGTCTCTACCATGTGAGGATACAATGGGAGGATAGCCATCTACAAGGCAGGAAGTGGGTCCTCACGTGACATCAGGCACTGTGATCTTCTGTTTCCCAGATCCAGAGCTGTGAGGAATAAATGTCTGTTGTTTAAGCTCCCCAGTCTATGGTAACGTGTCAGAGCAGCCTAAACAGCCTAAAGCATGAGTTTTTTCAATATTACTAATATATATGTTCAAGTAACTTAAAAAGTATTTTTCTACTGATAAATTTCTTCTCTTTCTCTTCATTTTAAGAAGAGACTTAGAGCATCTTTGTCTGTAAGAAAGAAGTGGCATCTTGTTAGGGGGAAGTACAAAGTTATTTTTGTCACCGTATGGAAGCTGAAATATGTGTAGAAAGATCAGAAGGAGTGTCAAGTAGTTGAAAGTGTGGAATGTGCTCGCATCAAATATTTTTCTCTCAGCTTCGAGCTCAGTCTTGTACAACTGGGGATGAAACTCTGCAAACCTCATTTCTGTGTTGTCACCGGGTCCCTGGTAGACTCAGTCAGGAGATGCTCTTGGGGGTGACAGGAAGACTAGAGGATGTTGGAACTTTCTGCTTGCTCCCTCTCCTTGTCATTCGTCCCTCTTATGGTGGGCATTGGCTAGGGGTTCCTATTGGCAATTACCTCCACATCCCAAACCAGCCTCACCATGCCTGAGAGACAGCCAACTGGCGTGCCCTCATCAGGCTCAGGATCCCAGGTGTGCAGGGCTACTGGGCTAATAGCCAAACCTTCCAGAGTCTCTGCCAGCACTTACTGTCTCTGTGAAAACTCGATGTCCTCTTTGAACATTTTCACTTCTCTAACAACTGGTTACCAAATCCTTATATTCAATTAGCTCCATTAACAATATCTGGTGCAGTTTCATTCTTAACCACACTGAGCGGATACCATAAGGAGGTTTCATAACAAGGCTTAGAATGTTAATCCTGTCCATTGAAAGTGAGCAGCAGAATTAATTTATGGATATCACGGATGAGGCTAACTAGTTGCCCAATGTTATCATTTTAAGCAGCTTTACTGCTCTTTGTTATTGGGCAATTCATTTAAACTTTAGTGTGTGGTTTTTTGTGGGGAGGGCAGGGGATATGGTGATTATATCTCTCTGGCTCACTAGTTGGTAAGTCTGAACCAGTGAACAATCCAAGAAACACTTGGCCTCAAACCAGTAGGACATCGATTCAAACCATACCTCCTCTACTTACCAAATCTGTGAACCTTGCTTAAATGACAGCCTTTCCACACCTGCCTTGTTGGTAAAAAGGGGATAATTATCATTTTGAATTCAGAAGGTTGTAGTGAGGATCAGATGATGTAATTTATTTTTAAAAAGTTAGAAACACACCTGACCTATAATAATACATGTTCAGTACATTTTTCCTTTTCTATTGTCATTTACCATGTAAATGTGGGAATTTGGAGTATTTTATTGCTAACATATATCAGCTGTGTGTGTGTGCATTTCTAACCACAGTTTGAAAGGGTTCATCTACCCTCCAAGCTGTGTGATCTGACAAATCATCTTTCTTCATTGAACCAAACTTATGTGTGCTTAGGATAAGGGGAGTGCTGAGAATAAGGCTATGAGGCTTAGTTAGTAGTCACCTGTGGTCTGTGCGGAAGGCAGTGCTTTCATTCTGGGGACATGAACTCACCGTTTGGATTTCTTTTGCATAGAAAACCTTAGTAAGGCATCAGGGAAAGCATATGAAATACATGAAGTAATTTTATTTACTTCTTTTTGAGTACTACCTATGGGTGTGTGATACAAAGTTCACAACACAACTCCAAGTTACTTGTTGAAAACTGAACTTGAATGGGCTGGCCAACCAGCAGTCAGAGGGCAAGGCCAAAAGCCTGGCCCAGGATTCAAGTCTGATGCTGCCAGCAGACTAGTCCTCTGGAATACTGTAGAAGGCAATACTCCCCTGGGTTGGCCAACCACCATGACTATACCCTGTTTCTGTACTCTTTGTAATCCACTCTCCTAATGGTGATTTTTCATCTCCCAAAGTTCAAGAAAGATTCTGAGCAAGACTATGTTCTCTCCTGGGAAAACTATATTCTAAGCTGATTTCTTGCTAATGCCCCTGATTCATCGAGCACCTCTATATGACCTCTCTGTGAACAATCTCACCACACATTTTAGGTTGTTGGAAATGCAAATTCAACTAAAAGCCAGATAACCATTTTCAACCAGGAAACCGGCAAAAACTAAAAATATTGATAACAGCAGATCTGACAAGCCTGTGGGAAAATGGACCCTCTCCTATATTGCTAGTGGGTCTGCAGATTATAATGAATTTTTGGAAGTTACCTGACAGTGAACAAAAATATTAAAATGTTCAATCTTTGAACTCAGTATTTGCACTTTAAAAAATATGCCATACTGAAAAAAAGCACCAGTACGTAAGCATGTAACTATAAGAACATTTGTTTGAGTACATTTTTAGTGATAAAAAAGGTAAATCCGATTTTTCCATAACTAAGCAATAGTCAGGTAAATTACAGAACATCTAGATTTTGCAATATTTTTAAGCTGTTAAAGCAGAAGAGTCCCTGCAGGGGACATGAAATTGAAGTGAAGAAACTGAGTTGGAAAAGACTGTGTATAACATCCCCTCGATATCATGATACATGATACAATCTGGTTGGGAAAAATAAAAATAAAGAAAATAGCTATATATACTCTTTTCTAATGTATATTTAAATATGGAAACACAACAAAGGATAACCACACAGAGATGATTTGGCCATATCCATGTGTGTGTTTAGGGTGGTGGCCCAGATGGGAAGGGTTATGGTATGACTGTCATTTATTTTCCCAGCAAATATTTGCAGTGTTTTAAGACTTGTTACTGCAGCCATGCTTTTCATTTGTAATTTTTCAATAAAAATAAGTACAAAATTAATATTTTATTATATAAAATTATATACATATATTATATATAATTAATAAATACAAAATAAATACAAATTAATATTTTGTCCTACCAGATAAGAGAAGTAAACCTAAGAGTTTCCTAAATGCCCACACCTAATCAGGAGATAATTAAAGTGCTATCTGAACCCAAGTCTGTGTGATTCCAAAGCTGTCCTTGTTTTACCCCCATCTCCTCTGCCTTGTGAAATGTACATTTCAAGGGAACAGGTAGCGTGGGTATTTTGCGGGGGAGGAGAGCATTTCTGGTTCCTTTCATCCCACCGGAAGCCATTTGTTTCACGTGGGATTCCCTGAGCCCACCCAGTAAGAAAATACACAGAACACATTTAGCCCGGTGTTGCTTTCTTTCTGCAACATTTAACTACAATTAGCCGGATCCAGTGGTGTGCTAAGAGTATTAGAATAATACAGTGGCACCATTTGGAGCAGGCATAGAAAATCCTTACCCAGCACAAGGACATAAGAGGAAGAAGCCCTGCTCCTTATGACTTCGGTTCATTTTCTCAGGGCAAGGGCTTCCTTTGGAACAAGAGAAAAACCATGAGTTTGTGAAGCAGTTTAGCCGTTGGAGCCGTGAGCTCAGGTACACACGATATGTAAAAGACACCCAGACGTACACCTGCCAACCTTCCATTGGAGGGGTGTTAAAAGGAATGATAACTGGTGAAGTCTTGTTTATCCAGTAGTTTGTTTTTTATGCAAATGCTTTCCTGCAGGGAAAGAGGAACCCGTGCGGAATTCATAAGCAGCCTTAGAAGCTGATGAGAAAAGCAATAAGCCTCTGTGAAAAGTCCTGCATCGTAACATATCCCCAGGGACCTCATCTTATGAGCATTACTATGCAATGTGAATTAAATCCACCGCATAGAGCAGCTGCCTGGTGCTTTCGAGCTGATTACCATCATCCCTGGAGGCTGAGGCTTTCTGCATCGGCGACCTAGCATCCTAGGATTGACCTACGGGAAGCCTAGGGCTTACTGAGCTCGGTGCCAGCGGAGGTGGGCATGCCCTTTGGGTGAATGGTAAATGTGAGCACGCCCAGGGATTTCCTGGTGATGAAAGTCATGGCCTAAATTCCAGGTGCATTGATTTGGGCAGTCCAGAGAGAGCATAGGGTGGGAAGACATGAGGAATGGGAGCTGTCATAGAAATGATATTAAAATCATAGTGACTAAATATCAAAACACTAAATCAAGGGCGGTAGGCATCCCTAATGAAGTGTTCGTAGGGCTAGAGTCAAAAACTGCTGGGAGGCCTGTGGAAATGGCTGCACTGTGCATTCAGAATAAGGAAAGGAAAGAAGCAGATGGAATCCATCAGCATAGAAGGCCCTCCAAATCTGAAATGGAAAGGGAAAGAATTTCAGATTCTCTGTTCCTTGAATCAAGCCAATTCACTTCCCCTTGAATGATCATTTTATAATTCATGTAGATACAGGATCAAAAGGGGCTCATGAAAAAAACCAGAACCTGTCATGTAAAAACAAGCTCTTGCCGTTTATTTTTTCCAAGCGTAATCTGGAAATGTTTATTGTTTTAGTCAGGAAAGGAAAGTGTTGCAGACGTTGAAACGCAGAGAGAGATATCAAACTCCACTAACTATCCAGCACACAATTAGAATTTTTCAAAATGGGGGTGCCTGGGTGGTTCAGTCGGTTAAGCATCAGCCTTCAGCTCAGGTCACGATCCCAGGGTCCTGGGATTGAGTCCCACGTCGGGCTCTCTGCTCAGTGGGGAGTCCGTTTCTCCCTCTCCCTCTGCCCTTCTCCCCAGCTCATGCTCTCTCTCTTTCTTATGCTCTCTGTCCCACTTTCTCAAATTAAAAAAAAATAAAATTTTTTTTAAAACATCTTTGCTCTCTTCTTTCAGATGAAGGTCTAAATGTCAATAAACAAGTGTTCATGTCAGAAACTGAATAATTAAGCAACTTTTCAGCCAATGTCAAATATCATTTGTATCCAGAGCCCTGGGCAATAAGAGACAATTTTCATAAAAACGTTTTTTCTTCCCTCAAATAACTGAATAAATGAATTCTCATTCCTCTCCCTCATTCCACCTGAAGCTCCCAACAGATTGTCCCCAGAGTGACCAGATTTGGGGTGTTAGAGGTTTAAATGCCAAAGGCAAACAAGCCCCAGAGACACAGGCCCCCAAGAGAGGAAAGAAACAACCCCATGAAGACCCACTAGTGAAGGGGAGTTCAGGCAACGCAAGGAAACCCATCCTAGAGCAGATTTTTCTCTTAAACATATTCATCCTGCAGCCCACAGACAGCATAGAGGGGAAGCTGCTTCTAAGAATGGCCAAGGGGCAAAACCAGGGAAAAACGTTCAAAGTGTTCCCAGGATAGCAAATCACAAAGAGCTCCTTGCCAGCCCTCTATGCTTATGTTGCAACATGATCCATGGGATTATCTTTAGGTTCAAAGAACACCCTCTTCACCCTCTGGGGTTCAGGCTTGGCCATGGGCAGGTCTAAGAACACTGACAAGGCCTTCAAGCCGTCGCCTTCAATGCAGAGATGCAAACTGAAAGGCTAATAGGCACAAGCCCAGGGCACAGAAGATAGTTGCAGACACCAGCCAGAAAGCTGACATTTGTTTCTAACATTCTCTTTATCTTGGGGTCAAACCCTAAAGTGGGAAAGAAAAAAAAAAAGAAAGAAAGAAAAAAACTTTTATCAAACAGTTGCCTTTGTCTGCATAAGTGGATTCCAACCTTTTCTAGTCTGAGAATTTCCCTTTAAAATACAAAAGTGGTGAATCTCCCAGAACACTGATTATACCAACCAGTGATTGACTGAGAGCCTATATAGCGAGCAAATAACCACATAAATCCAATAATATTTTAAACAGTGGTCTAGGACATGTACCCCAAGAACTTCTGCACACAGATGACGAACTGAACGATGTTGGTGTGAACTGCCAAATTTTTCAGACAACAGAAGATGTTCAAGTCTGCTTTATTTTTAATTGAAAAGAATTTTAAAAGGTACATGTGGTGGGGTTCAATTTTATACTTTTTGTCATTTTCTTTGCTCTCCTGCACCCTTAAGCCCTTGGTCCCTGCAGCCACAAGTGCTGATCATCATGGTGAAAGGTGGTGTTGGCAGGAGAAAATCTAGAATTGAGACACAGCTTTCAAATTCTTGGCTTCTAGATTTTATTGTGTTCATTCAAATGTTTACAAAAGCAAAGCCTATAAGAATGATCCTCCTAGGGGCACCTGGGTGGCTCAGTGGGTTAAGCCTCTGCCTTTGGCTCAGGTCATGATCTCAGGGTCCTAGGATCAAGCCCTGCCTTGGGCTCTCTGCTCAGCAGAGAGCTTGCTTCCTCCTCTCTCTCTGCCTACTTGTGATCTCTGCCTACTTGTGATCTCTGTCTGTCAAATAAATAAATTAAAAAAAAAAAAAAAAGAATGATTGTCCTATAGACATCACTCAGTTTCAACAACTAGATACACATCCCAGGGTGTTGGTTCACAGCCTTGGAAGATCCCTGGCTAGGAGCTGAAGCCAACCCCTATAAACAGAGAGTGAAGACAGACCAAAGAAAGAGTAGATCTCCCCCACCACCTGCTAAAATATTTAAATAGAGGCCTTACCAAGGTTCAACCATGTATATAGTCCAGATAGTCTCAACAACACATCACTGTCTCAAGGCTGAGTCCTTGAAATGCCTCCCACTGTGGGAACAGTACGATGTGCTAGAATGGACATTTCAAGGACCCAGGAGGGATAGGGAGCCTCTGATTGCCCAGGTCAGCCTCAAGGGTCAACCACCAGCCATGTCCTTTCGATGACTTCCTCCAACACAATCTTATGTTATATCTTATGACACTTTATGTCTCATTCTTTTAAAGCAAATTTCAGACATGTCTTTCTTCTGGAAATATTTTCAAAGAAAGTGTTTGTTGTTATTTTTTTGGTGTTTTACAGAAATTCAATGCCGTTATCACATCGAACCAAATTACCAACAAATTCTTACTCTTCCTTAATACCCAATCTACATTCAGATTTGCCTGCCTGGTCTCAGAAGTGCTTTTTAAATTGGTTTGTTTAATTCAGGATCCAAACAAGTTTCCCATGTTGCATTTAGTTGTCTCATAGGTCTCTTTGAGTCTCGAGCAGTCTTCCTTTCCCTTTTAAGTTATATAGTTGTTGAAAAAAAATGGGGGCATAGAGCATTCATCACATTCTGGGTGTGGCCAATTGCTGCTTTGTGGTATCTTGAACTTGGTCCTTTCTCTCCAGTAAATTCTGTAGGTTGGTAGTTAGCTTGAGTAATCTGAGTTCAAGTTTCTTTGTATACACAGACATATTTCCATTTATGTCACACCAGTAAACAGGTATATGCTGTGGGTCTGTGGGTCCAGGCTAAGACTGAATCTTAGCTTTCACAAAGCAATAGGACAAGAGTTCCCAGAAAGAACATGAAGAAAAAAAAAAAAAAGATGGTTTGGGTTTTTTTGGGGAGGGAGTGTTGACTGTTTTTTTTGTTGTTTGTTTTTTTGTTTGTTTTCTGAACAGAGGAGAAGGAAGAGGCGTTAACAGAGAAGGCTAGATTTTGGTAGACTATGGCAGTTGGCTGGCCCTTGCCCCTTCTACAGACTGAAGTTGTGAGGGAAACAGCATCAGAGCCCCATGTCGATTTGAGATTCTGATGGTAAAAGAGGTTTAGGTCCCGCCTTCTACCTTGAATTCTGAGAAGGCCAAACACCTCAGAGACAATGTGCATCATGAAACAGGCAACCTTCCATGAGTCAGTAGCAACTTTGGAAACCAGTCTGAAGTTCACCCAGCTGGGGTGCAGAAGCCAGCAAAGAGGATCACACAACACAAAAAGGACTATTGAAAGAAGTTGGCTAAAGATGTAGGTCTAAATCACATGCTTAGAAGACAGAGGGATGGAATTCTCAGCAGATGCTCAGGTGAAGAGTGACAACAGTCATGACCTACAACTCCAGGCTTCTCAGCAGGTAGTCCTTGCAGACCAGCAACTACAGAGAAGCATTACATGTGCCCACACACAAGGTGATCCCAGGAAGGAGGCTCTTTCCCTATTTCCCTTGGTCAACATGAACACATAAATATTGACTTCTAGAAATAGAGAAGAAATCACAAAGTAGCCACTTGTAATAATATTGAATTCATTAGTTACACATGCACATCTAAAATCACAGATAGTGATATTCGATCTCCTATGTCATGAAACAGATTATTCATGTTCTTGACACAAATGATGACCTCTGGTAGGACATCATCATCTTTTGAGGAACCAAATACATGTTCTGGGATACATTGCCCTCACTTCTGTCTCGGTTGTTTGGAATACAGCATGTTTCAAGTCTTGTGCAACACTGTGTTGTTGGGGAAAAAAAAAAAAAATGCCCCAAGTCCCAAGCATTCTTCTGCAAGACTTTGAAAGATTTGTTTTTTGTCTTCTCTGCAATTGAGATACATGGTTGGTCTCTTCCTTATAATCATTTATCCTTTTGCTTTTTAAAGGTATTTTAAAAGCCTTACTTATTCTAACACTTAACTTGCAATATGAGGTAATACACCCAGGAAACTAAGATAAATCTGTATTAAATCTATTTGTCTATTTTTGGATACCAACACTGTCAGGTGATCTCCAGACTTTTGGCCATGTCTATCCCTTTCTTATCTCCATAAGCACCCAAAACTTTTCATTTCAAGCTATGTGTGTCAGCACCCCTACTTAGTATTGTGCTATTCAAAATAGAAGGGGGAGGAGAGGAAGGGCGAGAGAGAGAGTATAAGAGAAAATGTGAGCAATGCAAAGTAAGATAACTTTGTCTTTTCTGAGGTATAAGTTTGAAGAAATAAAAATCTGCCTAATATTTGGGCACATGTAAATGATGCCTTAACCTTATTAACCACATGAAAGCATAAGCCCAAGAAGGAGAAAAAGAAAATATATCTGAGTAATTTTCAAGTCTGAATTAACCGAGGAATAATTACTGAATTTGACCGATATTTTTGGAAGTAACTAAGTTAAATATTTTGCTATTAGGCAAAATGGCAACTCGAGGCAGAAATTAAGATATTCCAGGAAAATAAAACAAATTCCATTTTTCACAAATGAGTATACAACTGCAAAATCTAAGTTCCTCTTATGTTCTAGATACTAGGCTGAGTACTCAGCATAGAAAGATGGTAAGACAGACCCAGTCCTTCCAAAACTCCCTCGTTGAGGTTTTCAGTATTCTAACCATATGCTGCCTTTCCTAATACTATCCTAACATCAAACCCCAACCCCAAATTCATGCATTTGCTTGCTTTTATGAATATTTTCAGAAGTCTCAGTTCCCACCTGTTAGACTCCTTTCACTATTATTCATGGCCACCTTCTGATGGTTAGGCAGAGATCATAATTAATTAAGTGAAGACCTCGATTAATGCAATAAGTTAAATCATTAGCTCATTGGCCCAAGTTTATTGGAAATATTACCACTCTGGAAGCTAATGGACTTGGAGGACATGCAAAGATGTTTTTTAAAAAGTTCAGTAAAGTGTTAGCTTAATCTTGGTTTCTTTGTCTTTAATTCAAGCTAATAGTACTCTCCAGCTTGTAGAACTGTGTTGACTTAAAAAATGCATGCAAAGTGGTTAGCATGTTGCCTATCCCTCATAATCACTCATTCAGCTGTGTTAAAGTTTTTGCAGATGTTGTCGTCTGGTGGAGTGGTGGATCCTTGTTAGTGTTGTTACCGCTGTTGACAAGGTTATGGTAATTGTGTGGCTAAGAGGATTCCATGAACTTGGGATCACGGATTCATTGGCTCGTATACATCAAGGATCAACTCTCTTTCCTCAGACATTTGGATCAGTTTGTCAAACCACTTACTTTCAAACTGAAAAGCCAACTTTTCTCATTGAACCAAATCCATTATCACTTAGAGCCGGAGTATGTTTTAAAACTTAATTAGTGAAAACTTCTTATCTACAGTTTTTTTAAAAAGTGGAGATGACAATGTGTTTACTCCAGGGATGTGAACTCAATGTTTTGATTCTTAAGCATATGTGGAATTGGTAATTAGTTGGAAAGATGTAAAAAATATCTAATCTCAGCTGCCAATAGTTTTACTTTTTAAAAGAGAAGAGCAATCAACTTAAAGATAAAAACAACTGTGCACAAAGAAGCGTTTATAATAGAGAATTGTAATAAGTTTCAGTCAAGTTCAACACACTCCTATTGAGTAAGGACCTAGGAAGTGCCAAACACCGCTTGAGGTACTAAAAGTACGAATTTAAATAAGAAAGAAAACCTACTGCTGAGTAATTCTGATGTACTATGCTTAACACATTTTACTATTAACAGTATTTCTTTCCCATGAATGACTGATTTCCCTATCTCCAGCTAGAACTCACACCCACGAGCCCCTCCCTCCCCCAAGTCCACAGGCATAAAACATTCTATTGTCAGAAATGTTTTCAGAATTCTGATTATCCTGTTTTTCATGGCCCAGCCCTTCTGTTTGAACATTCCTGATTCAACAATTCAATAAAAATGTGTTAGCATTAAAGTGAAAAACATAAAATAAAATACCTTAATGCTTTTATGCTTAAGCATAAAATACCTTAATGCTACATTAGGTCATCAAGACAAGTTGTATAGAAATATTGCAGTCCGAGAGACAAAGTCACAATTGTTACTTACATATTTTATAAAGATAATTTGTAGGATGTGTTTTCCAAATTGTGATAGCTTTATAAAGACATTAATTTGGAAGGAAAATGCAAAGAAATGAGGTGACAGAACAGCAAAGCAGATAGATAAAGGGAATATTCTAAAATAGGTAGTCTTATTTGAAAGGAAGAGAAACAATGAAGCAAAGTCCCATTTTCTGAGAAACTGTCCTCACCTCTGCTAATTCATCATTTGTTATTTAATCTCCAAAGAAATAGTATAGACTAGCTATAGTCTACTTTTGGAGAAGATAAACCTGACCCCTAGGAAATGTGTCTTAGCCAAAGTCACATCATTAATAAAATACAGAGCCAGACTTTTGGCTATGTCTATCCATTTCTAACACACATTGTTTTACATTATAGAATGATTATAAAAATTCAGTTACTTTACTTTGTGGTATATTTCATTATGGTGGACTGTTTTTAAATCTCTTAGTTATCTTTTGATTTTGAAGTGTTCACTGTGACCATATAGTCATTTGCAATTATCAGGTAGTAGAACATTACTCCGACCCAGGGTCTCATCAAGAAGACCATGAATCGATATGAAATTATCTGCCTACCCTCAGACACTGTGAATCCTAAAAGCGCACCATGTATCACTGCATTTGTACCTCCAAGAAGATAAAAATATGCAAAGGAAGAGAAAAGCCCAAGGAAGAAGTGAGCTAGTCCATCAAGTGAAAATACAGAAGCTTTCCATGTGCAAGCCTATCATGGGAAAGCACTAGGTGAGACTCAGGCTCTGTGTGTCAGAATCTTCCATCCAGAAGGAAACAAACACTGACAAGCTGTGGAGCTACTACTAGAAATTCTGAATTGCAACAGAGGGAGGGGAAAATTTGATACTGTAAGTTGTAACATATAAAGTAAATATTATATTGGAAAGAACGAATTAAGTGCTTGTAATAATACTATGTAAGACTTAGTACAACCTAAACACGTGAAGAATTTTAAGTGTTTAGAAAAGTTTATGAGGGATAGACACATACGATGATTAAGAGGAATTACCTTCTGACCTGAACCTAGACCCTGAAGTGACTATTATGGAGAATGAATTTTTGTTTTCATTTCATTATCATATTTCATAGTTTTTGTTTCATTTTGTAATGTGCCCTTCTGCTTCCAACTAGAGGTAGAAGCTAGGGCATGTTTGCAATGACATTATCCTCGTGTATTACTCCTAGGTTTCCGTTCATTTATTCAATAATCTTATTGGATGTCTACCTTGTGCTTTTATTTATAAGCACAACAAATGTAGACCATGGATCTGTTTTGTGGCCGTGGATCAAGCTAACTGCTAACTGGAGCATGGACGGTTCTGGAACTCATGCCCTATTTGGGGGTTGTGGACATTTAGCTACTAGTTACATTGTTAATTATTTACTTACAACTGTAAAATGTGTCACAAAGAGCACTGGGCTTCAAGAGAGACTACAGCTGTGTGGCCTGGCCTGGTCCGGGAAGTCAGGACTTCCTGAGGAAGTGACACTGAAGTCTGAACGAACCATCCGTGAGTAGTGAATTGGGAAGGACACGAGAGCGTTTCCAACCGGTCATGACAATTTTGAAGTTGCCACCTGAAGAACAGTGCCCTAGTGCACACCCGGAGAGAAGCAAAGGAAAGGGGGATGTGGGGCTGAGGAAATCAATATGCCAGTCCCTCTTGGCTACAGGAGGAAGCTTAGCGTTTGTACTGTGAGCAGAAGAAAGCCACTGTGCTGGTCCAAGGCAGGGAGAGAGGCACAGGGCTTGAGTGAATTCCTCAGGAACCAGGGTGAGAGGGTTGAAAAGAGACTGGTACGGATTGAACGTTTACAATGAGTGAGGCACTCAACAAATTTTATTTCTCTAACACACACACCACCCCCCCCACACACACACACCGCGCTGTAATTCCCTTTATGCTGAAAACTGAGATTCAATAACTTAATGTAGATCCTACGTTCTACAAAGCAGGTAAGATGTGACCTGACTGTTCTGCTTGACTCTAAACTGTGCGTTTTTTCCCTTTGGATCTTTCCTGTACCCATTCTTTCTGATTAAGAATTTCCACCGTCTGTCTTCCCTCACTCTCTCCTCTTACCAAATCATCTTCTTTGCCCCACTTTCACCCCAGCCACATTCCTCCTAAAAAGGGGATTTGGTCCACTTTGTTGACTGCCAAATCCTGTACACTGAGATGGGTTTCTCGGACGTGTCTCATGTTCAACAAATAGCTATTGGGTGAATTCCAACATCCTGTCCTCACCATCTGTCCTCCCATCCCCTCTGGTATTCAGCACTTCCATGCTAATGATGTGTAAGTACACACCGTTCCCCAAGCTCCTCACTGGAGCTCCAGATTGCTATTCCTGGACATCCTTTAATGTCTCGCCAGCACTTCGAGCTTCACAGATATCCTATCTTTCCCCAACATCTTTATCTAATTTTTCCTCATTTGTTAAAAGAGGATCACCTTTTCCCCAGGAATTTAATCTTAAAACATGAGTTATCCTCACAGCCTTTTCGCTCACTACTCTTCACATCTCAATATCTCAAGAATCAAATGGGACCTTCCTATCTGTAGCAAACTGAGGTGAACATCACCTGAGCTCTTTTCCACCGGCTCATATAGCCAAACCTCTCCAAACTCTTTGTTCTATCTCTTCAGGCCTTCCCAACTCTGCTGCTTCTTCGGCACGTGTCATCTTCGTTTTATCTTGCACCGGCTCATTCTCTTTTGGGCTCCTCAGTCACGAGAGTGAGAGGAAGCCATAAAAAAGAAAGACTAATTTGGATGGAGTTTTTACAATGAGTGAGGCACTCCATATGTTTTGTTTATCCAATTCGAACTCCCCCCCCCCCAAAATGTTCAAGTCAACAATCTTGTGAATATGGTAAGTTTCCTGAGGATTTGGGAGTGCCGCTTAGGAGAGACCATATCCAGCATCTGTCAGCTTCCATACCCTCTGGGCACTATTTCTTCCAACCAGGGTTAACTTACATGCTGAGAGTGGCAACCTCTCCCCCACATTCAGCTTCCACTCCCCACAGGCATCTGTCCTGCTGCTTCTCGGTGAGTAGCCCCACCAGGCCAGCATGTCTTCCCCTGGATTTCTGGACTCCTAGGAAATGACATATTTTCTCATTTTGGTACAACTACTTGGCAACTGAGTCCTTCTTATTCCTTCTCCATAATGTTTTCATATTTACATTATCACCACATTTTCCTGCTGATGTCCTTTAGAGAATCTCTTTCTAAACACTTCTCCCCTTCCTCACTCTGTCCCCAGATTCTACCCCCTATCAAGTGCACATCACTCTGTCTCTAAAACACAGAGCTGCTCACACCATCTGCAAATCAAGGGTCACTAACATGGTACTTCAGCCACTTCACAGACTGACACCAACCTCTATTCCCATATCTCCAGCCCATATTTCTGCTGCATGTGCTCTTCCAAGGTGCTGGTTACCTCAACCCATGGCCTTTCTCTCTAAAACCAACATAGTCACTGTTTTTTTTTTCATTCTCTCTTCCAAAAATATTTTCTGTTCTTCAGTTCACATCCAAACACCAATATTATTTATAGCCTTTTGAAAACGTTACTTTACCCTTTCATGAAACCTACCCTAAACCTCAGTTCCTAAGTATTTTTTCATCATTGGCACTTTGTAACTATTTCCATTATCATGTTCTTCACACCTACCTTAAAGTATGTTATGCTTTAAAATTCACACCTGCATTTTTCTCACTATATTTGAAGATCTATGAAGTCACAAAATGTATCTTATTTTTTTAATTCCTATAGTCCTTAACACAAGTGGAGTTCAATTGTTTACAGTACTTTATGATTAAAACACACAGGAAATAATTCGCTTGAATACTAATAACTGTTATAGGAATAATTCTATTCATTTACTTACCTTTAGGACCAGAATTATTCTGTATGATATCAACTTCCAAGGTTAGTTTCATGTGACTTTAGTTTTATTTCCATCTCTTTCCACGACTCTGAGAGGACCAGAGCCAATGGGGCAGGAGAAGGGAGGTTGCAGTACAAATTTTTACAAAGAAGCTTCAGTTGAACATGATATAATCTTCTCGGTGTTTGGAAGCCCCAACTTGCAAGGCTTCTCTCTGTTGTTCAGCCAATAATCTCAAGACGTGAAGATAGATGCTGACACAATTACAGCTCATTCCACCAAAAATATAAATAGAAACACCCCAGGAGCATTTTTCTCCATGGTGGACAACCGTACTTCTACTTAACAAGCATGTGTTCATTTTACTCAATTTGCTCTTGGTTCCCCATAGACAAGCATACTGTGTGTATCATATGTTCGCTCTTGTTGAATTGCATTTACATTTTCAGTTTCCTCTAAAAACCTCATTTTACAGCCAAAACTTTATAACCAACTGGATATATTTTGCTCAGTCCTCCCTAACTCCTATAGCTTTCTGATTTTACATTCACTGTGGGTTGAGTAGGTGATGAGTAAGTTTCAGATGCTTTGCTTTGAGCTTTTAAAATGTTCGTCCCTCTGAATCTCGAAGATCTCTACAAAGCAGGAGAGTTTTGGGTGGACTAAACACGTTACATTTATTTTCCATTTTATCTGTCTGTTAGTGTTTCCCTTGAAGCCGGAGATTTTAACATAGTTTAGACCACATGGTCATTATCACTTTCTGAGTGTCCTGGGCTCCCTCATTTTTAGATGTGTTATCGAGTGGTGGGAACACACATTAGTGGCCAAAGGAGAGACTGTGTTCATTCAGATTGTTACTAACTTCTCTTTCTCCCTGTATTTCCCATATTAAAATGGGAGACTGAATTTCATTAACTTCTATGAATATGACCATTCAGAGCTTATGCATTCTTTGCATCAGTGCATTACTCAAGTAAGTTGTCTTGTTTTTACACCAAGGAGCATAACTGGGTGAGTGCAGGAGAATGCGTGAGTTCTGCTTTCGGTTCTGTTCTATCTTTAGCCATCTGCATTAACAGATGTGATTCTTGTTTTGATATATTAAAGGAAAGCGACACTCCAGAATAGCATATTAAACAGTGGCATAAATAAAGTTTATAATTTCTTCCACAAGTTGCTTGATGCTTAAAGCCAAAGACATCTTTAAGATAGATCATTTTATGAGTGATGACTACAAGATAAAGAAAAAACAAAAAAGGATAGCTACAAACTACTAAAAATTGTTGTTACATGCAGTATATTCTCCCTTCCAGCTTCCACACTTGAAATATATTTGAGATGGAGGTAAAAGAAGTCTGCAGCTGTTATGGCTTAAATTCACTGGGGATATCTTTCATAAGGTTTTATATACATTATGGATCTGATTTTTCTTTGCCTCAATATCAAGAGTACATTAGCAGAACAAGATAGACCATCTGAACGGCTTATAGGATGAGGAATTGCTCCTTCTCTCATCTTCCGCAATTGGCAGCCATCAGAGATACCTAAATGGGACATTAGGAAGATCAGCCTGGAAAATTATATGTTCTGGGATGGGAGGCGAACCTCCTGCATGTGTGTGTGTGTGTTGCTTATAATCTCTAAAAGAAAGAAAACTATATTTAGCTTCTTTAGCATCTGAATACAGGTACACCTCACATACATACACACACACAGAGATCATCAGAAGGTCTGTTTATCAAGATGTGGCTCATGATTACCTCTATCAGACTGACTTTGTAATTTTGTTAACATGCAGATTCCAGAATTGTGCTATCCACACTGTATCTGAGTCTCTTGTTCTCTGCGATTGAGATCCTCTGGCTTCAAATTAATGCCAACCTTTTCCATCCCTGGGATTTACACATTTCTTGCACTTGATCAAAATATCGAAAGAATCCCACTTCCACATGTTGTAGCCTGTTCAAGAATTTAAATGCCACATCTGTTTCCTTTCATTTGTTCTTGCTCCAAATCGTTTTAATTCCATTACTTTTTCTGCCTTCAATATTACAAAACAGTTGGTTTCTACCTCCAGGATAATAAACCCCCTTTTCTGTACTAGAATATTCTGCATAAGTTATTTGTTGTGAGGAAAAGTAGGTGCATTTGGGGAAAAGTCGTGTGTGATCCCAGCACATGTGCTGAAATGTTCACTCGTGTGTCAGGCAGAGAGACATTCTGGAGGTGAAGGTTAGAGTTCACATCATTGATCCCTTGCTCAATTTATACATCTTTGAGCTTTCCTTTAAAAGTATCATATCCTCCAAGCCTTTAATAAAGTTGAAAAGAAACTAAAAAAAAAATTATATAAAATGAAATCGACAAGATCTTAGGTACTTATATGTCATACTGCTCGATAGAACACAATTTTATAAGACCATAAACAGAGAAATATAAGTGGATCTATAGATCTATTTCTGCCCTACTAAAAACCGAAATAATTACTCTAGAAGTTGAGACACATTCATCTCCCTACATCTGAAGATCTTTCAGAAAAGAAAAATTAAAGTAGCTTCCAGCAAAGATAAAAAAATAGAATAAAAACAAGATGCCCATGGATTTTACTGACAGACTGTTTCAGTCTAGAAGGAGCAGGACAATGAGGGTGGAAATGGCAGGGATTTTAGACATGAGTTATTTAGGACCCACCAGCATTCTACATAAAGACTTTCCTTGAAGGAAAGGCATCGGATCCAGCCCCAGGTGGGAAAGGGAAGGATAACAAGTTATGGGAGCTTTGAAGACAGAAGGTACTATGGGGAGGCAGCCCTTTGAGTTTTGGTAAGAAAGGTACGGTCTAAGCACAAAATGCTTTCCCCGCCATTCTCCCAGTAAGTCATAAATCCTCTAAATGCCTCCAGCAAATGGGGAGTATGAGAGCTATTGAAAATCAAATCCTGAATATACCAAAGAACACAAGCAATCTGTCTCCTTTCTATCTTGAAATACAGAAAACTGACATTTCTGGAGAGATTCAATAATGACCCTATAACTGAGACAGCAGCTTCCAGGCAGCAGGAGTAGAAATGGCCACGAGGGAAGTTTCCAAGCTGAAAGGAGATTTGGGGTACCCATTATAATAATAACCACGGTGAATAAATTTGTTAAAACTCATTGACATGTATACTTAAGATCTGTGGATTTTACTACATGTAATTATGCAGGATTTTTAAAAATTCTGTTGAGTGTTTTTGTGAAAATTCAATAGGCTGCTTTTAACAATTTTTATGGAAATACAAGAGATCATTAGAGCACAAAGAATCTTGGGGTAAAATTGAATTGGAGAACTTACTCTATTAGATAGAAAGTTTTATTATAAATGTACAGCAATTAAAATGACATGGTTTGGTGCAAAGAAATGCAAACAGAAATGGAATGGAATAAAGAGTTCAGTGGGAGACCCAACATGCATGTATACTTGGCGGATGAGAAAGTGGCACTGAACAAATGTAAGGACAGGCATAAACATAAATAGGATTTTTGTTTAACTGCATTTTTGTATGAAAAAGAATGAATCTTAAATCCTAGTTCACATATCATAAACAAAAATACATTCCTGCTGGATTGTAGAATTACATGTGAAAGGTAAAGCGACAAAACTTTCAAAAGATAACATAAAATGATATCTTCATAACCCCGTGTTTGGCAAAGATTTCTCTGTTAGAAAAGAAGACACGATGAAAATAATAGCCAAAGAATTCAAATTACGAAGCAAGAACAAACTGAAGAATAAACCCAAAGATAGCAAAAGGAAGAACATACATAAGAGCCAATATTAGTTATTAAAAAAACAAGCAATAGAGAAAAACAACTAGTATAAAAGTTGATTCTTTTAAAAACCAATACAATAAAATTCTGGCAAGAATTATGAAAACAAGTCAGAGAAGTGATACAGAGAAAAAGAAAGAAAAGCATCCTCAAAAGATTAGAAATGGAAGAAAGCTATGAGTACAGACACAGCAGAGGTTAAAAATATAGATAAGAATTTATTATAAGCAATATTTTGCCCACATATGCAAAGGTTTAGATAAAATGAATTAATTCTTGGAAAACTATGAATCACCAACTGTGACCATGAAAAATAGGCACAGAGAAGTTTCTTTGTAAGTTCTAGCACACATTCAAATATCTCTTGAATTCTGCCTCATAATCAAAGAACAAATGATTCAATAAGTGGATAAGCTCCATTGGAAAAACAGTAAGAGAAGAAAAAATCCTCAGATAATTATGTGAGTCTAATTCATCCTCAGTAACAAAATCAAACAAAGATGTTAATGAGAAAGGAATACTATTGGCAAAGCTCACTCCCAAATATAGACACAAAAATGCCAAACAAAGCATGTAACATTGTGTGTCAACTATACTTTCATGAACAAAAATAGCAAATAAAAAGGAGAGGTGCATTAATTTTTTTTTAAATACTATAAATCTAAGCAGATTATTCCCTGGATATAAAATTGCTTTCCATATTAGAAAGTGCATTAGCGTCATTTTTCGAATTAGCATATTAAAAAAGAAAACCACATGATCACCTAAATAGATGCAAGAAGCAAACAAGGAATAAAAAGTAAATTTCTCAAAATGCCACGACAGGTATTATCAAGACTTTTCAGCATCCTTGTTCTCCTCTTAGCCCTGCACAGAAGATTACCCCTATAACCTCCCTTCTGACTGAATGTGATCACGTGATAGATTTCTGGCCATTAGATTGGGAGAGGAAGAGATGTGCACAATTTCCAGACTTGGCCCATAAATTCTCACTCGTAATTTGTGTGCTTTCTCTATCTGCCTACTAAGTTGACTGGACTCTGAGGGTTAAGACCCACATGATAGAAGTTACTGAATGTAGCAAAGTGCCCACTGCCACCGGGAAACAGAACTGAGCGTGAGCAGAGCAACAAATACAGTCTAATGTTTAAACTGGTTAAATTTTGAAGCTATTTGTTTAAACAGCCAAGGTTATCCAGACTGATAGAAATAGTATCCTACTGTATGTAAATGTTAGAGGTCATAATCAGTGTAATAACACAAGAAAAAGAAACAAGGAGGTATAGAAATTAGAAAGGAAGGACCAGTATTGTTTTTAATCACAGATTGAATGATTCTCTATATTGTAAATTCAATCAATTTCATCAAGAAATAACAAAAATAAATAAGAATAGTTTAGGAGATTTTCCAGATATAAGATGAATGTAGAAAGTTTATTGCAGGGGCACCTGGGTGGCTCAGTCAGCTAAGCATCCAACTCTTGATTTCAGCTCATGATCTCAGGGTTGTGATATCGATCCCTGCCTTGGGTTCTGTGCTGGGCATGGAGCCTGCTTAAGATTCTCTCTCTTCCTCTCCCTCTGCCCCTCCTCCATGGGTACATGCTCTCTCTCTCTCTCAAATAAAAAGAAACATCTATTGCATCCATTGCATTTATATAGACCAACAATAATTTCCTCAAAATTGAATTGAAAAAAGATTCCAGATATTGTTGCAACAAAATATAAACCTAAAAATAAATGTGAAAAATAATACCCATATATAAAAGTTATAAAACCCAATTTAAAGGCATCTAAAGAATCTAAATTAAAAAAAAATATATATATATACATATATATATATATTCTGTTCCTAGTTGTGGAAAATTGGTATTGCGAAATGCTTATTTTTCCCTATTTATCTGGACTCAAAGAATTTCTCAATGAAGTTTCAACCTGGTTTTTAATGGAATTTGAAAAGCCAAAGTCCAAACTGTATATAGAAGATAAAAGGGTTTAAAATAGCTGATGTGTTTCTGGGATAAAAGAACCTGGCGTGGGGAATTGCCTTGAACAGTATCACTTCACTTTAAAAGTATAGTAATGGTAAAATGCGGTGGTGGCATATAGATAGACTGATGAATGAAACTGAAAAAACTCTAGAAACAAAAAATCATGTATGTGTAACTAGAGCCAAAATTGCAGATCACTGTGTATAGCATAGAAACAACTGACTACAAATATTAAAAATATGTTAATGATTATTTTATATCACACATCACACTGCACCCACTCGTGCATGCACACACACACACACACACACACACACACACTCCAAACATAATAAAGACTTAAAAGTAAAAAGAAAAACATGAAGTTTAAAAACCTTTAGGAAGAAATCTAAGATTTGGAGTTTGTGCTTAAAAAGCACAAATTATAGGGGTCCCTGGGTGGCCCAGCCAGATAAGAGTCTGACTCTCGATTTCACCTCAGATCATGATCTTAGTGTTGTGAGATTAGGCCTCAGATCAGCTCCTTGCTGGGCCTGGAGACTGCTTAAGAGTCTTTCTCCCTCTTCCTCTGCCCATCCTCCTACCTCTCTCTCTCTCAAAAAAAAATTTTTTTTTTTTTAAAGATTTTATTTATCAGACAGAGATCACAAGCAGGCAGACAGGCAGGCAGAGAGAGAGAGAGAGGAAGGGAAGCAGGCTCGCTGCCGAGCAGAGAGCCCGATGCAGGGCTCGATCCCAGGACCCCGAGATCATGACCTGAGCCGAAGGCAGAGGCCTCAACCCACTGAGCCACCCAGGCGCCCCTCAAAAAAAATTTTTTTAAAGTACAAATTATAAAGAAGAGTTTGATATCATCAACCATATGAAATATGAGAAATTCCATTTATCAGAAGATAGGTAGATAGATGCCACAACTATAAGGAAATATTTGGAAAACATAACCATTTTCTAGGCTTTTTAAAAACTCTATGAATCAATAAACGATCAACCTAAATAAAAATGGACACAGGATGTGAACAAGGATTTTTAGAGAACACATAAATAAAGGTGCAAATTATCAGGGAAATGCTGATTAAAAAACAATGATTTAACACTTGTCCAATTTAACAAAAAATAAATAAAAAGTCTGCCAAAAGAGAACTCTCATCCACTTCTAGAAACAATGAAAAATTTGTAACAAATTATTTCAAAAATAATTAAATATTACCTAATAGAGCTAGACATACACATGATTTATAACTTAGCAGGGCACACTAAGAGCATTGATTGCAATGAAACACACACATGAATGGAAACCACCTTATGGACAAGTAAGCTGTGACTGTTCGTACAAGGGAAAATTGTACAGCAGTGGAAATGAATGGCCTAGAGCTATCTATGTCTATAGAGCCAATTCTCAGCAACATCAATGTTAAGTAAAACTTGCAAGGGAGCTAGACACGTACACAGTGATGTCCCATTTATGCACATTTCAGAAAAGGGGCAGAACTAAAAAATAGATAGTTTATAAGTACATAAGTGGCAAGACTATAATGAAATGAAGGAAATTATTAGAACAAAAGTAAGGCTAGTGGTCAGTTACCTCTGGGTGGATGGTGGGGCATGAGATTGGGGAACGGTAATCTGGATGCCTCAGAGACACTGGTAATGTTTTAATGTACGAAATAAGACTCAGATTATTAATAGCTTTTAAATTATGCCTGTTCTCCATATATGCTTTTTTGGTATGATGTATTTTATTACCAAAAACATTAATGCAAATAAAGGCTCAAAGTGTATGGAACAAAAACGATTATTCCACTGCTAGCACGAGGATTTCTCTCTTTATATAAATGGAGACTCCAACTTTATTAATAAGTAGAAATTAGTTACACAAATTAAAGCCAAAAAAATGTAAAGGATTTCCTAGACTGGATTTTATTTTATTGTACTTTAACTTCCATGTGTTGGACAATATAACTGGAAATGGCAAACAACAGTCACAGATGTATGCTCGAGGCTCCTGTTGGCATTCAATAAAGCATATTTCTTGAATTCTACCCAACAAACATTTTTAACCTTCTGTTTCTGACAGGTACCATACAGAATATTGCTGGGTTTCTACATCATTTTCATGTAGGCTGTAATCATTGTGTGTCTAAATTTTTCCAGCCTGATTAAAATATTCTTACAACCCTCACCTTTCAGAGACACAATTAAATAAGGTCCATCTCTGAATGGAGCCCAGGATGGAAGAATCACCCACAATTTTTGGCAATTTTGTGATTCCTTTTCAGATTGTTCAGATTGAAATGTTACAGCAACCACTCCAGGACTGAATGCTGGGGTGAGGGGAGGGGGCGGGGAGGTGGAAATGCTCCATGGTTTATTGAGATGCCTTATTTCTTTTAAGTCTAGAAGCCCCTGTCTCATCTCCTGCTTGTTGCATTCTCCAGAAACACGGTCATACCCTATGCATTCTACTATGTCTCTGTGCCTGCTCTTCCCTTACTTGAAATTCCTTCCTTTGGTGTTTCATTTATCCTCTTAGAATTGATCATGCATCACCTCCAGAAAACCTTCCTCAGGACCCCTAAGGCCAGTGGATTCTGTACCAGTAGCCATACTATTACTTGTTAGAAAAGCAAATTCTTGGGTCCAAGCCCAGACCTACTGAATCAGGCATTCTGGAGGTAGCCCCACCAAGGGGCTAGTCAGTTCTCTGAGTGATTCTGATACGCGTCAATATTTAAGAACCACTGGGTTAGATAAAATGCCTCTTTGATGTGTTTCTATGTGGGCTTCTACTCACTCTGTCACTATACCTTCAATATATGTTGAAACTCCACATTTGCCCGTCTGTCTTTCTCCATGAGATTCAGAGGTACAGACTCTGGCTTATTTCCCTCAGTATCCACAGAGACCGATTGAAAAGACCCTTGTCTTCCAAGCTGGGAATTTGACACCGGTCCTGTAGGCTACCAGGAGCCATTGGAAGGTCTAACAGAGAAGTGTTTTGTCTAGTCTGGATTTGGGATCCATCCCTCAGACATGGAGGTCTTGTGTGATGAAGTTCTGAAGTCAAGCCATTAGAAGTCTGAAGTGGATTTAGGGCCTAGAAGGAGGTTATTGAGCTTTCCTGGGATTCCCAAAGCCACAACATAAGGCTAAGGTTTCCTTTCTCATTTTTGACAAGAAAGGAGGGAGTAATGAAAGAGAAAGAACACAGGGAGGAAAGATACCCTCTCTTTAGAGACAGAAATGTTTGTTGATTCAGCTGTTCTTTTTGTAGTAAATATAACTAGTGAATATTTGAAATGATAAATTAAGTTTTCTGAGTTCCAAATCTAAATTTTAAGGACAAATGAGAAGTTACTATGATACCTTCAAATTATTGAGTACAAAATTAAGGGAAGAATGAAGGCTTTCCAAGGATTGGCATGATGTAGTGCTGAAGACCAGTAATTTTTGAAAAACGAACAAGCAAACAAATCAGAAAAGTAAATGAATGGGACAAATCTAGCCCTGAAACTTTGAGTTTTTATAAAATAAATCCAGTTCCCAAATATTTTTTTTAGATTATTTATTTATTTATTTGACAGATGGAGATCACAAGTAGGCAGAGAAGCAGGCAGAGAGAGAGGAGGAAGCAGGCTCCCCGCTGAGCAGAGAGCCCGATGTGGGGCTCGATCCCAGGACTCTGGGACCATGACCCGAGGCGAAAGCAGAAGCTTTAACCCACTGAGCCACCCAGGTGCCCCCAGTTCCCAAATATTGACATCAGTGAGGTGGCCCTGGCTACCTGGAGAAGCCAGTTTCCCTCTCTCGAATGTAATTTCACCAGGCCCCATGTGGCTCTGTTGTCAGTCCTTACCAATGCATTTCTTTTTTCAATTATGTCTGCATGTCAAGTTTTTTTTGACGTTATTCCCTATATAAATATGTTCAGAAAGGGGAAGTTCCTTTTCCTTAGGTCCGCCAGTTCTCTAGGGTTAAAGGCATTCTTTTAATTGACCTTAATTATCAGGTAACAGAAATCAAAGAGGCCCACAATGGCACTTGGGTTAGGGGTTATCTGGATCACAACAGAATAAAAAGATATAATGGGCATTAAGGAGGGCACATGATGTGATGAGCACTGGGTGTTATTTGCAACGAATGAACACTACATCTGAAACTAATCATGTACTATATGTTGGCTAATTGAATTTAAATTTAAAAAAAAGATATGCACATGACATTAATATTCCTGATTGCAGGGGTGCCTGAGTAGTTCAGTCAATTAAGCACCTGCCTTTGACTCAGGTCATGATCTTGGAGTCCTGAGATCAAGACCTGAGCTGCCCAGCAGGGAGTCTGCTTCTCTCTCTCCCTCTGCTCCTCCCCTGCTCATGTGCACACGCACACACGCTCTCCCTCTCTCCCTAATAAATAAACAAAATCAGGGCACCTGGATGGCTCAATCATTAATTGTCTGCCTTTGGCTCAGTTCATGATCCCAGGGTCCTGGTGTCAACACACATTGGGCTCCCTGCTTGGCAGGAAGCCTGCTTCTCCTTCTCCCACTCCCACTGCTTGTGTTCCCTCTCTCACTGTGTCTCTCTGTTAAAAAAAAAAAAAAAAAAAAAAAGGAAAGAAAAGAAAAGAAAAAAAATGGTTAAAAAAAAAGCGCTCCTGACTATACACTTTACTACTGATGAGGGCCCTGGTTCCTTTTGTGTAGCTTGCTGTCCCAACTATGTGTGTAGGACAGAAAAGCAGTGGGTAGAGCCTTCTATCCTCTGATACTTTACAACACAGCAGCAGCCGCCGGGTTACTGGCCTAGATGAGACTTAAGTATATCTGGAATGACATGTATCACTTTGAATTTGTTTTTCACAAGCAATAAACACACACAAAATATTTTTTCTATTTCGTCTTAGTCCTTTTCTTTTTTTCTTTTTTTAAAGATTTATTTACTTGACAGAGAGAAAGAGATCACAAGTCGGCAGAGAGAGAGGGGGAAGCCAGCTCCCCGCAGAGCAGAGAGCCCGCTGTAGGGCTTGATCCCAAGACCCTAAGATCATGATCTGAGCCAAAGGCAGAGGCTTAACCTACTGAGCCACCCAGGTGCCCCTCATCTTAGTCCATTTCTATTCAGTGAAACTAAGAAAACACGCTCTCTCTTCTATTCACGTTTGCCACCATATATCCATATTCAGGGCCCTGAACCACCAATTATCAATACTGCTTGGAAAAGAAGAAAGCGATGTTTTGGAGGAAGTACTCTGTAGGTTTATTTATACAAGAAGACCAAGAACAATTTAGTTGTAAGTTTAGTATAATTTAGTGATATGCAAAGTCATTTTCCAATGAATAGTGCTATAATTAAGTCAGGAATTAGTGGTTATTTACAGCAATTTACCAGGAAGAATAAATAGTCCTTGGGATAAAGAAGATTCTACAGTCTTACATGTGCAATACCACTTACGTTCCTCGATTCTATAGATTAGTAAAGAACAAAGCAAATGAAATATTTCTGTTCACAACCACAGAAGTAGTGCTGAAAATAATTCACTGGTTCTGGTCTAGTCAGGCAAGACTAGATAATGTATGGTTGCAACAATATATTATCTAGCATTGTAATTTTTCAAGACAAATTATGTAATTACAGAGCCCATGATCTCTAATACATGGTAAAATTTCTAAGATAAAATCTGTTCTAACAGTACATTGATGATGAATCTAAAAATCAGAGAAGGTGAAATAATTGATTTAGACCCCCACATAACCCCCTCAAACTTCTGAAATATAAATACATCTGTGCCTTTTGTGAATAGGTAGTTTTATTAATTATCTCTCCTCTGAAGATAGAACTGGATCAAATAAAATCCCCTTCAAAGACAAAACTTATTTTGTTGATTTCACTTATCATTATTTTGCCAGGTGTCTATAAGCCTCTATTTCTTCTTCTCAAGGCTCCTGGTTGAGTTGATTTTTTTTTTTTTTAACTATTGGAAGGACACCTGGGTGTTTAAGTGGGTTAAGCCTCGGCCTTTGGCTCAGGTGATGATCTTAGGGTCCTGGGATCGAGCCCCACGTCGGGCTCTCTGCTCAGTGGGGAGCCTTCTTTCCCCTCTCTCTCTGCCTGCCTCTATGCCTATTTGTGATCTCTGTCTGTCAAATGAGAAGATGGGATCTTTAAAAAAAAAAACAAAAACTATTGGGTAGCACTAGTGGGAAAGAGTATTGAATGTGAGATCTGAGAACATAAACCTCATAGTCCTTGTGTGACTTTTTATAGGTTTCAAATGGCCTCAATTTCAATTGATAATAATACTTGCCTCCCAGAATTTTTATAAGATTTAAATAAAAGAATAGGTGAGACAATGCTCGGCGGTGTGAAATATTACACACATTAGCATCATCATAATCAGCAATAGATACTAAACCGCTGATCATAATATATTAACAGTTCATTAGAGTGAGAGGGATTGGGGGAAAAAGGAAGATAATATTTTCCAAAAGATACTGAAAGCCTCAGGTCAGTGAACTGTCTGCAAAATGGACCTGGAATAATAAGTGTTCTGCAACCTCATCTTTGTTGTTCGAACAGTCTAAATTAATGCATTTAAGTGTTTGCAGAAATCAAAGACTGTTCATTTGACACTGGGATCCTTAGAGTCCCAAAGACAAGATCTAAATGCTCCACTCAGTGGAATAAATGCATGTAACCAATGTCAGTCATCTCATGAGCTAGATCGCTGGAGACTGGGGTAGGTGGAGAGGAGAGAGGAAGTTCTCAACCAGAACCCAGAACCTCGGTCTGTACAGATGCACCTAAACTGTAACTTGCTGATTTTTTTTTTTTCAGTAAGCACTGTTTTAGACCAAATGCCTCAAAAACGATAGAGAAAAGACAGACAGAAAACCAAATGCCTTAAAAACGATAGAGAACAGACAGAAAGTATGGTAAATATTGATATTTTTAAAAATGTTATTTACTTATTTGGGAGAGAAAGAGAGCACAAGTTGGCGGGTGGGGGGGGGGGGGAGGCAGGCAGAGGGAGAGGGAGAAAGAGACTCCCCCCTGAGCAGGAATCCCAGGACCATAGGATGACGACTTGAGCTGAAGGCAGACGCTTAATAAACTGAGCCACCCAGGTACCCCTGCCTCCCAGGGTTGATTTTTGTGAACCACAATTCCCCTACTTTTAGTCCATGAATACAGATGAGACTAAGTCAGCCCTCACCCCCTGGAAGTGGAGCAGGCTGCGTAGGCTGAAGACAATCAGAGTAGTTTTCCAATCCATAACCATTAGTTCAGAGGTGAACTTGTTTCCCAATAGAAACAACATTATGCAGTGAAACTTACTCAGAAGCTTCTAGAGAAGAGTAACTTAACTAAGATTATTTAGTATACAGCTGCTGAGGCCCTTGGCTTCCAAAAGGGGGCACTGTCTCCAAATGATAAGAATGAGCCTAGAGCTGAGTTGGCAACATAGATGCCAGGAAGGGGAAGAGAGGGAACTGAATTCTGCAATAAGCTATCCTAACCCCTGGAATCTTCAGGTAAGCTCCCCTTGCTTCAGCCAGTTGGCATTGCGTTTTCTTTGTCTTGCAACTGAAAGAGTTTTTAAATGATAAAGAGTGAAAAATTACAAAAGCCAGCAAGTCATGAAGAATCAAAGTTCACAGATTTAGTAGAGATCAAAAATTAATCACCAGCCAACCAAGGCCACTAGCATATACTCAGGTACAGTTGCAGTCAGAGAGGAAGCTAACCGTGGCAAGTTAGAGGAGACATCAGAGACCAGATCTGACTATGCACAGAAACTAATCAAGCAAGCAAATGAAAAAAACCAGATCAATTTTATCACTCATGGGCAAGGCCAACACAGAGTAGTAGTTCAATAAATACTTATTTAAAAATTTTTATTAAGGAAAGAACAAGTGATCAGAATCTATTGGTTCCTATGAATCAAAGGGGCATGAAAGAGTTAATAATATATTAAAAAAATAGAACTACAGCATGAAAAACAACACTAAACATTGACCATTCAGTATGCCAAAAATTGTTCCCTTTGTTTTTGACACATCCATGTCTTCATCACTAAATTGCCATGCATAAATGTTCTCACCAACATTTTGGATAGATAAATCCATGCCACCAGACTGTGGGTTGTGGAGTCGCTCTCTGGGCTGCAGAAACTGTTGGCACATTATTATTCCTTCTTCACTCTCTCCATCCAGTAGAATTAGACAACCATGACCTTGAGTGGCTTTGCAGTGTCCCCATGACAGTGGAGAATATGGTCCCATGCCTTTGAAGATGATTTGCTTTGGCCAGAGTGACAGTGGGCTGATTCCAGACTGAAGATGTATAAACATCATGTGTCTCTGCTCCTCTCCTGCGTTTCTGAAATCCACCATGGAAGGAACATGGCCCGGGTAGTGAAGGCATAAACCGGAACTCACCCAGAAGTGTGGACTCTAACCGAGCCCAACCAAGTCTTGCCTAAATCAGCCAAACCACATACACATCATGAGAATGAAATAAATGTTTATTGCAGCAATCCACTAAGATTTTGAGATTATTTTTATCATGGGACTTTTTAAAAAAGGACACTGATTCTGAAGGACTCATCTATTCACCACAGAAATCATCTAGAGGAGGTAACACTAATCCTAAAGCAAAGCCAGATTTGACTGGCAGATGGGATCAAGAAGGTTCTGGCACCTGGCTAAGAGGAGCACTAATCCTGATTCACTGACCTTCTGCCTGCAGCCAATACATTTTAAATTCATCTATTATCAGACATGTATTACAAATGGTTCAGGTCACTGTTGGAGTGATAATAGCAAGAGCCCAGGCTGGTTCACTGTAAAATCCAGCCTCTGCCACTTCCTAGTTGTACTAACCCTACCACGCCTCTTGTGTTGAGTCTACAAAATATGACAAATAACATCTCACTCACTGGGTTGCTCTGAGGGTCTATTGATGGAACGTTTTATCAAAATCTGGAACAAAGCCCAGCCCAAAGCTGGCACTTACTTAGCCAGGGGTGGCTCTGCCTGGGGTAGTTGTATCTATCAATATCGTTTGTTACAATCACTCCCAAATGATCCAAGTGACCTATTTTGACAAAGAAGTCCTCTGGTGTAGTAAAGTGTATTTGAGCTGGGAAATCCATTTGGCAGATGAGTATTTATTTCCTTTGGAAAGAAAAATGCAAACTAGAAGAGGCAGTTACTCATCTGGCCATGATAGTAAATATCCTCAATCCAGAAACTCAAGTTTCCCCTGGAAGATGTCAGCTTCAAGTGGATTTTAAAGATATATTTTCTTTCAATTTTATTGATTTCCTGATTTGATTTCAACAGTAAAAAGCCAACAGGGGCCGCAGTTATATCTTTGTTGATTTTCCTCAATAGTTAGTAAAATAAGAGGTGCATCACAAAGATAAAATTCAGCAGTCTTTTTTTTTATTATGTTCACTGGATAGCCACTGGATGTACATAAGCAGTCCTCGATGCCATGTTCAATGATTCATTATAAGTATAACACCCAGTGCTCATCACAGCATGTGCCCTCCTCAGTACCCATTGAACAGTCTTGTGATAACCAATACTACCTTGTGGGCCCAGAAGAGCAGATGGCTCCCCAATTTGACATCCTGGGAAAAGGGAAGGAGGATCACTGGCAGTGACCACTGAACTTTCTGCTCTGTTATCATCAAAGTAAAGATACAAATTCAAGGGGCAGCAAGAGAAGCAGCCGTAGGGGAGCTCTATGTAAGTGTTCATTACCTATAGGAACTTTGATAAACAGTTCACCCTACAAAGGACTTAATTCATACAACCAGCCTATGAAATTAATATTATTGTTCCTTTTTTGCAAAGGAGTTCTTTCCTGGGATGCCTGGGTGGCTCATTCGGCTAAGCGTCTGCCTTTGGCTCAGGTCATGATCCTGGGGTCCTGGATCAAGTCCCACATCAGGCTCCCTGCTTAGCAGGGAGCCTGCTTCTACCTCTGCCTGCTGCTCCCCATGCTTATGCTCTCTCACTCTCTCTTTGACAAACAAATAAGTAAAATCTTAAAAAAAAAAAAAAAGAGTTCTTTCCCATAATTATACAGTCACTTGATCCTACATATATTTTATATCAAAGACTATGTTCTTAAGTATTTTGTTAATATCTTTCCGTTTATTCATTTATTCCTTCAGCAACTATTCAACAAATAATATATAAGCAACTATATTCAGATAATAAATGCTATGGGTGGCATAAAGAAAAGCAAGAAAGAACAAGGGGTGTAGCAGAGGGATGATGCTGTTTTAAGGAGGTGGTCACCTCAATGAAATCTTCAAGGTGACAAATGGGCAGCTCCTGAGGAAAATATTCCCGCCAGCCATGTGGAAATTTGGAAGAAGATTGCCCTAGGCAGAGAAAAATAACATGTAGAAAGGATTTAAAACAAGGCCACACTGGACACATCCAAGACAGAGCAGACAGTCCAAAGAGGGCAACAGTGGTGGGAGAGAAGATGAGAGAAACAGCGGGAAGGCAAATCATTAGGGACCCACAAGCCAACACAAGGACTTTGCCGCTGAGTGACATGGGAGGTCACAGGCAAGTGTAGAGAAAAACCTTGGCCCCATCTGACTCCCATTCCTGGAGGTTCTCTCTGGCCTCTGTCCTAACAATAAGAAGTAAATGTAGAGAAACTAATGAGGAGACTACTGCAGTAGTCCAAATGAGAAATAATGATGCTTTGTACAGAGCACTGTGATTACAGTGGAGGAAGCTGAAGGTGGAACCCACAGAATCTACTGATGGACTGGACAAGAGATGTGAGAAAAAAAGAGGATCCGAGGACTGTGCTAAGTGGTGTGGTATAAATAACTGAACTGAGTAAGTTAAATCTGGAACAGTATGTCTGTAGTGTTAAGAGACTGACTTAACAAGGAAGCACCTAGACAACCCAAGGTGCAGAAGAAACAGATAAAGGGGTCAGGAGGGTGGGATGAGAGATAAAAGGACAGACAGACTCTGAAAGCACAGACACATGTTGACACTGAGTCTGAAGATAAGGTATTTTTGTGAGGCAGCCCCCTTAAATATCCAGAACAAATCCTATTTATTTTTGGAATTCTGTGAATCCCTACAAAAAACAATCTTAGAGATAGAAATATACAAGATGACATTATTTCATCCAAAAGATTAATGGAATAAAGAATACATGAAGATTGTCATCTCTGTCATTCTCAGAAGTCACTTAAACTGATGGTGGGCACAGTGGGCATTTACTTCCTGAAGACACAATTGCACAGATGTCTGCCATGGTGAAGGCGTGTGCGCAGGTTAATGTGTGTCTTTAGAGCTTATAAACAGTGATTTACAACAAATTGAATTATAGCGCATCACTGATCACAAACCTTAGCTTGCCACTGTAGGCATATATTTGATTTTTGTAAATATTCTGAGGTGTCCTAGAGGCCACCTCCATGACAAGGTCATTCAGATCTGACGGGGACTGAGAGTCAGAAAATGAAATGCCATCATAAAATAGTGGGACTACTCTCCTGCGTGGGTCAGAACATATCTCAAGCATCATATCTTCCAAACATATCTCAAGCAACAAAATTTCAAGACAATCAGCCAGTCTATAAATGATTTCTTTAAAAAATAGCTCTATTATGAGTATAGCAATTAATGTGGTATGTAATAAGTTTTACAACGCAGTCACACATTTAATAAGACAAGAAAAGGGGGTAAATTAATTAGCAAAATTACCTCTTAATTTCATTTCTTGATTTGTTTTGACTAATTTCTTGAGTGGTATTTTTGAAATGGATAGGAACACAGTGAACTCCTGAGTAACTGGGAAATGTCTGAGAATTCAGGTATAATCTGGGATGCAGGAGATTACTCTTCACTTATCCTGAAAGGAGTTCCAAAAATAAAGAAGGGGAAGAAAAACAAGACACAGCACTGGGTGAACTGAGATTGGCTTTTCACTCTTTTCAAAAAGGATGTTTTTGTATTCTGTCTTGTATTTCTTCCTCTTTATTTCCCTGCGAGAAAAGACAGTGAGAAAAACACATTACTCAAAACGAGCCTGAGACTGAGAGAAAATAATAAAATCAAGTGATAGGTTACAAATGAGCAAAGGGTTCAGCAGATGAAATATCTCATGACAATGAAGATAAAGAGAAGGTGTAGCAGCTGACAAAAAGAAAAGGTAGTAGAAGGAAAGAGCTATAGATCCAATCACAGAAGGCCCGAAAATTAAATGCCCCTACCAAAAATCGGCTTGCAGGCAGATAAAAAGAAAATGGGAATTACAGACAGAAGGGGACAAGTAATGTAATCTATCCCTTCACTTGGGTTTAGTGAGAAGAAGCCATTAATATTGCTTATCCACTCAAATGTCATCAGGAAGAGTCAATCCAACATAGCCCTTCAGTGAAAGTAGACACATGGTATGTGCATTACTGGCCACGGGCCTCACAAGAAAGCCCACTTGTGGGAGAGCTCTGGTTTGAGAATCAGGGGACCTAGAATCTAATTCTAGATCTATCACAACTCACCAATGTCCTTTAGGGAGTCCTCGAGCCTCAGCTTCATCATTTTAAAATGGGACAATGGAACTAACTACTTTGGAAGACCGCTTCTGGCTCTAGTGTCTAATAACTTACACAATGTCTGCCATGAAATGTTAAGTATTTGACCTCAAAATGATAGTAGGATAAATTAATCAACTTCGGGTTTCTTGATCAACCTTTTTGATGGCTCTTCACTTTTATTCCTGCAAAGCAGTCTTTAAAAGCTTTTCAAACAAATGTTCATTACCTTATTAACTTGTCCATCTTTTAAGTCTCATGATTTATTAAATCCCATCAGTCTGAAAATACCCATAATGAAAATGTAATGATTCTCCCTGTGAGTCTCTAGAATTGGAGCACAGGATGTACAGAATTGTCACTTGGAGAGCGCTGTGAAATGCTAGCGTCCTCTATGTCTGGAACTTCTTTATTTCAGAGTATGTTGGTGCTGGAATAGATTTAAGGAAACATAATGAGTACTTCACAAAGGAATTATCAAATAAACTTTTTTTAAAGATTCACTTTCTTTAAAACATGCTACATTTGGGAACACCTGGGTGGCTCAGACGATTAAGCATCTACCTTAATCTCAGGTCATGATCCTGGGGTCCTAGGATCAAATCCCAAGTTGGGAATCCCTGCTCAGCAGGGGGTCTGCCCCTCTTCCCCTCTCTCTTTCCCTGCTTACATGTGCTCCCTCTCTCTCTTTCAAATAAATAAATAAATATTTTTAAAAATAAGATGTGCTACATTTTACAGCATAAAACTGAGATTTTTAAAACTCAGTTAAAAAATCTGTTTATAAAAAAAAACTGCTTCCAAATAACTTCATCAGTAATTTTTGAAAAAAATGAACACTTTCCACACATGTATTTCGCCAAAATTACTTATATTACCTGTCTCTTGAAGCCACTTAATTTTAAAGGATGATGATTTGTTTATGAGACTAAAACTCTAATGTTTTTAAGAAAATGCAGCATCAGAGTGGAGAAGGTCTAAAAATAGATTTGTCATTAATTAGCTATGTTATCATTTGATAAAATCATTATAGTGCAAAATATCATAGCAAACCTAAACATCCAAGAGGTATTAATGCCCCTCTTGCCACATACACTAACCATCATCCTACAATTTATTAAAGCATCGTGTGTGTGTGTGTGTGTGTGTGTGTACACAATGTACTATATACAGAATACTTGGAACAATTAGACTAAGTGAAAGAAACTGAATGTTTATACTGATGAGCCTAACCCAGTGAGTGTTTTTAGAAAATGTCAGAATTTAGCAAATGCAGTTTCTGTTATCCAGGAAATTCACATATAGCCATGCACCATTCCAACCCCACACTTAGCTGCCAACCCCACACAAGTAACACAGGAAAAAAAAGATATTTTTGCATTACTTTCTTTAAATTTCAAGGAAAGTTCCCTAATTTTCATCATTGTGGTTTGGTGATTACATGGCTTTTGAAGAAATTATTGACTTTTAAGATCTAATCAGAAATTCAATCTGTAGAAAATTATTTTTTTGTAGGAAATTGTTCTAAGGAAATAATCACAGATGTCTGCAAATACTAACATATAATGGTATATACCTCTTATTATGTATAATTTGAATTTTTTAGGTATCATACATATCAAACAGTAAGTATAGACAGACTGATATAGAACGAGATTCAATGACATTCATACCATGTAATGCTGTGTAAAAAAAAATTTGTCTCAAATTTTTAGTAAGGATGCTCACCAATAAAAGGTGTCCAGAAAAGAATGTTTAAGGCAATAAGAAAATTGAAAGAATATGAACAGTACTACTCCATTGTTGTTTTTCAAACCGCTTGTAAAACAAACACACAGCAAGATGTTAACACACCTTATTTGTGTTGTCCTATTGTGCCTTATCAGCTTGAATATTTCTCTTCCATAGATCTGATCATATTATTCAGTTGGTCTCTCTTTTCACCAACACAGGTCAAGCAGCTCAAACACATTATCTGGCTATGACAAAAGTGCAGGTTTCTGTTTTAGTTTCGGTATTTTTTATAGTCCTATAGGAAAACAAAGTCAACTTCAAAGAGATTGAAGAAATTGAGGTCACATACCTATCCCTTGATCAATCCTCTTTTTCTCAAACTGCCCATTGATATTTAAAATCTTAAGTACTTTACTTCAGAAGATCAAACTAAAACAAGGGCGTCCTTTCAGGCCCTGTGCCAACTAATTTGGAAGAGATCATAACTCAGGTCAGAAAAAGGCAGGACCAAAGAACACTTCTATGTATTAATAGTCACAGGGATTCATGTTATTTAAGGCTAATTATACTGCTTCCCTTTCTTGTCCCTAGTATTTCTGAACAAAGGAAATTAAAACACCAGTAATGTCTAAAAAAGGGGAAAAAGCATTAAAGAGTGCCATCGTATAACTTTTAGGTTTGACATTATATGGAAAGGAGAATGCTGCTTGCGGGGCTGCTCACAACACCGAAACAGCTGGTCGAGGAAGATTTGGACTTGTCTAAGTCACAGTTTTTTCAACTCTTCCATGGAAATAATACTGCCAGTTGCATAGGATTATGGAAAACCATAAATGAGCAAATGAGTCTGCGGCACTTAGCAAAGCATAGAAGAGAGCAAACACAAAACTGGTAGGTAACACCAGCTGTAATTGGCATGATGTTGTTAAAAGAATGGTAGTCATTCTAGTATTGTTTACTGTGGTCATGGCACTGATCGTTCCTGGACGTAGAAGTGGAGGTTAAAGGCACAGTACCAGAAGAGACCTAATGAGAGTTTGTTATCAGTAATTATATACTGATTAGGTAGACATTCCTGAAAACCAAGAAGGGACCTAATCCCATTATGCTCTGTAACAAGGCTCAGCAAACTACAGCCTGCCTCTTAGTTTTCTATGTCCAGAGGGCCAGGAATTTTATATACATATTATATTATATACACATATAAAAATTATATATTTATAAAATATTATATATAATTGATATATAAATTATGTAGCTATCCCATTTATATATAAATTTTATAATTTATATGTATTTATGAATAAATATATGTTTAATATGATTTATAAAATATATAATTTATAAATTATATAAATATTATATATAACTAATATATATTGAATCTATATAATTTTATAGATATAAAATTATATGTTAATATATATAATTTTTATATATATAAAAATATATAAATGGTTATATTTGGTTATATATAAATGTATATGATTTTTATATATAATTTATATATTTATATTTATATTTATATAATTTTATATTTATATTAAACATATTAAAGATATATTTATAATTTATAAATGTGTAATTTATAGATTATGTAAATATTATGTATGATTAATATATATTAAATATATGCTTTATATAGATATAAAACATATAGATATAATTAATATATTAAATATATAATTTATATAGATATAAAAATTATATATAAACAGTTATATTTCAAATGGTTATACATATGCCTACAGAAGATCCTTACCTTTGTCTTTTGACTCACAAAGCCTAAAATATTTATTAGCTGGTCCTTTAGAGGAAAAGTTTGCTGACCTCTGTCTTATATTGTTGATTACTACAAGACTCCCAGGACTTCCCTTATCCCTTGCCCAAATCCCTTGCACTCATAGTTCCTAATCTGACCCAATTTAACAACTCCTTAAATACTCACACTCTTAGCAAAATCCCCTAAATTCTCAAAATCTTCTCTCTCTCCTTACCTTCTGAAGATACAGATTCCTCTTTTCTTGCCCACATAGCTGGTAACTTTAAACCTGGAATGGGAAATACTATCCTCCCCGCTTTTCATGACACTTTCAGGTTATTCTCCCACTCTCTGAAAAAATCCAAGTTTCTTTGAAATCCATGGGATCAAATAAAGTATATTAATTATGATGGTCTTAATTGTGATTCACTAATAACCATTATTTTACTGGATTAAATCAAGAAAAGTGTATATCTCATTCACCTAATGCATCCATCTCGGGTCAATGGAAAACTTTACTTTATGTCACTGTCATCTAGCAGCTAGATGGATAGAATCTGCATCTGGTCACTCATCGTGGCAGAGATAAGTGACATGGAGACTCATGTACTGACTCTTGAAGATGGCCTTCCGGAAGTTGCATCTCATGTTCACATTAAAGGACCAAAGTGATTCATATAAATAGGCATGACTTCTTGAAGGCATTTCTTTTTTTTTTTTTTTCTTTTTTAAGATTACACTTATTTATTTATTTATTTGAGAGAGAAAGAGAGAGAGTGTGTGAGTGGGAAGCGGGGAGGGACAGAGGGAGAGAACCCACCTTGGGACTCAATCCCATGACCTGAAATCATGACCTGAGCCAAAACCAAGGGTTGTTAGCTCAACCAACTGAGCCACCCAGGGCCCTCAAGGGTATTTCTATCACACAACTTGAAAGAGGAGAACGGAAAATATTTCTGAACAACATTTAACAATTCTCATTCCCCCACCACCCAGATGTCCCTCCTTATTACAGTCATCTGCAGATCTCAGGACCGTTGTCCCTGAGTCCTTGGAATGTTAAAAGATGGTTCATCTCCCTCTCTTCCACAGTTTTATCTGATACTCAATGATGTTAATCTCCACATAAATTATCTTTCCAATATATGCCTCTCAGTTAGTTGACTTTGTCATCATTCTATCTCCATTAGTTTCCCTATGGTCATAACCTAAACCTTGAAATTAGTCTGACTGTAACCTCTCCATATTCTCAAGCATGCCATTCTCCTATTAACACCTCCAATCTTTCCATCGCAACCCTTCCCATCTCCCAACCCTACCATTCACCCACCCCACTGGGACCTCCCATCCGCTGCAAATTTTCACTGACAATCACTCACCCTCTACATCTTCATGTCTTTCCCTGTTGTTCTTATACCTCCGAATCCATCATTATTATACTTCTTTTCATACTATGTCATCTCATTTGTCCTTCTCCCCCCTCCTTTCTACACATTTAGGAAAATGCAGCCTAGGTTAAATCCTGATCTTCACCTGGACCACACCTGGACCCAAACAGAGAAGAGGACTTCAAAAACACACAGTGTTTGATAGTCTCACTTTAAATTCATGATCACAAATTTTAAGGGAATCTCTAGAAATTCTCACACATATAAGAATATTCCCCTGTGTAATTTACTTTGTCATTCTGTCCCAGATTCTGCTAGTGTGGCCCAACAGCCAGCAGAATAAGCATCCTCTGGGAGCTTGTTGTTATTCTTGCAGAATCACAAACTGTCAAGTACCCATACTCACATCAGAATTTACCTTTTAACAAGGAACTCAGGTGATTCGTACATAAAATCCAGGAATCTCTACCCCAGATAACTGTTTCAAATGGGCTGCAGATGCTTAATGTCCTTTGACTATTCCTGTTTACCTGCCTAACTTCTAACATTAGGAAGCTTTAAGTGTCAGCCTTCAGACACGTTCTCAATCTGCACTCAACATCTTAGTTTAGATCATCCCTTTGAACTCTTTGTAGAACTACAATGACCAAATATATGTCTCCAGTCACATTCTGTCAATACATTTCAGATGTTTGCATTCAGTTGTCTTCTACTATATTCCCACTGAGATGTCTAACTGGTACCTAAAATTAAACATCTATAAAAGAGAATTCTTGACTCTCTGTCCATCCCTCCCCAGCCATCACTCTGGTTCCTCCCACCATATTCTCTATCTCAGAAAAGGTAACTACATTCTTCAAGTTGTTCAGACCAAAATCTTGTGATCCTGACTTCTTTTTTTGTGAATGTGTGCATATGTGCCTTATATCTAGTCCACCAAAAACTCCAATTGACTGTGTTTTCAACAACATCCAAAATCTGACCATTTCTCACTTCCTCTATCACTCCCATCCTAGTTAAAATCATCACTATCCTTCATGTGAATTACATTGAAAGCCTCCCAATTGGTCTTCTCTCTTCTCCCTTGGTCCCCTCTATGGCATATTCATTCACACTGTCGGTAGAGTAATGCTTTTGAAACAGGTCAAATCATGTTAGCTCTCTGCTCAAAATTTTTAGATCGGTTCTCATCCTCACTCAGAGGAGAACCCAATTTTTTCACGGCCTAAAACCTCCTATTATACTCTGGCTTCAGCTTCATTTTCTGCTTTTTTCCCCTACAATTTCCCTTGCTCAGTTCTCCCCAATCACATATCACTGTTTACCTTGAACATGCCAAACGCATTCTCAACCCAAGGACTTTGATACCTGCTCTTCTTTCTGCTTGGAATGTTCTTCCCTCACTAACTACATGACCAGCAGAGCCATTTCCTTCAAGTGTCCTAATAAAGGCCTTCCCTTACCACACACACTTATCCCTACTCTATCATTCTTCCTATTCTTTTCTTTCTTAAGCTCCAAATTTGCTTCTCATAATACTTATCAGTACCTGAGATAATTTGTGTGTGAATAAGTATGTTTCCATGGGTATTATTGTTCTTAACACACACTAAGCACTCAGTAAACATTTGTTTTGTAAAATAATGAATAAATAAATTATTGGACCTAATCATGGAATTCTTGGGGAAATTTCAATAACATTTTTAAATAAAATACTATAATTTTCTTTTTCATTTCAAACATAATAAATTATTATTTTATAAATTTTAGAAAATACAGAGATGACACATGTTTAGGAAATGGGCTACAGATGCTCAATGTCCTATCATTTAGATAAAACAGTTATAAGTATGTTGACATGTTTTGTTCTCCTCCATTTTATTGGAAAAATATTTGTGCGTATATACACTAACCTGAGGTTTTTATATGTCAAATATTCTATCCTGCTTTCCTTGTCACATTATATCATAAGAATTATATATAAAAATGATGTAATGGCCATATAATGATTCTGCCTCATAAGCACATAATTTATTTAGTCATTATCTTATCATTAGACATCAAGCTAGCTATTTCCAAGTTTTTGCTATGTTAAAAATCTCCAAGAAAACTTGTTGGACATAAATATTTACCCATCTCTAGTTATTTATTTAAGATAAATTACAATAGGTTGAATTACTGGGTCAAAGGAATTATTTGAAAGACTTCTGCTATTTATAATCAAATTAACCTTCATAAAATTTGTGTTAATCCACATTCCTATAAGAGGAATTGGAGAACTTAGACCTCATCACATCCCTGATAGTCCCAAATCCTTAGTCACTTAAAAAAATTGTCAATCATATAGATTGAAAATGCTATCTCACTTTAATAAGAATATTTTTATTAGTAATGAGGTTGGTTAGTTGTCCTCATCTTTTGTGATCAATTCTGCAGCATATGCTCTGCCCAACACTCCTGGTTCAGGTAAAGCCTCTCTCCCAGAAGCATGAATCCTCTGCAGTAAGAAAGAAATCACTTCAATTTTATTCAATAAAACTGGCCTCTTGCCAGGCAACCTGTCATCATTCTTTTTCAAACGTTGACTTGACCCAGTGCTGTCTTGCAATTGATCCAGTCAACACCTAATTAAGGGGGTGTCTATTGATGGTAAATAAGCCACACTGTAATTTATAATGACTTTATTTCAAGAATTGTTTACCTATTGGGAAATGAGACTTCTTCTCTGCGAATTCAAACAGTGTCTCTATCAGAATCTCCAAATCAACCCAAATGGATTTACCACAAGAATTTTATGTCCCAGATTTCCCCAAGGCAACAGACCAAAAGCACAATTTATGCATAGACATAATAAACTGTTACTTGTTTCAATGTGATTTGCAGGCCACTGTTAAATCTTTCCTAGCCAAGATAATTTATTTAACTTACCTTCCACAGTGTCTTAAATTTTACCATTATAGAGATCCTCTGGTTAATGAATTTCAATGCTTTCAGGTGTGAATTTATGATACTCAGAACTAGCATTAACACATGAGGCTCTTTTTAACTCACTATAAGCCTAGGCCTTTTTAATCCATTTCTGAAGGAAATGTGTAGCTGAAGAAATTGTGGGCTATAAGCTAAGTTATTCAGAATATAAAGCATTGTTCTGGGAAAGAGAAAGAGTTTTAGTTGAGATTCCAAAGTTGGGGATAAGAAGTTGGAAGGATGCTCTGAAACTGATAATGCATTGAGAAATAAATTAGTAGTGCTTGCCTAACGAATGAGAAATATGAGAAATAGTCTATGTTTAAAGAGTGAGAAATAATATAGTCATAGGTGAAATCTTCCATCATGGGGAGAGGACGAGGAGATAGCACTGCAGGTACTCTGTGGTTGACTAGGCTGGTACATGATTCCCAGACTCCAGCTTGCATTAGAATTTCCTGGAAGTTGTGTCAAAATGGATTGCTGGGCCCCAACCCCAGAGTTTCTGACTCAGCTCGTCTGAGTGTGGCTTGAGTATTTGTATTTCTAACAAATTCTCCGGTGATGCTGATGTTACTAGTTAGGGACCTTGAGAACTATTGGCTTGAATGTTAGGTACCATCCCCTTACTGTTGGACTGCAGGAACCTAGAAAGAAAACATTGCATTTGAGAAGTCTATTTTCTTTAACTCTCTGCTGAAGAGTAAACACATTCAAAGTGTTTTTAAGCCCATATAGTATAAAACCTCATAGCATACCATTCTGTTACATCATGAGGCACTCTTAAAAAAACTCTACTGAAATTCTTAGAGTAGGATTGTCAGATTTACCAAAAGAAAAGTAAATTATATATAAATAAAGATACACATATATGTATGCATATGCATATATGTTTAGAAATATGCATGTATGTCTCAATTAAATTTAAGTTTAATATAAACAATAATATTTTGGAGTTATAAGCATGCTCTGTGCAATATGGTTCTGAAATTCAAATTTACTAGAAATTCTGTATTTTATCTACCAATCCTATCTCTGAAAAACCAATGTGGGAAAGCTTCTAGAAGAGTGAAGTGCAATAATTCCATCTCCTAAACCAGAGATATAGAGAGAATTTAAAAGACTTTAAAAGAATTTAATTTAAAAGAATTTAAAAGATGACTTCAGAAACACCATAGGACTGGTGATGAATTAGTGGTCCAGCTCCCAAGTGGATGGTGCTCGGTCCTGGTTTGCAGGTTGCAGAAGTAGTAAGCGGTGGGGGAAGGCCTAGAACCTACTAGAAAGACACTAAAAACTGAAGTGGGTGGGACTGAATCTGTGCCCTCTCTCCCCCGCCAGCCCTCCATTCTATCACTTTGACCTTGTTCAGCAATAGTCTTAGTCAATTCAAACAGAAGATAAAGGAATGGTGGGCAATGGAAAACACCATCTTGGTGAGACTATATTCGTCCACAACAATAAGGAAAATTCTAAGTACTTTTAAAAATTGAGTTTAACGTAAGACATTGGCTTAATGGAGATGAAAGAGTCAGAAGAGCAACAAAGGAAGGTAGATTTATCACCAAATTCATAACTAACGTGGCTGCTACCTCCCTTAGGGCTGAAGAAACCAAGGTATGCCACCACTCGGAGCACATGACCGCTGCCCCCTTGAAAAGACTGTGGTCAGATCTGAGCTGCCTCATCTTGAACCAAGCCAGTTACCAATGCTAGTATCTCCACTGTTTCTGCCAGTGGTACCACTGCCACGTTAGAAAGCACTGTCAGGAAATAGGAAAAGATGGCTCTCCCGCTCTCCTGCCTTGTAATCTCACTCCAGTACGTCCCATTGGCTGAACATAACAGGAAGCCAGCTGGCAAGGGAGTTTGGAGAGACATGTTTTATAGTCTTCCAGCCCTGGTAGGCAAGGGAAAATTATAAAAGTGTTCATACGGAGTTAAGAGAATACAGATACCATTTGGCGCAGTCCATTCCTGGCAATTCATTTCCATACCCACCATGCCTCCCATAATTGCACTTCTTAACAAACAACAACCTTAATGACATCAGTTTTCTGCACAGCAAAAAGCAGTTAACCCTCATAAGTATACTTGTTCCCCCCAAAAGACCACACAAGAGGTAAAATAAGTGAGTGGATAATATTAATTCTATTTCTAAGTTAGTTACAAGCCCACTAGATATACTGTTACCTAAAGAACAAATGGAAGCACTTCCTGCATAACAAAGTAGCAAATGGGGAGAAGAAAAAATGAAAAATATATAAAATACGCGCATAGGAAAATATGAGTAGTCACTACAGACCTCATTTCTGTAACTATCTATGAGAACATAGTTGATATTTATAACTTCCTTTGTTCAATGACTTATGTCATATTCTCTTTGCCCCAGCCAATATTCCATCTTGTTGTTTGGTGTTCTTTGTCTGGTGTTTGACCTAAGTATTTATTTTTGAAGATTCTGGATATTTATAGGCTCTGCTTTTATTGGATTTCTGTAATCTTCCATTAATGCTTACTTACTGTGCATGGAAGTACTAAGAAGCAACCCAGAGAATCCCTTGGGCTTCTTAGTTTTCCCTGCCTCTAATAGCAACATTTTATTTCCATTGGATAATCAGAATAAATAAACCCCAGCCTGTACAGTAATCCCACTATTTGCCTCTAGGCTCAACGGCAAGAGGAGCTCAAAATAACCAGGTAGCAGTCTCAACTTGGATTTTATTGAAAATAGTCCTTAGAAATTTCCCTCCTGGGGACGAAAATCCCTAAATCAGTAAAGTCCAAAACTGTGGGAATGGGAAGCAAATATTTTTATTAAGTGCATTAGTGAATGAGTCATTCTTGTTCCCACTCTTGATTTTTAGACCTCAGTATTCTTGCTGTGAGGAAAACAGCATGATGTATTCATCATAGGTCCAAACCAACAATCAGAGTCACCTGGGTGAGTCAGTGGGTTAAGTGTTCAGCTCAGGTCATGATCTTAGGATCCTGGGATTTAGTCCCATGTCCGGCTCCCTGCTCAGTGGGGAGTCTGCTTGTCTCCCTCTCTCTACAACCCCTGCCCTCATGCTGTCTCTCTCTCAAATGAATACATAGATCTTTAAAAAAAAAAAAAAGTCACCTATCATACCCAATAAGGAAACAGCCCAATCTCCCAAGGTGTTGTCTTCTAAGGGGTATCAAAAGCAGCATAATATTCTTTACAACCAACTGCTTCAGCATGACGCGGTAGATGTTATAACCAGTGATTTCCACACAGCAGGATTCCAGGGAATGTGTCTTACCTTCTCGTGCAATTCATTTCAGTGTTGAAAATCTGATCAAGGCCTGCCTCATCTAGAGTGCTGATGTTTGATGCTAAAATGCCAATGCTGCCACCGTTCCTATTGCCATCACTGACCAGAAGCACCTTCTTTTCTCCTTGTCCTACCGGCCAATCTCCTGTTGGTACTTCCTGTTGGCAGAAATCTGACAGAAATGTACTAAGCAGCCTTCTAGCTCCATTGCTAGAGAACAGTCTATAGTGAGATAAGCATGGAGCTGAGGAGCAATGAACAACATCCAACACAAGAACAGTCCTCAAAGAACATTAGAATGACAAAATCAGAGAGTCATGATATTCTTCGCTTCTCCTGATGTCAAAATTACTATTAACTATTTAATCTTTCCTGATGTTGAGCCCTGGCCCTCAACAAAGAGAAGGAAATGTCTAATTTTTTTTTTCAAGGACAAAATAGAGTCTTAGGAAATACAAAATGAGACTACTGTGATCAGTAATTTAAAAATTACTGAACCCTTAATACAGACCACACACTTTGCTAGGCAATTTACTTATGTTGTACCACTGAACTCAAGCAAATCCCTTGGATAAGCATTATGATGGCCCTAATCGCAACAATGAGGAACCTGAGGTATAAAGAGTTAAACAATTTGCCCAAGGTCACTCAGGTAGCACATGGCACGGCATGGATAGAAACCCAGCCTAGCAGGCTCCATAGCTCACATTCTCAAAAACGCCAGGACTGCTCTGCCTCCAACCACATCTCCCTTTCCCTTTCAGTGCCTCTGATAACCAAGTAGACATTTTTTTTTTTAAAGCAATTTGCCAGGACTAACTTCAGCTTCATTGTCCTATTGAGCTTTATTACCATTAATTTTCCCAAATGAATTCTTGAGTTAAATGAGCATATATAGAGGGTACATAAAGTCCATACCCTCAGCCTTATTTCTCGTTATGTGAACAGGAGCCTAACAAATGGATACAATCAGGGCATATTGCCTGGCATATACCAAGAAAACAACAAATATGTATTTATGAATGGATTAATCACATCTCTCTGCAAAGGCACAAAAGGTACCCACCATGTTTCATATAAAATAAACCCACTTTTTTCAATATGGAGTTTAGGAAATTTCTTCAAATGGGAAATATTAGACATTTGTAAATTATTTTAACTTCCCCTTCTGCTCTGTACCAAATGAAGGACAGCTACCTGAGTCCCGCATCTATATTTTAGAAGAGAGAAAAGAAAAACTTACCAACTCTTTCAAGGAAACTAGACCAGGTTATTGGGCTACAAAGCCCAAAAGATATTATACTGATATTTTCTGAGGTCAGACACCATAGAAGCAATATATGAGGGATCCCTAAGTAAGGATTTGACTTTTGGTGCCCTCTCTAAAGTCTTGAACACACTTTAATTATCTTCGAGTTATGAATAATATTGGAGCCAATTAGAATAAGGTTACAGTTTCAAGGGTGGACCCATAAAAAGAAGGCTCTGGTTCTCACAGCAAACACCAAGAGAGTCCTTAGACATGAGATTTCCTGGTCCTGGACCTATATATAATCACGAGTCCTGATTCTCCGTCCTTAGCTAATAGAAATGGAAATTGTAATGTGGACATTATTATCCCTTCATGAAAAAAAATTAATAATGAGTGTCCTGATTGTCCTTCATCCCAGTAATGTATCTGGACCAAAATAAAAGACAAAGGAGTGCTCAGACGAAATTGATGTGATGGGAACAATGTCCCAAAGGGTTTTTTCTCCAAATCTGCTTCCTCTGCTTGTCCTCTTCTTTTCCACAGCAACTTTTTTCCTTTACGCTCTTACCCCCATGCACCTCAAGACCACTTCTCTCCCGCCATCAGGAAGATGTTACTGAGGGTGCTTCCTTTTTCTACTAGGCTCCATCGAATTTCCTCAGGAACTGCTCCATAGCTCTTCACCCCCAACCCTGACCTACCTAGGAAGCTGCCTCCCTATGGTGTTCCCTTGGAAAATGGCCCTTCATGGGCCACCAAATCCCTAATTCACTCTTGTCCTTCTGGTTTTTAAGATAGAAAGAAGTCAGACTGGGAGACTGTCTCATCATTCACTCATCGTCAGAAAACTTTAATTTGTTGACCGGTTACCCAGGTGCTGATCTTCTTCTAGTCTATCCCCAAAGGCATACCTGTTTTGCTTTGTTTTTGGGCTGTGTGTGTGTGTGTGTGTGTGTGTGTGTATTTTAATGAAGCCTTAAGACTTACCCCTCATACCTAACTACCAGCTGCAGGCCCCACAGCAGGCATCTCCTTAATGTGACAGGCAAGCACATTATGCTAAGTAGATAATCACAACAATTAACTGAAAAGGTTATAATTTCATCCTGTTTGGTACAGTTGGCCTGTCAAAAATAATTATGTTAAAATAGATCTCAAGCCTCCCTCTGCAAAACTGAGGGGAAAAAAAGAAAGGAAAGAAAAGACAACAGCTAAGAACTTCTAACTTGGCCAAATTGAATGTTCTGAAATTTCACCGCTGACTGAAACACTGGAGAGATATTTAGCAGAAGAGTCCTTTCAACTCTGTTGGAGATATTCCATTTCTAGATCAGTGATGCTTAATATAAATACTGAATAAAACGGTGTATGACAGACTTCCGAGATACAAGACCTGACCAAAAAGGTAATCTCTCACCACTCACAAGGAAATAAGAAGAAAGACAGAAACAGTCCTATTAACGGTTCTAAATCCTACCTTCAGCTTTGCTTGTCCTCATGTCAGGCATCTTAGTTGATCTAGAGCTGGGTATTTGCATTGTGGGATCTTGTCTCCACTCCCAATCCAATTAGCTATGGGATTTGGAGCATCTCACTTTGTTCCTTTAGTTACCATATTCATTATTAATAAAATTAAGAGCTCAAAACTAGAGCACTAGTTTTAATTCTACTAAAATGGGCTATACCGAAGATAAACAAGAGTTCGATGACAAAAATGTGATTCATTAGCAGCATTATCACAGCCACTGGAACAGATTTTTCTACTTGATTCCGTTTCTTCTGGTTGCCTCGGTTCCTGCTATATTTCCTGCTAGTATGGGGGGAGCACAGACCACCGTTATCTTCCAGTGCTTGCCCTCAAAATCTTGCAGCCTAGCTGGTGAAGCAGAATCTAAACATGTGATAGAAGTAGACGAACAAATTAGAATATAGTAGACAAAATGTGTGGAATTACACACTAGCATCACAATACCTGGCTAGTCTAGGAAATGAAAAATCACTGTGGCTTATCATGGCATGCTTGGGAATTTCATACATTTTTTTTGTATATTCTAAAACAAATTGTGTGTATTATATTTACATAAAAGTGGACCCTTATATAGTGTGAAAGATTACAAAAGTACAGGGTGGACAGCAAAGAGGCGAATGAGTCTTTTCAGTGTAAAAAGAGACACTTCTTATAACTTTTCTTCCTCCATGTTTTTTAGGCCATTGTAATTTACACCCTAGAATCTGAGGATGCACTCTCTGCCTTTTTAATTTATTTCTTTTCAAAAATGTCCCCATCAATTTTCGTGTTACTTCACACGAATCACAACAACAAAAACACAATCATCGTCTATTCTCAAGTCCTAAGTCCATTTGTACTTCTGACTTGCTTTTATGCAACTGTTCCTTATGCTTGCTACCGAAGTAAGCTTTGTCTGGCACTCTTAGAGGCCACAGCTCACCGAATCACCTGGTACAATTCATTGCTTATTCATGTCCCTTCCCAGGATGCTGGGATCTCTGTGAGCACAAGGATTCTGCCATATTTACCTTTAAACTCTAGCATGGAGCACTGGGTGTAATGCATAAACAATGAATTTTGGAACACTGAAATAAAAAATTAAATTAAATTAAAATTTTTAAAAAACAGCTCCCGTACAGTGTTTATCATATGGTAAATATTAATAACAGCCACTGTTGGATTCCTATTTAACAACCATCCTTCCCCCTTTGTAATTTTTAACAGAGCCTGGATTCATTTCAAGCACTCCCCCTTTTCCATGTAGCTGTGTCCTGGAACAGAGGGGAACCCTCACGCCAGTCCTGTCAGTGAATCACATTCTCAAGAGAACAGTGGTCTCATTCCTTTTGCCAGTGATTGAAGTCCAGTAGTACTTGGGAAGGGAAATTTATTTCACACAACAAAAAGTTCTGGGGCATGATATTTCTAAGGTTAGGTAGCTCAGCAATGAAATGATGTCATCCAAGACCCAGATTTTTTCCATCTTTTCCCTCTATCATCCTCAGCAGGTTGGCTTCGTCCTCAGGCCAGATCTTCTGTGTGAAAGGTTGCGCTTCCCAGCTGTCAGATGTTACTCACAAACAAGATAACACAGACCTTATTTTAGCTAATGAGTTCTTAGGAAATGTCTCTTGGCATTATCTTGAAAGATTCTTTTTTCTTGCCAATAAAAATAGACACAGAAAGAAAAAAATCAGTGTCCTCTGCTATATATTTTCTTCTTCAAATGTGACATCCAGAACAATGGCTGCCATTTTATAATCCTGAAAAGATCCAGTGTGGATACATGGCCACCATGTTGAGGAGAGCAGAGAAGAGCAGAAAGAGAGAATAAACCCTGTGGATTCAACCAACTGTGACAATGGTCCTCATCAAGGGAAATGAATTTCCCTTTTTTTGTTCCATTATCTAAGGGTTTTTCTTACTGCCAAAGTCACCTCAAGGAACATAACAATAATTCTCTTGAGGAATGAATACTTCCAATCTTATAGAAATTACTGAAGTTAAGAAAGGAATTGAGAAATTTTGTCTAAACCAGGATTTCTCAACTTCTAACACCATTGGCATTTTGAACGAACCAATCATTTGTAGTGTGGTGGTACTGTGTCATATAGGCTGCTCCCCAGATTCCCTGGCCTCTACCCACTAGATGCCAGTAGCACTCCACCTCTCAATGGTAGCAATCACAAATTTTGTCAAAAATTGCTAAAAGTCCTCTGAGGGGGAAAATTGCCCCGGTTGAGAAGCACTCTACACTTCTCATGATTTAAGCATGTAAATTTAGAATCAGAAAATGAAATGATTTCTCAAGATCACATGGCTAATAGACTTGTAGAAGGAATAGAAATCCATGCATACTGATCTTCAACTATGCTCCTTGTGTGTCCATGACTTGTTCCACCTGTGAGCCACTGTGTTTAACAAATTAATGAATCAATCAACACTCTGTGAATGAAATGATGAAGTGTATGAATATTGGGCTTGCCGTTGGAGACCAAAAGTCAAAACAGAAGTGTTTCAAGCTAGATGTTTCTTTTCTCATAGAAATCCAAGCATGGGAGACAAAATTGATTTATTTTAAGATCCTGCTTTCTTCCATCTCCTTGTTTTTTTAACCTAAAAATGCAGATTCTGCTTCCAAGTCTTTAACTGTTTCAACTCTGGCCATCATCCTCACATCGGTCCCTAGGAAGAAGAAAAGGAATCAGGAAGTGTTCATGGCATCCCACCTTTAAAAGCTGTATCCCAGTTCCCACCCATTTCTACATCCTACCATGGGCCAGAACCTAGCAGTCTTCATTTGGGGAAGCTCTCTATCCAGCTAACATAACTGTTCTATTACTGAAGTAAAAAGGGGGAGAAGATATGAGGAGCCAGTGGGCAGCCCCAACTACAGGAAGAATGAGAAGGTTTGGAAAGGAGAGAGTGGAGTGAAGGAAGGCAGAGGGGCAAAAGAAAAATGAAAAATATTAACATAAACTGCCTGGCTCCTAGTAGATCTTCAATAAAAATGAGTTCTCTTTCCTCTTCCAATCCTCCTTTGGAATTGATTTAAGTGCTATCACTAGCTTCCTGTCTAAAGGAGAAAGAGGACAATTATTTAATAGCACAACCTAAATGCAACTAAACTGCAGGCATTAAAATTAAATGTAACTTTCCTGGTATTTTTATTCAAACAGGGAACTAGGGGTTTCATCTCTTTGTCTTATTTCTGACAGCACTTCCATGTGTAATGTGATTATTAGTATTTTTTTCTTTATTCTGGAGTTGTATCCTGCTGCTTTCTGACATTAATTCATCATGTCTGCTGTGCTTACAGACTTTCTTTCTAAGCTGGTTATCCAGGAAAACTGTAGGAACGTTCTGTGTATATATCATGCTCATTTCATAGCAGATGGAATAGGAAATAAGTTGCATGACAGATGGTTGTTAAAGAAGTTTGCTGGTCAATCATAACCCATGTGGGCTTTTTGTTTACAAGTCAGATCAGGCACTGAAAGGTTACATTCAAGGAATTGCCAGAACAGTTTATATTATTTCTAATAAGAGGTTAAACTAAGTTTTAGTTTCAGATTTATAACTAATAATTTCATTTAAGTTTCTGGTGCTTAGGAAACTATGTATCTAGGGGGAAAAAAGCCTCATTTATTTATATATTCATGCAGGAAGTTTTCAGGGAGTGTCAGACATTGTTCTAAATGCTCCAGGAGGCGAACCTGGGTAGCTCAGTCAGTTAAGCTACCAACTCGATTTCAGCTCTGGTCGTGATCTCAGGGTCATGAGATCAAGCCCCAGTTGGGGGCTTCGCACTGAGCGTGGAGTCCACTTGATATTCTCTCTCTCCCTCTGTCTGTCCCCTCCCAACATGCACAATCTCTGTCTCTCTCTTTCTCTTTAAAAAAAAAAAAAAAAAAAGCAGCAAGGATATGGTATCAAATTTTGGGACCAAAATTTGGGACCAAATGAGAGGTAGAAGTAAATCTCTGAGAAGTAAGGCTCTAAGATCTCCATGTAGAACATACTTCCTGACAGCCCAGTCCGAGGTTGGCATCCTTCCTCCTCACTCACATAGCAGTGTACCCATGACACCCTCATGGTACATTCCACTCAGAACCACAGTGTTGGTTCCCTCTCCTATCCTCTTCTTCCTTTGAAGCTATCGAATAGAAGGATTGTCTTAGACTCTTCTCAGTACTGTGTATTCAACACTCAACCAAAGTTAGTTAGGTAGATAAAGATTTTAAAAATCACAATAGAGAAGGGAGTTGAGGGAAATTGGAAGAGGAGATGAACCATGAGAGACTATGGACTCTGAAAAACAATCTGAGGGTTTTGAAGGGGTGGGGGGTGGGAGGTTGGGGGAGCCAGGTGGTGGGTATTATGGAGGGCACGTATTGCATGGAGCACTGGGTGTGGTACATGAACAATGAATTCTGTTACGCTGAAAATAAATGAATAAATAAATAACAAACCTAAAGAGCTGAACAAAATGCTCTCTGAAGACATACTTATGTCAGCTGCTGGGAGTCTGAACAGAGGTTTTAAGAGTAGAAACTGCTATTTTATCCATTGTCTATAGAAAAATAAAACAAAAAATAAAAAACAAAAAAATCACAATAAAATTTTGTTTTTATTTTCTTTAATTCAACAAAATGTAAATAGTGGGCACGTACACTGAAAGTTATTGGAAGAGACAATAATGTAAATCAGAGAAGCCATGAAGGCTTCAAGATAAAAGTAATGGGAATCTTTAACCAAACAAAGGCATTGGCCCTTTCTCACAAGGAACCATTACTACTACTCTAATTCACTTCAACTTGTCAACTTACTCGCAATGTCAAAGGCAGAAGCCACTCTAACATGGTTAATTAATACCATCTTCAGCTAGTGAAATCACATATTGGCAACTCCTTAGCATTGGCTTTTGAAAAGTTACCATTTTCTAAAGAAATGCCTATGTAAGAGGTATCTGCCTGAGTGGCCACTGCCTCCTCTTTACTCTGATGGTTCTACTCTCCTGGGTTGGATGAGTTCACACTGGATGACAGGCTGGTGGCCCAATAGCTGCAAATGTCATTATGACATGGGTCCCATCAGGCAAGACTTCGCAGTGACCTGGTAGGAGATGAATTAGGAATGATGAAACGGTACATTACTTTGTTTTATAACAAAACAAAACAAAAAAGCCTATGAAACCAGGTGAAGTATTTATGCAAATTTAGCACATTTTGCAGACATTATATTTTGATATTAGAAACACTTAAACTGGCTTTAAACTCAGCACTTGAATGCTTTTCCCTAGCAAGCTAAATTATGTTTTACTCTGTATTTCCAACATAATACAAAAAACACTCAGAATTTGGGAGACTCCCTTGTGCAATGTGATTGCAGTAACTAGATTTTGGAGTAGTTGGTATATAAGCAATATAGCACTAGAGCAAGTCAACATTAACTTAGGTCTCCTTTCCTTCTCCCCATCATATCCTCTGTTACTTAACTTGTAATTGACCATAAGATGTATTTTGTACTTCTACCTATTTAATGTCAAGTGACCCTTTGTTTTGTTTTGTTTTGTTTAATTTTTTTTATTTCTTTTCAGCATAACAGTATTCGTTGTTTTTTCACCACACCCAGTGCTCCATGCAATCCAGGCCCTCCCTAATACCCACCACCTGGTTCCCCCAACCTCCCACCCCCCGCCCCTTCAAAACCCTCAGGTTGTTTTTCAGAGTTCATAGTCTCTCATGGTTCACCTCCCCTTCCAATTTCCCTCAACTCCCTTCTCCTCTCCATCTACCCTTGTTCTCTATATTATTTGTTATGCTCCACAAATAAGTGAAACCATATGATAATCAACTCTTTCTCCTTGACTTATTTCACTCAGCATAATCTCTTCCAGTCCCATCCATGTTGCTACAAAAGTTGGGTATTCGTCCTTTCTGATGGAGACTTAATAGTCCATAGTGCATATGGACCACATCTTCCTTATCCATTCATCTGTTGAAGGGCATCTTGGTTCTTTCCACAGTTTGGCGACCATGGCCATTGCTGCTATAAACATTGGGGTACAGATGGCCCTTCTTTTCACTACATCTGTATCTTTGGGGTAAATACCCAGTAGTGCAATTGCAGGGTCATAGGGGAGCTCTATTTTTAATTTCTTGAGGAATCTCCACACTGTTCTCCAAAGTGGCTGCACCAACTTGCATTCCCACCAACAGTGGAAGAGGGTTCCCCTTTCTCCACATCCTCTCCAACACATGTTGTTTCCTGTCCTGCTAATTTTGGCCATTCTAACTGGTGTAAGGTGGTATCTCAATGTGGTTTTAATTTGAATCTCCCTGATGGCTAGTGATGATGAACATTTTTTCATGTGTCTGATAGCCATTTGTATGTCTTCATTGGAGAAGTGTCTGTTCATGTCTTCTGCCCATTTTTTAATATGATTGTCTGTTTTGTGTGTGTTGACTTTGAGGAGTTCTTTATAGATCCTGGATATCAACCTTTTGTCTGTACTGTCATTTGCAAATATCTTCTCCCATTCCGTGGGTTCCCTCTTTGTTTTGTTGACTGTTTCCTTTGCTGTGCAGAAGCTTTTGATCTTGATGAAGTCCCAAAAGTTCATTTTCACCTTTGTTTCCTTCACCTTTGGAGACATATCTTGAAAGAAGTTGCTGTGGCTGATATCGAAGAGGTTACTGCCTATGTTCTCCTCTAGGATTCTGATGGATTCCTGTCTCATGTTGAGGTCTTTTATCCATTTCAAGTTTATCTTTGTGTACGGTGTAAGAGAATGGTCTAGTTTCATTCTTCTACACATAGCTGTACAATTTTCCCAGCACCATTTATTGAAGAGACTGTCTTTTTTCCACTGTATATTTTTTCCTGCTTTGTCGAAGATTATTTGACCGTAGAGTTGAGGGCCCATATCTGGGCTCTCTACTCTGTTCCACTGGTTTATATGTCTGTTTTTATGCCAGTACCATGTTGTCTTGGTGATCACAGCTTTGTAGTAAAGCTTGAAATCAGGTAATGTGATGCCTCCAGTTTTATTTTTGTTTTTCAACATTTCCTTCGCAATTTGGGGTCTCTTCTGATTTCATTGAAGAAAATGTTTTTGCATTATTTTTTTTAAAAAATGGGCTAGCCATACACAGACCTGCTATTTCATGCTTTTATTTATTTGTCCCTCTTTCTTACCTCTCATCCTTATTCAGTGGGCATTTATAGCATCTCCTCTTGTGCACAACAGCACTAGTCTTTGTCCTGAAAGGCAAGGTAAACACATATACACTTTTTGGCTCAAACTTACTGAGATATTAACTGAACTATTTCCTCTTGCTCCACAATAGGTGACTAGAAACCAATGGAGAACACAGAGGTATGAGCAGTCATTATTCCAAAAAGAAACCCAATCAACCAGTGGGAGACACCATATTTAGGATATTTGGAAAGGTCACTAAACAATTTCTGGGGGCGCCTGTGTGGCTCAGTTGGTTAAATGTCCAACTCTTTGATTTCAGCTGAGGTCATGATCTCAGGGTTGTGATATAGAGACCTGCCTTGGGCTCTGTGCTGGGCATGGAGTCTGCTTAAGATTCTCTCCCTCTCCCTTTACTCCTCTCCTCCCCATCTCTTAAAAATAAAACAAACAAACAAAAAAACAACAGAAACAAACAAAGAAACAACAACAACAACAAAATTTGCTATTCCATCTCAGTCATAGCCCATCTTCCATCCCATTCTGTATTTGAAGACTAGGAGGACCAGAAAAAGAAGAGGAGGACAGCAGTTCTGAGTTACTGGCTCTGTGTAGCTCCTGGAGCTTTACCCTGCCCTCTCTGGGAAGGAAAAGAAAGTATTCTTCCTTGACAACAAGGTTGATGGAGAAGCTCCAGGAAATTTCATTTGTAGAGATTGGAGTTGTCCTCAGGGTGGGTGACTGATGTCTTATTCCATGATTTGATGTTTGTCTATCCAGCAGACTTGCTGACTTGCCTTCTAAACCTATATAAGCAGAAGCAGAAACAGAAAAAATGCTTGCAGGACAGAGATGAGATGTGACACTTCAGTCTAGCAGAGATGGGTGAGTGTGCAGCATGCCAAGGAGGGTGTGCATGAAAGAGTAAAGTTTGAGCTGGATTGCAAGGATCCTACCCAAGAAGAAAGGCAGGAGGACTTCATCATCAAGAGGTGGTGAGGTATTCTTCAGGAGTAGAGCAGGGTTATGAATGTCAAACCAGAATTTCCCATGTCAGACAATGGAGAGAGGATACATATACCCCTCCAGAGAGCTAGAATTTGGATACAAAAAAGGCATCTCTGGCCAGTTAGGTTTAGCCAGAGACACAGTAACCTCTAAGGTAAAGGACTGACAGCTGATTTTGAAAGTCACATTCTGCCATTTCTTCTTTACTCTTCCAGACTCTGAACTTCAAAGAAGAGAGATGAGAAGTGAAATCGAAGGGAGGATGAAAACAGACCATAATTCCCTCATTCCAAAGGGTAGAGTGGGAAGAATCATGAATGAACAGCTCATGTCCCCATTCCCAGTGAGATCTCCCAGCCTACAAGGCACCTGGAATGCCACTGCAGGGGGAAAGGAGAAGAGACTGGAATTGAAGTTACACTGGACTGGACTTTGATTTTATAATGCAAAGCCCTACTAGTTTATTTTATTTTATTATTATTTTTTATTTGAATGTAGTTGACACACAGTGTTACCTTAGTTTCAGGTATACAACATAGTGACTTGACTAGTCTATATGTTATACTCATCTCAAGGGGAACAACTATCTGTCACCATACAATGCTATTACAATACCATGGACTGTACTCCCTATGCTGTATGTTGCATCCCCATGACTTGTTCATTTCCTAACTGGATACCTCTGTATCCCATTCTCCTTCACCCATCTTGTCTCCTCTCTAACCCTTCCCCTGGCAACTATTTATTTATGGGTCTGTTTCCACTTTTTTTGTTTGTTTTCATTTCTTTTGTCTTTTAGGTTCCACAGGTGGGTGAAGTCATATGTTATATTTCTCTGTCTCAGATACTCCATTTCACATAATACCATCTGGGTCCATCCATGTTGTTACAAATGGCAAGATCTCATTCTTTTTTATGGTTAAGTACTAGGCCATTTTTTAAAATTTTATTTATTTTTTAATTTAAATCTATAATCCCTTTATATGTTGCAAAGATCCGAACAATGACAACATACTATCCCATCTCATCTTTTCCATCTCCTGTGGGTAACAAATTTTATCAAATTCTTGTGATTAATTATGTTAAGTCCTTTCATTTCATAATATAAAGCATATTCTCATTCTTTTTTGTTTGTATAATATTACATGAAGTGGATATATAACATTTTCTAACCTAAATTTTTTAATACCTATAAATTACCAAAAATCTATAGTATCTACCAGATATTATTTCAGATTTGACAAAGCATGATTATAGGCAATAATTTTTTTTAAATAATCAAGTTTATATCCTACCAAATTCTGCTTGTTTAACAAAATTTTTCCACTAAAATCTATGTCCTTCCTCAAACTTTACTCTTAGTTTTATATATAAAAGCTCCTCTGTCTCATAAGCATCTCCAACTCAGCAAATTTAAAACTGGATTAATTGTCTTATCCCTAGAACACGTGCATATTTATCCTACAATTCCCCTGTAAACCAGAATCGGGTGAGTACTGATGGCTATGAAGCAGAGTGCCATGTTTCCATCCAGCTCTCCCTGGCAGCACTGAAGAGTCATTGAAAGGCTGGTTGATTTCAAGTCAAGTCACGGCCTTGCAATAATAGGGATATGGTTTCTCTCTTCAAACTCTGCTCTGTGGGGGTGCCTGGGTGGTTCAGTGAGTTGGGCCTCTGCCTTCAGCTCAGGCCCTGGTGTCAGGGTGCTGGGATAGAGCCCCAAGTTGGGCTCTCTGCTCAGCAGGGAGCTTGCTTCCCCCTGCCTCTTTGTCCACTTGTGATCTCTCTGCTTCTCTGTCAAAAAAATCAATAAATAAATCTTAAAAAAAAAAAATTCTGTTCTGTCAAGGGCTGGGTAATATCTGGCATGGGACCCAAGTCCAAGTCTTCAAAGTCTATTTAGCCCCACCCATCTCAATTCCCCGTGGGAGATTCCTAAAAGAAAATTGCACAAAAGAGAGGCCAAGCAAGTTAAAAATATTAATTTGATGTGTTTCTTACAAAACCAGAGTCATCAATTGGTGAGGTAGTCTGAATTTTGTGGAGAAATGCTATTTGCTTAAGCCTCACGTAGACTTCATAAATCCTGTTAAAGCAGCCATGAACTTCCTTTGCCTTGTTTCAAGAACACGCTTCTGCCTTTGAGTCTGATGATGGGAAATGTCTACTCCACGAAGACCATGTTAAGATAGTGTAAGATAAATCAATATCTGCCTTAATGCTGAAAATAGGGTGAAACATTTTTCTAGCAGAATTAGCACTGACCTCTCTCACCACTTGCATGGAAGAGGATAGTGAGATTCTTGAAGGACCATTCTTAATTTATTGGAACTCTTTTATGCCTAAATGTCAAACTCTCTAGACTTTGTTTTGTGTTTTCTTTAGATCTGCTAGAAACTACTTTATGTTAACAGTATTAAAATAGATGTTGGATAGAAGGTGATAAGGATTCATCTTAGAGAGGGTTTATGTAGTAAAAAATAAAACTCCAGGGACAGATATCAGGAAATAAGTCACACCCAAAATACAACTTTGGAAGATACTATAATTCAAATGCACAGAGAATGGCACACAATAGTTACTTCTGTGTGTTCTTGCCCCAAAATGCATAAATTCGTTCTAATCATGGGAAAATATCAGATCAACCCAAATTGAGGGACATTCTACAGAGTAACTGACCAGCATTTTTCAAAAATGCCAAGGTTATGAAAGGTAAGGAAAGACTGAGGAAGTCTCTTGGATTTGAGGTGGCCAAAGAGACACACAAATAGATGCAGTGTGGGATCCTGGATTCGATCTGAGAACTGAGGGGGTCGTGTGTGGAAAAGTGGTAAAATCTGAGTACAGAATGTAGTTGAGTGAGCAGTGTTGCACAAAAGTTAGTTTCCTGATTTTGATCATTGGACTATTGCTGTATAAGGGTTAACATTGGGAGAAGCTGGGTAACAGGTATACAAGAATTTTCTGGATTAATTTGCATCTTTTCTAGAAGTTTAAAATTAATTCAAAATAAAAAACTTAAAAATAGGTAATATGATATAATATATATATACATATATATTTATATATTTCTCTCTCCCTCTCTTTTTCTCTCTCCCTGTCACACACACAATGCACCCTGAAAAGACTTCTGCTACAAATCACATAGAAAATCAAGGTAAGATATAATAGCCTATTCTAAAAGAAAAAGCTGAAAGCCAGAACAGTAAGCATGAAGGGCACTGATGTCAAGCTTTTCTGAGAGAATTTGCTGATATCTATCATCGAGAATAGTGGTTCTCAAACGCCATCGTGCATGAGAACCACCTGGAGAACTTGTGAAAACACACTTGGCTGTATGTTTTCCACCGTCAGTTTCTAACTCAACAGCTCTGGGCTAGGGCCCAGAAATGTGCATTTCTAATGAGTTCCCTGGTGATCTGTATCACATAGTTGCCCGGGTTCAGAGAACACCCACTGAGAATCAGTGAAGTGTGAACTAGGGAACTGAGAGATCAGGTGCCCACAAGACTTCATCCCCTCCCCTCCATGGACGGAGCTCCTGCCCAGGTTATTGTGACCGCACATTAAAAAGACAAAACAAAACAAAACAAACAGACAAAGACAGACAACTAAGGATCATTTCTTTTTTTTTTTTTTTCTTTCCTTATTTGAGAGAGAGTGCACATGCATGAACCCCAAGAGGGGGGAGCGGGGAAGGGCAGAGGGAGAGAGACAATGCCCAGCATGCAGCCCCACAAAGGGCCAATCTCAGGACCCTAGGATCATGACCTGAATCAAAACCAAGAGTCAGATGCCCAACTGACTGAGTGCCCCAGGTGCCCGAGACATCCAAGTATCATTTCTATTGTTCATCTTACTTGAGCTATCAGAAGCCTTTGCCACAGATGAGTGCTTTCTCTTCCTGAAATATTTTCTTAACTTGGATTCTAGAATATACTCTCTTGAATTTTTCCCCCTAATTTTAGTGGCCGTGACTTTCAATTTCTCTTGTGTTCCCTCATCTTCCAAACTTTAAATATTAAAGTGAATTGAGGCTCGGTCCTTGAGCTATTTTGCTATCTACACTTTATTCCCTGAGTGGTTCCATCTAGCTCCACTGCCAAACAGAAGCTTATACTAAAATTCGTAATCTTATACCCCCAGGCTAGACCTCCCCAGTGAACTCCCAATTCATATATCCTTCTGTTTTTCTCAACATTTCCACTTCGATGTCTAATAGATTTATAACATTTAAATGAACTTATTCATCTCCCCTCACCTGCCTGTCCCACAGTATTCCTTATCTTAGTAAGCAGCAATTCAAATTTTTCCTTGTTTTCCAATAAAAAGAAAGTTGGATTTAGTTGCTCTGGTTGGCATTGCATTCTGTGGTCTCCTAGATGCCCTTCTTGCTTTTCTCCATACAGCAAATGAATTGTATATGAGATCAAATTTAAATTCTAATTGAGATCATGCCAAACCTTAGTCCAGATCCTACCAAAATCAGTATCTTTTCAAAGTTAAGACTTCTTCCTGATCACCTCCCTAATGCAAGTTCTTACACTCTCTTTCTGCCCACTCCAATCTACTCTCCTTGTAGGTCCTCAGACATGATGTGCATATTCCTGCATGGACAAGGACTTGCCTCTCTGTCTGTTCCAACCATTCTCCTCCCATTCTTTAATCATTCAGGGCTCTATCCAAATGTTGCTTTAATGGGCTTTTCATGTCTACCCTAGATAAAGTTGCCAGCTTCTAAAACTCCATGTCCTTTTACTATGCTTTATTGTTTTGCACGGCACTTCACACAAACTCAAATGCTATGCAATCAATCACACATTGTGTATTTCTTTCTATGGGAAAATAGACAACTAGGACATAAATACGTAAAGTCAGTATCTATGTCTATCGCATTCACAGTTCTATTCCCACACCATAAGCACTTCCTGGCATAAGATAGTTGGTCAATAAATATTTGCTGAATAAATGAAATGACCCTGACCGTAGCTCAGGCAAGTGGATGAAAAAATCTCCAAGATGTATTAAGAGACGTAGAAAATGAAAAGAGGAGGTCAAATACTTACCTATTTGGAGTTATAAAAGAGAATATGGGTACCTGGGTGGCACAGTAAGTTAAGCATCTGACTCATGGTTTTGGCTCAGGTCTATGGGTTTTGATAAATATATAATAACATGTATCCACCATCATAGTATCATACAGAACAGTTTGATAAAAATTTTCTGTGCTCTGCCTGTTCATCCCTCCCCCTTCCCTAACCCCAGGAAACCAACGATCTTTATCGTGTTGACATAGTTTTGCCTTTTGCAGAATGTTATGTCATTGGAATCATACAGCGTGTAGCTTTTTCAGATTGGTTTCTTTCACTAAGTAACATGCATTTAAGATTCTTTCATGTTTTTTCATGGTTTGATAGCTCATTGCTTTTTAGTGCTGGATAATATTCCATATCCCTGGATGTATCACATTCATTTGTCCATTCAGCTACTAAGGACATGTTGGTTGTTTCCCAGTCTGGGCAGTTATGAATAAAAGTGCTATCAGCATCTGTGTACAGGTATTTGTGTGGATGTATGTTTTCAATTCATTTGAGTAAATACCAAGGAGCACTATTATTGTTTGCTTTTACGAATTAAAAACATTTTATAAAAAGAATAATTGAACATAACTTAATGAAGATACTTACTAAACAGGCTTATCATTTATGGTTTCAATATTCAAAATAGTTTTGTTATACATGAATTTAAATAATATTCATATTTTGTGGATTTTAGCTCAACTACGGATTTGTGTGCCCCAGTAAGTGTTTTTTTCCCCTCAGTCTAAGTGGTTCCAAACAACTACCAGCACTATAAAACAAACAAGCCATTTTAAGCAGAAAAGGGAAAGTTTTTTTTTAAAGCGTTTGCAATTTTAAAGCATTTTATACAAAGTATAAAACAAATGTCTTTAATTAGGTCAAATGTATAAAGAAGTATCATTCAAATATATAAATTATCATTTCAAATATATAAAGCAAAACTGAATGGGTTTACAAGAAAAAACTGGCAAATCTACACTTCTCTCCCTAACTGATTGATGATACCTACCCTCTTCACCACAGAAAATGAAATATCAAAGATGAAAGCAACACATAGCCCTCTATGTCTTTGTACATTATAGTTTCTTATTTTATTGGATTTTTGCCCAAAATAGCTCCAAGACATTTCTTTTGCCCTTCTTCTCCCAATTTGTATTATATCATTTCTTCATTGTCAGATCAAATTACACTTTTATTCTGTTCTGCATTCTAATCACCACATTTTTCTTAGTCAAACTTCTACGGTCAAATATTTTCAAAGCTCATTATCTGTTCTTTCTATTTGGTTTCTCCTTTTACTCTGGCATGTTTTATTTAAATTTCTTTCTGTCTCTTTAATGATCTACCTTTTGCTTAACTATCATTTACAAATTACTCATATTAAATTTAAGACACCATTGTTTATTTTAAGCCAACTCCTTATTTAAATGTTATATTGCTTAAGGTTTAGAAAATTAAAGAATAACTAAACGGTATCTAAATATATCCTAAGATAACACTCACCATATTTAAGCCATATGATACAAATCACTTGATTCAGGGCTTTAGGGAGAACAAACATATTTATGATAATAACAGATTAAATAGATAAAACTTGCTTGTGGTTGTGGGAAAACGAGGCATCTATTTCTTTTTGGACCAAAATGTTGCATTTAAGTTTATGATATATTAGTCCATATGATTCTCTCTCTCTTAATATTTTAATCCAATACTAATAATTTGAAAAAAAAATAAGTCTCAACCTTCCTAGGAAATCCCTGGAAGGAAACCAGGTATGTAAACAAGATATTATGTAAGTAAGAAATTAGAAATTATCCACAATTTTTAAAGTCCTGACTAAAATTCCTCTTTTACTTTTTTCACATTATATCTAAATACAGACTTAAAAATATATAAACATCTACTTGCTAGTGGCTGGAGGTGAGCCACAACAATCTGAATTTAACAAGCCCTCTGGGTGATTCTGTCACATGCTAGGCTTTGTCATTCATTCTCAGCAGGACAACACTGCCAAGGAGGATGTGAAAATTGTTTTTTGGGTATAGACAAACCTTAGGCATTACAATGCTTATGCCAAAGCTTTACCCTCCATAACAAAATCATATTTCTTAGTATTTAATTTCATGGGGAAGGGGTGAGTTAATGTCCAAAAAAATCTCCTTATGAGAGCCTAAGGGAAAAAAGTTGGGAAACATCAGGGTAGATTGAAAAGAGTAAGGGTCCCGTGAAAGACCATATAGATCTGGGACCTGAAAGGAGAATAGGACTGAGAAGAGATAATGCAGAAGAAAAAGGGGCTTCCCAGCAAGATCCCTGCCCACTTCCCAATTGCAGTGGTCAGAGCTCTTCTAATACAAAAACCAGGTGCAAGGGTGAGGACAAGGGTAGGATCCAAAACTTTAATTCTCAAGGTATTGGGTTGGTTCATTTACCTCAAAAGGACAGAAACAGTTATTGTCACAGGAGTGAATAAGATAAAATCCTAGCTAAAACTGCTGCGTATCAAGAGCGCTAGGTAGAAGCAGCATTGACCATCAGATCCAAAGTGCTCGGATGAATTCTACTAGTGGAATCAAGATACTGACAGTTCTGGATTCAGAGGAATCAATACATTTGGGGAGTGAGTTCCAATACAGAGTGAAAAAAAAATTCAAAACATATAGAAAGAACAATAGAAAAAACCTGAAGTTCATTTTAGGTACTAATTGCCTAGTTGGATGGGGGGGGGTGTGTGTGTGTATGTGATATGTACAAATAATGACATGAATCAATATGCAATCTGTTATTACTAGTCTATTCCTTTTTCAAGTATAGCGTTCACCTGTTGCTTGTTGACTAGTATCTTTCCACCATCATTTGGGTTCAGTAAATTTTTGTCAAAGGACTTGAATCTAGGCCTGGGTAAGACAGTCATTGCCATCCTTGATAACCTAGCTTTCTGTAGGCCGGTTTATATTAAACTTATTGGACAAGAGATATTTCAGAATCTAATGAAATCTGCAGCTATGTATATATACCTGTTTGTGCATGATTTCTGGGGATTTCTGGGGATCTCCTGTTGCCTAGAACCCTTCTATAGAAGAACCATTGCTGTTAGCACCAGGGGAGTTTGATATTTTCTGAGTAATTACTCCTAACTGATTAACCCAGAAAAACACTTTCTACCAAATGGGAAAATCATGTGGACTAATTATATCTTTGCGGTGGCATTTAAATTTGATATTCTTCTAAGCCATTTTCTCCATTCTGCCTTGATATAGCGGTTCCCCTGCTACAACTAATAACCAGAATTTCTCACTAAGAAACCAGGAAGTCAGAGAGGTTTTTGTCAATCAGCCCATGACCACTCACAAACGACCAATTTTATGACCAGAACCATGACTCAAACCAAAACTTGCCTGATATGAGGAAGTGGAGATGCAACATGGGTGCTTCAGGGGGTGGGAAAAGAATAAATGAAACAAGATGGGATCAGGAGAGAGACAAACTATAAGAGACTCTTAAGCTCGCAGAACAAACTGAGGGTTGCTGAGGGGAGGGGGATCGGGAGAGGGTTGGTGGGGTTATGGACGTTGAGGGGGGTGTGCTGTGATGAGTGCTAGGAAGTGTGTAAACCTGGAGATTCACAGACGTGTACCTTTGGGGCTAAAAATACATTATAAAAAAAATTTAAAAAAAAATTAAAAAAAAAAAAAACTTGTCTCTCCCTCCAAAACAGTATGAAGACCTTGGACCCCACCCAGCCTGTGAAATGTCTACTTTAAACTTTGTACTCATGTGCTCTTAAATCATTTAAACAACCTCAGAAAAAACGAAATCCCCAGCAAAGCCATATAACATTTTCATAGCTTGTGTACATTACAATAAAGACTTGCCTAGGCACACAATATTTCAGTAATTGCAACTACTAAGTAGGATTTACCAGTATTTCTAATTGGCTGGCATGTCATAGGCTCAAGAATATTTTCATAGAACTCTTGGAAGAGCCACAAAAAGAGCAGAATGGAAGCCATGTTAATGCGAAGCTGTTCTTCTCCTTCATTCTGTACCCCTTTTAGTTACTTCTCATACTGGCTAAATCTTTTTACAAAGAGTAATTTAAGAACTTATAGGTGCGGAGGTGCAAAGCCAACTGCACTCTATTTAAAGAAAGAGAATCTAAGTGCTGTAGTCCACACACCAGGCACCGGGGCAGGACAGAGGCTCATAAATCTCCTGCGTGTCTAAGGAAGGAAGACTCTGGCGCATGATGGATGTGTAACAAGCCTCTTGTGAACCTATTTCTGGAGATGTGTCTACTTACAGAGCAAGAAGCCCAGAACTGTGTGTTACAGCCTTTGGTCATGCATTCAACAAGCTTACTGAGCACCATCTGTATGCAAGTCACTTTGTGTAACTGGGATGATTTAGAACATGGAGTTACTAAGAGCTGCTGCCTGGATTGATCCTATGTGTAGACAGAGGTAATGACTGTTAATATATCATGATTTAAAGGATGCTACCTGACCTTCTCTACCCGAAACTATCACTTCTCATGGCCTGGTGTGGCTTAATCCATTCTTTTTCTGGCTTCATGTTTGTGTATTAAGAACCCTCTCTTTGGTTAAGGAACCCAAAGCAGGGAAGTTTCAGTCAGTCTTCAACAACAACAGAAGCAATTCTAACACCTGCATGAGCATCTACTCTATCTTAGCTCTGTGTTTCCATACATAGATCCTAGGGATGACTCAATAGCCTTACGACATCTTTCATTTTTGCTAAAATTAGCAGAGCAACCAAAGAGCTCTAACAGACAAATAACTGACAATCAGTTAAGCAGATTAGTTAATTTTTCCCCATGACCTGCAGTCCATGCCAAGATCCCCGAAATACCAGACACAAGTAGCTAATTTTATAGTCTGGGTACCATAAGAATATTTGACTGATTAGAAGAAGGTTTAGAGAGGAGTGATTACCAGAAATGATGCATAAGCCCCAACAATGGGCAAAAGAGAGGAGCAGGAACTGACAAAATTTGAGAATTCACTCATTCAGCCAATATTTATATAGTACTACTCTATGCCAGGCCCATGATAAGTGCTAGGGATACATCAGTGAAGTTGACAACCTCACCAACCTCAAGAGTGAGAGAGACCAAGAAAACACACAAACAATAAAATCAATACTGTAATTATTGCTATGAAAGAAATAAAGCAGATAAAATGGTACAAAGATACTTTAGCAGTGATGCAACCAGAAAGTGATCTTGAACATAGGGGTTCTATACCACTCAATACAAAGTGGGACACTACAATGAGAGGAAATAGTATGGACGAAAGGAGAGATAAGGGAGAGGATAAAAGAAAGTGAGAAATGGGAGCACCTAGGTGGCTCAGTCTGTTGAGCATCTGCATTCAGCTCAGGTCATGATCCCGGGGTCCTGCCAGAGAGCCTCAAGTCAGGCTCCCTGCTCAGCAGGAAGTCTGCTTCTCCCTCTGCCCCTCCCCCTGTTTGTGCTGTCTCTGTCTCTCTGTCTCTCTCAAATGAATAAATGAAATCTTAAAAAAAAAAAAGTGAGAAATGAGGAAGGAAGGCTATTCAGCCATACTTGATGCCGTCTATAACAGACCTTGAACCTCAAGGATACAGCTCCCAGGCACTCCGGGTCAGGGTGCAATGTCTGCAGGGGGGTGGGACCGGTAAGGGTGAATCTCTCAGAACTGATCCAACATCCCAGTAAGGGCTAAAAATGAAAATTTGAAGACTTGTACAATAAAACTCATACACCGTGGACAGTAAGTTGAAATAAATTCCTAAGTACCTGTACCCAACCTGATGCTTCACGTGGTGGAAAGTGAAAGAAGTTATATCAGCCATTACTTCCAACACCTGTCCGCGCAGGACTTTGTTTACCTGACAATTTATACAGTATAACATGATCCTGGATTATACGTTAGCTGTTTAAGGCAGGAAGACACAGTGTGTTTCAATTAAAAATGCACTAGGTTACAGAGCACCTGAGTGGCTCAGTCCCTTAAGCAACTGACTGTTGGTTGTGGCTCAGGTTATGATCTCACGATCCTGAGGTGAAACCCCAGGTGAGGCTCCCCACTCAACATGGAGTCTGTTTGGGATCCACCCTCTCCCTCTCCTCTGCTCTTTCCACCACTCGCACTTTCTCTCTTTCTCTCTAAAATAAATAAATACAATCTTTAAAAAAAAATACATCCATCCAAAGAAATACCATAATAAAAAGCATCATGTAGTTATAAAAAGAAATGTAGGAGTGTTATATGTAGCAATCAGTTGTTTTCTTTTTAGTGGACAGTACTGAGGCCTTTTCCAGAGCCTCTCAGCTGGGCTAGCGAACCTACTTTCCAGCTACAGTGAATGCTAGCTGCCAACCAATCACAGCTGCACCCGTCCCACAGAATTAAACTTCAGCCAATGAGAGCGTCCACCTCAAGGAGAGATGCGAGGGAGACTATAAATCCTCCAATGGTCTAAAGATGGCTGTCTGTAGTCAACATCTGGCTCATACTGGGGAATAAAAGTCAGCTCCCTTGAGCACGACAATATGTAGTGTAATTACTATTCAGAAGTTCGTGTGGAAACACTTGACTTCAGGGGAATCCACATTGCTACTCATCTTCTCCTGCCCTCCGCCTTCCTTCTCTTACAGGTTTCCCTCCTGAAAGCACACACTCAATAACTCACTAAAACAAAAATATCCATCTTGAGATCTGCTTTGAGGTAACCTGAATTAAGAGGCACTTTTTTCCCCTTTTTGCTTTTAAGATCTTCCATGCCACAAAATATATAAAACCACATTTCACAGGAAGATGAAAAGTAATTGAGAAAGAGAGGAAAATGGTTTGAGCTGTGGATAGCTGGCCTAGAAAATTTTGTCTGCTTTTCCAGAAGAGTTTCAAAAACAACTCGGCTGATTCTTCAAACTGAATAATCTATCTTAATCCTTACATCCCCAAATCAGTTAATCTCTCCTAGCTCAAAACTATGACCAAACTGGCAGGATAACATCAGCCCTGGGGGAGAGTAGATCCCCAGAAACTCTCAGAGAGAGAAGAGCTAGGGCTCCTAGGATCTGTAAGAGAGCACACAACTGGGACAGATGTGGAAAACAGTCCAAAAAATGGAAACCAACACAGACCCTCACCCTTGAAACAATACATATTGAGTATACTTGCATATGAATGGCTAGAGATACAGCATATACTTGTTTCCATCAATTCTGATTTCCATTTCATTGTGAAGTCATCTTCATCCATCCTTGCAGGCCTGCAAGTTATGTTACTGGAGTGGTCATTTCAAACTTTACATAAACATTCATTATATATTCTTGCCCATTGGGAACCTATCACTGAGACAATCGTTTCATGCTTAATGACATCACAGTGCCAGGGTGCCTTTAGTTTGCATTAACCTAGTGGAGTTGAACCACCATATGCATAGTTGATATTTTTGGTGCAAATTCGAAAATTACAAACTACACCTGAGAGTGTTCAATGGTCTCCTCCCTTATCTATGTTTGAAAAACCTATTTTGTGAAAGTCCAAAATACCCTCTCCTAGCCATGTAATGCTGTGGGTCTCTAAACAATTGTGATTGATTTTGTTTGGTCTGGCAAACACAAATTATCCCATAATCATTTTAGCCTGGCAGTCATGCTTACATTGACTTGTTTGTGTTTTAGAGAAGAAAATGCTGTGGCTGTCATGAAAAATAGAAAGGGTTAGAGGCAAATGAAAGATTTCTCTGTGCTGAGGAAAAATGCAGCTACTTTAATTTTCTATACCAAATGGGCTTCATTTGATATCAAAGTGAAGTGAATTTGAAAATAGAAAAGGGCACTTCAGTTTTCGAGTGAACTGGTCCTCTAGACATCTATTATGAGATTTCAATTCACAATCTTGCTCTGTCCAAAAAAAAAAAAGAGAGAGAGAGAGAGAGAGAGAAAGCAAGAGAGAGAGAAAAGAAAAAAGTAGACACTACATTGGATGCCAGTTTTTACCTTTCCATTTTAAAAACACTGTTATATAAAATAACATCACAAAAATTCAGTAATGGGTTTAACACACACACCCATAAAATATTCTCATATGCTTGAAAACTGGTAAGTGATATGGACATAAGTAAATACTGGAAAGAAAGAGAAAAGAGAGGGAAGGAAGGAAAGAGGAAAAGAGACAGTGAAGAAAGTAATGTCTGTGTTTGCAAGAGCTGACCCCGTGTCATCCTATATAACAAAAAGGATAGGGAAATATGGTGGAAAAACAAAGTTTTCCTTGTGCCAGTAACTACCTCAAAGACACTGTGGAGGTCAGAATCCTTTCCTAGGTATCTATTTCCTTAATGGAAAATATGCAGGCAGAACTATTTCTTCTCTGAGGCCCCTCCTACCGTTGACCTGCTACGATTCGAAAGCAGTTTCTGCAACAGCAGGCATTTGATAAATGTCCCCATAGTACCAGCTGGAAGTTTGATAAAAGTCAATAGGGTACAAAGTTTCCAGGGAACTGTGCATAGTTTGAAAAGTAAGAGTCATTGAAATGTTCCAATGAAGAAGAGAAAGGTGTCAAGTCAGCAATTTGGAAATACCCTTTTGGGTAAAATAAGAAACAATTATACTCCATCAGACATTTCTGAGCAGTTCACCTTGACAGTCTTTGCCATTTCAGCTTTGTCTCTCAAGTACACGCCTCCCACGTTGGATCTAATTACTCTTCCCTTTGGATACTCTTACCTCCTCTGACTTGGCTGAAAAAGCTTGATTGTAAAGTCTTGTCTACTTTCACAGTGTTGATGTTCATTGTTTGACTCATCTTTCATTTAAGGATAGAGATAGTATGACCAATTGTGCAATACTCTAATTAACAATACTTCCCACCAAAATAAATAAAACAATCACAACATGTGCCAAGTTCATTTGGTATACACTGCTGTTGAGATTGTTTCAGGAACTGAATCTGAGTAGGTACCTCCATTTCTACAGTTTCTAGAAATGGTCCTGGAAATTGAGGGAAGTATTAGTTTCTGCATTATCCTCACCAATAACATGAAAGACAGTAAACTTGTTTGAATTTCATCAATGTCCGTGTATGCATTCAGATTCATTCAACATTCATTGAGCATTTAATATGTGTAAGGAATTCATCAAGATTATGGAATAGAATGGATAGGGAAGATAACAAAATTAATGGATAGGGTTCAAGTTTTAGTGAGGTTATAATTTTCTACATATTATTCCACAAGGGAAGTCATATCTATCATCACTTTTGGTCCTTTCAGCAACCTCAGGTGGTAAGCAGTGCAGGGATACTCTCTTTTCATAGATATTTAAAACACACACACACACACAAACACACACACCCCAGATGATTACTGACTTTCCCAAGTTACTGCAAATCTGTGGAAAAATCAGCATTAAAAGACAAGGCTCTACCAAAAACAGAAATCTTTCTTACACATCAGATTAAAACCATATGCTACCAAACTTGGGGTTAAGGAGACAAGCACATAATAATACCATTAAGGAGAATAAAATATTGCATACATGTGGTGGGTAAAGTATCTGATTTAATGATTTAGCAAACATTCATTGGGAACATAATATATGCCAGGCCCTCTACTAGGCAATGGGAATAAGATGATGAATAAGATGTCATCTTTACTGTCAAGAATCTTTTTTTCAATTTTTTTAATTTATTTAGTTGACACAGAGAGAGAGACAGAGAGCACGCAAAGGGAGCAGAGGGAGTGGGAGAGGAAGAAGCAGATTCCCTGCCAAACAGAGAATCTGGCATGGGGCTCGATCCCGGGACCCTAGGATCATGACCTGAGCCGAAGGCAGACACCTAACTGACTGAACCACCCAGGTACCCCTATTGTCAGTTAAAGGCTGTTACCATTATAAAAGTATAAAGAATAAACCACAAATCAGAAAACATGACAGAAATTTCATAGCTACATTTCAAAAAAATTGAACACTTATACTTGTAGCCTTAATGAAGGAACCAGTACCAGATTTACCCTCTGGTCATTAAAAAAACAAACAAACAAAACAAAAACAAAAACAAAATAACAACAACAACAAAGACAAACAACACACACAAAAAACAAACACAACAAAAAAACCTAGGAAACTGGACAGAATGTATGAAATATACTTTTTTTTTTTTTTAAATATCAGACAACAGATCATATAGGGCTACGGTCCCTGAGACAAAGGAAACAAAGGAGGTGAGCCCTGTGATGGCTCCAGTTTTCTGCCAGGAGGCACTTTCTACACTGAGGCCCAAAGATGCAGAACAAAGGTTCACTGGCAGTCACACTGAATTGAAAAAAACATGTCAGAGTTCAGGGACGTGGATCCAGCTGACAATTGTGAGGCAAAATACTGGAAGATAGATATGTATATAGGATAAGAATTCCAAAAGGAATCAAAATCCCAGAGGGTTTATCTTGAATCTTTGTCTAAATACCAAGCTGCACCCAAACTAAAGCTCCACAACTCTGGGGATAGAGCAGTAAACTAAACAACTCCCAGAGAATGACAGATTCCATGCACTCTCTATTAAAATTTCAATGGCTTCTTCTTTTTTTTTTTTTTTTACAGAAATAGATAAGCAAATCTTAAATTCATATGGTATTCAGGATAAAAGGATCCTGAATAATCAAAACAATCTTAACAAAGAAGAACAAAGCTGGAGGACTCACAAGTTCTGATTTCACATGTCTCGTCAAAGCTAGAGTAATCAAAACCTTGTGCAAATGGCATAAAAGTAGACATACAGACCAAAGGATACCACTTAGAATAGAATGAAAGATCTAGAAATAAACCCCTAAGTATATGGGCAATTGATTTTGACCAGCATGCCAAATCCATTCAGTGGGGAAAGAATGGTCCCTTCAACGGATATTTCTGGGACAACTAGATTTCCACTTTCAACAGTTTGGTCTCCACCTCACATCAAACACAAAAATGAACTCAACATAATCAATGACGTAAATATAAGAGCTAAACCATAAAATTCTTAAAGAAAAATTGGAATAAGTCTTCCCAAACTGGAGTTTGGCAAGGGATTCCTAGCTATGACAGCAAAACAGGAACAACAAAAGAAAAAAAAAATAGTTGGTGGGAGGTTGGGGGAACCAGGTGGTGGGTATTAGGGAGGGCACGGATTGCATGGAGCACTGGGTGTGGTGAAAAAACAATGAATACTGTTACGCTGAAAAGAAATAAAAAAATAAAAAAATAATTTTATTTCATCAAAATGAAAAACTTTTTTTCACCAAAGGATATTACCAAGAAAGTGTAAAGACAATGCATACAAAAGGCAAAAATATTTATTCCATTCTAGTTATCCTCTCTTTTTATGTATTTATAACATCTGCTTTAGAGTCTTTATCAGCTAGTTCTGTTATTGCAGTCATTCCTGTGTTTGCTTCCATTGATCAGATTTTTTCCTGATCATGGGTCATGTTTTCTTATTTCTTTTGCATATCTCAAATTTGTTGATTGGATACAGAATATTGTAAGTATTACAATGTCTACTTTTCTGCATTTTGTTATATTCCTACATATTGTCAAATTTTATTTTGGCAAGCAATTAAGTTATCAGCGTAACCCTTTCATAACTTGCTTTTAAGCTTTGTTACGTAAGATCTAGGTGACTTTGGTTTATGACTTATTTAACCCTACTAAAAAAAGGCATAACTTTTGGGGTCCCACTGAGTGTCCTGGGTCTTCATTGAACTCTCCCTATTCTGGCTAATAAGAATTATTTTGTTTGTTTTTTTCTAGTGTAAAGAATTTAAAAGAACCTTGCACAGTTGGCAATATTATCCCTATCTTTAAATGAAAGATGAGTCAAAACAATGAAAATAAACATTTCTGACTTCAATTATTTGGATCTTCTCTCTTTTCTTTGTCAGTCTAGCTAAAAGCTTGACGATTTTGTTGGTGTTTTAAAAGAATGACCTTCTTGTCATTCTTTTGTCTTGATTTTGTCTATTGTTTTTCTATTCTATATTTTATTTACCTCCACTCTAATCTTTTTTTTATGGTTTTTCTTCTTCTAGGTTTAGGTCTACCTTACTTTCTTTTCCTACTTCCACAAGATGGAAAGTGAGCTATTGATTTGAGAGCTTTCTCCTTTGGAGAAGAATTCCAGTTTCTGATTCGGAGAGGAATTCTGATTGAAGACATTCTACTATGAATTCATTAATTTATCTATTCAGTCAATCATAATTCCTAACATAGGTAGAAAATGGATAAATTAAATGTTAGCCTTTTTAAAAAAGAAATCATCAAATACATCCAGGAAGTGTAGGTAAGATGAATGGGCATTCTACTCCCATTTTATGTAGTGTCTCTCCTAGGTTTCATAATTTAATGTAATAAAACTTGAAATTACAAAATATCATTTCAGAAATATTCTCCCTATAAAAAACCCCAAAGCAAAATAACATGAACATGGCACTCCAAACTGAATTAAATATCCTCCAACATTCAAAGATACCAATTTATTTAGAAATAAAGAAAAAAGAAAACTATAGTCAGAAATTCAAAAACTGGGTGCCTGGGTGGCTCAGTGGGTTAAAGCCTCTGCCTTCGGCTCAGGTCATGATCCCAGGGTCCTGGGATGGAGCCTCACATAGGGCTCTCTGCTCAGCAGGGAGCCTGCTTCCTCCCTTCTCTCTCTGCCTGCCTCTCTGCCTACTTATGATCTCTATCTATCAAATAAATAAAGAAAATCTTAAAAAAAAACAAAGAAAGAAATTCAAAAACTAAAAATGAAAACAGATAGATATGCAAAAAGAGCAAATTTAATAAGATTTATTTAACTCAGAAAGGAAACTAAGAAAAAGACAAAATCATATGACAAAGAATAAATTATAATAAAGCTGAATTAGAATTTGATCAAGTGCATTAAAGAAATGTAAAACACATATAGGAAAGAAAATAAAAATAAGATAGAAATATGAAGGATCTCAAAAAAATTATTAAAATGGAAGACAAGCCAAAAGGTCCAACATGCATATAATTATGGTTCCTAAAAACAAGTGCAGAAGAACAACAGGAAAAAAAAAATTCAAGAAGACATTATAGAAATCTGAGAAAATGTAAATTTATACATTGAAATGTCCACCATCTACCGGTCAACATTGAACTAAAAGGATTAATTCTTTGGTTTTCAAGTCAAATAAAATAATTCTCAGGGCCACCGGACCAAAAAATAATAAGTTCTAATTACTCATAGGAGTAAGAGAAATAGGTTATCGGTCACTTCACAAGAGTAATAACGGAGCATAATTTTCAATAAGCTGAAAGACAAAGCACAAGACAAGGATTTTATATCCAGCCAGTTTTTCAAATATCAAGACTATAAAAGAAAAAACTAACAGAAACCAGTTTCAGTTACTGCAAGATCTCACATTTCTGAGGAATCTGTAATGGATGGACTTCAGTTGTCCCCAAGATAACTGGGGAATTAAAGGAAACAAGTTGAAATGGAGAACTCAAAGTACATGATTTTCAATGTAAGACTAAAACAAAGGGGCACCCAGCTGGCTCAGTCCATGCAGGCTGTAACTCTTGATCTTGGGGTTGTGAGTCCAAGCACAACATTGGGCATGGAGATGACTTTAAAATATAATCTTCAAAAAAAGAAAAAATGACTAAAACAAAGATGAAGACATGAGGGGGAAAGACTAATATGTAAAGGCTACATTCTGAGAAACAGAATGTAAATGAAAAATGGGAAGAAAGAGAAGTTGAGATGGGGACAAAGCATATCACTTAAAATGGACACACTACAGAGTAAAATAGCAAGTAAGAAAAAAGGAAATTGAGGACATCATAAGAGGTATAAAAGTGCACACTAGAACAAAAATGCAAATTTCCAAATCGAAGTTTTAGAAAGTAAAAGAAGATCCACCAAATGAAGAAAGAAATTAAATGATTAAATTTAATGCAATTATCACATTAATTATAAAATAAGAGTTGGCACCAAACATCTCATTATATCAATGTGACTACACTTAACCAACCTATTTTGAAAAATGATTTTCATATTGACTTGCAAAAGAAAATCTGTTTGTCTGCTATTTACGATAAACACACCTTAAGCAGTGGTTTAGCAGGACCCCTCAAACCATGGAGAAAGTGATGGCTCATGGTAGCTGAGGCTGAAATGCCAGAATTACATGGCGGATGCTGGAAAAAAGGGGATAAAACCCTCAGGGAGTCAGGCATGCTGAGATGCACATATTATGTGTGGCTGGAAGGCCCACCAGATGACTATGTTCTTGAGAAGGACCAAATACTTTCATTTATCAAAGGCCATAAGTATTTCACTGGTAAGAAATTTGTGCTACCCTAGGGATCTAAAGAATGATGAGTAGGTACCCATTATATCTACATTTATTTCAAAAGTCTGGCCCCTAAGAAACCAGACATATCCTGGTGGATGATAGTAAATGATCACACACTCAAGAAAGCAATGTGCCCAATTACAGAATCCCAGTACTGATGTAATATCTTTGTAATAGATGATTAATACAGCCTGAGACACACAGCCTGCAGTCATTATCTGATAAATGTGTTCTTTTCTATCTTGATCAGAAAAGAGAATCATAAACGGCTTGTATTTTCAAAGAATGAACAATAATATATATTTATAGTTTCTTCTAGGGCTAGATTAACTGCCTTACTTATAATATAGTCCAGACAGCAGACGTCCCATCAAATATCACTTTGATCTGTTGCACTGATAGCTTTACACTGATTAGTTCAGATAAAACAAGGTTGCCTGACTCCCATAGGTCTTTGTGAAACACATGAGCTCCAGAGAGTGGGAGATAAACCCTATGAAGATTCAGAGGCCTGGTGGGAGTCCTTGGGTTCTGGGGTCAATACAGTCTGTACCTACTAAAACTGCTCTAGTCCTTAGATGGGGCGATGCAAAATTTTTTGGGTTAATTGGGACCTAAGGAAGGAAAGGTCTCTGGAGATGGTCCAAGCTAAGACGTGAACAGCCCTGTGGCATCCGACATACGGTAGAGCTGACCATACAGTGATGGATTTATCAGTGATGGGAAAGTATGTTATTTACGGTTTGGGCAAGCCTCAGCAAAAGAATTACAGTAACTCCGACATTCCGAAGCAAAGCCATGACATTTAGAGGCTTTAGCAGAAAGTTAAAAACCTTTTAAAAAACCATATTAGTGCCATCCTAATATTATGGGCCTCTTAAGGGCTCTCATAGAGACAAAATTCCTGACCATAGTTCATATAGCAATATTTCCTGGTGATGCCAAACGCCTGCTTGATGAAAAGTTGGCTGCACAGGGCCCTCTTCATTCTGAAAGGGACAGCAGTTTTCCACCATGGATATTGGTACCTATTCTGGGTATAGTTTTGCTTTACTTCCCACATAGTGTCAGCACCACTGTTTTCCAGAGTTGTGGAATGCTTTACCTACTAGCATGCAACCCCACAGGCCACTCCCCAGTAAAGGCACAGTGTAACAATGAAACCATAATTACAGGGCCTCCTGGTCATTGGGCAGTCACACCACCCAAAAGCTGGTAGAGCATTGGATGGCCTACTGAAGGCATAGCTGAAATGCTCCATGGCTCAGAGGTACCATATGCACAGATAGTGCCCTCCTCCAAAACTGCAGTGTAGGCACAGATTCAAAGATCTCAATACAGCACTGTCCTTAGTAGAAAGAGGGCAAGGAGTCCAAAACCCAATAATGGGAGCAGGAATCACCCTACTCACCATTATTTTCAATATTCTGCTGGGGGATTACATGCTTCTTGTTCCCACAACTCTAGATTCCTCAGTTAGAAGCTCTGGTACTCAAAAGAGACACACTTCCCGTAGGGACAAAGCAAGAGTACCAGGGAACTATAAGCTATAGCTGCTGGCCGGACACTAGAAACTCCTTGTATCTAGGAGCTAGAGGCAAGAAGAGGAATAACTATTTTAGCAAGAATGACAGTAACTGACCTGGATTATCAGGAGGAGGGAGGGTTGCTGATATATTCTAAAGGCCAGTAAGAAAATAGGTAAAATCTAAGTGATCTACTTGGGCAACTCTTGGTACTGCTTTGCCCAGTTGTGACTGTAAATGAATTTGTGTAGTACCCGTGGTCTGATATTGAAGCTCATGGGCTTCAGTCTATTGAGGACAGGGACTTAGACTCCTCATGTGGGAGGCCATGAGTCACAATAACAGTAAAACCCAGAAGTCAGCCGAGGTGGTAGCTGAGGGTGAGGAGAATTCTAGAATGGATTGTAGAGAAAGGAGGCAGTAACTATTCATTATAGCCCTGAAATTCTCATAAGACACAGAATTTCACCGGTGTCCTACAAAAGCTGCTTTCTGAAATATACGGAAAGGTCAATTTAAGTTGTCCAAGGTATGAAACATAGTGGGAAAAAAAACATGTGCCTCCCAGATTCTCCTTCAAGGAGAGATGGATTGCCAGGAGCAGGGGGTGGAGTGTGGAGTCTCTGGTTTTAGTTCCTTCAGAGACCTATAGAGCTACCTCATCCAACTTCATGGACTTCCTAGGGGAGCCCACATCTGCTACCTGAGCAGGATGGAATGTGAAGCCCCCGCCATTATTGCTTGTCACAGGGTAACTTTGACAGGCAAAACAAACTCTGTCTCAGCTTCTTTGAAAAATCAGACCTGTAACATTTGGATATTTCCAAAAGCAAAGAAAAAAAAATATTCCTTAATAAATATCTTCCTGCTCGAACACCTATGCTCATAGAACAAGCCTAAAACTGGCCCTTAATATTGGTTAGATCCCACTGGAATTTTTGGAGTGTGACACTTCTGTGTGAGGAAAAATGTTATGAATTCAATTAATGGCATTCTGTGACATATATAAGTCTTTTTTTTAATGAGTTGAATTATAATGGAGTTGATTTTCATTTTTACACTCCAGGGTGATTTCAAAATTGATCCAATCATCTTTCTCAAATAACCTCCTCTCCTAGCTACTCAATTACATATTGTTTGTTTTCTTTGTTTCCCTATGATATACAGCTTGCATTACAAGAATAAGAAATAGTGTCCTTCCCACACAGAAGGAATTCTTAAGCAGAATTTTCTGCTACCAATGGGTTAGAGAGGGCCCTTCCTCAAAAAGTCAGCCTGAGGGCACCAATCCTCGCCAATAATTTCAGACAAGAGTTCTGAACTAGATCTAAGGAGCCCTAAGTTCTTGTTCTGGCTATATATGATCTCCAATTAATTTAATCTTCCTGACCTGAAGGAGCCTTCGCTTTTCCATGGAGATCATATTATCTCCCTATGTCACCGTATTATTATTGTAGGATCTGAAAAATACTCATGAGAAAGTGCATTGAAAAGTTAATAAAGATACCTTACATTATGGAGCAATTTTGTTACCTTAGATGTACCCTTGAAAATGTCTGAGATATTAAGCCCATTCTTTAAAGTTAAGTAAAATAATATTTTGAGGGAATTCTATTTTAAGCAATAGAGGGGTTGTTATAGATGGAAGTGGGGAATAATTAAAGACAGAAAAATAATAATGCTGTGTAAGAGTGCAGAGACTATCACAGGCATTAGCTCACATTCACACCAAAACGTTTGGGATTATTTAAATAGGGCTAAATAGAAGAATAATGATGATAATTAAAGCTTTGTCCAAATAAAACAGTATCCAAGAAGTCACTACTTAATAAATCCAAAGGTAGCTTGACTTGTTCTGTGACACTGCAGTGGAAAAGGAAATAAATATGTCAACAGACCCTGAAAAGACAGAGGAACCATTAGGTATAAATTACAGAGGATCACTCCAAACAAATTATATTCAACAAACTTTATAGCTATGCAATTATCATTTGCAAAATAATGAAAATGCATTGTGAACTGTATATTGGGATCTTACTAAAGTATTTGATTGTCATGGCTCATAAAATTTTACTGGGAAAAAATTAGGAAAATTAGTTTTATATGATCAGAGGAATGGGGCCTGAAACCTTGGAAGGAAATGAAGGAAGTCAGAGAGGAGGAAAAGCTGCGTGGCGCTCAATGGCTCTCAGTGGCTGATCTAGGGAGCAGCTGCATAAACTCTCCAGGGCCTGTGTGAGTAGGTGGGAGATACATACACACAGAGGCCCAGAACCTGTCTCAGGTCTACTAATGGAGACTGTCAGGAGTGGAACTGGAGAATCTACACTTTTAACAAGACGACTCAGGCGATACTGATATGCATTCATGTTTGTGACTCACTGACACTGCCAGGTTATTTACGAAGGAGATAGCCTGAGCCTCCCCAATAGTCAAAAGGCAGAGATCATTTAAAACGCGTATGCAAGTGTGCCATCCGGAAGGAAGGGATTGCATACCGGCAGGACTAAAGCCGTTAACACGGGCCCGTGCTGCCAAACCTCATCCGTGAACGCTGGACCCTGCTCCACCCTCCGCCTGCCAATGAACGCATTCCAGCGCCTGAGCCTTTGGCTGTGCGGGTTTTGTTCCTGGAATGCATCCTCCTTACGTTTATTATATCAGAGCTCTTATTCCAGTCCAGTAATTCTCAATGATCGTCCTAGAGAAGATAATAAGTGCTACAGAAATAAAAATGTTTTACGATTAAATAAAAGTGAGACCCAGTTAACAGAATCAAATGGGCTTCTTTATTGCAGGACTTCTCGGAACCTGCCATATGTAAAAGTCCTCTGCGGAGCTCCAAGTATAAGCTCTAGGCTGCAGTGTTTCCGAAACATACAAAGGCCATGGAGCCCTTCTAAATTCCACGAAGCACCAATGATTGGGTCTACTCTCCTGCGGAGCACACTTTTGGAATCACAGTTCCATGTGAACACAAAATCCCTGGTCCCACTGTGTATAACTCAAGCAGTGAACTCAGGAGACCTGACACTGTACACGGGTCTAGTTTTTTTTTTTCCAGCTTCCCGTTATCCAAGCCTTCTTCTTAAAAAAAGGGGGGGGGGGTCCTCACTTTGTCAGTCTCAATTGGAGGCAAGATCTGGATTCACAAATGCCCTGTAACTGCTTAATGTTCCATCCGGTTAATCCTTTGCTGCCCTCCTGGCCGGTAGATGGTGATCACGTGTTCCAGGCTCAGCCAATTGGATAGATCGATCTTGGGCTTTTGTGTCTTGAGTCACTGGGTCATACTTACTAAGGTAAGAATGGATCTGGTCTGAAAGTACATCTGCAGAAATTATATGAAATATGTCACAAAAAAGTTAGAAATTAAAAAATGAAAGAGATTGAGAGACTTGGAGGATATGAATTTCAATATGCTTCTAATCTGTTGCAGTGAAAGAGAATCTTGACAGTGCAGGAACACTGGTCAAAGAAATCATGGCTGACGTGTTTCTGTAACTAGTAAGAAGTAGGAGTATTTTGATCCAGAAGCACATTGAATCCCAAGCGACATAAATAAATCCAAGATGTGCCGCACGAATCAGATAGTTGTAAAGCCTGGTACAACCGTATAACTAAGAATTTTTAATTCCTTATGTTTACATTGCCCTGTAGCATATTCAGAGAATTTTCTCTATATATTTACCTGCTGAACTCCTCTATGAAGAAAGCCATTGTCATTCACTTAGGAATATTTAAGAATTCATTTAAGAATACTCAGAAGTGATATGGTAAGGCCAAAAGAAAATGAATCCATACCCAGAAGACCCAGGTGGAAAGCTCACCTCTACCACTTGCCAGCTATTTGCTATTACTCTCTATGTAAGAAAGAAGCAGTCATTGTCCAAAGTACGGAGATGGAGATTTTTGTCCCAATTCTATCTATAATTTAGAATTTCATCACTAGAAAATCAATTCGTTATTCTAGACCATTCCATACCAATTTTCTATGCCATTTATCTTTTCTGGGGAAAAAAGGCATTTAAATTACTTTACCTATTGTTCACGATGTTAAAAAGCAAAACAATATTGAAGATAAATGTGAATGTGTACCATACAAATGCAACCTATTATTTAAGATTGTTTTTTAGTTGACTGCTATATTCTTGTTGGTTATCTCCCATAGAGACAGAGCCTTCTACATTTGCTGCTGTTTCATAAGTAGAATGCACATTGTACTGGATAAGTTTCAGGCTACTTCTGGGACACACTTCACCACTTACTAGAAAAATGCCTTGAGTCAAGTAAGAAACTCAGGATTCGAAGGAATAATAAAGGTTCTATTTGGGGCTTGCTAAGTTTTTACTAGTAAACACCCTAATCTTCTCTACCACAGCCCTGTGTGGTTAAACTTATGATTAAATATACCTCATGATAAGAAACTCCCTACTGCCTAAGGAAGTCAATTCTGAGTGCCAAAAAATTATGCATTATTAAGGCATACTCAACCTATGGAAGAATTCTTTTCCTTAAAAAGAAAAATGGAGGGATAATAATGGCAACTACTTCTTGATTACCTACTGTATGGCAAGCATGGACTTTGGCACTTTATATAGTTAAAGTCTAATTATCACAAAACCCTGCAAGATAAGTATAACTATCCTCCTTTGACACATGAGGAAATTTGAGATCCAGATTTAAGTGGTTTGCCTTAGGCTACACACTAGTCATTAGTAAAATCTAACTCTTGTATCCAGTCTGCCAAGGTTGCTGTAAAATTAAAAAAAAATATATATATATATATATATGTATATATACACACACATAGATATATACATACACACACACACACACACACATATATATATATATATGAAAAAGAGAATCATTGAATGAAAAAAAATTTAAGTATAAGCTGCTCTTATAATTACTGGAAATGCCCACATGGTAGGACCAGTGTCCAGTTTCATAAAGGCTAGCACAATTCTTGACATGGCTAAGGTCTTCATTCAATAACAGTTCATTTAATTGAGTCTTTTGAATTACAGAACAGTGCACTGTTAAGTATATATGATAATGCTGATACCCACCACACCTTCATTCTGGTAAAGAGACTCATAAACAAGAAAGGTAAGGTTTTCATAAGAACCAAACATTTTAGCTACATCTAAAAAATGAGGAAGAAAGGTCAGAATCATTCTGATGATAGTGATTTGGGTTCTAATATTTTTGAAGATATATGTTGTATTTTCTATTTTAATTCAAAATTATTAAGAATTTAAGGAAAAGTCTGGGAAAATTCTTAACTTTCCCAGAAAGGCACAGGGCTGTGGAAGGCCATCATAATTTCTGATGTTATAAAAATATGAGAAAGTGTCAAGAAGATAGCTTTTAAGAATTTCAACTTCAAAAATACCTTTAGTCATAATGTTCCCTTTCCATTCTAGGATTGACTTAATGACTGTTGTGACAAAATTATGAAATTATAAGCACTGAAGTCACAAAATTTTAAGTTCCTCAGAGAAAACATCAGGAATGGAATTAAAAAAAAAAAAAAAAGAGTTCTCACTCTGCATTTCCTCTCCCTGGGATTCCACACACACCTCCAAATGTGAAGGTGGATTGAGGGCTTCCTGAAGCCAGTGGGTACACTCCTGTGGTACTCTCAGGCTACTCAGCCTCCTCTCCTCCACTCCTACCCAGACACTGTCCTTGGGACACTGACTGATTTTTCATGTCCCTACACTGCTTTGTCCATAAATTTCCTGATTCCCACACACCCAATTTGGTCTTCCTTAGCTGAAATATTTGTTGAAGGTCTGCTATTCTCCAGGTTCTTTGTTAGACCCTGGAGAAAAACAATGGTTAACAAAACACCCAAGGTCCTGACCCTCATGGAATCCAAAGTCTTGTCAGGAACCATCACCTCAATAAAGGAAAAGTTAGAACTTGAGTAAGTGCTTTAGGTGAGAGGTCATGGTGTTTGAAGTACCTACAGGGGGAACTGATCAGTCAGGATCAGGAAAAGTTACCCTGGAGACATGCTGGGATCAAAGCAAAGTTAGGAATTTAGTGAAAAGAAATTCTAAATCTATATGACTGAAAAGAATACTAGAAAAATATATTTAAACTTTTGTTCATTGTTCCCTAATTATGTGCTTTATCAATATATGTTTTCTATTGCTGTTTCCTATTCTTATCGCTGTATGTTAAATTGCCATCAATTTAATGGCTTATGAAAACACATATTTATTCCCTTATAGTTCTAGAGGTTAGAGAGCTTATCACAAGAATTCCCAGTACCTACAGAGATAGCAGGCTTCTCTTTCTTTCTTTCTTTCTTTTTTAAAGGAGTGGGGAAGAAACTCTAAACTCTTTATAGTTTGGTTAGAGCTCGTAGTTCTCCACCCTGGCTGCACATCATTATCACTGGGGGTCCTTTAAAAGAGAATTATGTATTAGCCACACACTATGAATTAAATCAGAATGACTGGAGGTGGGCTCAGGTATCTAGACTTTTTAGCATTCCCCAGCTGATTGTAATATGCAGCCACTTTGGGGAACTACTGAGTTAGTCTACAGGTATTGAAGTCACTTGGCAGATAAAAGGATTGAAAGCAGGGCTCCCTTGGGGTGGTGAAAAGACAAGGAAACTAAATTCAATGATCTAACATCAGGAAGAGCTGGGGTTCAATCCTAAGATATGGATCTTGTCCACCACTTTCACTGTGCCCACCACCATGTAGGATAGAGACATGTACAGCACTACTTGCTTATAATCATATGTCCTAGTGAGTAAGTGTGGTAGGCTCGGTATGTCCCCCAAAGATTTCTAAGCCTCAGTCTCAAACCCTTGCATATTACCTTGCATATCAAAGGAGTTTTGCATGTGTGATTAAGTTAAGAATCCTGAAAACCAGAAATTACTAACAGTACTTACTACCACAGGCAGAGATAATTCTCATGTCAGTTTCATCTTTCCACTGTCCCTGCCTTTTCTCCCTGCTGCAGAGGGAACTGGAAACCCAAATGACAGGGAAGCATCAAGAAGCAAAAACATGACTGTGTCTTGAAATATAAATGGGAGTGATCAGTGGGGAAGGGGAAGGTATAATTAAGGAAGGCTTAAGGAGGAAATAGAACTAGATTGAAAATAAAAGGGGGGGGGCACCAGGGTGGCTTAGTTGGTTAAGTAATTGACATTTGATTTCAGCTAAGGGCATGATCTCAGGGATGTGAGTTGGAGCCCTATGGTGGGGTTGGGCCCTGGGTGTGGAGTCTGCTTAAGATTCTCTCCCTCTCCCAGTGCCCCTCTTCCCACTGCTCACATGTGCTCATGTGCTCTTTCTGACTCTCTATCTCAAAAAAAAAAAAAAAAAAGAAAAAAAAAGAGAGAAAGAAAGAAAATGAGGGCTCTGTGGACAGCAAAAAGACTATAAATAAAGGAGAAGCATAAAATGAATATAACTGGACAAAGGATAGGTTTAGTTGAAGAAAATGTGGAATAATAAGGTTTAAGAAAGTTACTGAAAAACACCTTGATTTAAAGTTTTAATGAGTTTAGATGTGTTTTACTAGAGATGTTTCAGAGTACTGAGAGTGAGAAATAGCATATCTCCAAGAATACAATTCCCAAAACATCTCCCAATCAGCACAACCCACTATCCCATATATATACAAATGCACCTATTCTTTCTCAAAAGAGAAACAACCTGGATTCATGCACACATATGTATCCCCACAGGGAATAGGATGAGCCTTCTCCAAACCCATATTCTCCATGTAATCTCCAGGTTTTCTCAATTTCAGTCTGTTCAAGTCCAATATACTTTATGACAATCATGGGACAAATGTCTTTGGGATAAATGCTAAATTTAACCATTCCCCAGAACCAGTGACTAATGATGAAGAACGAATATGGTCCCAAGTAAACACCTTTCCTTCAGTGCATCTGTGGGAAATCAGTGTGCCAACAATTGCAATACAGGCTGGAAATTTCTGGGATAGGATTTTATACCTATGTACTCTGGTATTGGTCCTAGTCTATACAATTAGAATGGAGCCTCCTTGAAGGCATATTTGACTGACTCTCTTCTAGATTCTAGATTTAGTGTTTATTGAGTGGACAGACAAGGAAAAAAAGGTTTAATTATTAAAGTTAGTGCAACTTGTCCTTAAGAGGGACAACTGCTCATTTTTTCTAAAGAAGATTATTATAGAGAACAGTGAGGTCTTTCCTAAACTTTAATAATTAGATTCTACTCACTTATGCAAAAAAGCAAATTCAAATATATCAAAATGTTTTTCACTAAAAAGTGATTTAAAGGGAGATTCTACTTACACATTTTACCCATGAAATTCAATGTGCTTTCTCCTCATTCTCTCAAAACAAACTCTGGACTTTTATCAATAGAAAATCCTGAGATATTTGTTGAAAATGCAGATTCCTGGACTCACACTACTATATATACTCCACTCCATACCCACTGCCAGATTCCTTGAGGACCAGGAGAGCAGGCTCACATATTTTACAAACACAGCAAGTGATTTTGTTGTACAATAAAGTGTGAGAACCACTGCCAAACATTCTATTTAATTCAAGTTTGCCCATATTTGTCTAACCAAAAGTAAACTTTATTCCACTCTGAATGGGAAGAAGATTGTCTCTCTTGTCTGAAGAACTGGAAATTACATAGTAAATAGAGGTTAACATCCTTTTTTATTTTTTGTCTTTGTTTTTTGCTTGAAGATCCATTATTTATATCTACAATATTATTCCTAAATAAGAGTTGGAAGTGACTAATTGGCCTGGTAATGGAAGTTAAACTTATTACATCACCTAAAAGCCCTAGGACTATGATAACTATTTTATCATTTATAAATTCTCAAAAGAACCCTATGATATATACAGTATTACTTGTTTCTTACAAATGAGAAAATTGGTGTTCATATAATTTAAGTGCATACTTGATATCATATCATACATTTGTAACTGGAATAATTATTCAAACTCAATTTCAATGTCTTATACATTCTTTGCTTTGTTTTGTTTTGTTTTGCTGTTTTGTTGTTTTTTTGTTTTTTATCCAGGGATTCAGACTGTCTTCTGAGATCAGTTTCAGAAGAAAAAAAAGAAAGAAAAGAAAGAAGGAAAAGATGGAAAAAGAAAAGAAAGGAAAAAACATTAACATTTCCACAGAATCTTTGTCTGTTAAGAACCAGAATACAGAGCCATTCAAACTTTCAGCAGCAGAATATTCTTCCCTTGATGCCCACCTCATTTCTAGGGATGATTTTACTTGCTCATTATAGTCACAAATGTCCATTCTCAATTTGGAAATTCTTGTCAGTTAGTATAAAAGCTCTCCTGAAACAATAGGTTCCAAAAGACAAGAAGAGCCTTTTAAAATGTGAACCAAATGACCCAAGGTTTTCTTAAGTAATTACCTTAACCACTGATGTGTTGGGCTTGACTCCTGAATTTCAATGTGATGGGTTAGATTTTTCCTTTTAGTGTGTTTGTTTTCCTGAAAAAGAGGAATAAGGAAAAGTTACCCAAGAAGTAGTGTTTATGAAAAAAAAAAAAAAAAAGTCTGTAACAGTGCAGATAAATGTCAAAGTGTATGCTCTTGTCTGCAAAGTAAAGCCCACACAAGAATCAATAGAGAAGAAATGTATTGGGAGGGGGAGGGGGCAAATTAAATTTAAAAATAGGTTAAGTTATCTTTGTTTTTTGACTGTTTCTTTCACTGTGCAGAAGCTTTTGATCTTGATGAAGTCCCAAAAGTTCATTTTTGCTTTTGTTTCCTTTGCCTTTGGAGACATATCTTGAAAGAAGTTGCTGTGGCTGATGTTGAAGAGGTTACTCCCTATGTTCTCCTCTAGGATTCTGATGGATTCCTGCCTCACATTGAGGTCTTTATCCATTTCAAGTTTATCTTTGTGTACAGTGTAAAAGAATGGTCAAGTTTCATTCTTCTACACATAGCTGTCCAATTTTCCCAGCACCACTTATTGAAGTGACTGTCTTTTTTCCACTGGATATTTTTTCCTGCTTTGTCAAAGATTATTTGACCATAGAGTTGAGGGTCCATATCTGGGCTCTCTACTGTGTTTCACTGGGCTATGTGTCTGCTTTTGTACCAGTACCATGCTGTCTTGGTGATCACAGATTTGTAGTAAAGCTTGAAATCAGGCAACGTGATGCCCCCAGTTTTGTTTTTCTTTTTCAACATTTCCTTAGCAATTCGGGGTCTCTTCTGGTTCCACACAAATTTTAGGATTATTTGTTCCAGCTCTTTGAAAAATGCCAGTGGAATTTTGATCGGAATGGCATTGAAAGTATAGATTGCTCTAGGCAGTATAGACGTTTTAACAATGTTTATTCTTCCAATCCATGAGGATGGAATGGTCTTCCATCTTTTTGTGTCTTCTTCAATTTCTTTCATGAGTGTTCTGTAGTGCCTTGAGTGCAGATCCTTTACCTCTTTGGTTGGGTTTATTCCCAGGTATCTTATGGTTCTTGGTGCTATAGTAAATGGAATCGATTCTCTAATTTCCTGTTCTGTATTTTCATTGTTAGTGTATAAGAAAGCCACTGATTTCTGTACATTGATTTTGTATCCTGCCACATTACTGAATTGCTGAATGAGTTCTAGTAATTTGAGGGTAGAGTCTTTTGGATTTTCCATATAAAGTATCATGTCATCTGTGAAGAGAGAGAGTTTGACTTCTCCTTTGCCAATTTGAATACCTTTTATTTCTTTTTGTTGTCTGATTGCTGTTTCTAGGACTTCTAGTACTATGTTGAACAACAGTGGTGAGAGTGGATGTCCTTGTTGTGTTCCTGATCTCAAAGGGACAGCTGTTAGCTTTTCCCCATTGAAGATGATATTTGCTGTGGGTTTTTCATAGATAGATTTTATGAAGTTAAGGAATGTTCCCTCTACCCCTATACTTTGGATTGTTATAATCAGGAACAGATGCTGTATCTTGTCATATACTCTATCTGCATCAATTGAGAGGACCATATGGTTCTTCTCTTTTCTCCTATTGATTTGTTCTATCATGTCGATTGATGTGTGAATGTTGAACTCCCCTTGCACCCCATGGATAAATCCCACCTGGTCATGGTGGATCATCTTTTTAATGTACTGTTGGATCCTATTAGCTAGGATCTTGTTGAGAATCTTGGCATCCATATTCATCAGGGATATTGGTCTGAAATTCTCCTTCTTGAGGGGGTCTTTGCCTGGTTTGGGGATCAGGGTAATGCTGGCTTCATAAAAAGAGTCTGGAAGTTTTCCTTCTGTTTATACTTTTTGAAACAGCTTCAGGAGAATGAGTATTATTTCTTCTTTGAATGTTTGATAAAATTCTCCAGGGAATCCATCAGGTCCTGGACTCTTGTGTTTTGGGAGGTTATTGATCACTGCTTCAATCTTGTTACTGGATATTGGTCTATTCATGTTGTCAGTTTCTTCCTGATTCAGTTTTGGAAGTTTATAGGTTTCCAGGAATGCATCCATTTTATCTAGGTTGCTTAACTTATTGGCATATAACTGTTGATAATAATTTCTGATGATTGTTTCTATTTCCTTGGTGTTAGTCATGACCTCTCCCTTTTCATTCATAATTTTACTAATTTGAGTCCTCTGTCTTTTCTTTTGAATTAGTTTGGCCAATGGTTTATCGGTCTTATTGGTTCTTTCAAAAAGCCAGCTTCTAGTTTCATTGATGTGTCCTACTGTATCTCTAGTTTCTCTGCTTTAATCTTGGAATGGGAGAAGATATTTGCAAATGACTATACAGACAAAAGACTGATATCCAAGATCTACAAAGAACTCCTCAAACTCAACACACACAAAAACACATAATCACATCAAAAAAAAAGGGGGGGGGCAGAAGACATGAACAGACACTTCTCCAAAGAAGACATACAAATGGCAAACAAATACATGAAAAAATGTTCATCATCATTAGCCATCAGGGAGATTCAAATCAAAATCACCTTATACCAGTTAGAATGGACAAAATTAACAAGACAGTAAATGACATGTGTTGGAGAGAATGTAGAGAAAGGGGAACCCTCTTACACTGTTGGTGGGGATGAAAGTTGGTGCAGCCACTTTGGAAAACCGTGTGGAGATTCCTTAAGAAACTAAAAATAGAGCTACCCTATGACAGTGCAATTGAACTACTGTGTATTTACCCAAAGATACAGATGTAGTGAAAAGAAGGGCCATCTGTTAGCAAACTCAACACCCAAAGAACAAATAATCCAATCAAGAAATGGGCAGAGGACATGAACAGACATTTCTGCAAAGAAGTCATCCAGATGGCCAACAGACACATGAAAAAGTGCTCCACATCACTCGGCATCAGGGAAATACAAATCAAAACCACTATGAGATACCACCTCACACCAGTCAGAATGGCTAAAATTAACAAGTCAGGAAATAACAGATGCTGGTGAGGATGCGGAGAGAGGGGAACCCTCCTACACTGTTGGTGGGAATGCAAGCTGGTGCAGCCACTCTGGAAAACAGCATGGAGGTTCCTCAAAAAGTTGAAAATAGAGCTACCTTATGACCCAGCAATTGCACTACTGAGTATTTACCCTAAAGATACAAACGTAGTGATCCGAAGGGGCATGTGCACCCGAATATTTATAGCAGCAATGTCCACAATAGCCAAACTATGGAAAGAACCTAGATGTCCATCAACAGATGAGTGGATCAAGAAGACATGGTATATATATACAATGGAATACTATGCAGCCATCAAAAGAAATGAAATCTTGCCATTTGCAACAACGTGGTTGGAACTAGAAGGTATTATGCTTAATGAAGTATGTCAGTCGGAGAAAGACAACTATCATATGGTCTCCCTGATATGAGAAAGTGAAGATGCAACATGGGGGGTTTGGGAGGTAGGAAGGGAGGGAAACAAACCATGAAAGACTCTTAATCTCACAAAGCAAACTGAGGGTTGTGGGAGGAGGGCTGTAGGGAGAGGGTGGTGGGGTTATGGACATTGGGGAGGGCACCTGTACCCCTGGGGCTAATAATACATCATATGTTTATAAAAAAATAAAAATAATTACAAAAAAAAAAGAAAAGAAAAAACCAGAAGGGCCATCTGTACCCCAATGTTCATAGCAACAATGGCCACAGTTGTCAAACTGAGGAAAGAACCAAGATGTCCTTCAACAGATGAATGGATAAAGAAGATATGGTCCATATATACAATGGAGTATTATGCCTACATCAGAAAGGATGAATACCCAACTTTTGTATCAACATGGATGGCAGTGGAGGAGATTATGCTGAGTGAAATAAGTCAAGCAGAAAGAGTCAATTATCGTATGGTTTCACTTACTTGTGGAGCATAAGGAATAACATGGAAGACATTGGGAGATGGAGAGGAGATGTGAGTTGGGGGAAATCGGAGGGGGAGACAAACCATGAGAGACTGTGGACTCTGAGAAACAAACTGAGGATTTTGAAGGGGTGGGGGGTGGGAGGTTGGATGAGCCTGGTGGTGGGTATTAAGGAGGGCACGTATTGCATGGAGCACTGGGTGTGGTGCATAAACAATGAATTCTGGAATACTGAAAGGAAATAAAATAAAATAAAATAAAATAAAATAATAATAGTAAAATTATCAACCTTTTAAAAGTCAAAAAAATTTTAAAAAAATAGAAAAAATAAAAATAGGTTAAGTTCTATAGGCATGACTAGAATTACTATATCAGCATATTTCAATGTCATTGTTTATAGGTGTGGTTTCTTCATTTGTTAATGAGATTCATCATATGTTTTAATGATCCTAAAAATAAATTGTATGTTGATCCTTCGTGTACACAAGAAACCCACACAGAAATTTCACGCAGAAAGCATTGCTCCTAGCAGCCATTTCTGCACATCCAGTCCCCAACCTCTCATCTTCAGGTCTTACCCAGCCAGAATCTGCTGATGTCAATCAAGGTTTCCCATGGAGACTCCAGACTACTGTTCTAGGAGATTGATTTGCCTTCCTAATCATTCTTTTATTAAGGATAAGAAAAGTGCATGAAGTAATTGAATAAAATAATGATTGATTTTTCTTCAATCCAAAAATGTCCTAGAATTTATACATTCACATTAAAGATTCACAGCAAGGGAATAAGCAATATTTTCAATCCACAAAACATTATGAGATGCTTCTTTCGGAATTGGATTTTGAGCTACTTCTAAACCCCACAAGAAAATTAGCTCACCACTTTAATACCACACTATTTGGTCCCAAATTTGTTTATCCACCTACCACTACTTCTGAAATTGCAAAGAATGAAAATGCACCACATTGTGGCCACTCAAAAGGAACTCTGAGGGCAATGCCACCAACAGCAGAGTTCCCAGAGAGGCTGTGAGCCCCTTGCCCTGAGTGCACAACTGGGAAACTTCAGTTCTGAAAATGATTCAGGGCTCATTTGGAAAGAGTATCTCTCCTAACCCCCGTTCACAGAACAATAAAAATAAAAACAAAGAGCCCAGTTTGGCTTTAAAAGCTAGTTCAGTCCAGACTAGCTGGAAGGAGAGTCCAGCAAAGTTTAGAAAAAGGGCGTTTGGACAACAGAAATTGCACCAGGAATTGAAATTGACAAGGGCATTGGTGATGTTCCTGGCATCATAGATAAACTGGTAATGGCCTTGGATGAATTTGAAATCATACTTCTATCCTGAGAAACCAACTAATGAAGCCAGCCTTGCTTGTGGCAATCAAAAGGGTATGGAAATCCCAAGGAAGGAGAGTCGCCTCAGGATTGGGGGCTTGAAGTGTTCTTCAGGAGGCTTTGGGGGCATCTGCATGATGGCACAGACATGGGTTCTGGTCTCCAGCAGACCTGGATCTTGTCAGTTCTGCCACTCCCTGACTGCGATATTCATTCAACTTCCACTGGCCTTTGTTTTCCCACTGTAATATGAACATAATAAACCCTCTCATGTGCGGTTGTTGAGAAGATTAAAAGAGGTAATAGAGTAGGTTAATAAGATAATGGCTTCTCTGCTGGCCCTGGCACATAATAAGTGGCCAAATGGATTATTTCACCTGATAGGCAGGAGGATGTGGCCTACTAGCAAAGCTAACAGGAAGCTGCAGTCATTTTAAGTCTTGGTCTGTCTGTGCCGAACGTGAGAGGAAATATGTTTTGAAATTAGAGAAAAAGAAGGAAAAGTTATGAGTGGAGAAAATATGGATTTGTTTATTATATTATATGGACACACCCCTCATATTCCTAAAAGAGGTAATTAGGTCAAAATAATGAAAGAAAAATTGGAGGTCTATCCTTCAAGTTTGTGCTCAAGCTTAATCCCCCACAAAATCTTAAAACCCTTGAGGTGACTGGGTGGCCCAGTTGGTTAAGTGTCTGACTGCTGGTTTTGGCTCAGGTCATGATCTCAGGATTGTGAGGTCAAACCCCACATTGGGCTCTGTGCCCAGCAGAGAGTCTGCTTGGGATTAATTCTCTCCTTCTCCTTCTGCCCCTCCTCCCTCAAAAAAAAAATAGTGTCTCCTTAACTGACACTCATTTTCTTTATAGTTCCTATCCCTGCCTGGCATATTTGACATTTGTTTGTTCTCATCATCTGTGTTCTGTTCTAGCATATAAACTTCATAAAAACATATAGTCGTCACTCAATTATTTGTTGACAACAGAATGAATGTTAATAAACAAAAACATAAATTCCAAAAAATTATGAAGGATTATTAAAGGAAGATGGATGATGCTTGAAATATAACTCTGATTTTTGAACTGAAGCAGCATAAATAGGAAAGTTCAGCAGACTGAGAGAAGGGGACCCAAATGAGCTCAAGCCTCACCAGTAATTAGCTGAATGCTTTAGGGTTAATTCATTCAGAGCCTCATCTCCTAACTTGAAAAATGAATATTGGACCAGACAATCCCTTACATGTTGTCATTTCATTTGGGGACTTCATGATGGGAAAAAGGAAGAAGGGATGACACAGGTGTACAGCCTACTGATGTCCCATGAGGAACAAGCCTGTTTACCAAGCAGGACAGTAAACTGATGCCTGTGGGTGACTTTCTCCTGAGTGGCTGAACATGTAATCATTGCCTTCCAGACAGAATGCCTCTGGGGGTCAGAATCCCCAGACAAGCCCAGCTACAGTCTGAAATATTGGCATCGGCCACATCACCTAATGTCCACATATTCTTACTATATCCTCAGTCTTTGCTATAAGACATAGCCAATCCCTTGTCTTCAGAGCCCAGGCTGTCACTTCTTGTCTCAACCAGCAACCAGCAAACGGACAGGAAATGTACAATCGGTCCAGCCTAGGTTTCCGTTTCCCCTGGTGTGTCTTGTATTTTACAATCAGCATATTCATTAGGCACTTCCAAACAACTTCATTAACTCTTTCACCTTCCAGAAGCCTCTCATTGCCTTCCCTTACCAAATTCATTTCCCTCTCCCTGCCCTGGACTCTGCAATTGTATCCAAATGTGTTTCATTTGTTTCTAACTGGAAGGCACACATTTTCCTGTGACTTTAGCCACCTCTTAATACCAGTTTATTTCTTTCCTTCATCACCTTCTTCATTCTATATGCACCTTCCTCCACTTTAATTTCTCTCCCAAGGCACCCACTGATTAGCTGATGAGGCTTCAGGTTTCATTGGCTGTGTATAACTTGTTCGTTCCACAGCTGCCTGGCACAGAATTGCTCTCGATCAGAGCAGTTGTGCACTCAACGAGCCGCAGACAATGGAAGACTTCAGCAGGCAGTCAACAGCTCGTGCATGCTGTCAAATTAATGTGGCTTGAATAAGCGCTGGGAGAGCCAAGTCTTTCCCCTCGTGGTGTTGTTCTGGTATGAATGTAACATACTGTGTCCGAGCCCTTTTATTTCTCCTGGAGGACATTCAAAGAGCTCCTGGTAGAATTTTTTAGCAATGCTTGAAGTTGCTCTCAGCCCACCCCTCCATCATTTTTAAATTGTGTCCTTCAAAAACTCACTGCCCTTTGAAGATATTCACAAAACAGAGTCTAGAAGCACAGGATGGAGAAGCCAGCCAGGACCTGAGGTATTTTCCAGCCCAGACACGTGGTTTGTCAGAAGAAAACCAGGGCCTATAGAGAGGAGCTGACTTAGCTAAGGACACCTCTTGAACCAATACCCTAATTATTCCCTGTGGGTCCATGGAGAATTAAGCCAAAAATATATTTAATAGTCGATCTAAGATAACTCCATAAACTTGAAGAACTAGGGGTTGGAATTTTGGGGAAGCTGGCTGAGTTGCAGGCTACTAGTCTACCATGAGCAGAGCAACTCAGTGTGCATGGAAAGAAACAGAAGGAAAACGTGGGATCAAGGGAAAAGGAGTGATTCCTGTGCAATGGCTGTGAGTATCTCCACCGGACCTAGGCTGGGTTCCAGATGCACGATGGCAGGACAGCTGATAAGTTGAAGGCAATTGCTGGAGTTTCAGAGAACCACTTGGTTCTCTTACCTCTGAGCTTCAGTTTTTCTTATCCGATCTGTTTGTATTCTATAAAATATGTAAAGGCACATGCATGTGCCTATAGGTGCTGTTTTCACCCACTGGGAATCTGCATTTCTCTTCTGCAGCTTGGCTCATTTCCCTAGGCAATGAGCATGGCTATCCTTCCATGTACATCAACATCACCTTCACTCATTTTCATTGCTGCACAGTATCTTAGTGTTTGAATAACCATAATTAATACATTCACTTTTTTAAACTAGCGTATATCTACTTCTTTAAATTAGCCTTTTTCTAATAGTAAAAATAATGCAAGACTTTATTAATAAAAATACTTTGAAAAAAATAGAAAGAAAGTGAAGCTCTCTTTTTCCTTCAATCTCTTGTCCCCACTCCACAAGGATAACTCTGCCAAGGCAGTTTTCAGTTCATCTAAGTCTTCACCTTTATGGCTTGGTACAAACCACCTAGTCACCTCTTCCGCATTTACCAACTTCAGATGACCACTACAATTGCCCTATCACCAAAAGTGAGCCACTCAGCTGGCCCGGTTCATCTTCCTTGGCTAAGCACTCATCGACTGTGTGCTCCTCATCTCAGTGTTACCACTTTTTTTATTTCCAAAGTCTAAAATATTTGTTTATTTATTTATTTATTTATTTAATTTTATTTTTTTAAAGATTCTTTTCACCTGACAAAGATCACAAGTAGGCAGAGAGGCAGGCAGAGAGACAGGAGGAAGCAGGCTCCCCGCTGAGCAGAGAGCCCGATGTGGGGCTCGATTCCAGGACCCTGGGATCATGACCTGAGCTGAAAGCAGAGGCTTTAACCCACTGAGCCACCCAGGCATCCCCCAAATATTTATATTTTAATATAAGACTACATTTAGTCTCCTATCCTTCTTCTTTAGGGTGTGACTAAAACTTGGAAAATCAACATTTCCATTATTATGACTTTGCAATTCTAGGCCATCAGAAGTTTATTGGTAAAAGAGCAACTTTTTGTCTTTGTCCAGAGGAAACCACATTTTTCCTCTCATCTCTTTCACTTTGGTGGGACTGTAATTCGTGGACACTGCTTCTGGTCTCTAATGTCATTCTTTTACCAGCATTAATGTCTTTGCTGTTTTCCTGAAGTATGCCTGAAAGTATACTTTTTCATAGAGGATGTCTGAGAGAATAATTTTCTGCATTCTTATATGTCCGCAACAGTTTTTGTACATTGCTCTTCAGTATGTTTGAGAACTTTCCTAGAAATACAATTTAAGGTGCAATGTTTTTCTATCAGATTTTAAAGGTGTTGAAACATTGTGTTCTGATATGCAGTTTGTTATCAGTCTGATTCGTAACACTTTGTGAATAACATTTGCTTTTTCTTTATCCTCTGTTTTCTGATATTATGAACAGTCAAAATTTATGTGATTGTTTTATCATGATTAGATTCTGATTACATTCATTTTCTTTTTTCATTTTTCCTTTCCTTTTTTTTTCCCCCAAAATTATAATGAGTAAGCATCTCTGGACTTTCACCCAATGGACATATCCTGTTCTCTGACAAATCTTTTACCTTTGATGGCCTGTGCCTGAAGCTATTTTTTAGTGGTGAATTGCAAAGTAGCAATTTTCTAAAATGTTTATTCTTTCTGTTAAAAGGAAAAAAAAAGCTTCTCTCTCCTTTTCTTCTTGCTCTCTCTCTCTCTCTCACACACACACACATATCTCAACTATCACTAGGGCTCATAACATTATTTTTATTCAATATGTTATAAACCAATTTCTGATTCCAGTAAAGGGGAAGATAACTTGTTTTGTACTAACCCTTCCAGGGATAACAACTATAAACAATGGGAAAAACTAGACAATAACAGTCTGAAATCCCCGAGGGCAGAAACTAGAAGGATTCAGAGCCTTGCAGGGTGAGAATCACACTGAGTGAGACCCAAGTTCATCCAGCTTTTCCCCCAGATATCACCCTCAGTCCCTATGTCATTTCACAGCTGGAATTCAAACAGAAAGCTGCAATCTTGCTGGTCTGAGGAATCAAAGGAGGAGTTTGGGATTATCAGAGTTGCACAAAATTGAGGGGGAAAGCCTAGAAAGAAGAAAACCTCAAGAATCCCCAGATCTGCACATGAACTCTCCTCCAATCCTTGGCTGACCCTGAACAGTATGTGTTTGGTGGAGACCCAAGAGAACAAGTAGAAAAGAACCTCTGAATAATGGGGAGAACTGAGGAGAGGCTTCCGTAGATAGACATGGGATTCGGAATGTGAGTCTTGCCACATTACAGGGACTTGGTAGATACCTCAGTTTTTCCAGTGGAACCTCAAAAGTCCCACACCTTAGAATTAAAAGCATACAACAATGAACAGATTCACTTTAGGACTAAGGGAAATTCTGAAGTAGACCCACACTAACAACACATAAAACTAAAAATGTAAAGACAAAATTCTTAAAAGCTTGCCAGAGAAAAAAGAAACGCATTATTGACAAAGAAATGACAGTAAGAAAGATAGATAACCTCTCATCAGAAAACAATGGAGAACCAAAGATCATGTCCTGACATCATTAACATACTAAAATAAAAAAAGAACTAGAATTTTGTACTCACAAATGACAAAATAAAGGTATTTTCAAATAAACTAAAATGGATAAAATTGTTGCTAATAGACACCACCATAAAAATTATTAAAAGCATTTACTCAGTAGGGTAAGGACACCAAATAGGAAATCACACCTAGGGGAAGAAAGGAAGCACATTGAGAAATACATGGCTGATATAAACAAATAAAACCCTGCTTTTCTTTATTTTCTTAATTCTTCAAAATGGAATTAACTCATTAAAACGAAAATAATAACACTGTATTATGGAATTATAACATATATAAAAAACTATGTGACAGTAATAGTGTTGCAGGGCTTTTTCCTCACGGAGTTGAAGAATGAATCTTGTGGACACAAAAGTGTGAAGTGTAGTGAAAGTTTATTAAATGAAGGTGAGAACAGAAAGGAAAGGAAAACAAAAAGCTCTCCAGGGTAAGAGGGGTCCTGAATGGGTTACCACTGAGGGCTTTTATGGTCAGTCTTTTTATAGGAAACTGACCAGGGAAGTTTGTAAATATCTTGTCTATAACATTTAGGACAAACAAGGTAGGTTTATAAATACTATGAAAATATCTTATCTATATTTAGAACAAACAAGGTGGATTTGTTATGTTCCCTTCTTTCTGGTTAATTTCTTACCTTTAACATTTCCCCACATCTGGGATTTCTGTGAGCCTGGTTACACAGGCCCCTGTATAAAAAACCTAGTCACATAGCCTTGTACCTGTCTCTCCCTACCTACCCTCCCAGGTCCATACTCAAAATTATGTGGGACTGTAGCATTTTTGGAGGAATAGACTGTTGTTTCTGTTGTTTGTTTGGTAACATTCTTTCTCTTTTCATGGAAATTGGTGCAGTTAAGCTTTCAATCTATACTAGGATCAATTTTAATAAGTTGTGTATATGTAGGAAAATATTCTTTTTACCCAGGTTTTCAAATTCATTTCTATGGAGGTATACAAATTATTTCTTATTATTTTTCATTTCCTCCCATTATTTCTTAGCATTTTATATTCTGCCTATGTTTGTTTTCTACTTTTCTTCAAGACTAAAATAGTTTGTGGTTTGTCTATTTTGTTTGTTTTTTTTTTAAAGAACCAATATTTTAATTAGTTTTTCTGTTATTATTTCTTCTTGTGGGGGTTTAACTTGTTGGGGTTTTTTTTTTACTAGCTTTGTAAATTTGACTTAAATAATTTTTGTTTTTTTATTCATTTTATGAAACTATCAATTGATATAAATATATAAGGCTATAAATTTTTCCTTTATCACTGATTTAATCATATCCTACAAATTTTAACATACTGTTTTAACTTTCATTATTTTTAATTATAATTGTTTTATATTTCCTGTTACCCAAGAATGATTTAATAGAAGGATAGTTTTGACATCTATTTTGTTATTTATTTCTAGTTTTCTTTGTGCCTAATATATAGTCATTCCTTTTTTTAATGATCCATCTGTATTTGGGAAAAAGAGATCGTTTGTACTATGTAGGGTTAAACTGATATATCCATAGGTATGCTGGTAAACTGATCCTAAGAAGAAGAAGAAACAAACAAAAAAAAGCCCTGATTTATAGGGTTTTCCACTACCTGTGGAATAAACAGTGATCTCTTTGGCAATTTCAAGTTACCACCTGTTGTCACTGAACAGGAAGTTAGGGAGAAATGTAACCAGTTGCACCCACTGAGGCAGCTGCTGCTTCCAAGCACAATAGATCACCCATGTTCTTTAGAGAGTCTATGGCTTCACTTATTTTTTAGTTCACTTACCTGTCTTGGATTTAGAACAGTTTCTTAAAATCTACTGTTGTTAATATATTTCTGCCCATTTTGACTTATACAGCTTCTGCTTTATGAAGGCAAATGCTGTATTAAATGATGCACAGATTCATAACTCTTAGAGACTCAGTTTGCATCGAGGTCTTTAACACTACACGTGTGTTCATCATATCATAATGCTTTCTGGTGTGAATTTTACATTGTCTGGTGTCAAGACTGCAAGCCCTATTTCCTTATTGTTTCCTTTTGCCTGATATACATTGGTCCATGTCTTGATATTTTTGCCTGAGTAATTTTGTGTTAGGTATATCTTTTGTTTGTAGCACAGAGCTTGGTTTTACTTGGTAAGTAGATTTGAAAATCTTTTTCCTTTAATAAGCAAGTTAAGAATTTATACTCATTAATATGCCTGAAGTGTTTGGTCTCAACCCGGATTAAATTATTTTTACTGTATTATGTTATATTAACTAGTTTTCTTATATGTTCTTTTTTATCATTATTTGTATTGATCTTTAGAAAAGCTTATATTTTTGTTCTAGTGGTTACTTTTTTATATTACCTTTTATGATACCCCCAGCCCCTTTATTTAGGTCTTTGCTTTTGATTTGTCAGCTTTAAATGACGAAGCTTTAAATTACTCTTTAAATGACTCCCCTTATACTTGTCACCTATGTAACATTGATTAAGAAATGAGTCTCTTTTTCCCTTCTCTTTTCTTTCTCTTCTGAATCTTTTTAGTTGAATTATTTTCTTTTTTTCTGAACATACAGGATTGGCTTTCTCTTCTTCCACTCATGTATCTATTTTTGAATTAATATTACATCTATAATTAAATGTATTCAGTGCTCACCACCATTCCTTCTAGTAAAGTTTCCCTAATCATCTGTTGCTTTAATACAGTTTACCCTATAGTGTGCCCAGTGGGAATAACCCTGAAGTATAGTATTTTTTGTGTTCCTGCGGGTTTAAAATTGTTTTATCCATAGCCTTTGTTACTTGAAGGACACCTAAATCTTTCAGGAGAAGAATACTGACTTGTGCACTCTCAGAATCTCTCCTGGTACCTAGAACAAAGTTATCAATCAACAGATATGAGTTAAATTTAAAAAGAAAGTGATGCCATGGATAAATTTAACCAAAGAGATGATTGATTCTAGAATGCATATTTTAATATTCAGGTTCAAACCTTAATATGACTCCTATTAGACATGTCGTGTTTTTTCCTTGCAAAGGTTCTAAATAGGCATGTGTTCTTAACCAATTCATGGTTTATCATCCACCTAAAAGGAAAAAAAAGATTGATTTTTCTTTTTAGTTTATTGTCTCTTTTAGGGAGAAGAGATAAAATAACACAGAACATATCCACAAGAGAGAGGGTTCTCTTGCCATGACACTTAAATCATTTCCCATCAAAGACCAAAATTGATGCTCAGCCCCCAACTACTGTACTGTGGAGGTATGTTCAAAGGAACCTGTATTGCTCAAAAAGAATAAGAAATTTGAGAGCAATGGTTGAAGTCAGGGGAAATCGAGAAAAGAGAACACAACACACAATAATATGACTTTTCTATTAATTCCATATTGAAGAGAAATCTAAGGAAATGTGATAAAGAAAACAAATACCTGGTTTACTCAGAAGGCTGGCAAAGAGCCACAAAAATTAAAGGAGGTTAGTCTAGCAGGAGTCATTCAGTCAGTCACAGATTTCAACATGGCGGATTGAGGAAATAAAGCCTCTGGCACACAGTCTCTTTTGTGAGTCAAAGAGAGAACATAATATTTATCAACTATTGATGGTGTACCAGGTAGTATGTTGAGATTTTCATATGCATTCTCTTTCTTTTTTTTTAATTTAATTTTATTTTTTTTTATTTTCAGCGTAACAGTATTCATTGTTTTTGCACCACACCCAGTGCTCCAGGCAATATGTGCCCTCCCTAATACCCACCACCTGGTTCCCCCAACCTCCCACCCCCCGCCTCTTCAAAACCCTCAGGTTGTTTTTCAGAGTCCATAGTCTCTCATGGTTCACCTCCCCTTCCAATTTCCCTCAACTCCCTTCTCCTCTCCATCTACCCTTGTCCTCCATGTTATTTGTTATGCTCCACAAATAAGTGAAAGCATATGGTCATTGACTCTCTCTGCTTGACTTATTTCACTCAGCATAATCTCTTCCAGTCCCGTCCATGTTGCCTCAAAAGTTGGGTATTCATCCATTCTGATGGAGGCATAATACTCCATAGTGCATATGGACCACATCTTCCTTATCCATTTGTCCATTGAAGGGCATCTTGGTTCTTTCCACAGTTTGGCGACCGTGGCCATTGCTGCTATAAACACTGGGGTACAGATGGCCCTTCTTTTCACTCCATCTGTATCTTTGGGGTAAATACCCAGTAGTGCAATCGCAGGGTCACAGGGAAGCTCTATTTTTAATTTCTTGAGGAATCTCCACACTGTTCTCCAAAGTGGCTGCACCAACTTGCATTCCCACCAACAGTGGAAGAGGGCTCCCCTTTCTCCACATCCTCTCCAACACACGTTGTTTCCTGTCTTGCTAATAATTTTGGCCATTCTAACTGGTGTAAGGTGATATCTCAATGTGGTTTTAATTTGAATCTCCCTGATGGCTAGTGATGATGAACATTTTTTCATGTGTCTGGTAGCCATTTGTATGTCTTCATTGGAGAAGTGTCTGTTCATATCTTCTTCCCATTTTTTGATATGATTATCTGTTTTGTGTGTGTTGACTTTGACAAGTTCTTTATAGATCCTGGATATCAACCTTTTGTCTGTACTGTCATTTGCAAATATCTTCTCCCATTCCATCGGTTGCCTCTTTGTTTTATTGACTGTTTCTTTTGCTGTGCAGAAGCTTTTGATCTTGATGAAGTCCCAAAAGTTCATTTTTGCTTTTGTTTCCTTTGCCTTTGGGGACATATCTTGAAAGAAGTTGCTGTGGCTGATATCGAAGAGGTTACTGCCTATGTTCTCCTCTAGGATTCTGATGGATTCCTTTCTCATGTTGAGGTCTTTTATCCATTTCGAGTTTATCTTTGTGTACGGTGTAAGAGAATGGTTGAGTTTCATTCTTCTACATATAGCTGTCCAAGTTTCCCAGCACCATTTATTGAAGAGACTGTCTTTTCTCCACTGTATATTTTTTCCTGTTTTGTCAAAAATTATTTGATCGTAGAGTTGAGGGTCCATATCTGGGCTCTCTACTCTGTTCCATTGGTCTATGTGTCTGTTTTTATGCCAGTACCATGTTGTCTTGGTGATCACAGCTTTGTAGTAAAGCTTGAAATCAGGTAACATGATGCTGCCAGTTTTATTTTTGTTTTTCAACATTTCCTTAGCAATTTGGGATCTCTTCTGATTCCATACAAATTTTAGGATTATTTGCTCCAGCTCTGAAAAATACCAGTGGAATTTTGATTGGAATGGCATTAAAAGTATAGATTGCTCTAGGCAGTATAGACATTTTGACAATGTTTATTCTTCCAATCCAAGAGCATGGAATGGCCTTCCATCTTTTTGTGTCTTCTTCAATTTCTTTCATGAGTGTTCTGTAGTTCCTCGAGTACAGATCCTTTACCTCTTTGGTTAGGTTTATTCCCAGGTATCTTATGGTTCTTGGTGCTATAGTAAATGGAATTGATTCTCTAATTTCCCGTTCTGTATTTTCATTGTTAGTGTATAAGAAAGCCACTGATTTCTGTACATTGACTTTGTATTCTGCCACGTTACTGAATCCTTAGGTTACAAGGATGGTTCAACATTCACAAATCAATCAATGTGATAGAACAAATCAATAAGAGAAGAGAGAAGAACCACATGGTCCTCTCAATTGATGCAGAAAAAGCATTTGACAAAATCCAGCATCCATTCCTGATTAAAACACTTCAAAATACAGGGATAGAGGGAACATTCCTTAACTTCATAAAATCTATCTATGAAAGACCCACAGCAAATATCATCCTCAATGGGAAAAAGCTTGCAGCCTTCCTGTTGAGATCAGGAACACGACAAGGATGCCCACTCTCACCACTCTTCTTCAACATAGTATTAGAAGTCCTAGCAACAGCAATCAGACAACAAAGAGAAATAAAAGGTATCCAAATTGGCAATGAAGAAGTCAAACTCTCTCTCTTCACAGATGACATGATTCTTTATATGGAAAACCCAAAAGACTCCACCCCCAAACTACTAGAACTCATACAGCAATTCTTTTTTTTTTTTTAAGATTTTATTTATTTATTTGAGAGACGGAGATCACAAGTAGGCAGAGAGAGGAGGAAGCAGGCTCCCTGCAGAGCAGAGAGCCCAATGTGGGGCTCTATCCCAGGACCCTGGGATCATGACCTGAGTTGAAAGCAGAGGCTTTAACCTGCTGAGCCACCCAGGTGCCCCTGCATTCTGTTTCTTAATGTTCATGACAATCTTATTAAGTAAGTGGTATCACTTTTCCCTTTTTCCAGATGAAAAGACTGAAGTATGAAAAGAATAATTAACTTTCCCAAGATCACATAGCTAACATTTGTTGGCAAAGCTAAAACTTAAACTCAGTCATGTCTGACAAAAAGTCCTTACTTTCTGTCTGCCTCTTTTTTCACTTTTGTATTACTTTTTCCATGCCTCTTATTTCCAACACCAACATGACTAGTACAATCAGGTGTCTAGAAATGAGAATGAATAGTGTAACATGCAGATATTCATGGCCTTGAAAGGCACTGCATTGCTCTAGAGGAAAAAGATCAGACAACTTCCTGAATCATGGGTGCGTCCATTATCCGAGAGCCAGAGCAGAGTTTCTCAGTTGCAGGACTGATAGTGGCCTCCTTCCTCTGATGGACCTGCACAATTTAAGCTGTGAAATCTTAGAGATTTTGATGGTTCTATATTTTTTGTATTTTAGGTACAAAACCATGTAGTCAAGGTAATGCTTATAAGGAAAACAGCAGTACAAGCATAGGACTTGAGTTTGAAGGTCCTGGAACCAGGTATCCAGCTCCACCACTTACTAGTTATGTGAGCTTCAGCAAGTAACTTATTCTCTCTCTGCCTTACTTTCATCATCTGCAGATTGTGGACAAACACACTACTTAAATGCAGAGTTTTGCAAAATAAATTAAACTTACTGAGTTAATACCTATAAAGTAGGCAGAGCAGAGCTTCACACATAGGAAGCATCCATGGTTGAAGAATGTTGGATAGATCTAGAATACTCAACAATGGCACATCCTAGGTGGACTTTAGAGAACTGCCTGAGATACCAGAGAGCATAAGCATTGTTTCAACCCTCTCATTTACAGATGAAGTCACTGGGGTTAAGAGGGTTAAAGTTACTTAGCCAGGGGTCAGAGTGCTAAATACTAATCAGCTGTAATATGAGCATAGCTCTCTTACTCCATGCCAAGAATTTACCTCCACATTTCATCTTTTTATCCCTATACAATTATTTCTTTCATATTGTATTTTTAAACAAACATTATATATATACATTTTTTAAAAGATTTCATTTGTTTATAAGAAAACATGAGCGGGAGCGAGAGAGAGAAAAAAATCTGAAGCAGACTCCCCATTGAACACAGAACCCCACACAGGGTTTGATCCCATGATCCCGAGATCATGACCTGAGCCAAAATCAAGAGTTAATCGACTGAGCCACCAAGGTGCCCCATTTGCATTTTTATATCTACACCATATGCAGAATGCTCATATTTTGTTAATTTCATAAGTTAAAATATATCCAGTTTATAAAATTAGAGTTCCAATAAGCAAGAAAAGCCCAGAAAGTTATTGTAACATACCCTTGAAACCAACACAACTCCTTGCTCCTATCAGGTAATTTATCCTCATTTATTCTATGTATTGAATTCTGGAACTTTTATCATTTTCCTGAAATGGTTAGATATAACACAAAAATAGATTAATAAAACGCTCTCTTCATCTTTATGCATCTAAACTGAGAGTCAAGGAATACAGTCAGTGGTACTGTAATAGCATTGTGTGGTGACAGATGGTAACCCCACTTGTGGTGAGCACAGCATAATACATACACTTATCTTGAGTCACTATGTTGTAATTGAAAGTAATGTAACATTATGTGTCAACTATCCTCAAGTAAGATTTTTAAAAATAACCAGTTTATTCATTAAATAAATAAAGAGTTCAGAGCCCCTCAAAATACTTTGTAAAAAAGATCCAGAACACTAGAACTAGGCAATTTTACAGAGAAATCTTTATCAAGCCCTAAGAGAATGGAATGATGTCTCTTATGTTTAAAAAACTATTGCAGAAAGTATAAAAATAAAAGACAGCAGAATGACTTAAAAGTGAAATAAAAAAGTGTTAAGTAATTGCATGTAAATATGAGCATCACTTATAACCTTAGATTTTATTATATATATTCAGGTACTCTTTTATAGCCTTTGAAAATATTCTGTATGTTCCTCACAAATGGGCAACATAAATTTGTAAGATTTATTCCAAAGAACTATGAATTTTTGTTGCTATTTTTGAACGAAACTATGAATTTTTGTTGCCATTTTGTTGCTGTTTTAAAGATTAAAACTCTAAAGTAAAATGCTATTCAATATAATTCATCACAGTAAAAGTAAAATTCATGTTTCAACATCAGAAAATTTATTAGTACCACATTAAGAGAGTAAAAAGGGAAACTCATATAATTTTCTCAGTAGAGGAAAAGGTATTCACTATAATGCAACACTTGCTGTTGGTAAAACTGTAAGCAAATTAAGAATGGAAAATAAATTCTTCAACCATTCCAACCATTCCCCTTAACCCAGGAAAGAATTAAAGATGCCCTCTATTCCCACTTAGAATCAGCATTACACCAGTGGCCATGGCCAATGCCATGAGTCAATAGAGAAGAAAAGGAAGGCACAAGAATTTAAAAAGAAAAACAAAAGTGTCAATATTCTCAAGTTTGTGATTATTGCTATAACAAATGGAAGAAGGATCTGCAGATAAACTATTGACATTAATAGCAATTAGCAAAATTGCTAGATGCGCAATTATATCCTTATATATCAATCATAATCATGCATAATCAATTATATGTAATTGACAATAACCACATATTGAAAACAATGTTAAACAAAAACACTGAGTTATAGAGTGGCCATATATAATGTTTTACTATTTTAAAAGGTTTAAAAACATATATTTATTTAGGAGTAAATATATAAGTGGATAAAAACCATAAAAGTTTCATGAATATGATAGCCAACAAATTGTTCAAGGATGACCTCTGGGAAACAAAGATGGGCAGACAATGGGAGTAGCAAGGGGAACATGGGGGCCAACTTCTTCTGTAAAATGTTCTTTGAAAAAAATAAAGCAAATGTGACCAAATGCTGAGATTCCATAAAGCTGGGGGTAAAGCAGACTTCGTTTTATTTGTCTGTATGCTTCTCATATATTTGTAATATTTCAAAATGTTTTTACTGCCAAAAACGAAAAGAGAGGAAGGTATTGCTAGAAGGGAAATGTGTGTTAGCAACATTTTAAATGGCATTGACCTCTCACCATAGGGGGCCATATTGCAAGCTCCTGCTAGAATGAGGATCTTTGTCTTTCTCTGCCCGGGCAGTAACAATCTGCAGCTTTAGAAAGTGGCATAAAAGTACAGGGATGGCCCCACCTTTACCGGTAAGTCATATTCCAAAGCCGTTGGAGAAGCCTGCAGGCTAGCACATCTGCCACCGCCAGTAGGATCAGTTGTACACCTGGGGTCCCTTTCCCCTCTGGTCATGGGTTATTGCTTCTCCTTTTTCCCTAGAGGAAAATGACAGATCAATAGATACATTTCTAGATGGAGATAAATGATTTTCATTGCTTAGAAAACAAATGACCTCTGCTAAATGCTCTTTGCTTCTCTAGTTTTGCATTGTTGTCATTCCTCCTGTCCCCAGAACTTATCTGTGTCATTAAACACTGTGAGTTCGTGAATATTTGGGAAGATGGAGTACATGTCTTCTATCTCCCATTGTTTAATAGAAATACTGCAAACAAATCCATTTTGTCTTTATGGTGATCTATCATGGAGACACAAAGTTACTTCCCCACAGTCTTTCCTGTGTGACCTCTTATACACAAAATGTCTCTGCCCTTCGAGTATGAGATAGCCCAAACAGAGCCCCCTGAGACAAACGAGGATGTGACATGTGGCATTACCCTCAAAGAGCTCAGGAAGCACCCACTGGATCAAACAAGTTAGACAAGCAGGAGCAAGGACACACTTCTGAGGAACTTCAGGCTGAAAAACAAACTTTTAAGTCCCTAATGGCAAGGTTTACATCAGAATGTCTAAGGATTAATCAATTGATGTATTTCTATTGCCATTCACATTGTAACCGTTTGTGAATTTGCCTCACATCATTGCCCAAATCAGCCCAAGATTGCTGGACAAAGTCACTGAATGGACGTGACTGCCAGTTCACCTGTGAGTTGAACCCCAGCAACCAGAGGCTCCCCTTCCCAGTCCTTGGAATCCACTTGCCTTCCCCACTCCCAGAAGGTGCCCTGAGAACATAGCCTTGAGTTAGTGGTGTGGTGCTGAGACCATCTGGACTGAACACATGACTGAACCCAGCTCAGTCCTATACATAAATTTAAATGATTTGGTGGGTGAAGCTAAAGATCCACTCATCTTGCAGTCACCAAAGACAAGTCTCATATGTAAGTTCCCTTGCTTATTAAACCTCTCACCTTCCAATCTAGAGTGCCCTGTTTCTTTCTTCAGTGTCTCCCTTCCAGTCTGCTTTCAGAAGCCAGTTTCAGATTACATCCAGGAAATACTGGAGGAGTACCAACTAACACTGAGACCTCCCCAGTAAAGGGGGAAAAAATTCCATCTCATCACCTTAGGAGCCCTTTCCCCTTGGCTCACATCAAGACCCAGTGGACTTAGGTGGAATGGGAAAGGGTCTAGTTCTTAGGCCTTGGCTGTTGATCTCATCATTGCTCCTTCTGCCACTCCAGGATCCTTCTCCCCCCATATTGCACCATCTGTCAGGTCCTGATGCTCTTGGCTGGCTCAGAGATGGTCTCACAATGGTCTTTGTGCTGACTTTAGACTAGGCCATCCAGACATCCATGGTGCTCTGTCATATTCTGCATCCCATTTTCTTTCAAAAACCCTAAAATCCCAGTGCCAGGAAATGTCTTTTCTCTCTCCCATATTGAGCACACTTTTAATACTTGATTGTCTTTCTTCCTTATCTTGGTCTCCACTGCCCAAATGAAATGGAGGATGATTAGGAGGGGTGGCTATTATGAGAGCTTGCCAAATTCTGGTGTTGGTCCTGAAGCACATAGGTACATGAAATAGTGAAAAGCACAACATAAATGTTGGACATCTGTATGTTTCAAGTGCCTCCTTAGTAAAAAGGGATGCTTTGGTTAAAACAATGATTTAGAAATTGTCCTCCTTGGAACACTTGTGTTTCCTAGAGTGCCTTGCACCTGCTTTAGGAGTCAAGACATAGCCAAGTCTTACTTCCCAGTTTCTCCCTGTGAACCATAGAAGTTTCGTTTCATTTACATAATTTTTATAAATTTTATTTGATGAAAGGAGCACATTTCCTTTATTTGTTTAATAGATGGGACAGATTTGTAGACACGTCTAGATTAACTGATTTTCATGTGTCCTGAATGTCAGGAGTTGTATATTGTTAAAATCCTCTAGGTGGTATAAATTTGTAAATCTGTGTGGGATTCTTGTTTCCTAGTCTTTCACACACCTCCAGGTTTCCATGTCAGTCCTGACTATAGGGCATAATATTTTCAGCTCTAGCATTTTTTCTTTACAGACACTACCAAATTTGTTTGAACAGAAATTAGGTGTTGCACAACAGTACCCAGTGCACTTTTTAAGGTAGTGAACTGAGGTGGTAAAAAAGTATGAATGGAGTCCTGTTTTCACTTACAGTGCAATCAGATGCAAACACTATTGGAAGAAAATGTAAAAACATAAGGAGCTGTGACGTCACATTTAACACCATACATCCATCCCGACAAGTAAAGGCATGATCAGCAACTGTTTGCTAAAGATCTATTGTAGCCAAACATAATCATCTCAATCTGTTAAATTTGATCTGCTTTTTTCTGACTTTTTACTTGGTGCCAGTTTTCAAAGAAACCTTATGAAGAAGAAAAAATTCCCAACAATAGCAACCGTGCCAGCCAAGTGTCTCTGGCTTCTGTCAAACTTCCTCAGTTTCTATTGCCTCATTCCATGATAGAGAGAACATCCTTTCTGAGAGTTCTCATTCTATCATTCATCTTGGATGTTGAAAGTTGATTTTTATAGATTTGCAATAAGCAGTGGTTTATAGATTGCCCCATTAAAAAGCCCTTTGGGGGATTTTCTAATAATAGTAGCAAAGCAAAAGTTTTAGACCATGCCAGAAGATCAGTCACTACATGTTGCTATCATCTCTGTACTTCTACAACATCCCAAAGAGATTAAGAAGGCATCTGGAAATGAAGGCCTAAGGGTGTTGGATATTACAGATCTGGACTTCAGAAAGTAAGAATGAAAGAATGTTCTTTTTCATATTGTGCTAATAATGTTATCTAGTTTAATGGATATCTGATTTATATGCCTCCAGAAGGAAAGCAGCTCTCTGCTCTGTGAATCCAAAACAGACATGCCCTGTGAACTGGGTAATGAGGAAAAGCAGTCAATTTCTAATTGCTCCGAATGCTGTCTCAAGGCCATTTCCTTTTTCTGCACTTAAAAGACACAGCAACTTGATGGAACCTAAAAAAAGGTAAGAGTGCTTATGTGGACATTTTAAGATTTGTCATAATGAGATCTCACTCCTCTTCCTCAAGGAAATCATGAACCCATTTAATTGCAACAAGGGAAAGTTTCAGGATATCATGAGAGAAATATTAGTTGAAAGGTGTTGGGTATTGTTTTTGGTTTTGCTTTTCACTTTCTCATTATCTCCTGCAAATTAAATTGCTAAACATTGTCTAAAGTTTCATTGTGTCTGGAAGAGGTATTTGTTTGAATATTCAAAAATTCCTATCTGTTAGAATTATATCCATCTCCATATAAGAGAAACTTGAAAACAGCTTGAACAAATAGGGGTTTCTATTTCTGATGTGACTAGCAGTTAAGAGGTAAGTGGCATTCACCGGTACAGTGGCTTTACGATGTTACCAGGACCTCCCGTCCCTCTATCTTTCTTTTCCAGTCTTTAGTACACCTCTCATCCTGTAGTGACAAAATGGCTAAAGTGCATATGTATTCCAGGAAGGAAGTTGGGGATAAGTACAAAAGGGGAAATATGTGTGAAGCTGAGTCATCTTTTTTTTCCTCAGGAAAATAATAGCTCTCCTGGAATCTCTACTAAGTCATCCCATTTTAGACGTTAAAACAGAGATGTAGGGTCATCCTTGTTTGCAAGGGAGTCTGTGGAAGTAAGTTTTTTTGGTTTTGAACTGAACACATTGCTATCCCCAACAATATCAGGGAATTTTTGTTTATAAATACAAGGTCAAATGAAGGGCAAGAAAGTAACAGTGTCTAATACAATCTACCCCTCAGGTTAGATAGGTTTCTTCACAAAGGACTCAAGCCCAAAGGGTCACTCAGTTTCTTAATCCTGTTCAAAGTCCAGATCTCCAGCCATTATATTGATATATAGATTTCTCTGCCTAGATAGGATGAGGCTTCTCTTGGTTTAGCGATCTTTAAGACTAAAAGACAAGTTATCTCTCCCAAATACTCAATATACAATAGTGGAAAGGGAACAAGCTTACAATAACAAGTATTCTCATTGGGAAAAAGGGATGTAGAAAATCAGCATATTTCTTAAATAAAAATAGTGAGGAGTTTAGGATGTGCTTGGTCAATCATAAGATTGACTCCATTTTGTTATCTGGGCAAATCTCCCTCATTCACCATATATCACTGTTCTGGTTCTGACCTCTGGGTGGTATACCTCTAGTGTGTTAAATTCCAAGACAACATCTAAAATGGGAATTAGAATACATGCCTCTCTTAGAAGCTTCAGAGTTTCTTCTTATGGTTAAGTTTAGAGGTCCAGGCATAGCCACAAGAGTTGAACATATAAACACAAACCTGAATTTTTTTGATTCCATCTGAAACTTAGTAAATTTCATGCTATGTGCAGGTGAAATCTTGCCCAAACTTTCTCTTCTAACTTGAAGACCTGTATCTTTTATCAGCTGAATTTTGTACTCTACTTATCCCCTTAGCCCTTGCTATAGTGTCCAGTAGTTACCTTGAGATAATCTAAAATAATCTCCCTTCACAGTACCAGTCCTTCTCTGTCAGCTTACCTCTTAGTAGAAGATACTTAATGAAAAGTTTTTGAGAAAGTGTAGAGGCCACAATCTAATCTTCTGCTAAGACCCACTACCTCATAGCAGTGTTTATAATGGCTTAAGTTTGATGCACAAGAGTAAATTTTTTCAGCATCAGATATTATGGGACTTTTAGTCAATTTATATTGCAAACCATAGTAGGTAGAAAGCATCTCCTTAGCATAGCTATATATTCTTCATTACCTCTTTGCAGACTGACTAACTCTAGCCTGAATTCATTTCACTCTTACAAAATTTTGCTAACATGGGAAAGAAGTAACCAGCAAATGACAATCATCAGAACTTTTTCCTCAATATCCTTCAAGGCTATATCTTTGGTCAATATGTGGTCTACATCCCATATACTACAGGTGACAACTTGGCCAAAGGTTTTTCTGCCAATAACAAAGATGGCCAGCTTGCAATATCTGGGTGCTCACCACCCATAGCCTCCCTCCTTCACTCAGCCAATGGTACATTCTATACTCTATGACTCTTACACTCCACCATCTAATATCAAATTCTGTATTGGTTAAAATAGGATATAGCTGCATATAACATAACAGAAGCTTGACGATTATTTAACTGAATTGTCTCTCTTGAGACAAGAAAGCAACATGGCACATTCGTGATGCCATCAGGAGAGTCAGGCTTCCTGTAGCTTTGCTCAGCCATCTTCAGGTACTGGCTTGTGTCATTCTAATCAAAAGTTTGCTGTTTTATAGAACTGAGTCATAACAGAGTTAGGCATATATTTTTAATTTGAGAGACTGTTACTTCCAAGCAATGTTGGGGATCTTTTAGTAAGAAAGAAAGGAGAATGGATATTTATTAAACATATAGCAGTGTTTACCACCATTTCTGAGCCTCAAGCTAGCGTAACACACTTGGTAAAGTGGTTGGAGAATTTGTCTTGTGAAATACAGCCAAGTCCTGTGGGGGAATTTGAGTTAAAGTGAAGTGTGATGGAAGAGATTTTCTGATCCCTTTTACTACACACTATGATGGAAAAATATTGAATCACGATGATGACATCCAGTTTATCCTCTTAGTATATGGATGAAGGCAACTATTACCAGAGTAATACTGTGTAACACAACTCCATGGTCTTGAACAACCATCATTTCTTTCATCCTATTATCTGTGCATTGTTTGTGTCTTGGATGATGTAGGTTAAGTTCAGCCTGTCTTGGCTCCACACTGTAAAGTCCATATCAGTTCCACATGCCTGTCATTCTTCCTGGGACTAGTCATACCTCTTCTTCCCAACAAAAAAGCAGAAACACAAAAGGTCACGTCCATCCAGGCAACCATATTTCAAAATTCTACCAGTGTTACATCTGCTAAAGCCCTATTGACTAAAACAAGTCACATAGCTAAGCCCAAACTCAATCTGCTTCCTCAGGCAGGAACTCCAAAGACACATAGCAAAACATGTAGGTACAGAGTAGGGGAAAAAATTTGAGGCTAATAACCAAATCCACCATCATCTTGGTCCACGACAATATCTAACACAACTCTCAGTTCCCATTTATGGCAAGAGAGACAATTGTTATACTTTCTATTATAGCAATGTGTAAAAATATAAAAACATAATTTCTGTACAAAAGGATTTCTTTGTAAGGTGCATAGTTTTTTTTTTTTCTTTTACTTTTTGTAAGAAAAGATGATGGTGATGGCTGGTTAATTTTATGTGATTCCTACACAAAGGAAAATTACTTCATGGTTTATATCAGGGAACTTCAGACTAATAAAGAAATCTAATTGAAGGGTTTTACTTATTTGTACACTTTTGGGAAATTGTGGTTTATATTTTGAAAGATAAATTTAGGGATAATACAGGTATTTATCTCATAAGACTTTACTGCTGGAAGTATCGCATAGCCCATTTATTCCAAAACCCAACCAAGTCTAGGAATTATTTATTTTTCCACATTCCTTATAGATGAACAGTCAGGCTACACTTCCTGTGGTGGAACGGTCACCTCATCAAAGATAGCTCTTTCCATTGTCCACAGCTGGCAAAGTCAGAGTCTTCTTCCCCTTTCCCTTACTTCTAGAAACCTAGAAAGAGTTTTGTCCTTTCTATTTCAGACCTTTTTTAGTTTTCTAGGGCTATCATAGCAAATGACCACAAACTGGATAGCTTGAGATAAGAGAAATTTATTATCTCACACTTCTGGAAAATAGAAGTCTGAAACCCGTATTGGCAAGACCATGCTCCCTGTGAAGGCTCTTGAGAAGAATCCTTCAGTGCCTCTTCCTAGATTCTGGTGACACCTGGTAATCCTTGGCATTCCTTGGCTACTAGCTGTATCACTCCAATCTCTGCCTTTGTCTTTACATGGTCTTTTTCCCCTATATGTTTCTCTATGCTCTTCTTTTCCTATAAGGACACCAGCCATTAGAATCCCCTTAATCCAGAATGATCTCGTCTTAATTTAATTATGTCCAGAAAGAGTCTATTTCCAAATAAAGTCACATTCTGAGGTCCCAAGTATACATGATTTCATTTCTTTATTAAACTTTGCCATTACTCAACCATGAAAAAGACCACTTCAAATATTTGAACAGAGATATGATGTTCCTGCTTTGGTCTCCTCTTCTTTAGCCTAACACCCAATACCTCCAAATCTCCTTAAATTATATTGTTCCCAGACCTTCACCATCTAGATGAACTTTGTTCGGTATTCCAAAAACTGACATTGTGAACCGTATTTACAGTTGAGCAAAACTATAAAAAGAACTTTAGGAAAAGGATTATTTGTAAACATGCACACCCAGGAAACAGTAAGTGATTTTTTTCAACTAGTATTTTAGCCTGGTGGGCAAAATACCTGCCCGCTGGATCCTGTACTTGGTGATCCAAGATGGGAAAGATATTACATCAGAAATCATCTCCACTGTCCTGATGCTGACTTTTATACTCCATTGGGTGCTTTTTAGATTGTATTTTACTACCTATGTCAAAGACCAATACTGGTCAAGACTTATTACCCACCAATGAGCTGTAAAGAGACTGCTGGAAAGGGCATTGGAGGCCACTGAAAATATAGATCACACTCGGCTAGGGCAAAAATGCCCCTGGCCCAGGACTTTATTAGCATTAGAGTTTCATTACTGCCCTTTCAGCTCTGCTTCAGAGCCTCCCATTGTACCCCAGGCTTTGGAGTGTCAAAGACTGTTCAAAGATTGGACTATTGAAAATATCCCTGATCCTACCCTACAACACCACAGCAGGAACCACATCTCAATTAATGCCATCCAAAGTTTTTGTAAGTGGGCATGGGGCCTTGCTCTAAACATTGTGGGAGAATTAATCAAACACAATATTTGTTTAGCTTCTACCATCTATTCAACAAGCCCTTGTCCTTGACTTGGCCATCTATCAGTGGATGAAGAAAACTGAGAAGGTAAATGAGGTGGAATAAATGCAGCTTAGTAGACAAATGTTAACAGCCTCTGGAGACATACAGACTTGGATTCCTAATTCTGGATCTGCAACTTACTAATTAATTGTGACCTTGGTCAATTTCCTAATCTCTCTAGGCCTCAAATTCTTCTTCTGGAAAACGGAAATAAAAATAATAAATTTATGTATTTTGTAATGTTATTGTGAGGACTAAATGAACAAATGCAGAGCCCCTGGTTGGCTCAGTTGCTTAGGCTTCTTACTCTTGATTTTGGCGCAGGTCATGATCTCGAGTTCATGAGAACAAGAGCACCAATGAACTCTCCACTGAAGATGGTGCCTGCTTGGGATTGTCTCGCCGTCTCCCTCTGACCCCCCCCCCCCAAACATGTCCACTCTCTCTCTCTCTCTCAATAAACAAAAAGCAAATAAATAAATAAATGCTGTGTACCCAGCAGAATCTCTGGCATTTAGTAAATACTAGTTGTTTTTGTTGTAACAATAACAATGCAAAACAGGAAAATAATTTTGAAAAGGGAAAATAAATCTAGAAAACACAAAGTATCTGACTGCAATACTTACTATGATGCTACATTAACCAAGGTAATGTAGTATTGAGAAAAGATAATATAATTGGCCAAGGACAAAAATAATTTTATTTTAAAGTAACAGGCAAAACATTTGAACGTGTACTTCACTGAAAAAAAAAATAGAGAGAAAGAGAGACATATGGATGGCAAATAAGTACATGCAAAGATAACCAGTGTGACTGATCATTAGGTAAATGCATATTAAAGCCACCAGAATTCCTAAAATCAAAAGACTGAAAATACAAAGTGTTGGCAAGAATGTGGATCAATTCTTAACACTCATACACAACTGGTAAAAATATAAAAATCGTACAGCCGCTTGGGGGAAAAGGTTGGGAGTTTCTTACAAAGCTAAACATATTCTACCATATAACCCAGTATTTGACTCCAAGGCATTTCCCAAGAAAATTGGAAGTAAATGTCTATACAAGGAACTGCACAGTAATGTTCAGTGTTGCTTTATTCATAATCACCCCAAATTGTTAAACAACCCAAATGTCCATCAGATATAGTTTTGGAGTGTGTTGAGGTCCAGAGCTGATGGCCAAAAGGAATTCTTGAGACATCTTTGTCTCAAGAAAGAATTCTTGAGACATTTTATTAAAGCACAGGAACAGGACCCCTGGGCAGAAAGAGCTGCTGCCCTGGGGTTGTGAGGAATGGCTGGTTATATACTTGGGAGCTGGGAGTTATGAGGAAAAAGGGGGGATGTCCTAAAGGACTTTCATATGCTAAAGAAGACTCAGGATACTGAAGGCCTTGCTATTGTCTAGTTAAGATTGTGTTTCCTTCGAGTAAGGCATAAACATTAAGACAGTTGGGAGCTTTCTGGGGTAATGTTATTGTCTTCCCATCTCATGCCCTTGTCAATGGGCTGCAGATCATAAAGAAATTCTATTTTGTTTACTTTCCCTTCTGCTTCTGTTTCCCACATCACTCATGGAGGGGAGGGTAAGGTTAGGACTCCAGGAAATTGAGTTACTGGTGTCTGAAAGTTAGGCTATTGATAAGAATGCTTTCTCCTTGTATGTCATTAAGACATTAGTGAACTGTTGGAGACTCATGTCCTGCAGGAGTGTGGTTTCTATCAGTTAACCATGTGGTTTTTTCCCTTCCCTTAGTTTTAGGACAGGCTGGATTGCATGAGGAATGTCACATATATCCCACCAGGGAGTGGGGAGAGGGGCTTGAAAGGTGTCAGCTCGTGCTTTGCCCTCAGCTTGCCTTCTGCCCCCACATCAAATCAACTTGTGGTAGATAAAGAATTATGGTATATGCATATAATGGATTAATACTCAGTAATAAACATTAATATGTGTAACCACAGGCTGAATCTCAGAAGCATTGTGTTAAGTGAAAGAAGACACACACAGAATACTATACTATACATACCATGTGATTTCATTGTATCAAATTCTAGAAAAACAAAATATATAGCGACAGGAAGTAGATCACAGTTGCAATACAAATACATCAGTGGGCTACAGTTGTAGGGAAGGGAATGACTGCAAGGGATATGGATGGTATTCAGGAGAATAATGGAAAGGTGTTACACCTCAACTGTGATGTGTGTTACATCACTACACACATTTGTCAAATCTCATCAAATTCCACCTTTGAAAACAGTAAACTGTATTGTTTGTAAAGTGTACTTCATTTGTTATAATAATACAAAAGACATTATAAGGCAATGTTTGAGTCATCATTAAAAGATAGGAACTAAAGAATCACATAATGTCAGAAAATTGAATACACCTTATCCAATGAACTAATTTTAAAGAGGACAAAAAGCCCAGAAAGTAGAACTGATTACTAATTGGTTACCCACAAATTGACTTTGCTCATCTGGGAGGGCTTTTAAACCTAACCCAGTTGCTACAGAAATGCAGTGCCAACCCCCACGAGTTAAATAAAGCGCACAGTCTTCCTATCACTCCCCAACTTTAGGGAAGTGTTTTAGGTAAGCAACTGGAAAAGAAATGTAGAGGAGACACGTAGGCAAGGAAGCAACAAGTGGAATTTCTACTTAGCCCTGAAAGACCTCCTGTACATGATCTTAGGAGCTGCTGGGCAAGGGGACAACCTGTTGACTTGGGAAGTCAAGGATCCCCATCCAAGGATCCTGACTGGATGGCTGGGAGAAACTGCAGAATGGATACTTTAGAGGAAAAATAAAGACACTTAAGAGGGAAACAGGGTGGGAGTAGAAAAGCACAGATGGCATCAGAGTGTGACTCTGAATCAGATCTGGGATCAGATCTCAGACTCTGAGAAATGTGGACCTAGGTCCTGTTCTGAATCAACAGGGAGATGTTATTCTCAACTTAGTGTCCACATTCCCTCCCTTAGGAGATCTAAATCTGTCATTAGACTGGTCCAGGGAGCCACCTGATGGTTCTTGATTAGAAAAATGAGATAAATTGTTTGAGACCTGAGAGTATACTTATTGAGCCCACTTGGAGTGGGATGGCTGGGAGAGAAAGTGGATATAAATGACTGAATTCTATACCTGGTTCTGCCAGCTTAATCTGTGTGATTTCTGAATCTCATCTTAATTTCTTCAATGGTTAAAAAAAAAAAAAATCCTAGGGTAAAGGGGTGTTAAAAAGAAACAATGAGCCCAAAATGGAGCCTTTTGTCCCCCATGACAGCAAATCAAGACTTAATTACAGTTTCAACCTCTCACAGGTATGTGACATTTTAAAAGTCACTCTGAAATTTCCTAAGAAGTGAGGTCATTTGCATGACTAAAAAAAAAAAGTTTTTCCCTTCCCCTCAAAAAGAAGATGTCCTAGCTTACAATCTTTTTCTTTTCTTTTGCCCACAAAAACCTTCCATTTTATACAACTGGGAACATCTCTCCATTTGGTAGGTGGGATGCTGCCCAATTCATGAGTTGCTTAATAAAGCCAATTAGATCTTCAAATTTACTCAGCTGATTTTTTTAACAAGGGTGATATGAGAGACATATATAATAATTTACTGGTGGGGTGAGAGAATCTTATATAAATTGTAAATTGGATGATGCTGATGGGCTGTGTCTTTCTATTTAAATACTTGTAATCTATCCTCTTTGAAAAGAATAAGTGATATTCTAGAGAGTTTGTATTTGAATTGAACTCTAGTTTAGTTCAAATAAGGAATGATCCTTCCAAAGGCTACCATAGGCTACCAAAAATTAATGCATATGTCCAGGTAACTCCCCAGTGAGCACTGAGGCTAAAAGGTAATGAATGTGCAAAAGGAGGAAGTAAGGTCTTATCATTCAAGACGAGTAGGAGAGGGTGGCTTGATCTATACACACAGTGTCCAAGGGGGTAATCTCAATTGAGCATGTAAGGTTAAGGACAATGAAATGTCATATTCATAGTAGAAAAATATCAAAGAAATCATAGATAAGCTCTGTGGGGTCTTTGGTGTAATGCTGATATATAGCATAGACAAAATCAAATTGCTCACTTCCCAAATGGAATCTGTCCTGTTAAAGGAAATAAAAAAGATGGAATGAAAATCCATAGGAGAATAGAATTTCAAGATGGTGAAGAAGAGTCCTTTTCATCTGGAAGGCACAGTCCTTTAACTGTGTGGAAGTCACCATTCTCAGCATTGCTGCTGAAGAGGAGAATAGAATCTCAGGCCAGAAAAAATGCTGAGCACAGGAAAATGGTGTTCCACTAGTCCACTGGAGAAAGCTACATGAATGAGGAGGCTTGAGCAGAGAATAAAGAACGAAGATGAAGTGTCACCTCTCGTCATCTTATTTTTGTTAATATTTCATGGAGTACAGCCCAATAACATCAACTTCATTTCAAAATTTTAAATGTATTTTTTATTAATTATGTATTTATTTACTTATTTTTAAGTAGGCTTTACACCCAGCACAGAGCCCTATGCAGGGCTTGAACTCACAACCCTGAGATCAAGACCTGAGCAGAGTTCAAGAGTCCAATTCTCAACCCACTGAGCCAACCAGGTGCCCCATAAAATGTATTTTTTAAAAAGAGGCAGAGTAGGACTCAAGAAAAACACATTTCCATATTGAAGACAAGTTTGGCAACTATCTCTCTAATTTGAATAATAATAATAACTATAATAATTTGCATAAGAACAAGTGGAAAACTTCCCCTCAGTAACCAATTTTAGGAAATGACCTTTAAATGAGCACAGTTCTCCATAAAATTCACCAGGGTAACACCAGTCTAAAACTTCAGTTGGTAATGGAATGACAAATGCAAATAAAAGAGTAACATGGGGTTCATCGTGGATTCTGGATGAAAGAGAATCAAGGAACACAATCTTCCCAGCACTCTCCAGGTACACTTTTCTAACAGTCCAACAATTGGGTCGCTTAGGTACAAGTGCTGTGGGAATATTGTGCAAATGTCAGATAAAATGTTCTTTTTGCATTATTTTTCTGGCTTAATGGCAGTGTATTTGTCAATCGTATTCTTCTATAGAATCTAGAATGTTTTGGTTGGTCAATCAATATCAATCAATATCTTGTGGTTTTGGTCAATTTAGGCCAATTCCTCGACCTGTTATAATCTGAAGAATTAAAAAAAAGAAGGTTTTATTTTGTGTACAATATTCTGGCAGACCCTGAAACCTAGATCATTAAACAAGGGTAAAAATGGGGGCACCTGGGTGGTTCAGTCGTTAAGCGACTGCCTTTAGCTCAGGTCATGATCCCGAGGTCCTGGGATCAAGTCCTGCATCAGGCTCCTTGCTCGGTGGGGAGCCTGCTCCTCCGCCTCCCCCTGCTTGTGTTCCCTCTCTTGCTGCATCTCTCTCTGTTAACTAAATAAATAAAATCTTTAAAAAAAAAAAAGGGGGGGTAAAAATGCTGCATGAATTAGCATAAAATACCTCCTAGTTTTTTCTAATGCTTTACTATTTACCTCATCTTATTCATATTATTCCAAAACCATTCACTATCTGACTTGGACTCCTTTGATTACAAATAATAAAAACTGAGTTGAATAAATAAGCAAAACAAACACCAACAATAAAACAAGTGAGGACAACTGAGGTATATATGATTCACTCCCTTCTTTTATAAATGGGCTTTATCTCTGTCTCCATGCACACAGTAGAATATGGCAGCCCCTTAACTTCCCAGTTTGTAGCACCTCAGTTCAAACTCAGTATATCAAAAACTAAAATCTCTCATCTGCATTCCCAAAATCTTAAAGTGGAGAATTTGATTGTCTTGCTTGAGACAGAGCATCTACCCCCGGGGCCAACGAAGGCTAAAGGAGGGTCTGCAGAAGACTGACAGGGCAGCCATGAGAGGATAGAAGGACAATATCCTGTCCCCATAGGCATAGTTCTCAAGCAAAAGGTCTTCACAGTTTCTGGAGTGTAGCAAAATATCCTATACATCAGTGTTTCCCAAGCTATATTCTGTCTACAAATCACCTGGAAGCCTTGTTCTGATTTGGATTCAATTGTTCATGTGGAACCTGAAAGTTTGCCTTTTTTAGCAAGCTCGTAGGTGATGTTGATATTTTCATCTGCAGATTACACTAGCCATTCAAGCAAAATGCCCTCCTGTTGAACATATCTCACTGATTATTATCCTGGGGCAGCCTTATGGGGGCACCACTCAGACCCCACACAAAATCAACCTGCCATAAGGAGCTCAGCAAGCTGATGGCCTCCCACTGTGGGTGCCTTCAGGATTTGCCTCGGCTTTCAAACTGAGACCTCATCCTCCCTGGGCAACATCTAAACAACCTGCAAGCACAGTCATATTATGAGGACTTTGTCACTTCTGGCCAGCAGGGATCCCTGTGCAAGAGAAAGAGCTTGGATGATGAAGTGCATAGAGGTCAGCCTCCTGAGTCAAGGAGCAGGGCAGAGAAGATAAAAAAAATTGGTTGGGAGTTGGAACTGAGAATAATCAACCCAGCAGAGTAAATTCTGAATTTCAGGTATGAACAAGGCATAGCAGTATTGGAAAATGGGAAGAATTGTTGTGGAGAAGGGTGACCTTCCTAAAGAAAAGAAGAATCAAAGCAAGAACTTAATGTCTGTCTTTAAAAATTCGAGGATTTTCTCAAGGAAGCTAGTTTTAAGTCTTCTATCCTGCTTAGAGAACAAGATAAGTTTTCAAAAATGAGAAGCATATTGCATTTCGACAAAGGGGAATTTTTTTACAATGGAGCTACTCTGCTGTTAGATGATTTATGGGAGAGTGAGTTTTCTGTGGCTGAAAGTATTCAAGCAGGGACTGTTGGGATGGGGACATTCCCAATGGCGTGAAAAGATTAACGGCAGTTGATGGGAACCAGAGACCTGACAGGCCTTAAGGGAGTGTTCAGGGTAGTGGGGTGAAGTCCAAGGTCCTGACATTAGGGAGATTGTGGTTAGTCATTATTTCCCAGGTCTGGCTAGGCTCTGTGCCAGACATCCTGGCAAGTACTGATGCCAAAACTCTCTCTTTGACCAAATCTTAGCTAGTCTTCTCGAAATCCTCTTCTCAAGCTGGCCTCAATGTTTGGACTTCTGTGTCTGTCTGTGCAGAATTTAACAAAATTTCTACTAAGTCATTTTATAACATATATATATATATATGCATATATATATATATAAACATTTATAAGTCATTTTATAACAAGAATCCCCACCACACATACCCAGCTTACCCACAGCAAGAATCCTGTCACGTCAGGTTAGCCAGAGTTCCGCCTTACTCCTCATGTTTCCCTCATTGTAATTTTCCATCCACAGAGCTCCACCCTGCTCCTTGCCTACAAATCCCTTTTTGCCCACGTCATATGCAGAATCAAACCCAGATCTCTCAATCCCCTACTGCAATAGTTTCTGAATAAAATCTGTTTTTTCACTTTATGTACTGTCTATTTTGGGTTTTTCTTTAACACCAGAGACATCATGGTTAGTAAAACCCACCAACATTTAAGTAGGGAGCCAGACATAAATCAATAAATTATAACATGAATGCATGCTTACAAAATAAGATAAAAACTCTGCAGGAAAGGAAGATGTTTTTAAGTGATCTAAAGGAGATCAGAGGTGATTTCCCTGAACATGTGACACCTGAGCTAAGATCTCAAGCGTGAGAGGGAGATGACAAAGGGTGTATGTGTGTGTGTGTGTGTGTGTGTGTGTGCGTGTGTTGCAGTCAAGGACATGTATCTTCCAGAGTCTTGGTAAGAAGGATGCAGGATATTCAAAAGAGGTAACTGAGGAGAATTTAGTGAGGAGAGTATTCACAGAGGTGTGGGCAGGGTGAACAACTGTGTGAGCACACAGGAATCAGCAGTGGGTCCTGATGGATCAAGATGGAGGTTAGTACTGGAACTCCAGGACAGAGGCAGATACAGGATAAGACTTGCCTCATGGGAGCTGTTGCCACAGGTAGTGAAACACATCCACCCAATGCTGAGAGAATCCCAGTGAAATAGTTTGCAGAGGTCAGCATCCCAGAACACAGACCAGGGTTGAGACAGATGGAGAGTGTACACAGAGAGGCAAGTTGAGTTTAATCATTACAAGGGAAAGGGAGGTGCAGAATGGGAATGAAGGGTACAGTAGCCTTAGATCATGTCAAAGGATTTGGATTTTATCAAGAACAATGGAAACCAGAAGAATGTCAGGGCCAACCAGCAGCTTAGGGAAGCGTCTGGGATCAGGTCTCAGCGAGAATCAGGAGCCCTGCTATGGAAACAGGTACTTGGTCAAGACTTTAGTCCTGGAATTCTTGTCATGAAAGTTAGATTACAATGAATTGTTAAGGCATTTTCACCTCTGATTCATACAGAGGCCGCCTGGAAATGCTTTGTTGAAGAAGATGCGAAAGCCCTATCCAAGTTGAGTAGGTAGAGTGCTGCAGGTCACCAGTGATGTGAAATACTGTTAGTCTGTTCTGGAAGGAAGTGAGTAGATTACATCACCAGACATGTTCAAAGTGGGAAAGACCTTATTCATTAGTAATCGCAGATTTCAAGGTTGTTGTTGTTGTTGTTGTTTTCTATTATGAATGGCCTACTAATTTTAGAATTAAATTGTCTGTAGAAATTCTGAGGCTTCCAACAACTTGATCGGATAAGGCCGTTGTGCTGAAAACTTCAGTGATTAAGAAGGTTCTTTAAAAACTGAAAATACTTAGTGAAGAGATAAAAGTTAAAAACTTGGAGAAAAAAAATCTCTCTGTATTTTGTAAGATTTAAAGACTACATTTTGACATAAAATTCCTTCTAGTTTGCTTTTTTTTCTACCTTATTAGTGAAAAAAGAAAAATGATTTTGTTTAACAAGTTGATAATCAACTCTGAAAATTACAAAAGAAGTGGAAGATATCAGAAAGAGGAGCAGAGAATATGGGATCCTCAAGTTTGCTTTGCACAAGAGGACCCCATGTCATTTGGAGCGAGAACATAAGGTATTTATGGTTTTCTCTGAGTGTGACGAATTAACCAATTATCTTTATTTTAATCCATCTATTGTTATGACTAATGTAATTAACATTTATTGAGCATTTACTGGACACTGGTCACTCTGCCAAGCATTTGTATGAATTATCTTACTGAATCCTCAAACCTGGTGATATGCTGGGAAACCAACTCTTTGAAATTCAACTAACTTTAATTTAATTTAAAAATAGCCATGGTTTGTAATGCCTGCCAATTTTCATATTTTAAGCACTCCCATGAACAATTTAGTAACTATTGAACAATCACCTGCTGTGAATTAGTCCAAATTTTCTTCTGATCAACACTGTTTATGAAACTTTATTCATTCAAATACTATGCAATAAAGAAACAAAAAAAAAGAAAGAAAGAAAGAAAGAAAGAAACGTAGTGCAGTGGCCTAAATAAGAGAAGTTTATTTCTCTTGCACATAACAGTCTGGGATGACTTGAGGTCTCTGCTTCTCAAAATTCCCTATCACCCTGGCTAGATGGGCACCTCTACTATCCTAACCATAGATCCTCAAAGAGAGTTCTAGAAACAGTCTTTGAAGATATCAGAAAGCAGAGGGAGGAAGAAGATCAGGGAAATCACCCCTAAGATAATTAGAGCTGCCCATATCCTTCCCCTCACACCCCTATCTTAGTCACTTGGCCACACCTAGTAGCAAGAGAGGCTGGAAAATTTTGCTTATGGCAGCCACTTGCTCAGCTAACACTGGGTGTGCTCTGTAAGAACAGACTGGACTTGGGGCACCTGGGTGGCTCTGTCAGTTAAGCATCTGCCTTCTGTCAAGTCATGATCCAAGGGTCCTGGGATCAAGCCCCACATTGGACTCCTCTCCCTCTGCTTCTGTCCCTTCCCATGGCACGTGCTCTCTCTCTCTCCCTCTCAAATAAATAAATAAAATCTTAAAAAAAAAAAAAAAAAAGGAAAGACTAGACTTTGATGATGGTCCGTCACCTCTGCCACACCCTACTCAGAATGCCCATAACACAGTAGAGTCCTGGTGAAGAGTTCCAGCTACCATCTGGCGCCTAGCTCCCCGTACCAACTATCTGACTTCAGGATGCACTTTTTCGTGTCCTTTCCTATAAAATAGAGGCAATAATAGTATTTATACCACATGGATTTTTTTTTTTTGTAAGGAATACATAAGTTAATAACATTGAAATCTTGGAAGGGTTCATGGTATATCGCAAGCATTCATTTTAAGATAGTTATTAATATTCTTGCTTAGTAGACATGTGAACTGAGGCATATGAACATTACACACAGTATTGGCAAAGATGATAATTTGAGTTTTTCTCACTCCCTCCTCATTCTAGAAGTTTTTGACAAATCATGTGGCCTGTTTTGCTTCCTTAAGCCAGTTGTATCTCAGGCTAACCAAAAGGACTTTCAAAGTCAGAATCAAAGTTGGATAAAGCAGAAGCCAGGAGAGTTATATTCTTATTTGCAATGCTGAATGCTTCCCAGGGTAAAATTTAAATGATGGTTGGAACCCATGGAAATGAATTACTTTGTTATGTGGGTTCAGCTAAAATCTATGTCAAATAATCCAATCATAAAAATGTATACCAACCCAGAGTGGCAATCTTAACACTATGTAGGGAGGGGTGGTGAGCAGATCGACACAAGCCCGTGAAAGGTGACTCAAATGCAGTATTCTAAATTACTGGTTATTATTTGAATTCTAGGATTTTGTTCTGTTCAATGAGTATGAATGACTCCAAGTTAGTTATATACCTATATTAAAAGTAATTTTAAAAACTGGGGCCAAATTTTTTTTTTTAATTCAAAGAATGGCATATGTGTCCTTTCTAGTGAATTCCCCATAGACTAGTCTTTGAGATCAGTTTCTTTGGATTCCATTCATTTCCCTGATGTGGCAGGTTACACTTACCTGCCACAATTCTGGAGCTTTGTCAATCAAAATTCAATTTCACTGGCAAAAAAACACTCTAACTTTTCCTGAGAAATTCTATATCTTTTCCTTAGATTCAATTGCTCCCTTTGGCAGTATTAATGATTCCATCAGAAGTCCTGATGGAAATAAAGAGAAGAAATAAAGAGGCATCTGGGATTTCTCTGAGACATTGTCCCCATACTCTGTCATCATGGGATCAAGAGCCAAGCTAGTAGAATGGTCTAGTGCATGAATAAGTGAAGATCACTCTACACCTCTGTGTGCATGATTTTTATTTGTCATATTGGAGTTCTGTAGGTAACCAGGAGGTAGTGCTGAGAAATGCAGGCAAACAGGAATGTGTTTTGCCCCAAGGTGTTGTGATGGAACACAACTCTAAGAAGAGCCTAAATTGTGGAAAGAGGAGAATCACAACCAGAAACAATTCTGATCCGGGTGGTTGTATGATCTAAACTGGTTGTATGGTCTAAAAATGAGAAATTGAGCATTTAAGTCAAAATCCAAAGGGGAAAATAAATCTTAGCAAGTGTGAGAGGAACGGATCAGAACTCATTTATTCAGGCTGTCAACAGAGAGAGAGCACAGATCCACTTTTATTTGGTGACTGGATTGTGGCACAGGGGTGCTGGCAGCTGCAGGGTAGGGAAAGGAAAAATCTTTTTTCCAACAACCAAACCCATTCCTTAAATCTGGGTCTGAGAAGGGGACATTTTTCCCACTCCAGTTCAGATACCAGATCACTTCCACCTTCTCCCACATGTCCATTTCTCTGCCTTCGCATTTCTGCCCAGCTGTCTCAAGTTCTCCTCACCCCTCTCCACTTTCCGTGCTATGGCAAACTTCACCTGTCCGCTCACTTACCCTGTCCATTCTTGAGGTCTGGTCAATACCAATACCAAGATATCGACCCCAGATACCAAGATATTGATCATTTTGACACCAGTCAATTCTCAAGCAAACAAGTCAAATGCAACATCTGCCCCGAGTGCCTATTTTTCATGAGCACCCACTGGCATTCCCAACAGTGTGGCCATGCTGTGACACTAAAAATTAGACCACATGCCACTGTGTCATATGTGCTGTTGGTGACCACACCTTTTAGTGTATTCTTTGTCTGTCACTTTTCTTTGTATTCTTAAAGCACGTGAGTCATACCATATCTGTAATTTTTATATTGTTTTTTCTTGAGCACAGTTTTTATCATTTTTAACAGAAAGGAAAACAGCACACATGTTTCCATGCCACTATCCTTTAGCTTCAACAATTATCAACCTTCTGCTGTTCTGTGAATTGCTGAATGTGTATTTCATTTTTAATATCTTGAGATTGTAAACAAATGTGTGAAAAATGATGCTCAAAAGATATTCCCCTATTTAGATCTCATCTCTTTGGCACAGATACCCAGAAGCAGAATTTCTGAGTGTAGTTTATCCCATCCCCCATTTTCAGATACTCCAAATATCAGTAGGTATAACAAGGGTCCCTCAGCTCTCTTTACACTCATTCCCTGCCTTCTAAGAACAAGCTGAACTCTTGGAGTTGCTTTATGAATGAGGAATGACCCAAAAAGGCTCCAAAGCTCAGAGGTAAGGTCTGCTTTACACTGTGGGCCATTCTTTGGAGGCCACCTGATGAATGCCACAGGGGCTTGCCGTGACTGCCAGGAGACCTGAAGAGCATGGATCAGTCACGGTCAAAGTTGCAGATTGGTTCTTGGTGCATTTTAACTAAAGAAAGGCTTGGATGCAGTCATTTTTTTCCCTCCCTCCCCCAAGCCCTTCTTGACAACATGACAAATGATAATCTGAAATCAAACACGACACTCTACCTGCAGGACCTGGTGCTGACAGATGGAGCTGTTTAAATAGCTTCATGTTGCCAGTTCCAATAAAGGGAAAGTACACAAAAGCCTGAGTCTAATGGGAAATAAGAAGTGCTCAGAATTTGAGAGGGAGGCAGGTAAGTGGCCTGGTGAGGAGAACCATCCGACCATCCATCAGCATGTGGGGAAATGTCTCCTCAGAGGTTGGTAGGGGTAGCCATACCTGTGGCCAGTGGCCAGCTTCACGCGGGTGGGTAATGTAAAGTTTGGGAATGCTGAGAGCTTTCATTTAGCTTAGATGGGGTGTGAGGGCAATCTGCCAGATTTTTGATCCGTATTGGGCTGGTGGGTGTGCAACAGCTGCTTTTGTTATCTGAGAATGAGGCATCCTGGTGCTGTGGGACCTCTCTAGGCTTAATGATTTGGGGGTTTTGTTAAATAAAAGCACTTAGATGACATTCTAGTGGAGGATGAGGCCTCAGAAGTTTCCAGAAAGAAAAATAACCTTTACCTTGAATTCTGGATTTGGCTCCCATGAGGCTGCAGTCATGTATCAAATTTAAAGAACCCCCGGAATACTTTGGGGGCTGTAGCCTCTCATCTTCAACCTGATTTGAATTGGTTCTAGCACCATCTGCAGAAAACATTCATTTTGATCTCTGATCATATATGGCAAAGAGCTTCCCTGTTTGTGATCTTTTTACCCTCTTTTTAGGAACTGGCCATAGCTACTCCACAGCACACAGGGCCACTCAGAAATCCTGGAAGGATATCCTGAGGGCTTCCCCGCTTTGGAGTTGGCTTCATCCTAAGGTCCTTTAATCATACTGTAGACTCATCCTGTGGTATGTTCACCATCTTCAAAAAAAGAGATTGCTGCTTTTTTTTTTTTTTTTTCCCTGTGAAGGGCTTGTTTATTGGGGTTGATGGAATTGTGTGTGAGTGTCATTGAGTCTATCAGCACTTTTTGTTCCCACAACAGCAGTCTGAGGATTTAATTAACCAGGAAGGGGGATTATTGGGAGGGTCACCCTTGTAAACATGTACAAAAGGTCAGGGGACCATGTGGAAGGGAAGATAAATATGGACATGGAACCCCTCCTTCCATTAATCCCTTCTTTCCCACCCCTGAGAGGGGAAGAGGAGGGGGGAAACTTTGGCCTCTGGCTTTAGTGGGCCATTGTGGAGGCAGGCCAAGGGCCTAGGGGCCCTCAGAGGAGGCAATAATGTACCTCAAGAGGTCATGAGCTATGACCACTGACATGAAACCCACTCTCACCTCTCATGTACACAGGCACATACACACACTCACACACAATTCCATCACCCCAATAAATAAGCTCTTCACAGAAAAACAAACAAACAAAACTTAAGAGTTCAGAGGAGGTACAGGAGATAGACTTTAAACACATCATTTTAAAATAACCTACAATAACTAGGCCAAATGGTATAACCACCAGAGGGGTTTATGAGGGTACAGTAACTCCACTTGGGATTGTTGATGAGAGCTTCCACGGAGTCCTGAGGAGAGTCACTGACTGGTCTATAAGAAAGTGGAAATCATTTCTAGCTACTATTTATTGAATACCCAAAATGTGCCAGGTATTAAAACAAGCAGTTTATTATTTTAATTAAAATGATACAGCCACCATGGGCATCAGATATTGTAAGTCTCAATGGACAGATAAGACAACAACAGAATACTCATTCTTCCCAAGTGCACATGGAATTTTCTCCAGAATAGACCACATACTGGGTCACAAATCAGGGCTCAACCTATACCAAAAGATTGAGATTATTCCCAGCATATTCTGAGACCATAATGCTTTGAAACTGGAACTCAACCACAAGAAAAAGTTTGGAAGGAATTCAAACACTTGGAAGCTAAAGACCACCCTGCTTAAGAATGTTTGGATCAAGTAGGAAATCAAAGAAGAACAATTCATGGAAAAGAACAATTCATGGAAACCAATGAGAATGAAGACATTTGGTCCAAAACCTATGGGATATGGCAAAGGCGGTCCTAAGGGGGAAATACATAGCCATCAAAGCCTCCCTCAAAAAATTGAAAAATCCAGAATACACCAGCTCTCTTTAAATCTTAAAGAACTGAAGAATCAATAACAACAAATTAAGCCAAAACTACACAAGAGAAGAGAAATAATCAAGATTGGAGCAGAGATCAATGAGATAGAAACTAGAGGTACAGTAGAACACATCAACGAAACTAGAGGGTGGTTTTTTGAAACAATCAATAAGATAGATAAACCATTGGCCAAACTAATCCAAAAGAAAAGATAGAGGATGCAAATTAATAAAATTATGAATGAAAGAGAGAGATCAAGACTAACACCAAGAAAATAGAAACATTCATCAGAAATTATTATCAACAGTTATAAGCCAATAAGTTAAGCAACCTAGATGAAATGGATGCATTCCTGGAAACCTATAGACTTCCAAAACTGAATCAGGAAGAAACTGATAACATGAATAGACCAATATCCAGTAATGAGATTGAAGCAGTGATCAATAACCTCCCAAAGTACAAGAGCCCAGGACCTGACAGATTCCCTGGAGAATTTTACCATATATTCAAAGAAGAAATAGTACCCATTCTCCTGAAGCTGTTTCAAAAAGTATAAACAGAAGGAAAACTTCAAGACTCTTTTTATGAAGCCAGCATTACCCTGATTCCCAAAGCAGGCAAAGACCCCATTAGAAAGGAGAATTTCAGACCAATATCCCTGATGAATATGGATGCTAAGATTCTCAACAAGATCCTAGCTAATAGGATCCAACAGCACATTAAAAAGATTATCCACCATGACCAGGTGGGATTTACCCATAGGATGCAAGGGGAGTTCAACACTTGCAAATCAATGTGATAGAACAAATCAGTAAGAGAAGAGAAAAGAACCACATGGTCCTCTCAATTGATGCAGAAAAAGCATTTGACAAAATACAGCATCCATTCCTGATTAAAACAATCCGAAGTATAGGGGTAGAGGGAACATTCTTCAACTTCATAAAATCTACCTATGAAAAACCTACACGAATATCATCCTCAATGGGGAAAATCTGACAGCCTTTCCTCTGAGATCAGAACACAACAAAAATGTCCACTCTCACTACTCTTGTTCAACATAGTATTAGAAGTCCTAGCAACAGCAATCAGACAACAAAAAGAAATAAAAGGTATTCAAATTGACAGAGAAGAAGTCAAACTCTCTCTCCTCGCAGATGACATGATACTTTATATGGAAAACCCAAAAGACTTCACTCCCAGACTACTAGAACTCATACAACAATTCAGTAACGTGGCAGGATACAAAGTCAATGTACAGAAATCAGTTGCTTTCCTATACAATAACAATGAAAATATAGAAAGGGAAATTAGAGAATCGATTCCATTTACTATAGCAACAAGAACCATAAGATACCTGGGAATAAACCCAACCAAAGAGGTAAAGGATCTGTACTCGAGGAACTACAGAACACTCATGAAAGAAATTGAAGAAGACACAAAAAGATGGAAGACCATTCCATGCTCATGGATCACAAGAAAAAACATTGTTAAAATGTCTATACTGCCTAGACCCATGTATACTTTCAATGCCATCCCAATAAAAATTCCACAGCATTTTTCAAAGAGCTGGAACAAACAATCCTAAAATTTGTATGGAACCAGAAGAGACCTCAAATAGCTAAGGAAATGTTGAAAAAGAAAAACAAAACTGGGGGCATCACATTGCCTGATTTCAAGCATTATTACAAAGCTGTGATCACCAAGACAGTATGGTACTGGTACAAAAACAGACACAGACTAGTGAAACAGAGTAGAGAGCCCACATATGGACCCTTGACTCTATGGTCAAATAATCTTCGACAAAGCAGGAAAAAATATCCAGTAGAAAAAAGACAGTCACTTCAATAAATGGTGCTGGGAAAATTGGACAGCTATGTGTAGAAGAATAAAACTCAAACATTCTCTTACACCATACACAAAGATAAACTCGAAATGGAAAAAAGACCTCAACATGAGGCAGGAATCTATCAAAATCTTAGAGGAGAACATAGACAGCAAACTCTTCGACATCAGCCACAGCAACTTCTTTCAAGATATGTCTCCAAAGGCAAAATAAACAAAAATGAAAATAAACTTTTGGGACTTCATCGAGATCAAAAGCTTCTGCACAGAAATGGAAGCAGTCAATAAAACAAAGACGCAACCCACGGAATGGGAGAAGATATTCGCAAATGACACTACAGACAGAGGACTGATATCCAAGATCTATAAAGACCTCCTCAAAATCCATACACAAAAAACAGATAATCATGTCAAAAAATGGGCAGAAGACATGAACAGACACTTCTCCAAAGAAGACGTACAAATGGCTAACAGACACATGAAAAAATGTTCATCATCATTATCCATCAGGGAGATTCAAATCAAAACCACATTGAGATACCACCTTACACCAGTTAGAATGGCCAAAATCAACAAGACAGTAAACAACAAGTGTTGGAGAGGATGTGGAGAAAGGGGAACCCTCTTACACTATTGGTGGGAATGCAAGTTGGTGCAGCCACTTTGGGAAAGAGTGTGGAGATTCCTAATCACCCTGCAATTGCACTACTGGGTACTTACCCCAAGGATACAGATGCACTGAAAAGAAGAGCCATCTGTACCCCAATGTTCATAGCAGCAATGGCCACAGTCGCCAAACTATGAAAAGAACCAAGATGCCCTTCAATGGACAAATGGATAAAGAAGATATGGTCCATATACACTATGGAGTATTATGCCTCCATCAGAAAGGATGAATACCCAACTTTTGTATCAACATGGATGGGACCAGAGGAGATTATGTTCAGTGAAATAAGTCAAGCAGAGAAAGTCAATTATCACCTGGTTTCACTCACTTGTGGAGCATAAGGAATAACACGGAAGACACTGGGAGATGGAGCGGAAAAGTGAGTTGGGGAAAATCAGAGGGAGAGACAAATCATGAGAGACTGTGGACTATGAGAAACAAACTGAGCGTTTTGGAGGGGAGGGGGTGGGAGGGTGGGTGAGTCTTGTGGTGGATATTATGAAGGGCATGTATTGCATGGAGCACTGGGTGTGGTGCATAAACAATGAATTTTGGAACACTGAAAAAAATAATAAAATAAAAAAATAAAATAAAAACCCAAATATGTAATAAATGTATGTCTTAAATAATTAGAAAAAAAAAAAAAAGACAACTGAAAGCAGGTCATGAGCTGAAGGACACACAGCCAGAAGGGGTCAGAACACAGATAGGAACTTAATTTTTTCTGAATTTAAAGCTCATGCTTTGTGCTCAACACCACACTGGTTTTGGACAAAGGAAAGTGACAGAAGTGTGTACCCAGACAGAGAGGTGTGTTATTGCCACCGACTTTTCCCCAGTGTTCCTTCATCTCTTTCCTCCAGGCCAGACTTAGTATTCTGACATTTTTCTCAGCTTTCTCAGTCCCTCAGTGACTGCATACTGACTGTATTCCCTTCCTCCACTCCTTCAAAACACACATTCCTTGTAAGAGACCCTAAGACAAACCTCAAAAGTGCCAAGTCCATGAGAACAAAATCAAAAGCAAAACAATTCTTTAAAAAAAAAAAAAAAAGTTGGCTTTAAGATCTCCATTTCCTTCTGGAGTCTAAATGGCTAAGCCCAAGGTCAGGGCATCCTTGTACCAAAGCATGGTTTGTACAGATTTTGGAGAACTCTCTGCCAGTCTTATTTAACTAAAAAGACACATGGACCATGACTGAAGAACAAGATGAGGTTTGACAATTTGCAACGTGTCACAAATACACTAAATACAACATCCCCTTCCCAATGAGCCAGAAACTAAGATAGACATTATGACTCAATGCCAGGTTGCTCACGCCAATACTATGGCTTTTGACTACTTATTGAGCCTCCTCTTTATCTCCGAGATTTCTTATGTGCCTTCCTTTGTGTTGAAGGAATGACTTAGTGATCACATTTTGCCCATGTGTGGCCATACTGTGGCAATACTCTACAATGTCTCATCAGTTACCTTGTGGTTAACCTTGAAACAGAAATGTATAATACTGGTCCTTGTGACTGGAAGTGAGACAGCTGTCTCACCAGTCACATATTTAGATGCCTCAAGTTTTGCATGTATTTGACAGTCCAAGCCCAGTCCAGCTGACTATTAAAGCACAGGATTTTATTTTTTGCTGGTATTAAATACTTCAGTGTCCCTATGAATCTCCTAAGGGGCTCCCATGAAGATTCTGACTTCTGGGTCGGAAGTAGGTCAAGATTTGGCATTTCTAACAAGCTCCCAGAAATACTGCTGATTCTTTGGCCACACTGAGTAGCAAAGCTAAAAACCAACTGTGTCCTGGGTACTTACTGGAGACTAACCTCTAACACATAGCTACTCAACCACTTTTGCAGATGTAGAAAAATGAATGAATTATGTGTACTTTGGGACATCCCTAGTAACACTGATCTCAGCTGAGCTTTTGAGGAGTTTTCTAAACCACTTAACAATACTTCAGTGTATGTTAATATGATTTCTCATTTAACCCTCACACCAGCCCTAAAAAATAGCTGTAGTTATTACATTTTGTAGACATGAAACTGAACTTCAAGTGGGTTAAGGAACTTCCCCTCAGTCGCTTAGCTCTTAAACAACAGAGCCAAACTTGGGCCCAAAGTTACTATAATATATTCTACATTTTACTTCTGATTCCACATTACTTTCTTGCCCTCATTTCCCTTTTCCATTGTTTTCCTTCATTACTTTAAACATGTTTTTTTAAGTTTTTATTTATTGATTTATTTATTTGAGAGTGAGGGGGAGAGCAGGAGGAGCAGCAGATGGAGAAGCAGACTTCCCACTGAGCAGGGAGCCTGATGTGGGGACTTGATCCCAGGATACTGGGATCATGACCTGAGCCAAAGGCAGACACTTAACCACCTGAGCCACCCAAGCACCCCACTTTAAACATGTTTTTATTACTCCATTACCTGGACTCTTTTTACTATCTAATACACTTTGTTTTCCCTTTGCATTAAGCTGGTTTATTAGAGAAATAATTTGAGTACAAAAAATTTGAACACGGAGAGAATCAGAATGAAGAGAACACAAAAGTTCTTCTACGTCCAGCTCCAAAGATAATTCTTCTGAAAATGTTGGTAATTCTCCTTCCAAGTGTTTTCCTCCTATGCTTATGCTTATATTTTTCTTTGAAATAATGGTATATGATTCCATTTATATGTAATTGCTATTTCTTCATCTAACCAGGTAATTCAATCATCTGACATACTAATAGACATAATTCCAGAATGTTATTATCCATAATTACAGGGAACTTGTTCAAATGAGCAAGGACTAATGTATTTGCCCTACCTCTCATTCTTGAATATTTACATTGCTTTATTGTTTTGTTTTTGTTTTTTAATTTAATTGCACTACAGCCAATAACACCCTATGTATTTATGTTGGTGCACAATTTTTAACTGCTTTATTTTTTTATTTTTAATAACTGAAGTAACATGTAAAATAAATTCTTCTTGTGTGACACCTGGGTGGCTCAGTTGGTTGAGTGCCTGACTTCAGCTCAGATCATGATCTCCAGGTCCTGGGATCGAGTCCCATGGCAGGCTCCCTGCTCACTGGGGAGTCTGTTTGAGGTTCTTTCTCTCTCCCTCTGTTCCTCCCAGCCCCCTTCATGCTCATGCTCTCTTGCTTGCTCACTATTTCTCCCAGATTAATAAATAAGATCCTTAAGAAAAAAATTCTTCTTGTAATATCTTTAACTAAAGCACATAAAGGGAAATCCCTTTGGCTCTCAGCTGAATCCCATTTCTCTCCCTAGAGTCTTCAGGTGGGTGTTTTTCCATAAAGATTTTTCACTTTGATACATTCATTGTACAGAGTGAATGGCTCTAGGACTTGTTTTTACATGAATACGAGCATCTTATATGCCTCTTATAATTATGTTTCATAGGAAGTATTTCGTAAAAGAGATGCTTGGTCAGAGGGTTGGAGCAGCCTTTTTTTTCCCACCTGTCATCACTGCTCATGGTCCTTTGTTAATCTCTGTCAGGTTGACAAGTAACAAATAGTACTCAGCGGTACTCTAATATTAATTGTAATTCTTTAAGTATACACAAGTGCATTTTTTTCTTAACACTTTTAAAACATGGGCACGTGCTATAATGAGCTGTGGGTTTTATACACAAATAATGAATCATTGAACACTACATCAAAAAAAAGAATATACTTATATAGTAAAAAAAATTGGTTCTATCTTGAAAGTTCTCTTTGTTCACACTTTGCCCACAATCCATCTCCCCTTCCACTATCCTTCAGGAGTGACCACGTTTCAAAATTTGTATGCATTATTTTAGACTTTTTCCTAGGCATATACACATACAGGTAGGAGTACAAACATCCAGAATATTTTTGATCTGTTTGTGTGTGTCTGTGTGTGCCTTCCTTAAATAATTGATATACTACAAATTGGCTTTGGAAATGAACACTATTTCTTTTTTTTTTTTTAATTTATTTATTTGACGGACAGAGATCACAAGTAGGCAGAGAGGCAGACAGAGAGAGAGGGGGAAGCAGGCTCCCCGCCGAGCAGAGAGCCCGATGCGGGGCTCGATCCCAGGACCCTAGGATCATGACCTGAGCCGAAGGCAGAGGCTTTAACCCACTGACCCACCCAGGTGCCCCTGGAAATGAACACTATTTCTTAGAGAACAATCCATGTTAATATATTGGCTCATACCCACTGGATGACATTGGCAACTCCCTTCTCCCATGCAGCTGTGACGGGGCTTAAATTGTCTCCATACACAAATGTCCCCTGAGGAGCAAAATTGCCCCTGGATTGGAACCAATATTATAAATGTATCTCATCCTTTTTCCTGCTGCATTATACTCCAAATCATTTCATTTTCTTTTTTTCTGTTGCAATGTGGCAACGAGCATCTTTGTACAAGAGAAAAATTCTCTTGAGAGATAATATGGCACAAGGGAAAGAACATAGCTTCTGGAGCCAGACTACTTGGATTCACATCCTAGATTATAAATTTGTAAAAAGAAGATACTGATAGAAATTAATGAGGACTAAAGGCATTTAAGCATGCAAAGCACTTAAAACAGTGGAAGCAAGTTATCAATAAATGATACCTACTATCACATGCCTTCATAAGCATGTGTGCAAATGTTTCTAAAGAGTAGAGACTGAACAACAACAACAACAAAAAACGTAGCTAGGTTGTATACGAGATCCATGGTTTTAATCTGAAGAGATGTTGCCAAATCTCCTCCCAAAGAAGAATACCAATTTATACCATGATAAATTATATATTACGGAGATAATTCCTCAGACACTCACTAGCATTTTATGTCATACTCGAATTTTTTAAAAATCTGATGGAGGACAAATACTATTTCATTTTAATTATAAATTGCATATTCCTCATTACTAGTGACTTGGAGAAATCCTTCATACATTTACTGACCATTTATATTTCCTTTTCTATAAATTGCTTGTTAATATCTTTTGCCTTCTTTGTATTTATATATATATCTTTTTCTTACAGGTATGTAGTAGCTCTTCAACGATTTCACTTAATAACCCTTTGCTACATATGATGTAAATATTTTTCTTGACCTGACATTTGCTTTTTAACTTTGTTTATGGTGATTGGAATACAGAGATCTTAAATTTCAATGCAGCCAAATTGATTGATCTTTTCACTTTGGCTTGTGCTTTTGGGGTCCTGTTTGTAAGAAGGCAGGTTATGAGCAAACTGCCAAATGATTAGAAATTACATATTTTACCAGTTACGACAAAATTAGAAGCCAAAAGTAATAAGAAAAGAGGATAAAAGAAGACACACTAATATATCATGAAGGAAGTGAGATAATATTGATCAATCACCAACACACACTAGAGTTTTCAGATATATTAAGTCAATTTTACTGACAGCTGACTGACACTTCAGAGAAGACAGAAAAATCTAAAATAAGGATGCCATCATTGTAGGCTTATAGTTACTGGGAACGCTCAGTGTAGGAACCAAGTTTAGTAATAACTCCTAAACCACTATAGAACCGTTAAATCACTGGACTTGGCAATAAACTCTGACTTATATTCAAATATTCTGTTTGTGTATGGAGTTCCCTTGAAATATATTTACACTATATATGACTGAAAGAAACACTGGGCTTCTGCTATTTTACAAATGGAATATTTCAAAAATGTTTCTTCTCAATGATGTTAAATTCCTGAATCCTAGTGATGTGACATGAAAGTTTTTGTACCCAGCGCACCTGGATGGCTCAGTTGGGTAAGTGTCTGACTCTATCTCAGTTCAAGTCTGCTTCTCACAGTCATGAGTTCAAGCCCTACATTGGGCTCCACACTGGGTGAGGAGCCTACTTAAAAAAAATAAAATTAAAAAGTTGAAGTTTTTGTATTCACTTTATCCTACTTCACTGGACCCTCACTTGGTGAATACCACCTCCCTTTTCCAATCTAGAACTAAGGATGGCTAGGAAAGCAAAGAGAATGAAGGAATGTGACTTCTGTGAGCAAAATAATGAACTGTATTTAAGTCAAGTGCTGGAAAGTCTCACCCTTCTGACCTTTTAACATTTCACCATAAGCCTGGGTCTGAAAGGAAACGTATCTTCAACTCATCAGACAGAAGCAAGACCTGATTGTATCTGCCATCCCTCTCAACCCTATCTTCACTGAGGGAAAAGCTGTTTGTACCAACAGACTTCAGTCAGGTTAGAGGCAGAAAGGAAGAACAAAGGGGACACTATGAGGAGGGTTGGAGAGAGGAAGACCAAGAGGCCATGAAAAAGGGAGAGAAAATACACAGGACACCTCCTTTATGCCTTTCTCTGAGGTGGGCTCAGTATGGATGGCTAGGAAACAGAAGGAGGGAAACAATGGGCTGTTTCCACATTCCCAGGATTTGGAGCATGACGGTCTAATGATAAGACCCTTCGGGGCGCCTGGGTGGCTCAGTGGGTTAAAGCCTCTGCCTTTGGCTCAGGTCATGATCCCAGCGTCCTGGGATCGAGCCCCGCATCGGGCTCTCTGCTCAGCAGGGAGCCTGCTTCCTCCCTTCTCTCTCTGCCTGCCTCTATGCCTACTTGTGATCTGTCTGTCAAATAAATAAATAAAATCTTTAAAAAAAAAAAAAAAGACCCTTCTGGTGATGGACTTCCTGCCTAGCTTGAGTTGTAATATCTTATAAAATACTTCCAGATATAATGAAGTGTCTGCAAGGGCTGAAGGAGAAGTAGCAGCTAAATGCATAAACAACCCTGTTAGGAGTCTGACTGGAGCCACAGACTGTAGTAAATGAAGTGAAGCACGAAGTGAAGTGATATCCTTACCACATAGCAGGTATGGTCCAGAAAAGACCTTCATGTCAAGTCTGCATCTGTCCCGGTCTCTGGAACTGACAGGAGAGCATAGGTCTTAGGAAAGTGCAACAACCAAATGGAGGGAAGTAGCAAACCAACTCTTCAAGAAGTGCTAAACTTTATGCATTAGAAACCACTCCGCAACTGAGGAAAGATTTGAACTTCAGATAAATGACTTCTTAAAAAAACAAAGGAAAAGGCTAAAGATAACATCAAAAGAAGATGTGTATGACTTTTATGCAACTCCTGTATTCCTATAAAGTTGGATGTAAATGAAATACATTTTAAAAAGATGGAAGTATGTTTGCTGGTTGTTTAGTGTAAACTTCTCTTTGACATACATACACTCAGAGAAATATGCAGATTACTAGGTTTTGCCTTGATGAATCACTCAAACTAAGACTGGCCATGTGAAAAGCAATCATTGCCAGTTCCAGGTAACCACCCTCCCGCCTTCTCTGCTCACTACCCAACTACAGCAAGGGAAACCCACCACTATCCCAACATCTAACAACCAGAGACCAGTTTTCCTGTTTTGAATGCGATGGAAAAACGGAAGCATATAATACATAGTCCTTGTTGTTGGCTCTGTCACTCAGCAGGATGTGAAATTCACCCATATCATATATAGTTGTAGATCATTCGTTCTCTTTATGGTATAGTAATTCACCATAGCAAAACATGATCCCACTCTACTAATCTCTATTCCACTCTTCCATTATATCCCTTCTGCTATTGTTGGGAATTTGAGTAGTTTCTAGCTGGAGACTGTTAAAGACTGATGTTGCAATGAATGTACTTGTACAGATGTTTTTGTGGGTCTAAAGGTGCATTTTTCTAGAGTACTTACCTAGGATTAAAATTTATAGATTGTGTATATGAAATACACTCACATATACACATACACTCAGTTTTATTAGATACTGCCTCTTTTCCAAAATGCCAAATTTTAGACGGAAGTATTTCTAGAGGAATTTCACTCATTTTAGTTTATTTTAATTTTAAAACAAGATAGAAAACCACGATCTTACACAAATAAGTCCCCAAAAAAGGGATTTGGGGAGGGGCAGTCATGATATTATTCTGTATCTGTTCTTTGGTGGTAGTTATATGATTACACATTTGTCCAAAGTCGAGGAAATATATAACAAAAAAGTGTATATTTTTTTCTTTATGTACCATAAGTTTATTGATTACCCAGTTGAGGGATATTTGGTTACTTCTAGGTTCTAGCAATCATGTTACTAGTTTTTATGCTGACATAAACCTTCATATCAGGTATTAGTGTGGACATATGCTTTTACCACTGTAGGTTAAAGATCTACAATAGGATGTCTGGGTCACATAGGGCACATAGGTGTCACTTTATAAGTAACTGACAAGCTTTTCCACAGTGGCTTTTCCATTTTGTATTCCCATCAGCAATGCGCGAGAGTCCTGTTACTTGATATTGCTGCCACCAGTTGGCCTTATTGGGCTTTGTTTTCTTTGTTTTTGCTAAGAGGTGTGCAGTGACAGCTCCTTGAGGTTTTAATTTGCATTTCCCTGGTGACTAATGATATTGGCATCTGTTCATGTGTTTATTTCCTGTCCATATACCTTCTTTGATGAAGTGTCTGCTCCAATCTTTGGTCCATTTTTCATTGGGTTATTGGCTTTCTTGTCATTGAGTTTTGAGAGTTATCAGATGTATGACTTTTTTAAAAAAGATTTTATTTCTTTATTTGGTAGAAAGAGAAAGAGCACAAGCAGGGAGAGCAGCAGGCAGAGGGAGAAACAGGCTCCCCGCTGAGCAGGGAGCCCAATGCGGGACTCAATCCCAGGACCCTGGGATCATGACTTGAGTCAAAGGCAGGCGCTTGACCAACTGAGCCACCCAGGCACTTCTATCAGATGTATGATTTGCAGATATTTTCTTCCAGTCTGTGACTCGCCTTTTGATTCTTTTCACAGATGTCTTTTGCAAACTAAAAACACCTCATTTTGATGAAGTCATGTTTTATCAGTTTCTCGTTTATGGATTATACTCTTGATGTTTCTATCTACAAACTCTACCTAACTTAAGGTGACAAAGATTTTTCTCTTATGTTTTATTTTTTAAAATGACATAGTTTTATATCTTACACTTAGTTCTACAATCCATTTTGAATTAATTTTTACATATAGTGTAAATTATAGGCTGAAATTCTTTTTTTTTTTATATACGGATATCCAATCATTCTAGTACAGTTTGTTAAAAGAAAAAAAGAACTGTCCTTTCTCCATTGAATTTCCTTTGCACTATTGTCAAAAATCAATTGGTCATATTTCTGCATGTCTCTTTCTAGACTCTATTCTGTTCCATTTATCTGTCTATATATTCTTTCTCCAATATTGCACTGTCTTTATTATTATAGCTTTATTGTAAGTCTTAAAATCAGGTAATGTAAGTGCTCCATCTTTATTCTTCTTTTCCCAAACTATCTTGGCTGTACCAGGCTCTTTCCCTTTTCCAATAAATTTTAAAACCAGTTTATTGGTATTTACCAAAAAAATCTGACAGGATTTTAATTGCATTGGATCTGTAGATCAATTTGTGAAAAGTGAAATCTTAAATCTTGCATCTTCCAATCTGTGAACACAATATATCTTTCTGTTTACTTATGTCTTAACTGATGACTCCCATCAGTCTTTTATAATTTTCAGGTTAGATATTTTGCACAAATATCATTAGACTTATGCCTAAGTATTTTATTTTCTTTTGTGATATCTTAAGTGGTACTTTTTAAAGGGTCTTCAGGATGACTTTATTAATTCATTGACTTCTCCAGTTTGGAATAAACTTCAGAGATTATTTTGTTTGGTTAGCCTTTGAATGTTTGAATCACAGGTTAGCCTTGATCTGTTGGAACATTTTCAAAGATCAAAACTGGAAAATTCTGGAAAAAAAATTTTTAACAGAGATATTCCCTGTAGTCTTTACCCACTTTCCCTCAATAATTACATTTTACATAATTATAGTACAATATTCAAAACCAGGAAACTGAAATGGCACAGTGTGTGTTTATAGTTCTATGTTATTTTATAATAGGTAGATTCATGTAACAACCACTGCAGTTAAGAGACAAAATTATTCCATCACCACAAAGAACCACCTTGTGCTATTCCTTTATAGTCATGCAAGATCCCCTTGTGAATATCTTCTCCCATTCCCTAGGTTAAATTTTTGTTTTGTTGATGGTTTCCTTCTCTGTGCAGAAGCTTTTTAGTTAATGTAGTCCTAACTGTTTATTTTTGCTTTTGTTACCCTAATCTAGGGAGACATGCCCCTCAAAAAATTGCTAATTCTAATGTCCAAGACTTTATTGCCTATTTTCTTTTAGGATTTCTGTGGTTTCAGGTTTTACATTTATTTTTCTTTAAGACTTTACTTATTTATTTGAGACAGAGAGCAAGCATGAGTTGGGGGGAGAGTCAGAAGAGAAGAAAATTCCCTCACTGAGCAGGGAGCCCAACACAAGGCTTGATCCCAGGACTCTGAGATCGTGACCAGAGCCAAAGCAGACACTTAAATGACTGAGCAATCCAGAAGCCCCTCAGGTTTTACATTTAGAGCTTTAATCTATTTCAAGGTTGTTTGTTTTCATTTTTTGTGGGTTTTTTTGTTGTTGTTGTTTTTTGGTTGTGGTTTTTTTGGGTTTTTTTTTTGTTTTTTTCCAGTGTGAGAAAGTTGTCCAGTTTCATTCTTTTGCACATGGCCTTCCAGTTTTCTCAACACTTGAACGGTAATTTTTTTTTACTTTTAATTTTTCAATTATTCATTGTTAGTTTATAGAATTCCAACTGATTGTTGTATATTCTCTGTATGTTGTGCAGCTTTGCTGAACTTGTTTATCCATTATAGCAAAAGAATGTACAATGAAAAGGGCAAAGGGGCCAGAGAGTTTAGGGAGGGATCTTACTTGGAACCAGAAAGAAAAAAAAGCAGCCCTGAAAGAGACAGAAAAGGAATTGAGATGCATGAAGGATAATCAGGAGAAAGCAGTACATTTAATACCCCTCTAATTCAAGTAGCCTTAAACCAAACTCTTGAAAAGCTCAAATCTATTACCCAGTGCATTACTCAATTATGAATTTGTTTCCCTTCAATTTTGCTTAATATCGTTATTTTAGTTCCTGTACTCATTGCCCTCCCTTCAAAATTCTTGGGTGTCTTTTTTTTAATTTAAATTCAATTAGCCAACCTATAATACATCATTAGTTTCAGATGTAGTGTCAATAATTCATCAGTTGCATACAACACCCAGGGCTCATCACAACACGTGCCCTCCTTAATGCCCATCCTTAGGTGTCTTTTTGAAGTCAAGGGACAAGCTTAAACACTGACTCATCAAACAATCCGTGTCATCTTTCAACCTGACCCATCTCTAAAATGCTTCCTAGAATTTTTGTGGCACTGGAACAAGTCAGGGTTCTTTTATTTACCAACACTTATTCAACATTTATTATGTGCAAGCCACGATGCAGAAGACTATGGCCAGGAGAGATACAGAGCAGGATGACATTCAAAATATTTAACAATTTGTACGACATCTGACCTATCTGAAAAAACAAAACCATAGCCTAGACTGGCCCCTGGAGACACTGCTGTGCCAGGTACCCACCTTTCAGTTATTTGAATGAGGGGACATGAGGTAACCTGGGGGAAGGAGTGAGAAAAAACCTGGAGCAAGGGCATTCTCTGTGGAGGGCATGGGATAGTGACTATTTACCAAATGTCATAGACATGTTTCAGTATTGTGAGAACTTGTATGTCACTATCCCCAGTGGTCCCAAGAATGAGAGAGTTTATTACACTTGCTAATTGGAGAAAAAATACACAAACTAATGATTGCAATATCATGTGGAATATAATGAGTTCCTCAAGAGGGCACAGGGGAAGTTTTAAGGACATTCAGGGAAGTTAAGATCTCTTCTTTTGGAGAGGAAGATAAGACATGACAAATGACAAAATAAGACACTGTCTATGTCCTTAACTCTAAGGAAGACCCTCTAGGCATTGGGGAGTACAGGGTCTCACAAGCAGTGGCACACTCTTACCTAGATACTTGGGGCAAGAGTGAGTTTAATTGACTCTTAGAAGCAGAAAAGTGGAAATGGGGCATGATTGACTGGGGATGGGTATCTAACTTTATTTAGAAAGTTTAAAAAGCAAGGAACTAAGGGTTGGCTTAGAGTTTGAGAACTGGTTGGCTGGCTAATCCATGATTCTGGTCATGTAAAACATTCACAGGAACAGGAAAGTTCCATGTTTGTTGACATGGAACCCCGGACAGGAGCAGATCCATTTTGTGTCTAGAAATTTATGTCAACAGACACTTGAGTTGAGCCCCAAAGACAAGTGTATTTACATGTTAAAGCAGAAGCAGTGAAGGTGAAGGGCACAAATTAATCAAGTGCGGGGAGGTTAAAGTGCACTGTGTTTGCCAGTAATAGAGACGGTCAGAAAAAGCTCAATGAGATAAGATGGCAGCTAAAACAATGTGGACCAAACCATGGGAGCACAGATTGATTCTCTTGACATTACAATGTATGACTGGAATTTTAGCTCAAAAGGGACTTAGAGATCCTACAGGACAACCCTTTACAGAGAAACTGAGGCCAGGGGGAAGAGGCGAAGAGCACAAAGTTACAGAGTGTTACACAGTTTGTTGGCCTTGGAAACACCGGGTTCTCACTTCAGAGTTTTGTCCCCCAGTGTGGGGGGGACAAATGAGAGAGTTTATTACACTTGCTAGTTGGGGAGACTATACACAAACTAATGAGATTAGTTCTCATTGCCTCCCTTGCCTCAAGGTTTTTAAAATGCAAAATAGGGGCACCTTGGTGGCTCAGTCGGTTAAGTGTCAGACTTTTGAGCTCAGCTCAGATCTTGATCTCAGGGTCATGAGTTCAAGCCCTGCATTGGGCTCTATGCTGGGTGTGGAGCCTACTTAAAAATCAATGAATAAGTCAATAAAGTGCAAAATAAATAAATGTCAGCAGCAACTGCTGATGGAGCTCTTTAGATTCCCACCCCACCCTACACTGCCCCCCATCCCACCCAGAGGGCTGGTATCCTGCCTTATTACCTAGGAATTATGTTCAAGAAGATTAATCTTAACACTCTTCAAGTCTCCGCTTTCTCTTCAGGTGTTTTTGTTTTTGTTTTTGTTTTTGTTTTTGTTTTTTAAGTGAGCACTAGAAGTAGATGCTCTGGTCTCTGCCCCTCTCAGCCAGCCAAGTCTGAATCAGCTCTTTTCCCACTACGAGGTGACAATAGCACAGCTCGGCTGCCTGCTGAAAGCCTCTGATGCAAAACACATTATATAAGCGCTCTCCTCTCTCCTCATCTTGTCAGACATAAAGCTATCATCTTGAAGGGTTTTCTCTTTTTCCCTTGCTCTCACTCCTCAGTTAGACTTGCTTGTTATTAAGTTGCTTTCTCTTCCCAGATATTATTGGGATTCACTTTATTTCCATTCCTTTCATCTCTTCTATCAATCAAGAGGAAAACAGATAAAAAGGCTGCCCTTAGAACATATAAGAAAGCTCACCGTTTTGAACTCACCCACTGTTCCATTTCTTCCTGAAGATTTTGTTCTTAATGGGCAGCAATCATATTCCAAGACCCAAGACCAGAACTGAAAGTTTTGCCCTAGCTTTCTCCAGTACAGCTTTATGATTCTATCTTGGGGACCGTTAACTCTTCCGGATGCAAACTTTTCACCTACTTATCAGCCTTCACAACATGGTTTTCTTTCTTAAATATTATTTCACATTAGCATTATGAATTTTATTCTTTTAAAGAGTTTATTTATTTGACAGAGAGAGACACAGCAAGAGAGGGAACACAAGCAGGTGCAGGAGGAGAGGGAGAAGCAGGCTTCCTGCCAGTCGGGGAGCCCAATGCGGGGCTCAATCCCAGGACCCAGGATTATGACCCAAGCTGAAGGCAGACACTTAACAACTGGGCCACCCAGGTGCCCCAGCATTATGAATTTTAGTTAGACTGTAATATTTGAATACTTGCTGTTGGAATTTATTACTTCCTGTGACTACACAGCAGACCATACTCAGTGCTAACCACGCATCAGCAGTTAGGGTCCATAATCAAACCTCTGAGGAAGACATCTCTATTACCTCTTACATAGATGGAGAAACTGCAACCTATTTAATTATTTACCCTAGGTCTTCCTGCTAATAACTAGTAGAACCAGAACTTGATGGGAACCAGACAGCAGAACTAATAACTAGCAGAACCAGAACCAGATAGCTTGGGTCTCAAACTTTTATATATGACCACAATATTATTCAGCCCTGTTCCAAGTTGTATTTTATGCAGCCCCTTGTCAAGCAGTTAATTACATTAGAGTTCCTCTAAAGATTCACTCTATAAATTTGATACAAATCAGCCCACTGGTTTCAGAGTAAGGTATACTCTTACAAAAAAAAGCAAAGAGACAAGCAAAAACAACGAAAAACTATGAAGAGAATCACAAACTGAAAAATTTGTGTTGATAAACATGATCATGAGAAAACAGTACTTCGTTTTTCAGAAGATCAGTTTTCTTGACAGGTCAGCCAACTAAGACATCATCTCAAGCAAAAAGGGGCTCCTGAAAAGCCCTTTGCTGTGACAAATATCATATGCCCACTTCTCTGCAATTTAAACAAACAAACTAGGGTTGAAAGTACTTACTAAATCATTATCAACTTTTATTCATCATATAGTGGTTATATCTGGTTATATGGCATTTTAACAGAGTATTAAGAAATACTGAAAATATGTAGAGGAGAAAATACAAGAAGCAGATACATAGAAAACAAAGCAAAGCAAAACAAAACAAAACAAAAAAAACCCATAGGGTACGGTTTGATGATGGGGATAAGTGAGAAAACCTAAATCAAAGGAAATAGCAAAGAGGTATCACCCTAGAGCATTCAGCTAAAAATCCTAATGGCCACTGAAGACATTCTATGTCACTTCAACAGGACAGCACAGGACTTCAATAATGAAGAACTTAAATCATTCCCAGGAAGGCTAAATATGTCTTAGCATCTTCATTAATTTGACTTGAGAAGATAAAATGCATATTATTTTATTTATTTTTAAATTTACCTTTGTCTTCATTCCTTCATTATTATTTATCTCCCCTTTTGTGACTTCCAATTTACCTTCATATTTTCCGTGATTTTATTATTTCTTCTATATTTTTCTGGAACCCTGCTCTGTCATATTCCAATGGCCTGTGTTGTCCGAAATGATCCCTGTGCTCCGGGATCTGTGTTTTGCTCCTGGGTCCCTGCCACCCTTTTACTTTCTTTGCTGTTCACAGTTTCATCTCCTTTCTAGTCTCTTCGAGGAAGAGTTTGTGGTTTCACTTGTCCTTTTCACATTTATGTGATCTTGGAAAGGAGAAACAGGAAAGCTGGACTTATCTTCAAGCTGCAAGAGGCATTAATGATTTTCTGAAGACCTGGCATTGAAAACATTCACATTGGAAATTAAAAAATTTTTTAACTGACTTCTTTTTAATCCGCCTGATTTGATTTGCCTTTTTTTCTTTCTCCAGTCAATTAATTGTTTTCCTCCAAGTGAAATTTCTGTTCATGCCATTGAATTCCTGCTTGTGATCATCTCGAAGAAAGTTGAGCTTTTTTACTGAATAAACCATCTATATAACATGTTGTATGTATGAGGTCCTTTTTTTTTTTTTTAAAGATTTTATTTATTTGACAGAGTGAGAAATCGCAAGTAGGCAGAGAGGCAGGCAAAGAGAGAGGGGGAAGCAGGCTCCCAGCTGAGCAGAGACCCCGATGCAGGGCTTGATCCCAGGACCCTGAGGCCATGACCTGAGCCGAAGGCAGAGGCTTAACCCACTGAGTCACCCAGGTGCCCCTATGAAGTCCTTTTAATTAGGGTTTCTTGAATAACCCTGTGAAGTGGTTGGTCGGTTTACATTTGCCTCCCTGGGTTCCTATGCACAAATCTTCCCATTCTTTTTTTTTATCCCATTTAGCCATTACTTGCCTATCAGTCTATTTCTTCCATGCACCTTCTATTGCTTTTCATATAGATCTTCATCGACATCTGCTCTGGGGTCAACTGTGTGGAACTGTAATGTACCCAAGCCTCACCACCCTCTGGGTACATATGTGGGAGCACTAATATTAATACTTAATTTTTCTGGCTCATTTCCCCAAACTGTTGATGTATGAATCCCAGCTTCCCTCTTAAGAAATTTTAGAATCTCCAGAGGCATGTGTGACATATGCTGCCCTCTCCTGAATTCCGTGCCATGCCACTAGTCACAGCCACTTCCTCCTGCTGCTCTGCTGGCTCTGTGTCTCTGCACCACTGTTTATAGGGCAGCAATTCCCTGAAAATGACTGCCGCCGCTCCACTGGGCACAGCAGGCCCTGTCACTACATCGTGTTCCTCCTCTGAGTGCCCAGTCCCTCTTTCGCCGACCCCCAGGCTCGGCATTTCTTGGCTGCTGGCACCCTTCCAAACACCCCAAACGTCAAATCTGCTCTGGGGCGTGTGGCAGGGTGACAGAGAAAGACTTCCTACTCTTTGTTCTGGATTCCAGTAAAGATGACCCCGGGGAGGGCTTTTCCACCCCAGATTCCTTTGCTAGGGCTGCAATAACGGAGTACCACAGACTGGGTGGTTTAAACTACAGAAATTCACTATCTCATGGTCTGGAGGCTCGAATGGCAAGATGAAGGTGTCAGCAGGGTTGGTTTCTCCTGAGGCCTCTCTGGCTTGTAGATGGCCACTTTCTCACTGTGTCCTCTCATGGTCTTCTCTTTGTCCGCATATGTCCCTGGTGTCTCTCCCCATGTCCTCATGTTCTCTTCTTACAGGACGCCAATCAGACTGGATGAAGGCCCACCCTACACGCCTCATTTAACTTAACCATCTCTTTAAAGGCCCTGCCTCCACATACAGTCACATCTGAAGGGACTGGGGTTAAGGTTTCAACATATAAACCTTAGGGGGACCTAATTTAGTTAATAAGTACCCGTGCAATTCAGATCAAAGAGAAGGTGTTCTTTCACTTTCTCTCCCTCTCTATGGTACAGATGTTCGTCCTGAAGGCTTGTGTCTGGTGATCCCCTCCACAGGCCACTGAGAATTCCTCTACACCTCTGAGAGCTAGGCCTGTGTTTCTCCTTTGTCCACAGAAGCTTCTTTTTCCCAGAGACCCCCTCCCCCAGACCCCGTGCCAAAAGTTGTACCTGGTGCCACGTGAGTTCGGCTTATATACGTGAACCACCAACAGTGAAGGCCATCCAGACTTAAAATGAATCATGGCTAAACGTGCTACACAGCTGATGCTCAGAGCGCTGTTAAAACCTGTGGGCTCTGCAGCCAGACCCGCTGAGAGCCTCATCCTATCTGCCCAACTCCTTAGCTTGGTGACCTTGGGCGATGTACTTAACTCCTCTGTGCCTTAGTACCCTTATCTTCAACCCGGATTTCACAACAACAGTACATACCTCAAAGGATTGTTGTAAGGATTCAATTTGTTATTACAAAATAAATAAAGTGGTTAGAATAGGACAGACTATGTAGAAAATGTCCAGTAAATTCTACTTCTTATCACTGTCATTAGAGTACCATGGAAGTTAAGGGTGTGAGGACAGACTTACCCTAGAGTATCTCCATTACAGGTACTCGGTAAATATCTGTGGAACATAAAAATGATTAGTATAACATTTATTTTCCACATTTTAATGTTCATTTAGTTCTCATAGAAGTTATTTCATTTAATCTACCAAAATAAGTAATATTGTCCACCCCATTTTAGAGATGAGAAGACTGATGATCAGGGATTTCACCAGTTTGACAAAGTGTTGGACAACTAATGTGCAGCACAGCTCATTACATCTCATTACCTTACCTTGTAAATAGTACTGTCAACCCCAAACTTCCTCTCCTTGCCACATCTCGTTCCAAAACAAAAGCAAACCATCTGCATTTCCTGATCTCCTGTGGGTAAACATATGGTCTTATCTGATTGTCTTTCACCCTGTCATTTATTTTTTTTTAAAGATTTTACTTACTTATTTGACAGACAGAGATCACAAATAGACATAGAGTCAGGAAGAGAGAGAGGGGGAAATAGGCTTCCTGCCTAGCAGAGAGCCCAATGCGGGACTCGATCCCAGGACCCTAAGATCATGACCTGAGCCAAAGGCAGAGGCTTAACCCACTTAGCCACCCAGGTGCCCCTCACCGTGTCATTTAGTTCAGCGTGTTCAGCCATGATCTGGAAAGTGACAGAGGCCAGTTTGGCTGGAACACCTTAAACAAGTCTGTGAGCAAACAGATGCTGAGGGAATTAATCCAGTGTGGATAGAAGGATCCAGTGAGCCCTTGGGTAAGGGAGGGCAGGGCACTGGACCTGTGCCAGAAATACCACATTATACCAGGTGTTAGCACACATTTCCTGGAAACAGGAAGATAATAAATATTTTTGGATTTGCAGACCATATCCCAATCTCTGTTGTGACCACTCAGCTCTACTATTGTAGCACAAAAGCAGCCATAGACAATACATGAAGAAAAGCGCATTACAGTATCCCAATAAAATGTTATTTAAAACGTATTTTAGGGTGCCTGGGTGACCCACTTGGGTAAGCAGCAAATCCTTGATTTCGCCTCAGGTCATGATCCCAAGGTCCTCAGATGGAGCCCCACATTGGATTCCACGCTCAGCAGGGAGTCTGCTTGAGGAGTCTCTCTCTCTCCCTGTCTCTCTGCACCCCCCCATCATGATGCAATGTGCACACACTCTCTCTCTCTCTCAAATAAACAAATAAATCTGTATAAAAAACAAAATAAAATAAATTTTAAAAATTTGTTTTAAAATGTTACTTACAAATGTTATTTAAGTTTTTTTTAAATTTCTTTTCAGCGTACCAAAATTCATTGTTTTTGCACCACACCCAGTGCTCCATGCAGTACATGCCCTCCATAACACCCACCACCTGGCTCCCCCAACCTCCCACCCCTCGCCCCTTCAAAACCCTCAGGTTGTTTTTTAGAGTCCATAGTCTCTCATGGTTCACCTCCCCTTCCAATTTCCCTCAACTCCCTTCTCCTCTCCATCGCCCCATGTCCTCCATGTTATTTGTTATCCTCCACAAATAAATGAAACCATATGATAATTGACTCCATATGCTTGACTTATTTCACTCAGCATAATCTCTTCCAGTCCCATCCATGTTGCCTCAAAAGTTGGGTATTCATCCTTTCTGATGGAGGCATAATACTCCATAGTGCATATGGACCACATCTTCCTTATCCATTCATCCGTTGAAGGGCATCTTGGTTCTTTCCACAGTTTGGCGACCGTGGCCATTGCTGCTATAAACATTGGGGTACAGATGGCCCTTATTTTCACTCCATCTGTATCTTTGGGGTAAAAACCCAGTAGTGCAATTGCAGGGTCACAGGGAAGCTCTATTTTTAATTTCTTGAGGAATCTCCACACTGTTCTCCAAAGTGGCTGCACCAACTTGCATTCCCACCAACAGTGGAAGAGGGCTCCCCTTTCTCCACATCCTCTCCAACACACGTTGTTTCCTGTCCTGCTAATTTTGGCCATTCTAACTGGTGTATGATGGTATCTCAATGTGGTTTTAATTTGAATCTCCCTGATGGCTAGTGATGATGAACATTTTTTCATGTGTCTGGTAGCCATTTGTATGTCTTCATTGGAGAAGTGTCTGTTCATATCTTCTTCCCATTTTTTGATATGATTATCTGTTTTGTGTGTGTTGACTTTGACAAGTTCTTTATAGATCCTGGATATCAACCTTTTGTCTGTACTGTCATTTGCAAATATCTTCTCCCATTCCATCGGTTGCCTCTTTGTTTTATTGACTGTTTCTTTTGCTGTGCAGAAGCTTTTGATCTTGATGAAGTCCCAAAAGTTCATTTTTGCTTTTGTTTCCTTTGCCTTTGGGGACATATCTTGAAAGAAGTTGCTGTGGCTGATATCGAAGAGGTTACTGCCTATGTTCTCCTCTAGGATTCTGATGGATTCCTTTCTCATGTTGAGGTCTTTTATCCATTTCGAGTTTATCTTTGTGTACAGTGTAAGAGAATGGTCTAGTTTCATTCTTCTACATATAGCTGTCCAAGTTTCCCAGCACCATTTATTGAAGAGACTGTCTTTTCTCCACTGTATATTTTTTCCTGTTTTGTCAAAAATTATTTGATCGTAGAGTTGAGGGTCCATATCTGGGCTCTCTACTCTGTTCCACTGGTCTATGTGTCTGTTTTTATGCCAGTACCATGTTGTCTTGGTGATCACAGCTTTGTAGTAAAGCTTGAAATCAAGTAACGTGATGCCGCCAGTTTTATTTTTGTTTTTCAACATTTCCTTAGCAATTCAGGGTCTCTTCTGATTCCATACAAATTTTAGGATTATTTGCTCCAGCTCTGAAAAATACCGGTGGAATTTTGATCGGAATGGCATTAAAAGTATAGATTGTTCTAGGCAGTATAGACATTTTGACAATGTTTATTCTTCCAATCCAAGAGCATGGAATGGTCTCCCATCTTTTTGTGTCTTCTTCAATTTCTTTCATGAGTGTTCTGTAGTTTCTCGAGTACAGATCCTTTACCTCTTTGGTTAGGTTTATTCCCAGGTATCTTATGGTTCTTGGTGCTATAGTAAATGGAATCGATTCTCTAATTTCCCGTTCTGTATTTTCATTGTTAGTGTATAAGAAAGCCACTGATTTCTGTACATTGACTTTGTATCCTGCCACATTACTGAATTGTTGTATGAGTTCTAGTAGTCTGGGGGTGGAGTCTTTTGGGTTTTCCATATAAAGTATCATGTCATCTGCGAAGAGAGAGAGTTTGACTTCTTCATTGCCAATTTGGATACCTTTTATTTCTCTTTGTTGTCTGATTGCTGTTGCTAGGACTTCTAATACTATGTTGAACAAGAGTGGTGAGAGTGGGCATCCTTGTCGTGTTCCTGATCTCAACAGGAAGGCTGTGAGCTTTTTCCCATTGAGGATGATATTTGCTGTGGGTCTTTCATAGATAGATTTTATGAAGTTCAGGAATGTTCCCTCTATCCCTATACTTTGAAGCGTTTTAATCAGGAATGGATGCTGGATTTTGTCAAATGCTTTTTTTGCATCAATTGAGAGGATCATGTAGTTCTTCTCTCTTCTCTGATTTGTTCTATCACATTGATTGATTTGTGAATGTTGAACCATCCTTGTAACCCAGGGATGAATTCCACCTGGTCATGGTGGATAATCTTTTTAATGTGCTGTTGGATCCTGTTTGCTAGGATCTTGTTGAGAATCTTAGCATCCATATTAATCAGTGATATTGGTCTGAAATTCTCCTTTTTGGTGTGGTCTTTGCCTGGTTTGGGGATCAGGGTAATACTGGCTTCATAAAAAGAGTCTGGAAGTTTTCCTTCTGCTTCAATTTTTTGAAACAGCTTCAGGAGAATAGATGTTATTTCTTCTTTGAAAGTTTGGTAGAATTCCCCAGGGAATCCATCAGGTCCTGGGCTCTTGTTTTTTTGGAGGTTTTTGATCATTGCTTCTATCTTGTTACTAGTTATCGGTCTATTCAATTTGTCAATTTCTTCCTGGTTCCATTTTGGAAGTTTATAGTTTTCCAGGAATGCATCCATTTCATCTAGGTTGCTTAACTTATTGGTATATAACTGTTGATAATAACTTCTGATGATTGCTTCTACTTCCTTGGTGTTAGTTGAGATCTCTCCCTTTTCATTCATAATTTTATTAATTTGAGCTTTCTCTCTTTTCTTTTGGATTAGTGTGGACAATGGTTTATCGATCTTATTGATTCTTTCAAGAAACCAGCTTCTAGTTTCATTGATATGTTCTACTGCATCTCTAGTTTCTACCTCATTGATCTCTGCTCTAATCTTGATTATTTCCCTTCTTATGTGTGGAGTTGGTTTGATTTGTTGTTGATTCTCCAATTCTTTAAGGTGTAGAGACAGCTGGTGTGTTCTGGATTTTTCAATTTTTTTGAGGGAGGCTTGGATGGCTATGTACTTCCCCTTAGGACCGCCTTTGCTGTATCCCATAGGTTTTGGACCAATGTGTCTTCATTCTCATTGGTTTCCATGAATTGTTTAAGTTCTTCTTTGATCTCCTGGTTGATCCAAGCATTCTTAAGCAAGGTGGTCTTTAGCTTCCAGCTGTTTGAGTTCCTTCCAAACTTTTCCTTGTGATTGAGCTCCAGTTTCAAAGCATTGTGATCTGAGAATATGCAGGGAATAATCTCAGTCTTTTGGTATCGGTTGAGCCCTGATTTGTGACCCAGTATGTGGTCTATTCTGGAGAAGGTTCCATGTGCACTTGAGAAGAATGAGTATTCTGTTGTTTTAGGGTAGAATGTTCTGTATATATCTATGAGGTCCATCTGGTCCAATGTGTCATTCAATGCTCTTGTTTCTTTATTGATTTTCTGCTTGGTTGATCTGTCTATTACTGAGAGAGGCGTGTTAGGATCCCCTACTATTAATGTATTCATATCAATAAGACTCTTTATATTGATTAATAGTTTTCTTATGTAATTGGCTTCTCCCATATTGGGGACATAGATATTTACAATTGTTAGATCATCTTGGTGGATAGTCCCTTTAAGAATGATGTAGTGTCCTTCTGTATCTCTGACTACAGTCTTTAGTTTAAAATTTAATTTATCTGATATGAGAATCGCTACCCTGGCCTTCTTTTGAGGCCCATTGGCATGAAAGATGCTTCTCCATCCCTTCACTTTCAGTCTGGGTGTATCCTTAGGTTCAAAATGGGTCTCTTGTAGACAACATATGGATGGGTCCTGTCATTTTATCTAATCTGAAACCCTGTGTTGTTTTATGGGTGCATTTAGGCCATTCACATTGAGAGTGATTATTGATAGATATGTTTTTATTGACATCGTGTTACCTTTGAAGTCTTTCTTTCTGTAGATTGTCTCTATATTTCTGTTCAATGATATTCTTAGGATTTTTCCTCTTTTTTTTTTTTTTTGTTAAAGAATGTATTTCTTTATTTGGCAGAGAGAGATCCCAAGTATGCAAAGAGGCAGGCAGAGAGAGAGAGAGGAGGAAGCAGGCTCCCTGCTGAGCAGAGAGCCCCATGCGGGGCTCTATCCCAGGACCCTGAGATCATGACCTGAGCCGAAGGCAGAGGCTTAACCCACTGAGCCACCCAGGTGCCCCAGGATTTTTCCTCTTTTGTAGAACCCCCCTTAATATTTCCAGCAGTGTCGGCTTGGTGGTCGCATACTCTTTTAAGCCTTGCCGATCTTGGAAACTCTTTATCTCTCCATCCATTTTGAGTGTCAGTCTTGCTGGATAAATTATTCCTGGCTGCATGTTCTTCTCATTTAGTGCCCTGAATATATCTTGGCAGCCCTTTCTGGCTTGCCAGGTTTCTGTGGACAGGTCTGACGTTATTCTGATGGGCTTCCCTCTGTACATAAGGAGCTTCTTTGTTCTAGCTGCCTTCAAGAGAGCCTGTCTACAATTATAATTCCTCACTCTTACTATCAGGTGTCTTGAGGACTTTCGAGAATCTATAATCTTGGGGGGAGACCGTTCTGCCTCTAGTACATGAATGCTGGTTCCATTTGCAAGATTGGGAAAATTTTCATGGAGAACTTGTTCCACTATATCTTCTAGACTTCTTTCTTTCTCCTCCCCTTCAGAGATTCCAATAATTCTGACGTTGGAACATTTCATGGCATCATTTATTTCCCTGATTCTGTTTTTGTGGCTTCTAAGCTGTTTGTTCCAGGCTTCCTCCTGATCCTTTCTTTCTTTCTGTTTGTCCTCCAGATCACTAATTCTATCTTCTTTCTCAGTTACCCTAGCTTTTAGAGAATTTAGATTAGATTGGAACTCATTGAGAACATTGTGAACATCATCCCTGGTGGCTTTCAGTTCTGCCCTGATCAGTTCTGTTTTGTCATCCATGCCTTTCTCCAACCTAGCTATTGCCTGGATAATTGTTAGCCTGAATTCCCTTTCCGACATATTGTCTATGTCGATAGCCATTAGCTCTGTTGCAGAAGGCCTATCCTCTGAATTTTTCTTGTGTTGGGCATTCCTCCTCCTAGTCAATTTGGTGAGAGATGGCTGAACAGATGTAGCTGGATGTATCGACCATGGTGCAGTCAAGGTGCACCCTGGAACACTTCTGAGCAATCAAGAGTCCCCACCAAAATGAAAGAAAAAAGAAAGAGAGAAGAAAGAAAGAAAGGAGAGAGAGAGAGGGAAAAAAAAGGAAGATAAAAGAGAAGGCTCAGCCCAAATGGGCCCCAAGGTAAGATTTATGAAGTATACAAACCAAAACAGACAAACAAAAAGACTGATAAAAGTATATGACAAGAGAAAATACACACACACACACACACACACACACACATATATATATATATATCTAAAACAAAACAAAACAAAACAAAAGAACCTCATCAAAAAGAACCCCAAGTATAAGATTTATATACTATCAGGACAAACACAAATACACAGAAACACTGGTGGAAGAAAAAGATGGGAGAGTAGTTATAAATTCTCAGTGTGGGTGAGGAAGTTTATTTTGATTCTTCCTGGATGTATCTTGATATCTTTGTTAAAGGACTCAACTTTCCTAAGATAAAGGGGGATTAAAAATTGGTTTACCTATAGGGGTAGCATTGATTGGGGAAAGGGGATTACCTTGAACTTTAACTCTATATGAACATTAAAAAATAAAAATAAAAAAAAGAATAAACTAAACTAAGCTAAAATTTAAAAAAAAACTAAAAAATAGAAAAGCAAAAGAAAAACACGGGTATATGTATCAAAAAGTTTCGGTTAAAAGGTTATTATGGAATTTGATGTCCTGGACATCTCACTGTGATGGTAAATAGGTTAAAAAATTATCCATATAAAAAATAAAAAATAATGAACCAGAATAGTGGGAACAAATTAAAAATAAAAGTTGTATCTATGAAGTAGTGGTGGTTGTTCTCTTGTCATCATTTTTTTCTTTTTTTCCGGTTGGCTTTCTGGGGGAGGGGCCTGCCACATGGGTTTTCAGGCAGTGTTCCCTGAGTTAAGTACTCCCACTCCCCTCAAGGGGATGGGCTCTGAGGAAACCTGTATTTCAGGCTTTTGTTCTCTGGAGGGTTTTATGTTTGTTTGTTCATTTGTTTTCTCTCGCCTTGACAGCTTTTGATGGTTTTTGGAGGTTTAGAGGATAGCAAACTGCACCCAGACCTCCCTCTCAGAGAGAAGTCTCAGTCTGTTCCCCTCTAGGTGCTCCACAGCACATAAATTCCCCCTTGGCTGCTGGCAGAGCACGTTCCGTGTCACAGTCCCTGGGGACGCAGGAACTCCTGCTTGTACCCAAAACCATGATAGCGGCAGCTGTCTGGGCAGCTCCAGATCGCCAGAGAGGTCCCAAGCAGTGATCACACACTGAGATTTTCCCCGATGGCCTGGGTTGGGAGTGCCTAGACTTTCCCGGTCCGAGAGCGCTGGGCTGGTGCCTGCATGCACCTCTCGCAGGGGACGGTGTGGGGTCACGACTCAGACTCTGGTAGCATGGCATGGCATGCATGTGGGGACTGCAAAAAGGCTATGGTTCCAGCTGGCGAGGCTTCCAGCCCCTCGAGGGAGCTGTACCCCACACACTCTCAGATGCGCTCACAGCTCAGGGACCAAGACCTTATTTCTTCTCCGCACTCTGACTCTGTGCCGGGGTGGCTGTCCTGGGTCCAGGGTCTTAAACCTCTGTTCCTAACTGCCCCGATTCCCACAATTTTCCCCCATAATCCTTTGTTCTTTTTGGGTGCTTTCAACCAGACTCCAAGTTAAAGCTGGTCCTCGGTCACAGGGCACTCTCGTATTTGGGTATTACTTTCCAATGGGTCGCCTCTGGTGGCTCCCTCCCCTTTTCGTTTATCTTCCAATATCAATCCAACATTCCCACTCCGCTTTACCTGCCCACTGGCTTCTTCTGCCCCCTTAGAGATCCAGACTTGTATAATTCTGATCTCAGGCTGATTTCATGGGTGATCGGAGTTCTTTGGTAGGTAATCAGCTCACTTTAGGGTACAGGTTGAAACGGCGCCTCCTCCTACTTCCCCACCATCTTGTCTCTCCATTAAAGTTTTCTATACACTTTGTTCTGTTCTGAGTTCTTTGCTTATAATAACAAATTTAGTCCTTACAAGAACCCTTTGAGGTATATACTATTATTATCAAATCTATGTTGGAGATAAGGGATCTAAGACACCGAAAATTTAAGTGTATTGCCCAAGCCAAGAAGTTAGGCAGAATCAGGGGCACCTGGGTAGCTCAGTGAGTTAAAGCCTCTGCCTTCAGCTCAGGTCATGATCCCAGGGTCCTGGGATCAAGCCCCATATCGGGTTCTCTGCTCAGCAGGGAGCCTGGTTCCCCCTCTCTCTCTGCCTGCCCCTCAGCCTACTTGTGATCTCTGTCTGTCAAATAAATAAAATCTTAAAAAAGAAAAAGAAGTTAGGCAGAATCAAAATGATGCACACAATTGTCAACCCCTGCTTTATATGCATTTCTGAGTTTAATCACCACAGTCCTACAAATCTTCCTGTTTGAAGGTGTGGAAATGGATGCAGTATGAACTGAGCAGAGGGCCAATAAGCCTGGGAGCAGAGGAAGCATGAAATCATCAGTCCTGGGGCCCTTTGTCTTGCTTCAACATGCCTCATACCTAGGATTTCTACCCTGTTCCCTCTTCATGTCAGCCTGCATATTTGCATAGCTGTGTATTTTACATTCAAAGACCTTTGATAGACAGCATGATCTGACTATCACAGCCATATTGCCTCCTAGCAACTAATGGCCATGATGTTATTGTTTACTGTCATTTGTTAGACTCACAAGCTCAGAACTTAAGAATCTGTTTATATCTTTTTAACTACCCCAGGTGAAAACAGGTACAGACCCACAAGATAGGGTGATTTTCCCTTCTCACTTTTTCGTTACTAATTAAGAACATCAGTTTTGGAGGGAGTGAGTCCTTGTTTGGTTTGCCATAAACCAGAGATGCCACTCCCTTGCTTTGCAGGACTGTCAAGAAGAGTCAAAAAAAAAAAAAAAAAAAAAAAGATGTTGGTCAAATACTTACTATAGTGTTTGGAACACAGAAAATCCTCACTAATGTTGCAATTATCACTTATTCGTGTTCCTTTTCCCTCTTCTTTCATGTTCTCTCCCATATCCAGGGCTAGGCTGGTACTCACCATTCTAAATTTGGGAAGTTAGCTCAGCTTATGGTTTCTCAACCTTGACAGTATTGATATTTGGGGCCAGATAATTTTTTGTAGTCAGAGCTATCTGGTGCATTTTTAGATATTTAGCAGCAACTCTGACCTCTCCCCACTAAATGACAGTGCATCCCCACAGTTGTGACATCAAATAGGCCTTCAGACTTGCTAAATTTCTCCTATGGGACAAAAGAGCCCCACTTGAGAACTTTAGGCCCAGCACTCAGTGAGCTCCATTCACCAGTCTCTGTTCCTTCCTAACCCAGCAGTCATAGATGGGCTACCTGAGCTCTGCTCCAACACCCAATGACTGCATTAGGAAAGAGAAACCTACCCTGGCCAAACCAACCAAATTTTACCCCTTGAGAGCATGAAATTAAAAGGAAAGCCAGCCATTCTGCTTCTTGACTCAAGGAGACAAATACTCAGCGGAGAGAGGACAGTGTCTCAGACTCACTTCTGCTCCTGAAACAGAGAAAGCCAGTGTGCAGAAACAGAGCATGATGATCAGACAAGCAGAGGACAGTGATGTGGCAGAACCCCATGTGGGGTTTCTGGCCATTTCCACTTTCAGGTTTCAGGTCTTGGAGAGACCCGATGATCCTTTTCTCCTGGGTTTGGTGAACTATTCCAGATTTTTTCCAAGACATTCTGAGCCTGCTTCTCTTTCTTTTTGCCTTGAACCCAATCATGTAGCTTTTCTTTTTTCTTGTCAACAAAAGAGTCTTAACTAAAAAGAGTCTTAACTAAGACCTTGTGTCGTTAGCCAACACATAGTTGCTGTGTGTGTGTGTGTGTGTGTGTATATATATCTGTATATATGTCTATATATATTTTTTATCACATATATATGTATATCACATCCATTCATTCATCAATAGACATTTAGGTCATTTGGCTATTGTAAATAATGTTGTATAGAACATGGAAGTGCATGTATCTTTTCAAATTCATGTTTTTGTTTCTTCAGATGAAGATCCAGGAATGGAACTGTTGGATCATATGGTAATTCTATTTCTAATTTTGGCATGGGGGGAACATCAGGCTTCCTTCTGTTAGAATACATCAGGGTGGCTGGGTGATGGACATTGGAAAGGTATGTGCTACGGTGAATGCTGTGCATTGTGTAAGACTGATGTATCACAGACCTGTACCCCTGAAACAATTTATACATTATATTTTAATAAATAAATAAGTAAACAAGTTATTATCCCACAAATCTAGAGGAAAAAAAAAGAATACATTGCCTATGTGGAAGAGCAAAGGTACAGAGTGAGAATTCAGTCTCAGGGAGGTGTGTAAATAAACAGACTACACAAAGGAGAACAGAGGCTAGTTGTGAAGAGCTTGCTGTAACAAGGGAGTCAGCCAACACCTTGAATTGGGAAAATCCCAAAGCCTGGTGGAGGAGTGGGAAAGTTTTATGGTGAAAAAGACAGGGGAGGCCTTGGATATGCCCTGAGAGCAGGCTGTTGGACACTGGGAAGCTGGAGGTGGGTTAACTAAGACAGACTTCTTATTTGATGGTTTGGGGAACATAGCTTCCCACGGTCGACCCTGAATTGGAAGCAATGGCAAAAAATAAGGAAGGTGGCAGCCATTGGTGAGGCCCTGACTGTCCCAGGCAACCACTGCTGGTGCTGTGGTTTTGACTTTCTTGTTGGGGAGTCGCAGACAGTATGGCTAAGACCCACTATTGATTGGCATTTTCAGTCTCTCAGAAAAAAGGAAAAAATACTTCTTAGAAATTCTCTGAGTAAACATGTAAAAGAAAAAGGAAATGGCCAAAGGAGGAGGGATGAAGAAAAAAATGATTAAAGATAAAGAAAATGGTGGTCCCATCCCTGATTACAGAGTTGACATTACTTCGGTGAAGAAGAGTGTGGAACAAAAATCAAAACTATCTACGTCACCAGTCTGCATCTTAAATAAAGAACTGAAGGTCAGTGTTATGTTGGTTCATTTGGTTTTTACTTTCACAAACTGAAATGAGACATCTACTAAGTTGGTCCTGCTTCTTCAAGCTGGCATTTTGATTAAAAGACCAAGTGTCTTCTCACAACGCTGTAAAATATTCAGGAGGCGGAGGGAACCGGTAAGTGAATACAAAAGCACAATTAGATAGATTGATAAGAACTACCTCCCAGCGATGTGTTATACCACCTCCCAGAGCACTCAGCTTCCTGAAGGCTTGATGACATTTCATTCTGCACCCTGCAAGGTAAGGTTATAACTCAGCTATCCTAATTCCCACTAACTGAAACTTTAGTACACAAAATATTTCAACTTAAGCTTCCCACCCCTCCACTTTTAGAAAGGGGAATATAAATTGCCTTTCCATTTCTGATTTTCAAATAGAATAGGTTTTGCTTGGTCTGTACCAATTTTTTGCTTGCAGCTCAACTGTCAATAATAAATAATGTATGTGAGATATAATTATAGAAATTTACACAAAGGCAGGGTTGAAAGTGGACTAATTTTTATGGCTTCCTACCCATTTAATGGTCTAATTTTTAGCAATTTTCTGCTCCTGAAAAACCCTTTTTAAAAATCAACTTGTCTTTGAAGCAGAACACGCACAGTGGCTTTTTTTCACTGATAACAGCACTGAGTTTCTAAATGTTGATTGGTATTTCATGAGAAATCTGGCCTTTTTTTTCCCCCTCACCTGCTGATGAAAGCAAATCTGTTGCAAATTACACAAGTGAGATTTCTTATTATCCTTTGTTATCTAAGTGCTAGAAATAAAGACAGAGTTCTTCATAGCACATTTGAAAATCACGGATACTATATAAATGGATGCTTGTTGAGTAGTCATGGCCCACGAGGGGTTGAATATTTATCAGGATCTGTCAGGGTTCAGTCCTTCATTTGGTTATGATTTTCAGTCACTGTTGTTCTAGGTCTCTAGCTATCATCAGCTGTCCCTTAACCTTATCTCCTTAGGCAGTAAAACAATGATAATATCATTTCCTCATTTGCTGGCACAGGGCAAATGCAGCCTTGGCCTCCGAGTCAGGAGGCCAGTGTTCTGGAATTGTCCCTGCCACTAGCAGACATGCCATTGTTGGCAATCTCTGACCTTTCTGGACTGCTGTTTGCTCACCTGCTAAATGAGAAATCTGCATTAGATAACCTCAGAGGACTTTTTAAGGGCAATATTCCATGACTGTTAAAAAAAAAAAAAAGTGTGATTAAATGACTAACATCTGACCTTCCCCAAATTTTATGTTTTTTAAAGAGCTGAGGTGCCAAGCTGATAGTCTCTGTGGCCTTTGGAAAAACACACTTAAGTATTGTCCATTTTATATTTTACCAAGATGTCTTCACATGGTTGTTCCAAAAACATCCATGCTTTCTGCAAAATAAGTAAATGGACAAGTGAAATAAAAAATGATGGCAAGACAAGGTCCAAAAGGAAGAGAAAGCAAACAGAAAAACAAGAGAAACAATTAACATTTATCTGTAGGATAGTCCCACGTACACTGTTGATAGAAAATATCACAATCACAACCTGCTGGGCTGAGAATAGGGTCAAAAGAATTAGCTTCTTTCCCAAAAAATTGCTTATTTAGTTATTTATTTATTTATCCATTGTTCATATATCTGTTCATTCAACAATTTTTTTGGCATAATCTGTGACAGTCACCCTTCTTGACATGCAGGGCAAATAACACAGGCAAGGCCTCTGTGTGCATGGGGCTTACATGAGAGTGGGAAGTGGCAAGGAACAGGCAAACAAAGATTGATTGATAAATGATAAGGGGAGCCAGAGTGGCTCAGTCGGTTAAGCATCTGCCTTCAGCTCAGGTCATGATCTCAGGGTCCTGGGATTGAGTCCCACATGGGGCTCCCTGCTCAGCCGGGAGTCTGCTTCTCCCCCTCCTTGTGCTCGCTCGCTCACTCTATCTCTCAAACAAAAAATAAAATCTTAAAAAAAATATAACGATAAATGATAAAACGTTCAGGGAGTGATAGTGCTACACACAGTAAAACATGAATGTAATAAAGAAGAGCAAGGGGTAGGGAGCAAGAGGCACGAAGGGGCTGCAGATCAGGTGCTTAGGGAAAGAGAGAATTGCTGTGAGAGCAGGAGGCAGAGAGCTCCAGGCAAAGTTAGCCCCAAGTGCCCAGACTCAGAGAAAGGAGGGCGTTTGAGCTTTCCAAGGAAATGCAAGACTATAGTGGCTGGAATTGAGTGGATAGAAAAGAATGATTTGTAGTGGGCTGAGGGAAAGAGCCAGATCACATAGGGCCTTGTAGGCAGTGGCAAAACATTTGCGTTTTTTGTTTTGTTTTGTTTTGTTTTCTAAAACTTATTTTAGTCCCTATAACCCACATGTGCCATACCCTCTGGGGTATTTAAGAAAGTTAATAGGATTGCAGATATAATGAGAAGTTGTCTCAGCAGACATTAATAAAAACATTTAATGAGTGCTTATAATATGCCAGGCATTGTACAGAGATCTTTCTTGTACTTGCACTAACTCAGGTACCTCTTATACAACCCATGAGGAATTATCACCAGACCCCTTACAGGTAAGAAAGCTGATTTGTTCAAATCTACCAACCTGGAAATGGAAGATCAAGAAGAGAGTTGAGATTTCTAATTCCAAAGTGCAATCAGATTCATTTAAAATGTGATGGGAACAATAGAGTCAGGAAGAGGGGTGTTTGGCTTCTCCCTTTGATATGCTGTCACTCATATGTGGAATTTAAGAGACAAAACAGAGGGACATAGGGGAAGGGAGGAAAAAAATAAAACAAGATGAAATCAGGGAGACAAACCATAAGAGACTCTTAAGAAACAAACTGAGGGTTGCTGGAAGGGAGAGGGGCGAGGGGATGGGGTAACTGGGTGATGGACATTAAGGAGAGCAAGTGATGTAATGAGCACTGGGTGTTGTATAAGACTGATGGTTGAATCAATGAATCCTACCTCTGAAATCAATAATATACTGTACATTAATTAATTGAATTTAAATTTAAAAAAAAGAAATCTCGGGGCACTGGGTGGCTCCCTCTTCCACTTGCCCTGCTTATGTTCCTTCTCTCGCTATCTTTCTCTCTGTCAAATAAATAAATAAAATCTTTTTTTAAAAAATTAAAAATTAAAAATTAAAAAAAATCTCTCTTTGTATCTTTTTCTATACTCATATCTCATTGATTTCATTCAATCTAGAATGCTGATTTGAGATCAAGTCTAGTGAATAGATCTGTTAACACTGAAGTTCTTTTCATCTAGGGATGATTAATTGATGATCACTTTGTGATGCTATTATTAGCAAACCTAAACCTGATTTTCTCTTCATTTACCATTAGTACGACGTTCAAGATGATCCTTGACCAGGTCCTAGACTCCCCCGAGCTTCATGAGGCTCTATACTCAGTCTCCTGTGTTTTCAGATCCTTGTATTTCACTCATATTCTTCCAAAGATTTCTGCATCCAGGGTCTGTGGAGCTAGGCATCCAAGGATGGACTTCAGGAACCCAGGAATTCTTGGTACCTTCAAGTAAAATATGTAGAAATTTTCATGTGCATTTAGTTACTTCTTGAAGGGGCCTGTGACTCCCAAGAAGTTGAAAACCATTACATTACTCCCTCAGCCTCTAGGGATTCTTTTCCTATCACCATCTTTAGGTAATGTTGTATATTCTTATTTTTTAAGGCCTGGCTAATGCCATCACTGTCTTAGGGACACTGTATATTTCCCAGGTCAAAACCGAATCAATCTTTACTTTCAATTTCCATCATGGTTTGGTTGACCCTAGAACAAGAACACATCTCAATTTTCCTGTGGCAAGGTCAATAATTAAAGCCCTGTCCAACCGGAAGGATTGATAACACTTAAGGTCAGAAAGATCCATTCTAGATTTATCTTTGTGTATTCTAGTTGAAGTAATACTTTATAAATAGTAAATACACAACACAAAAGTTCCTATTTTGAGCTGAACAGGGCAGAGTGTTAGGGTCCGTGATCAAAGGAATGAGACTGATGCAAAGCAAAAGTCAAGCAAAGCTTTATTTCGTGCCAAGCATCGAAAATCAAACCAACTGGTAGGGGCCGTCTCTTACGAAGAGGCGACGATGACCCCAAAGAGGCTGCACCTCGGACAAGGCCACTCCCCAGACAAGGCCGCGCTGGACAAAGCTGCTCTGGACAAGGCCGCTTCCTGGACGAGGCCGCTCTCCAGACAAGGCCGCTCCCGATGACGAAGAGGCAACAATGATGAGGACGACAACCCCGACGACGCAGACTCTGCTCCCCATGACGCCACTCCCAACAAGGCCGCTCCCAGGATGAGGCCGCTCACCGACTCCAACAACGCCGCTCGTGGCAGCGAGGCCGCTCATGGCAGGGCCACTCCTAATGACTACTACTACTTCTACCCCAACGGTTATCCCAACAACTACCCCAATGGCTATCCCAACAGCTATCCCAATGGCTATCCCAATGGCTACTACTATTCCTCCTACTACTCGCCCCTGCCAGCCTCACAGACTAACCTTTACAGAGGTGGTTGAGCCCGGCCCACACACAGGTGGCCAATGAGATTGCAACACACCACAGTAAATATATGCATGCCCCACTGATTGGATGTCTCCATCCAGTCTGGCCCGCCACTATATCCGGGGTTTGCAAGTAAGTTCCTCTGGCTAACCAGGCCCTCATACAGGCCCTCACATTCCCCACTTTTCCTTGGAAGTTAGTCAAATCCTTCACTTTTCAGCCAGCTCTATGTTGTCATGTTGTAAGGGGTTATATTGAGCTTGTAAGACTAACATTTTTATCACTCTAATTTTCTTTGGTACAAATGGCATTAGAGCATTTATAATGCAGGGGCCAAAAAGTAACAGTAATGCACAGTCAGCTGATGAGTTAGCCATTCACCGCTTTGTATAACCTTTTCCATTTTTCCTAATTCCGTTCATCTAATTTCCCACCTATACTTTACATAAACAGGTAACAATAGGATCAACAATAAACTCACAGTTTTATTAGTCTTAGCTTTAGTCCACAGTCAGCGGGGTCTGTCAGCTACGGCTTCCATCTCTGGGGGGCGTCCATGTCCTCGGCTCATTTGACATGACCCACGTGAATCCAGTCCCTAATGCCTTCTACTTTTACTGCTGTGGGGGTGGTCAGGATGACAGTAAACAGTCCCTTCCAGCGAGGCTCCAAGTTTCCCACTTGAGAGCGACGTATCCAAACCAAGTGTCCGGGTTGGTAAGGATATGGTTTCACCTCCATTTCCTTCCCAGTGTGGGCAGTCTGGATCCCTGTGTGGGCCTTTTTTAAGACAGACTGTAATGCCTGCAGTGACTGGAGTACAGACTGATCAGTCAATTCTGCTAGGGCAACCTCTTGTAGCCAAGGACAGAGTGGGGGGGGGGGTCTCCCAAACATTATTTCAAATGGGGTCACCTTGTTTAAATAGGGTGTACATCGTGCCCTGAGGAGGGCAAAAAGAAGGAGATCCACCCATCCACTGCCAGTCTCCAGAATTAGTTTTGTCAATGTCTCTTTAAGAATCCAGTTCATTCTCTCTACTTGCCCGGAACTCTGGGGCCGGTAGGCACAATGTAGTTTCCAATTAGTGCCCACGGCCTTGGCCAATGCCTATGAGACTGAACTCACAAATGCAGGGCCATTGTCTGACCCGATCGTGAAAGGCAGCTCAAACTTAGGAATTATTTCTTCTAGTAGCTCTTTGGCTACCACTCCTGCCATCTCATGTTCAGCAGAAAAAGCCTCTACCCAACCTGAAAAGCTATCTACAAAAACTAACATATCCTTGTGCCCATATTTTCCGGGTTTCATTTCTGTAAAATCTATTTCCCAATAAATTCCTGGTTCCTTACCTCTTTCTCTTTTCCCTCTTCCCATTTTAGTTCTTCCCACATTAACTGCCTGGCATTGAGCACATCTATCAACTACATCCTGAACCATATGCCCTAATTTAGAAACCTGGAACTGCTTGCCTATAAGCTCCTTGAGTTTGCGTATCCCCAAATGAGTACCCTGATGTATCTGGTATACTAACTTCTTACCTAGTCTTCAAGGAAGAATTATTTTTCCTATTTTAGTCTTAGCCCAGTCCCCTTCATAGTTCAATTTAACCCATTTTTGTAAATACTTTAAATCTTCTTCTGAATAGTTCGGTTTTTCTGGTAGGGCTGGAGCTGGGAATATAACCAGTTCTTGTACTGTTTCTTGGGCTGCTTGCTTTGTGGCTTGATCTGCTAATTGGTTTCCTTTTGAAATCAGATCAGTCCCCTTTTGGTGTCCTGGGCAATGCATAACAGCCACCTCTTTTGGGTCCCAAATAGCCTGGAGGAGAGCCAATATTTCTCCTCTGTTTTTAATTCCTTTTCCTTCTGCTGTTAATAGGCCCCTTTCTATATAAATAGCCCCATGTATATGGAGAGTAGCAAAGGCATACCTGCTGTCCGTATAGATGTTGGCAGTTTTACCTTTGGCCATCTGCAGTGCCTTAGTGAGTGCAATCAGTTCTGCTTTTTGTGCCAAAGTTCCGTGTGGCAGGGCTGCTGTCCAGAGTTCCTGCTCAGGAGAAACCACTGCAGCCCCCACATACCTTTTTCCATTGACCATGTAGCTACTCCCATCTGTGAACAGAGTCATCTCGGCATCCGGGAGGGGAATGTCTCTGAGATCTGTCCTTATTCCTGCAACTTGGGTTAGGACCTCCCCGCAGTCGTGTGGGTAGTCAGCCAGCTCCTCCAGCAGCAGCGTGGCTGGATTTAGCACCGCCAGTGTCCAGAAGGTCGCTCTTGGTTCATTGAGGAGGAGGACCTGATACCCCATCACTTGAGCGTTCATCATCCATTGATCTGGTGGAATCCGGAGAAGGCCCTCAATAGCATGTATGGTGGTTATGATGAGATTTTGACCCAAAGCCAATTTACTTGCATCCTTGACCAGGAGGGCCACGGCAGCAATTGTGCAGAGGCAAGGGGGGAACCCAGCTGCTACTGGATCTAGTTCTTACTAAGATAGGCTACTGGCCTTTGCCAAGGCCCCGGAGTCTGGGTCAAAACTTCTTTGGCCACCCCTGCTTTTTCATCCACATACAAGTGGAAGGCCTTCTGGGATGGCCAATCCTGGGGCACTCAGTAAGGCTGTTTGTAATTCCCAAAATGCTCCTTCTGCCTCAGCTGTCCACTCTATCATAGTGAGCCCCCTTTTGCCAGTTTTCTGAAAACCGCGGTATCCACAGTCTAGAGTAGCCCACCATCCCAGGAAACTCCCTCACTTGTTGGGACGTGGTGGGGCGGGGGTATCAGGTGATCACCTGTTTCCTGGCCTCAGACAGTGAAGAGCACTCCCTTGTGGAGATCAAAGCCTAGATAAGTGGCATGGCTCTGACAGAGCTGTGCTTTCTTTGCTGACACCTGATGCCCTTTTTCCTGCAGAGTCTGTAAGAGAGGTCTCGTCCCCCCCGCAAACATGACCCATAGTCCTCAGCGGCTACTAGCAAGTCATCAACATACTGTAACAGAGTGACTCCTGGGTTAGAGGTTCTGTACTCCTGCAAATCCTCATGTAGAGCCTCATCAAAAATGGTGGGTGAATTCTTGAATCCTTGGGGAAGTCTTGTCCAGGTGAGCTGGCCTTGGAAACTTCCTGTGGATCGGACCACTCAAAAGCAAAAAGGGGCTGAGATTCCCTTGCTAAAGATATGCAGAAAAATGCATCCTTGAGATCTAAGATAGTATACACAGTTCTTCTGGGGCCCAAGAGGAAGTGTAGGGTATAGGGGTTAGGCACCATTGGGTGGATATCTTCAACCTGTTTATTAACTTCCCGCAAGTCCTGAACGGGTCAGTACTCCCCAGTCTCGGCTTTTTTGATGGGCAGCAAAGGCGTGTTCAATGGAGATTTGCAAGGAACTAGGATCCCATCTCCTCGGAGGTGGTTAATGTGTTTTCTGATCCCTTCCTTTGCTTCCTGGGGGAGGGGGTACCGCCGAACGCGAACAGCCATAGCTGTCGCCTTTAATTGTACCACCACTGGAGGTTGTCCCCTGCCCAAGCCAAGGGGCTTCCCTTCTGCCCAGACCTTGGGAAACTCGACCTGTAAGGTTTGGAGAAGGGTCCCCTGCTTTGTCTCCTCTGGTTTTGAGACTGGCTCGTAAAGGAGGTATTCATCTACTGCTGCCATAAGCACCTGTACAGTGGGTTGTCTCAAGGTTACAGTCATGTCTCCTTCCAAGAACTGAATGCCAGCTAGTAACTTGTGGAGGAGATCTCTTCCCATCAAGTTATATGGAGCATTAGGGAGGACCAAAAATCGATGTTTAATGCTCCCAAGGCCAAACTTAAAGTCCTTTCGGTTGTCCATTTATGTCTCTCTGTGCCATTTGCTCCTTGTACCCAGACTTCCTCTCCAGATAGTTTTCCCATAGGTTTAAGTAATGATGAAAATTGGGCTCCTGTGTCCACCAAAAAATCAACTGATTTCCCCTCCACTTCAATTTTTACTCTGGTGGCCAGCATTGCCGTCTTCCTTTTGGGGCACTCCCTGGCCCAATGTCCTTTTTCCTTACAGTAAGTGCACTAATCTGAATCTAAGTCTTCCCGCCTGCCTTCTCTGTGTTAGGCTTTTCCTTCCATTTACTATCCACTACCTACTTCATGTAATACCAAAACCATAACCAGCTTTTTGTCTGTTTTTCATCCTCCTATGCAACCCTGTTTTTAAACACCTTTTCTGCTATTCCTACTAACTCAGATTCTTCCCTTTGAATCCTTCAATTTTCTAGAGTTCCCTCCCTATATCTGGGGCTGACTGACTGGCAAAAGCAAAATTCACTGCCCCCTGATTTTCAGGTGCCTCAGGGTCGATCAGGCTATACATTTTATAGGCTTCAATAAGCCTTTCTAGGAAAGCTCCTGGAGACTCATTCTTACCTTGAGTCACAGTACTAATTCTGGTTAATCCGAGTGCAGCTTTTACTTCTGGAAATTCTTACCCATTTCAGTTCCAGGATTTCAACGTATCAAAGACCTGTATTTGTTCTGAAAGTCTCCCATATGAATTTCCTTTAAGGCAGAATTCATCTTACAAGAGAATTAAAACAATTACAAATGACAAAAACTCAGAATAGGTATGATTAAATATCAAATGATGACCCTTATCAAAACATTAAAATTTTAGGAAATGTATAGAACCTCTGGAGTAGTTACAGCATTTACCCAAATGTAACCCAAGGTTTATCATTGACTTAGCAGTACTTCCTGAGTAACTTAGCATATCAGGGAAAAGCCTTATGAGTCAAAGAGATCTCATTTACAATTCTGGGTGGGCAAAGAGAACCATTTACATTTTCTTAGAAACATCTCAATCTCTAGTGGAGACTAAATATTAACCAATTGTGAACTGTTGGAATAGCAGTTAAGCACAAAACATGTTTACCAACAGATTTCAAAAGCACAAACCTAGTTCCAGCAACCAGTGCCCTAGCACTTCATCCCTTTTGTCATCCAAGCAAAACTTCAAAGCTTCAGGTTACCAAAGACTCCGAATGCTACTTTAACAATTACCCATTAAAACCCTGAGACAGACAATTAACCATCAGCCCAGCCATCCCTCCGCCAACAGACCTCATGTTCCACCTGGGCCCATTCCACTTCAGATGCCATGCTTTCCCCGCCAGCAAGGGGGAGAGGCTAGGCAGTCCACATGGGGCCAGAGAAGGCAAGGTATTTCCTGAAACAAAGGGAGTTTCGGCAGCTGCTTGGGAATATTCCTTAAAGTCTCTGTCCCGAGTTAGACTAACCCCAATTGGCTCCAGTTATAGCCCTTAACACATGAAATGAGTGAGGGAGAAGCCCACATCTATTATGAGGAATGGAGAGACGAAAGTCAGAGTCTCCTTAATCTCTGCTTGCCCTATTCCTTCAATCACAACAAACAACACAACAGACAACAAAAAGACAACACAAAGACAACTGCAGACCCAGCTGTCCTGCCACCGGTGGGGATTTTCTCAGTCCCTGGTGACCACATAGGGGGACTCAAACCTCCCCCCACCACCTAGGGGGACTCGAACTCTCCAGTCACCACCCGGGGGACTCAAACCCTCCCGGCAGGCCCCTGACCACCCAGGAGGACTCGAACCCCCCGGCAGGCCCCTGACTGCCCAGGGGGACTTGAACCCCCCAGCAGGCCCCTGATGGCCCAGGGGGACTTGAACCCCCCAGCGACTGCCTAGGGGCACTCGAACCCCCTGGCGATCTACCAGTGGAGGGAAGGGGTGTCCCCGCATCCACTCCAGCCCTGGGGAGCATGGCTGCATCCAGCTTCTCACCAGTGGGCCATACCCTGGAGCTCCAACCAGACAGACAGATAGGATCCCGTGATCTTACCTCCGGAGGCTTTTCCCAGAAATTCTGATGCTGGCTCAGTTCTCGTTGTTTGATCCTGGATGAGCCCCCAACGTTAGGGTCTGTGATCAAAGGAATGAGACTGATGCAAAGCGAAAGTCAAGCAAAGCTTTATTTCACGCCAAGCATTGAAAATCAAACCGACTGGTAGGGGCCGTCTCTTATGAAGAGACGATGACGACGACCCCAACGAGGCCACTCCCCGGATGAGGCCGCTCCCCAGACAAGGCCGCTCTGGACGAGGCCACTCTGGATGAGGCCACTTTGGACAAGGCTGCTCTCCAGACAAGGCTGCTCCCGACAACAAAGAGGTGACGACGACAAGGGTGACAACCCCAACGACTATCACCCAATGACTACTACTACTACTACTCCCCCAATGGCTATCCCATTGGCTATCCCAATGGCTACCACTACTCCTCCTACTACTCCCCCCACCCCAGCCTCACAGACTAACCTTTATAGAGGTGGTTGAGCCCAGCCCACACACAGGTGGCCAATGAGATTGCAACACACCACAGTAAATATATGCGCACCCCACTGATTGGATGTCCCCATCCAGTCTGGCCCGCCCCTATATCGGGGTTTGCAAGTAAGTTCCTCTGGCTAACCAGGCCCTCATACAGGCCCTCACACATAGTCCTTTTTTACTGGATTCAACAGATTCCAGAAGGTGTCTGCCTGCATCTATGGTACTCATGGTACTTCTCAGTCCTTTCTGACCTTCTATTGACCTAAATCCCACTGCCTTAACAGTATAATAGCTGCTGCCCTGCTTGACGAGCCCTATTCCACCCTCCCACTTGCAACCCTCATTCTGGCACAGCACCTGCTCTGCTTCCAGACCCAAGCATAGTCTTCTGCCCACTGGTTCCTGCAGTTCTGTGTGAACTTTAGCTTTAAGTCAGCATCTCAACATCCATTGGGCTAAGACTTTGGGAAGGAGCTGTTGTGTACCACCTGGATCTACTTTCAGGGATCAAATGTTTAATTAGTAACAGACATTGACTGGCAACCACCTGCTATTTTGCAGAACTTCTGAATGTTATTCTGGACCCTGTTGTGACATCAGTCTCATGTCATAATTTAATTCCTCAGTGATTGTGTTCACTTGACTCTTTGCTGGATGTCAAGATGAGAGCTGTGAATACTGATTCTTGTTGGCCTCTAGAATTCCCTGGAATGAGGTGTTGCTGCTTTCAGAATTTGATATTACACACATAACCAAAGTTTCATAACCACATCTTCTTCTTCTTCTTCCTCTTCTCCTCCTCCCCCTCCCCCCTTCCCCCCCTCCTCCTCCTCTTCCTCCTTTGGCTAGTTTTACTATTTTTGTTTTGCTGCCATCCATGGACTATCTTGTCTTAAAGCCGAAGGACTGCACATTAGGAAGAGAGATGCTTCCTCTAAATATGGAAGAGTTGCAAAGCAATCGTAATAATGAAATGGATTGTGGGCATAATGTGCCTGTGTTTCCTCATTATGGCATATTTTGCTGTGATGTTCCTGTAATGAATGTACCACTTGTATGTATTAAAAATGATATAAGTGACCATTATAGAAATATTACCTTTCTCCCATGACAATATTGGGGACTGCTTTTCTTATTGTAAAGGGTACTGTCATTTGTATGTTAAATTTTTAAGTGGATTCCTTTATTTCAATGTATAAAGTAATGGAGGGAAGTTTAATAGAGCACTTCTTTCATTTTCTTTTCTTTTTTTGTTGTTTCTTATATGCTCTGATGTCTTTGAGTCTACCAATTATACAAAGATCATTTCCACATTTCGATGGGTCTGATTAGCCAGTGCTATAAAGAGCCTCTGAAAAGCTCACACCCACCTAGGGAAAGAAAACCTTGATTTTGTCTTACACAGAGAACAAAAGAAGAAAAAAGGTAGTGACACCTTCAATGTGAAATAGATCAATGTCAGAGTATGCCTGCGGCCTCTTTATATCTACTCTTCTTTCTTAAACTCCTTCCACTGACCTATGTGGTCAATAGATACCATTTGTATATTTGTTATGACCATTTGTTATGACCACTTCTAGCTCTTGAATTTTCTGGGGTGTCTATAGGTCCAAGGTGTTTGGAGTATTTGCTTACCTGGAAGCATTCTAAATGTTTGTACTGCTAACACAGTATCCATCCCATTCATTCTTGCTGGACTTAATAGTGTATAGCACCTTCTTTTTTTCTTTTACCTTGGCTTCAATGCCAACTTAATTTTTCCTTCCTGTTCAATGCACCCACACTAATTTTTTTTTTTCTGCCAAGTTGTTACTTCCAGTCAATTTCAAGCAGTTTAGGTTTTACTTGCTTTATAATTGTCTCATGCATACACATACCATAGCTTACAAGACACGTTACTTTGGGCAAATCCCTTAATTGTTCTCAGCTTCTGTTTCCTGCTGTTGAAAGTGGAGGTAATTCTATTAATTTTGATGGGTTCTATGAGAAGACATCTCTTTTTTGAGTCACATTCCTACCTTGGTCTCCAGAGAAATGAAGTTCAGTCTTTTCTCCCTTCTTTCACCTTTTTTCTTGATCCAAAATGCTCAGGAAGTCTCTTCTATTTAGCTCTCTGTCTACTTTTTGTCATTACCAAGGGAGAGTCTGTTTCTATAGCTGAGAAATCCAGCTGCATCGGGTCATGCTTCACCCTTGGGTAAAGTTAGCATATTGAGAGCGACTGTTTAGTCATGTTGTCTCCTCCTAGACCAGGATTGCAAAGATGAAGTGGAAGATGCAACTCCATTGCTTTCTATCAAGCCACAGGCACAGCTGGACAAGGTTAGTGCATGAAGAGGTGGTTATGTGCACTTTCATGTGAATTTGCAAGGTATACCTCTCCACTCAGAGCTGGGTGGGAACGTCAGAGTCTACTGTGCAGACCCAGTACTTGCTGTAGATGGACCCCCAACATTAGGTGAAAGAGCAAGGAGAAGAGACTTTCATCTTGTCCTCATTTCCCAGCCATGTCCTCCATCTAGCTATAGCAGAGGACTTGCTCTTTAGGAACAGCTCGGCCCAACAATAAAACTAATACTTGGGTTCCACTTGATCTCCTAAGGTCTATTTTTCCATTGTGTTGCACCCCCAAAGAGGGCACATCAGTGTGTTTATATAGTTTACACTCATGTTCCCCCATATTTGGTCAAATCTCAACAAATTATTGTGACAATTAAGAGATAGCACATATAAGAATACTTAGAATCCCTTACACTACTATGTATTCTTTCATTTTGGACAGGATAGCCCTTTTTTTTCCTTTTATGGTATATTTTGGGGCACGTAAAGTAAATAGTGACATGTTGGGCATATAAAGAGTTCAATGAAGTTTGTTTTTACTGACTGATTTAAAGATGGCTTTTAGGTGCTCATAAGACTCAAGATGCTTGTCTTCCATGGCAATATAAGGAGGTGCTCTTTGTTTTGGTCTTCTTTTCTTATTTCTTTTCTTTTCTTTCTTTTCCTTCTCTCTTTCTTTCTTTTCTTTCTTTTGCTTTGGCTTTTACTTCATCTAAAGGCATAATTTTACCTTTATAAATCCTCTTATTAAAAACATTTTGCAAGGAGCACCTGTGTGGCTCAGTTGGTTAAGTATCTGCCTTCAGCTCAGGTCATGACCCCAGGGTCCTGGCATCAAGCCCTGCATTGGGCCCCCTGCTCAGCAGGGAGTATGCTTCTCCTTCTACCTCTCCCCACAGCATCCCCTCCACTGCTCATTCTCTCTCTCTCTCACAAATAGATAAAATCTTTAAAAAAAAATTTTTTTGCAACCATGTTGCTTACATTAATTTGCATCTGCCAACCAATATGATAGGTTTTAATTCTGATTCATATTTCCCATTATATTAAATACCTGTTTTTATAGATGGTCTATGAATAAATGTATATCATTTCTTTGCCATTGTCCAGAATTTCTAAAAATTATCAATATGTGGATAGGTAGGTCCCTTTACATTAACTCTGCTTTTAAAACTGTGGGCACATGTCATCAGTAACTCAATTTTTTTTCCAGCTTTCCTATGTCTTTCTCAGGTATCTTTTTTATCTATGGTTTAGTTTCTCTGTTCCAGTTTCTTCTCTGGGAACATCTGAATTTTCAGGTTGAATCTTCATTCTTGAAAAATTGAAAAATGTGAAATTCTTCTTATCATATTTAACTTATCATATTTAACTTATCATATTTATTCTTATCATATTTAACTTCTTATCATATTATTATCATATTTATCATATTTCTTATCATATTTAACTCTTATCATATTCTTATCATATTTAACTTATCATATTTCTTATCATATTTAACTCTTTCATATCTATCATTTTAACTCTTCCTTCCTTCCTGTAAATAATCTTTGCCTCAAAATAAGTAAAGCAGATTCCACAAATCAAGAAACTCAAGTTCAGAGGTTAAATTACTGACTTCAAGTCTTACTGGTAGTTATGTGGTGGGACAGCAATGAAACTCAAATTATTATTTTGGATCTGTGGCTCAATGCCTTTTCTATCAGACTAAGTGATCTTGTCGATGCGACTACTGGGTTTTCATGAATCCTACCTAGATTTATCATCAAGCTTGAGATTGACAAGCACATTGTCAATTGCTTGTCATTGACAAGCACAGCATCATAACTTTTATAAGTGATATGTTAAATTTAGTTAGTTGGCTAGTTAACATGGGTAGTGAATCTCAGTTACAAACATTGGATAAAGATATCTTTCTTCATATAGATATATGGATACAGATGTAGATACACCGCTGTTGTTCACAAAAAGTCTTAAAATATTTGAATTTAACTTTACCTTCTGTGCCTGTTTATGACAAATTTCTATTTCAAAGATAATGAATCTTTTGTTTCCTGAATCTTTTGTTTCCTGAATCCCTCCTTCCATTGGGACTAATTACTAGTATTATTAAGCTTAATAAATAGTTCCTAATATTTTCATGGGATTCTCTCCACTTATTTCTCCAGATGAGGAAATTGAGGCTCAGAAAAATATAGTCAGTAGCATAGTAGGAGCTTGGATCCAGGTTTTCTGAATTTCCTCCACTTTACTTTTTTTTAAACTTTATCTTAGCTTCAGTCTGATCAGAATAAATTGGAAATTTGTGCATAATTGGCTTATTTTTTTTCCTTTCCAAAGGGTTTTAGCTATTTATTTACTTACTTACTTACTTACTTATTTTGAGAGAGAGAGAGCACACATGTGAGCGGTGGGGAGGGGCAGAGGGAGAGGGAGAGAGAGACTCTTAAGCAGTATCCACTCCCATCACGGAGCCCCTTGTGGAGCCTAATGCAAGCTGATCCCATGACCCCAAGTTCATGACTGAAATTAAGAGTGAGATGCTTAGCTGAGTCAGTCACCCAGGTGCCCCTAGCTTTCTTTTTAAATTGAACTAAGTGTTAATGGCCTGTCTTAAGACACGCACACAAATCATATATATGTATTTGTACATATACACACACATATTTATACATATATACATATATCTGCATCTCAAAAAAGAGGTTATTTCTCTCTTTCTCTCTCTCTCTTTCAAAACCCAATCTCTAAATGCTCTACCCCAAACCAACTGATGAGGACATTGTGCACAGTGTGTTGCTTTATGCTTATGACCACCATGTAGACCACTAAGAATTTAAGAAGCACTGCAGAGCCAGTGAGCCTATTCTAATTAGCTTCAACCATTGCTCAGATATTTACAAGTGATCCTCACTTGCAAGCGTGTGTGTGCAAATGCTGCAAAGGTCATGGCATCTCCCCAGAAGAGTGAAGTGAGCTTTCTGGTGCACAGGATAAATAACCCGAGGCTTATTTTGTCCAGCATATTGCAGAAGCTGGGTTAATTTTTAAGTGAACCTCAGGTTTTATGTACTTAGTTTTGTCCAGTAGAGCAACTAAGGAGGTAACTTTAAAGGCACTGTGGTTTAGACACCTGAACTTGTAGGGGTGACTCACCAGAAACCCTTCAAGTCTTATTAAATAAAAATGAACTTAGAACCTGAATCCACTTGAAATAATCATCTTTGCAAATTCCTGGATGAAAGCGTTGCTGAAACTCCACGATGTCGTGAGTTGCTTTTGCCTGGCCTCTCTGTTTTTATGTCAAACTCATTAATGTGCAGTGGCTGACAAATGTTAATTAATAGATAGCCATATATCTTGATTTCACATAGAATCTTACTGACTACCATGGACACTTGCATGGGGGCATTCCCGAAGAGCTATGTTTGTTATCACACCTTTAGCAGTCAACTCACATTTGGTTTGTCAACCTCTAAGTTTGTTTAGAAATTTACAGTTCCATAAGATGCCTGTTGATTTATTCTTTCACCCCAAATCATGAATTCACTAGGATGGCTGTGAGAATTCATTGGTCTTGACTGCCCCCCCCCCCCGCCAGTGACTCATTTTCCCCTTCTGGGGCTCCTTAGGAGAATATATTTTGAAAACCAAAGTGTGTGATGTCAAACTCATATAAAATTTCTCAGTGGGTTACTCATTTATTTATTCAGCAAAGACTATTTAGGCCCGTCTGTGTGCTTGGTGTCCTGAAATGTTCTGGTGATTCAGTGGTGAATGACCAAGAGATCATCTCTTCACTATTCACAGAGCTTCCAGTTTAGGAAAAAAAAAAAAAAAAAAGACCAACCAAAAATATTGAAGACCAACAAAAAGAGAATGGAAAAGTTGAAGTATAGAGTGCCGTAGGAATATATAGTATATTTAGAAGCTGAGGGCTGCAGTCTGAAGGGGACTCAAATTCTAAACTGTTTAGTAAAAGGAAAAGGTGTTGGAATGGTATAGGTACAGAAATTTAGGAACCAAGAAGCAGGCACCAAAGAAACCAGAGAAGCAGGAGAAAAGAGAAAGTACAGGCAAAGAAAAAAATAGGCAGAATGCAAAAGAAGCTGAGCGACCAAGAAGTAAATGAGGCATAACAAGGGTCAAGGTGAAGTCAGTGCCAGGGAGGAGGAGGGATGGGAAGACGCATATTGAGCCCTTGTTTTTGTCTTTCTTCCCCTCCTCTGTGGGGCAGCACTCTGATCTGTCTTCAGGAACCAGTGTTCTCCCAGCCTCAGCCCACATGGTATCAGGAGGACTGATCTCACACTCTGGGATTGGAAGGCCAGGGTTGGATTTAGAGCCCAAAGTGGACATGCAATCCCAAACTAAGCTGGTGAGAGTCATCCCAAGGATTTTTTCTGGAACTAAAGAGTTCTAGTCTTTAACTGGAGGGTTAAGCTGGTAGAGAATAGGTTTAGAGTTGCTGGTGACCCCTTTTGATATTACTTGTGGGGGCATGCTGAAAAATACATCCAACCTAGAGGGAAATAGAGTTAACTTAAGAAAGAGATTGCTGGAGAGATTATTTGAACACCTGGATTCAGCCATACTTGATCTATTCAGGGGTATCTCCTTTCTTCTGGTTGTGAACTAGGCTTTTCTTATATTTAACAATAAGGATCCTGACTACATAGGTTTCAGGCAACTGTGGGTTGAGGATAGTAGGGAAGGGTGATGAGGAAGACAGGCCCATGCACTTAGAATTGTTTTGTCTGTCTACATGGCAAATTTTTGGAGATGAATGCTCTCACTGGGCATTTCCCAAGCTGAGTCAGAAGGGTCCCACTTAATTTCTGGTTTGTGGACGACACTAAGGTATGCTGAAAAGGAAAACCCTCTTCTAAGTAAAGGGGTCTGTGGAAGAGAGTGTCTTGATCTTAGGTCAAAATTAGAGAGTCTGGCCTAAAACTAAGGTCTTTTAAGAACAATGGTGTTGGTGAAGCAAGCACTCTTCCTCAGTTTAAGGCCATTTTTTCTGTTGGGATGAGAAGTGGGAACTGGATGCAATGAGTATTGGATGACACACCAGTGTTGGCAAGCATGACAGGCTATAGGACCAAGGGTTTCAGGGAACTTCATTAGTGATTTACTTATTTCTTACTACACCCCAATTTCTATGTCAGACTTTCTTGATGGGATCATTTTTTAAACTGCATCTGAAAATTTATATATTGCAAAATAACTTAAGTAACGTAAGACTTAAATAAACATTGTTTTCTTATCTTTTCCAACTGTTTTGAGCATACCAGTACTCAATCTTTTTTTTAAGCCAGTTTTATAGATACATTATTTCATGTATAAAATCATAGTTATTCTATTTGTCATTTACAGATAAAAAAACAATCATGAGGGGCACCTGGGTGGCTCAGTTAGTTGAGCATCTGCCTTCAGTTCAGGTCATGATTCTGGGATCCTGAGATTGATCCCCAAATTGAACTCCCTGCTCAGCAGGGAGTCTGCTTCTCCCTCTCCCTCTGCCTTCCTCCCTCTCTCTCTCTCTCTTCAAATAAATAAATAAAATCTTAAAAGAAATCATAAGGTGAAAGATAGAGATGGCAAATTATTCTCACATGTCAATTTTAACCAGGTGTTTCTTGATAACTGTAAAACTGTATTGTTTACTTTATGTCAGGATGTCCATTCGATGTTGATTTCAGAAACACTGCAATTTCACCTTAACGGCTCAAGATTTTGAGGGAATTAGAAGCAGAGCATCTGCCACTGAAGCATTTACAGAGAAACTCTGTCTAGAAATGCAAATATAATAATTAGAGACCAGTGTAAGTTCACGTGTCTTCAAACCTCCTTTGTTTGCAAGAAAAAGTAGTCGACAAGGCCCCACAAGTAAAAGAGAAATTCAGAGAAGAGATGGGGATGAAATCATAATAAAAATATCAATAGTTGTTCCTACTATTTTTGAGTGCTTAATATGAGTCATGCACTGTGCTCAACACTTCATTTACATTCTCATTTAATCTTAATAAGCAACTTATGAGGCATGTTCTACTAATATCCCCATTCTGTAAATGAGAAAACTGAGCTCTATAATTACTGAAGAGCTTGTCCACATTTACACAGACAGGGAAAGATGGAGCTGGGATGCAAACCTAGTTTGTTTTATGTCAAAGCATTGTCTAAGGGCAGGATGTGTAGCCAGAGCCTGCAGAGACAGAAATGAGCAGTGGACAGCGAGGAACTGAGTGTGTTTCACCGTCTCTCTCACATCAACTTCTCAGATTCCTCTTCTCAGATTCCTGCTCTCTTATAGAATATCTTTGATTGTCTCTTCAAAATATTCTTCTCTCTCCTTCATCCCTGCATTTATTTATCTTGCTCTTAGAAAAGTGTGTGGTTCAGCCATTACTGAAGAGTTTTCATCTGAACCCCTTACCACTGATTGACCTCAATACTAGCCTCCCAGTCCAATTTCCTAGGAAAGAAATCTGACTGTCCTTCCATGACTACTTAGGCCTGACCCTTCACCATGCGCTGTAGGCAGGGACAGTTCTCTGGTGGTGATGGGATCCCAACAAGCTACAACAATCTCCAAAGGGTGCAGTCCAAAGCCTAGGCTCCATGGGAAAACAAAGAAGGAAGAGAGCAGAGAAAGCTTCCTGGAGGACAATTAACCTGGACTAGTTGTTGGAAGCAGGGAAATCTGGCCTGATAGAGACAGAGTTGGAAGATTCCAGACAGAGAAACAACATGGATACTAGTGGGGAGGAACCATGTAGAGGTATTGAGTGAGGGGAGGAAGAGAGTCAGCCTGTATCCAAAACTTTATGGAGGGGAGTACCAAAAAGCAGAAGTGCATAAGATTTTCTTCCTTCTTTCAAAGTCATCTGTCCAATATATACTTCCTTTTTGACAGGAAAGATTATGTTGTTTGATATCTTGGGCTTCAGCAGAATTTCTTTCCTTGGAAGCATCATGATGTATCAGAAAGGGCAAGTGACAAGGGAACTGGTTTCTGGTTACTGCGTCTAAACAACCTCAGACCAATCACTCCACATTCTATGGATAATTCCTTCTTCTCTCAAATCCTTTTCTACCTCACATTATAAGGTTTAATACGACTTTCTTGACCACCAAAACAGAGCAGCCTATGTAATGACATAAAGCATCATCTCACCAATGTCTTTTCCTTGTATTCTCTTCTTCAAAGATTGTATCAAGAGAAACAAGACTAATTATAAGTCTGGCTTTGAATTATTTCCAGATTGTTCCATATTTCACATCTTCTTGTTAGTAGGATTGAATGTAGATATAAAGTTTCAGCTTAACCACATTCCAATGTTGAAGATCAGCTCAGACTTGTCACCTTCAGTAGCTGCCACCTCACCCCTTACTGTCCATCCATTTGTAAATAGTTCTCCTCAATGTTACTGATTTTGATTAAAAATGTGAAATAATATATGATTTTTGTGAAATTAATTTTGTTAACTAAATGATATGCTTTGAAATGTAGAATAATGAGTTTTCTGAGGCAGTTATTTTTATACCCACATCTTCTGTCTGATAATATATAGGTACAGATGGCAAATGACTTAACAATACTAATTAGAATTTTAAGAGGCATTGCCACTTTTCCTTTCAGTCTTAGAAATTTGCAATGTTTGTAGATAAATAGCTTTTACTGTCTAGCATTGACTGTATGTACATACATAGGATATATATTATATACATACACTGAGAAGTTATGGAAAAGTATACTAAAGTCTAGAATGACTGATTGAATTAGAATATTCAAATACCTGAAACTTCCCTATATTCTCAGTTAAGAAAAAGAGGCAAAAATTATTTTTTTTAAATATTAAGAAGTTCCTAGGGAAGAACTAAAAACATGGCCTAAAACTAAACATGGAACTAAACTAAAACTAAAACATGGAACTAAAACTATGGCCTCTGATTAGTACCATTTTCATTCCCTTTCCTTCATTTTTTCTCTTTGCCTAGGACTCTACAGCCAGCCCACAGTTAAAGAATGATGACCTGGGGCTGGAAAAGATTATTTTATCAATTTCTTATTGTCATTGTAACATATTAACACAATTTAGTGGCTTAACACAATGCAAATTTATTTAATATATTGCTATTCTAGAGGTCCCTACAGGTCAGACATCAGAAACATGTTGAAGAGCTATATTCCTTCTGGAATCTCTAGAATGAAATCTATTACCTTGTCTTTTCCAGCTTTTTCATTTTTTTAGGTAGTAGCCCCTTTCCACTTTCAAACATAGCGGCATAGCATCTGCAAATCTCTCCTCTCTGACCTCTGCATCCATCATCATATCTTATATCTGACTCCGACCTTCCTGTTCCCCTTTTATGAGTATCCTGGTGATTAGACTGAGCCCACCCAGATAATTCAGAACAATCTCCCCATCTTGAGATTGTTCACTCAATCACATTAGCATGGTCCCTTCTGCCACATCAGATAATATTCACAGGTGCCCAGGATTAGGGCATGTATATCATTGGGGCCAGTCTTCTACCTGCCACAATTACCCATGACGAATAATTCAATGATTATTATTTGAATTGGTCAGGAGACTTGGCATTTGACTCCCTGCCATCAAGACACTTATAAAATAGACCAATAAAAGTCCAAGTGCAACACAAAACAGAATGGGTGGGGGGCTGCACTCACTATTCAGACAGAGGGAGCAGGTTGGTGGCAACAATGCATCGAAGGACTTCAGGATTCTGTTGGGGTTAGATTAGGTGACATTTTGAGCCCATTCCAATCTTTATTTCCATGACTTCTGCTGATGAATAGATTCTTAACAGAAAACTGAATTTAAGATTTGTACTCTGTCGACTTCTTAAAGGACTTGTGTCACTGTATAGATTAGAGACAGTGCAATAGGACATTCAAAAGTGTTTATATTTCCAAACTAGCATACATCATGCCACATGCCCCACATACTTTTTCTAGTCCTTATGCAGCAGTATTTTGCTTTATTTGTTCTGAAAATTATTGTTTAATTTTAAGAAAATGAAAAAAAAGAATGATAGTCCATTTGACAGAAGTGGGTTTTTCTAAGCCTCAGAACTGAGTATTTTGAAACTGTTGAGCTGTAAATGTGTCTTCAATCTTTTTATTCTTATGTCAAAAAATGCTTTGGGGAAACCTGAGGAAAAGGAGAGGACAAATTAAGCAGAAATTTATTACCCAAATCCTTGGATAAGGGATGTCCAGTGATATAATGGCTAATAACTTCAGCTGTATTTTTATAAAGAACACCGAAATTTCCAGTAGCAATGATTGAAACCCAAACAACACTCTGGTCAAAACTTGCTGACTGAATTTATCTTACCCTTCAGATTTCTCTTTCTTGAGGAACTTCCTTTTATAGAGTTCTTACTGCACTTTAAAATGTTCCAGGGATTATTCCTTTTTAAAGAATTTCTCTGGGCTATTATTCATCCCTTTGCACTAATCCCTTAGGATCTCTCCAGGCAAATTCAAGTTATTAAGACCATGGGGGAGAAATCCAAGTGTTCAGTCATTTACAAGACCCTGACTTACCACTATGATTCCCAAGTAATTGGAAACATCGGTCTACGTGGATATGATTAGTCATATCTGTTCAGAAGGAGCCCTGGATGCCCTGCTGGAAATGAGATGCTGGGAAAGCAGTCCGGGCTTCCCCCACTTCCATGCCTGAAAGCATCCATAAGCCGAAAACCTCACCATGACTCACAGATTTCTGTTGCTGTGAATGCTATCGCACTATGGAGGAGCCGCAGGACCTGACCGGAAGGGAGAGCCATTTGCCCTCCTGGAAGAGTCAAAAGATGCAATGACTTTCGTGCTGTCTACCTTTTAGAATTACTGTATATTGTGCTCTCTGACATTAAGATGATAATTGCCTAGAAAGTCTCCTATTGGGCCGTAAATTAGGGACTGGCTTCCTCTGTCTGGGCTTTTTGTGCTTTATTCACATCAAAAGGCAATTACTTTTTGTGCACACTTAATCCCACCAGTTTAATGGGCCATGTAAAATATGCCTTGCAATTTGCCCTTTATTAATCTTAAGCTTGCTGAAAATAAGAGCCAGCTAACCATTTGGATTCTTAAAAACAACAGCCTGCCCTTCAATAATTTAACTTTTGTTTAATTCAGCCAAACTCAGGTTTGGGGCATTGCATTCCTAGTAGTGGTACCAGGTCATTTTCACGGGCCTTTGAAAGCCCTAAAGGAATCAAGGAAGGGCTGGATGGTACAGTGGTGCCTGAACCATCTTCAATGGTGATGTGCTGGGTTTGCCTTGTCGCCATCTGTGAGCAGGGATGAGAGGCAAAGAGACAGGTAGGTTTGAGAGATAGCCCAGCCTCGGTTTAGACACCAGCCTGGCCACTTATGCAGGACTGATGGCATGACCTTGGCCAAGTTAACTTTCCATCCTCAGTGTTTTCATCTGTAAAACAGAATAATGCATATTTAGGCAGCAATGAGGCTGACAATGAATATAGGTTAACCAGTGACTGTGTGATATATTTTTCAATGGAGAGAGTAATAGTCATCAGGTAGTAGTTGTAGGAATAGTATTCTTACCACGAGTAACATTAGGTTAACTCTTCTAGGAAACACAGAGCTTCAGTCTGGTCCAAAATACGTAAGGGGTGTGAACCAAAGTTGTCTGAGAAGATGAGAGTCGAAGTAGGAAAATAAAGCCTGAGCACCACAGGTGAAGGGTAGTAGCAAGTTCTTTTTCTTTCTAAGGTTTTATTTATTTATCTGAGAGAGAGAGCAAGAGAGAGTGGGGTGAAGGGCTGAGGGAGAAGCAGACTCCCCGCTGAGCAGAAAGCCCAATGCTAGACTCGACCCTGGGACTCCAGGATCATAACTTGAGCTAAAGGCAGACACTCAACCAACTGAGCCACACAGGTGCCTCAGTAGCAAGTTCTAAAGAAGAAAACTGAAACACCAGTCAGAAAGAAGAGGGTGAGAGCTCATTGCAATGATGATGCAATACTGAGCACAAAGTTTTCCTCTAACGTCCCACCTCCACACATAATCAAAGGCAACTTGGCCAAGCCAATCTGGTTTTGAGAGGATGCAGGGAGTACACAGGGATGAAGAGGAACCAGATGGTAGCATGAGTGTCTGCCTATTTGACTTCAAGTGATTTTTGTGCCAAACACATTACTACTAAGTGTGATTTTGCCTGATAGCATCATTTGGTCATCAGAGATGGGATTAGACTTGGAACAAAAATTTGAAAGAGGGCAGAGTTTATGTCTGCAAATAACAACATTGTGGGGGCACCTGGGTGGCTCAGTGGGTTAAGCCTCTGCCTTTGGCTCAGGTCATGATCCCAGAGTCCTGAGATTGAGCCTCACATCAGGCTCTCTGCTCAGTGGGGAGCCTGCTTCCTCCCTCTCTCTGCCTACTTGTGATCTCTCTCTGTGTGTCAAATAAGTAAATAAAATCTTAAAAAAAAAAAAAATAACAACATTGTGTGTCTGCCATCCCCAAAGCCCCTAGGACCCTAACTTTCTTTCTCAAAACATCCTTAGTTGCTGTGAATAAGGGAAGATTTCTAAAGCAATGTCATGCTTGCTCCAAGCATGTAAGAAAGAGATCTTATGAAGGAAACCTAAGAAGAACAGAGTGGAAAAAAACCCTCAAGAAGGAGAGAGAGATGAGAGACCTAAGAGAAAACCATGACATAAGACATTTAGAGTTCAAGTTGAAGAAAGTGAACAGGAGATTTCTTTGTCAGTTGCAGGGAAGGTGTTGGGGTCAGGACTCCCTATAGATACAGTGGGTAAACAGGTCAGATTTCTTCAAGTAGTAGCAAGCAAAAATAAGCCAAATTCAAGCTCATTTGGGCTGAAAGTGTATCAGCCCAGAGAACTAATGAACCCAAGGAATGTCTCTAGACATCATTACATATCATGAAGCTTCAAGAAGATACCATATGCACAGCTTCTTTTTTTTTTTTTTAAGAATTTTATTTATTTATTTGAGAGAGAGAGAGAGATCACAAACAGGGGGAAAGGGTAGAGGAAGAAGCAGACTCCCTGTTGAGCAGTGAGACCAATGCGGGACTTGATGCCAGAACCCAAAGATCATGACCTGAGCCGAAGGCAGATGCTTAACTGACTGAACCAGAAGGCACCCATATGCACAGCTTCTGTTTGACCTTTTAACTCTTTCCTCAACCCCAGAACATTCATAGGACACTTTCTATAGTTTGGAAAATGAAAATCTGTTATGGACTGAATTAATTTCCCTCAAAATTCATATGTTGAAGCCCCAACCCCAGGACCTTCCAACTGTATTTGGAAATGGGGTCTTGAAAGAGGTTATTAGGGGCACCTGGGTCGCTCAGTGGGTTGGGCCTCTACCTTCGGCTCAGGTCATGGTCTCTGGGTCCTCAGATCGAGCCCCGCTTTGGGCTCTCTGCTCCCCGGGGAGTCTGCTTCCTTCTCTCTCTCTGCCTGTCTTTGTGCTTACCTGTGATCTCTCTCTCTCTGTCCAATAAATAAGTAAAAAAAAAAAAAAAAGATGTAATTATGTTAAAATGAGGTCATTTTAACATAACCCAATATGATCCAATAATTATATTGGATTATGATGGGCCCAAATCCAATACCATTGGTGTCCTTCTGAGAAGAGGAAATTCGGACACACATGTGGACAGAGGGAAGATGTGTGAGGACACACAGAGAAGGCAGCCATCTACAAGCCAAGGAAAGAGGTATCAGAAGAAATCAACCATATTGGCACCTTGATCTTGGACTTCAGACATGTGAAAATGAATTTCTGTTACTGAAGCCACACAATCTGTGGTACCTATTACAGCAACCCTAATAGGTTCCTACAGGCTCTCTAATGCTTGATTCTGAATAGTCAGCACTTGGGCTGACTATTACTGAGAGAATTTCTGTCTGGGCACCAAGACATGATGGGAGGAGAAATGTTCATCATGTGCCTTAAATCCTGACATAGAGGTGGATCGGAGTAAATTCAGTTTACTATTTCTGAGGATAAGCCGAACTACAGATACTCTAATTTTGTAGGAAGTAATTCAATTTAGAGGATGTCTGGAGTCTCAAGACTTAATCTGAATATTAATTGCAAAGATGACATTCTTGTACAAGGCTTCTTAGTTGTTCTATTCTTTAATTAAAAACCACTGTATGTCTGATGTTTTCCCTCTGGTTATAGTCTCTATTTTTTTGCACAAAGAGCACTTTATTTCCTTTACTTCTTAACTAATTTTTCTTTGTCAGCTTGAGAAGAAACAGCAGTATTTTCCTGCAAAAATTGGTGAGGGGATATTTCCGTAAGTGTAAAACAAACCCCCAGCCATGCCCCACCCCCACCCCAAGGTATGGTAAAGTATTGTGTCTTCAGAAATCAAGAATGTCAGGCAGGAGACATTTGTCCATTCTCTGGAAATGGCTAACATTTTCCCATACTCCGCTTCTATAAGGAGCTGAGACAGAAGCAAAAGGGCTTCTGATTTGTTGGCCCATCAGGTTCTAGAACATTTTCACTAAAATCAACCTCCAGAGGACCACATTGCAATGTTTGGGCCCACCGTGCCTGTGAATGTCCTTCTGAAAACAGCTAACAGAAGCTTTCTATGTCCTCAACCTCTGACCCTTGCATTTTACCTCCTGCTGAGCATGGTTTACAGTAATAAATCTGTTCCCAGCAATAGAACTCAATCCTTATAATTCAATCGTAGAGAACCAACTTTCCAATAGGGGAAAAAATCAGGTTTGTGAAATTATGCTGGCTTTTCCTTTTCTCCTATTCTTTACATATTATTCCTTCATAGAGACAGTATTATATGCTTGTCAATCCATTTCCTTTTATTCCTGGGAACATAGGAAAATTATATTTCCCATCTTCCTTGTAGCTAAGTGTGGGCTGTATAACTAATTTTGACCAATAGAATGTGGGAGAAGTGCTGTACTCCTTTCCCAAGATGACCTCACACAAAAAGCCCCCAGATGTGACTCTCCCACTTTGCTGGCCACGTGTGAAGAAGGTGGTAACTCCAGGGTAGACCGAGTCTTGGTTCCTGAGATCCTGGAGAAATTCCACTCAACTAGGGATCTCTGCATTGGAATTAGTGTGAATGAAAAAGTTTTACTCTGCACTACTCAAATTTTTAGCACTGTTGGATCTCACAGCTAACTTTTTCTTAACTCTGTAATTTTTAAAAAAATATTTTTTTTTATTTGTACAGGAATGGTGATGGCCCTCAAAGGTTGAGTACCTCTGAAGGAGCAAACACATTATAAAGATGATTTCAATTACACAGTGGCTTAGGAAATACTAAGTTGAATCAATCATGTAATCCCTCTAAATCCAATCCTTTTTTACCCTGCCTCCTTTACCTCCAAATCCAATCAGAAGTGTGGAATCCTATTTCTGGTTAGTCATGCACTGGCCCAAACTGTGACTGAGAGTGGCATGTGCTGCAGGGAGACCACTGGTCTGACAGCTAAGAGATGGGCCTGGCCTCCCAGCTGTGCCACCACTGACCAGCTATGGGACCATAAATAGTTCTTTCCCTCTTTATATTATAAGCATACCAAGACACCCACTGTAACAAGCATGTGAACTCTATACCTGAGCTCTCCCACCCCCAGGTAATGTTTTGACATTTGAATTCTCAAGCTCAGAACTCAAAACCTGGCAGTCTACCACTGTACAGATGTGTTTGATTGGACTGCCTCATGTCTTAAAACAGGAAATTTCATATATGGAAACCCAAGGTTCAGCATCACTAACAACACTCGCTTTCTCACAAAACAATAAAACACTGGAGCTGAGTAACAGCTGCCCCATTTAGATGGCGTGTGAACCTCCCATGCCACAGTCTCCAATACTCCCTAACATCACACACTGGCCTCGTTGTGTCTACCTCGTTGTGTCTACCACACCAGGGATATAGGAGGGAAGTGGATACTAAGATAGAGCTGACTTACAAACTTACAGAGCCAAGGGATGCTAGGAGATAAAAGCAGAAGCCCAACTTGAGATCAAGAACCAGGATCGGAGGTGCCTGGCTAGTTCAGTTGGTAGAGCATGCAGCTCTTGATTTTGGGGTTGTGAGTTTGAGCCCCATGATGGGTGTAGAGATTACTTAAAAATAAAATCCTAAAAAAAAAAAAAAAAAAAAAAAAAGCAGGGTCTGGAGCCAAGTCAGTCTAGAAAAGATGATAAACTGAAATAAGATCATCATAGTAATTCCTAGACTGAGTCACATAATGCCTTTGCTACCTCCTTAATAGGTTACATATCTTAAACTCTAAAGTTCTTAATTCATTATAAAGAGGGGATTGCATATCTTTTGTAGTGTTCTTTTAAGAATTAATGAAATTGTCTGTGTAAAGCACAGGATCTAACACATAGTAAGTGCTTAGTAAATGGTGGGCACCACCATCCTTATTACAATTGATCTGTAGTGATGAACTTGATTTTGAGGAGTTGTGAGATAAAAGTGTGGTGCATGAACAATGAATTCTGGAACACTGAAAAGAAATTTTTTTAAAAATTAAAAAATAAATACATACATACATACATACATACACACCTATAATCCTTGGAGATCAAAAAAAAAAAAAAAGTGGGGTCCTCGCCTTCATGTACTGGTAATTGGGGAGGACTCAGGGAAACTTCTAAAAAGGGAACAAAAAGGTAATGTTGCCAGGTTCCACTTAAGCTCCCTTTTTTTCTTCCTTGAGAGAGAGAAAGTATAAGAATGGAGGGTAGGGCGGGAGGAACAGAGGGAGAGGGAGACTCTTATGCAGGATCCACCATATCCCATGTGGAGCCTGACACAATGCTTGATCCCACAACCCTGAGATAATTACCCTGAGCTGAAATCAAGAGTCAAATGCTTAACTGACTGAGCCACCCAGGTGCCCCCCACTTAACCTCCTTCTTAACACTCATATACAGGCAATCAACTGTATCACTCCGTCCCTCAAAACAGCAGGTCAAATTAATTTAACCACTCTTTGTCCTTCACATGGTATCTTTCAGACTATTCACTACTCTTCTAAGATGTTTTCTCTTTCAGATTTTATCTCAAAATGCTTTCATGAATCTGAGATTGAAAGAAATTAAGTGACCTTTTTTTTTGTTTTATTTTTAACAGAGCACTTACCAATATATGAAATACATTTCTCTATCTGTTTGTTGGACTTGCTTTGCTGCCTATTTGCCTTACTCTAAGGCAAGTTCAACCTGAGATAGGATCCTGCTGTTTTCTTCAATAGTTCATGCCCAGTGCCTAAAACGGTGCCTGGCAAATAAGCAGGCAATGAAAATATTTCCTGAATGTGTGACTCAATTATTTAACCAATGAGTGAGTGAACAAAAATTGCATAGAGCTAACTTTGATCTTGGCATGTCTATGCCTAAGTCCACACTCAATCTGCTTTGACCGTGACGTTGGCTAATCAGAAGTTGCCTGCACCACATAATTAGGCTGGGTGAGGCACACACAATGTGCCATCTGCTCTTCCCACCTCCCTCCACTGGGTATGAAAAAAATACCCTGCCTCCTCCATCCCTCCAAATATGCTCCCTCTTGGAGGCTTGAAATGCTAATGATATTAGATGTGTTTACATTATTGTGTTTTTGCTGGAAATTTTGGTCCATGAATCAGATACAAAGTATCAAAAAGAAGATGCCTCTAATGCAAAGACATCTACTGTTTTGGCAAAAAACTTCATGTACACCACTTCTTAGGGCAGGGGACACATGCAGGTGTGGTTAATCTGTCCTGGGCAGAGTCAGATCATGAAGACGGACACCCCAGGCTGCTATCCACATCTAGCCATGCCTGGGAATCTTACTCGATAGATTTTGCTGCCTTTGTTGGAATAAAAGCACCTCTACTACCCCACCCTGCTTCCATGTTACGCTCATAGAACACCATGCATTAGAGCTAGTGGTGTTAGCCCCACTTTGCAGATCACAAAATAAGGGGGGACGGACAGCCAAAGTGACTTCTTGGAGGCCACAAAAAGCTATCAGTGAAGGTAGAGCACAGGATCTTTAATTAAACTTGTATCTTTAAAATAGGCCATGCAACATCTTGGCCTCTTCATTTATTCCACACAGATTGATGAAACTGAGTATGTTCGGGGTTCTCAGGTAAGTATAAGATGCAGAAACAGGCAGCTCAATGTGGTGGACACAACACAGACATTAACAGCATGGAGACCTGAGATTCAATGCAGAGGCAGCAATTAAACTCAGGCAGGCTGACCCATAGCCCACACTCTTTCCACTATCCCCTAGACCTCCTGCTTGGAAGGGCTGCCAAATATGAACCATGTTATCATGGTTCCTCTGATTTCTCTTGATCTGTGAACACAGACTTTTGGCAGCTTTGGTTTCTGCCTGAATTCATGTACTTTGCTCTGTTCCAAATTAACCCTAACTTCCTATCAGAGGAAGAATGACTCTCACAATCTAGCCTATCCCCAGGACTAATGCCAGCAATTCCCATGTTAAATCGGGCCATGGACTTTCCCCCAGTCCCTGACAGCGGGAGAGATAGCCCCAGTGTGAGTTTAATTACTTCTGCAGTTATGCGAACACAATTTTGTTGAAAATCCTCTTGGGCCAATAAAACAAGGTCTGTTTTCATGCCAAAGGATCATAAAATCTTCTGGAAGAGGAGCAGCCTCTTTCTTATAAATAGAATCAGACTTTCATTGGTTGCAACAAGCTATTTACTTCCGAAGGGGAAAAAAGGTACAGTGAAGAATTATTTAATAATTTTTGGAACAGGTACAGTTTAGGCACCATGTTTATCTTAAAGACATTGGAAGCAAACATTTTGCTGTGGAGCCTGAAGTGACAGATAACAGCAGAAATGTATGGAAAGCCAGTTGAAAACGTATGGCTCTACCCTGGGTCTGTAAGAACAGAGTAGGGGAAGAGAAAAGATGGTAGCAGAGCCATACCTCAAAAGACAATTCTGCGAGTTGTATCCTTAAAGAGGGAAAAGGACTTTTAAGGAAGGCCATATTTTGATATTCCAGAAGCACTTGATGGCATAAAATCACCTTCCTTCACTAACCCACCTCTGTGAAGATGAAAGAGAAAAACAGGGGGAAGGGATCTTACTACAGCTCCTCATTTCAGCTCCCAGGGACAGAGTATTTATGGAATCAGATGAGAGACAGAGGTAGAACTGAAGTATCCTTTCTTCGCGGACTTGGAAGAAGAAAAAAAAGAGAGAGAGAGAGAGAGTGGTTATCAGGAACATTTTCCTGGATATGTTACCTTTTTAGGTCATTATTTTCCTTCACTTTCATCTAAAATTGTGATTTATCTTAACAGCCGTATTTGTGGTTTGGGAGCCTGGTGAAGTGTTAGAGAGTGAGAAGAGATTTTATGGCTTAGATGGAATGTCATAAATCACTAAATCTTACTTTTCATTTAAAAATAGTATTCAAAGCATTATTTGTTAATAGTGACCCACAGGATATAGAGTTGAAAGGGCTCCTAGGAGTCATCTGCTCATGGTCTGTCCTGCAGGCCCTTCCACTAGAGAAGCTCCAGCTTGGCCCAGGGCCCTTGGGGGTCAGAGAGCTCTCTCTAGTGTAATTAAAAGGTCTTCTTTAAGTCATACCTCACTTTGACAATCTATCTTTTGATCCTAGATCTCTTTTCCAAGGTTATATTTAAAAACAAAATCCAGATGATCATAGCCTCTTCATCTTTACTTCCCTTGTGAGACATCGACCATCATGGTTACCTCCTCTGGGCTCTGTCTGATTTCTCAACCTCCATTTTAAAATGTCTCATCAAACACTCGATCCAGACCCTAATTCACCAATGTATGTCCAGTGGTCCAAACAATGCCTTGCCTACTTCTGCTGCATACATGTCCTAATCACATCTGGAGAACACAGGGTAAGTATATCCTTCCTTCATCTGAAGAACATTTTTCTGTTAGTGTTCTGATATGTGATATCATTCCCTAATATTAGACTTTGTGGGGAAAAAAAAGAATTGGTGCCAACCCATACCTCTCACATCTTTCAATCTACATGTAGCCTTTTACATTTCACACGTAACCCCAACTTAACTCTGAGTTATATAGCCTGGCTTTTGAAACCAAGATCTCTAGGGACTCTAATGAATGATTCTTTCCTGGTTGACCTTAAAAAAAAAAAAAAAAGAGGAACAATATCTTGGTGTTGCCCAAACATTGCAAATAACCAGAATCTTTTAGTTGTTTTCTTTGATCTGACAACTTTCTCCTTTGGATGAAAGATACAGACCCAATCATCTTGTCTTCTATGTTTCACACAGGTCAGGGGTAAGGACTTTGAGCAGGAGAAGGCTAAGAGCAGAATCTGTGTCTTACACATAAAGATTCTCCCGCAGCTTGATGGCACTTCATTAACCAAAAGCTTTGGAAACTTGTTCTATCTCCACATCACATTGTAATAAGATTTTCAGGTGTTTTCTCTATGTCTAAACTGTCATTGTGAGAAGATCCATTTCATGCCTGGTTGAATGTAGACAGACACTCACTTTAGAATTCCACCGATCTGCCATCTTGTATATTATCAAATAAGTTATGAGATTAGTCAGGCTTGACCATGACCATGGTTTCTCAGGAAACCATGTGCTTGCCTAGAAATCAATGTTTTCCTTCCACTGAAGTGCAGCCTATTTATTACTCCGTCAAGAATTCTGAAGAAGAACCATGTCAATAGAAACATTTGTCAACACGGGGCGCCTGGGTGGCTCAGTGGGTTAAACCTCTGCCTTCGGCTCAGGTCATGATCCCAGGGTCCTGGGATCGAGCCCCGCATTGGGCTCTCTGCTCAGCAGGGAGCCTGCTTCCCTTCCTCTCTCTCTCTCTGCCTGCTTCTCTGCCTACTTGTGATCTCTGTCAAATAAATAAATAAAATCTTAAAAAAAAAAAAGAAAAAAGAAACATTCGTCAACACGACTTTAGTGTTCACCCATTGGCAAACTCCAGTCCACGTGCTTGGCAACATTAATGAACTTATCCTCACATCAGTCAACAAAAGATAACTACTGTATTTCTTATGGTCAGGAAACCAAGGCACAGAGGTAAGGCTCTTGCCTAAGGCTACACAGCTAAAAAGGGGTAGAACCAGGATGCAAATTGCAACTAACTGGTGCCAAAATGCTTCTTCCTAGTCATTGCACCCTACTTTTCCTGGACTCTTGGTGCACTGTTGCCTCTGAATGCACTCACATTTCTGTTCTCTGCCAGCCTCTCCTTCCTTCCCATAGCTCCCTTCCAATTCATGATTTCTGAGCTGCTTCTTGAATACAGAAGCAGGAAAAAGGAGTTGGACATAACTGCTTGGGTTTTTTTGTTTGTTTGTTTTGGGTTTCTGTTTGTTTGTTTGTTTCTGAGAGAGAGAGAGAGAGAGAGAGAGATAGGGTGTGGGGGTGTGTGTGTGTGTGTGTGTGTGTGTGTGTGGATGCGAGCAATGGAGGAAGGGTCGAAGGGGAATGAGTGAGAGAATCTTAAAGAAGCTTCACACCCAGAACAGAGCCAGATGTGGGGCTGAATCTCAGGACCCAGAGATCCTGACCTGAGCAGAAATTAAGAGTCCGTCACTTAACTGACTAAGCCACCAGGTGCCCCTGCATTTTGTCATTCTTAATATGACATCCTCCTCCCTAAGCAAGAGGCCAGTCCTTTTCTTGTCCATATCCCTTCTCTGACCAAAGCTTAAATGAAGCCCTTTTTGCCATATTGTTATTTTTTCTGAGCCTTAGGGGTTCTGGTTCTTACTATTGGGAAAGAATTTTGTTATAGACTGCATAGGTTACAATGCATTAGAAGACAAAGCTCCGAGGAAAATTTGAGATTACAATTTTGGGGTAATTTAAAAGAAGTCTGTGGCACAGAACTAAGGAATACTAGGAAAGTAAAGGCTCTATCAACTGAACTATGCACAAAGAGAGAACTGACATCTCTGTGGGGTACTTAATTATGTCTTAAAGAAGCTGACAAGGGTCACAGCAGACAAGAGAAGTGAAGAGCAGTTAGTGGAAAACAATCAAGATGGCTTTCCTAATGGGGGTAATGCCTGCTGAGTGGTAATGAAATTGGACTACCTTGCTTCATGGGAGGATAAGTGTGGGAGAGGAGAGTGGTGGAGGGAAGGCTTGGAGAGGTGTGCCTTCTTTCCTCCAGCCATTTAGCATCATCCACATATCTTGTCATTTTGGTGGCACAGAGAGATATGTGACTTGCAGCAGATCACAGTGATGCTTACGGACACATTTCTGGGACTAGAATTCAGGTCTCTTGCTTCCCAGTCTAGGATGAACTAGTCTGAAATTGATGTCAAAGATAACTTGTTTAAACCTGTCTCTGGGCTAGGCTGAGAAACCTAAAGGTCTCAAAGAAACAAACAAAAGATATTATAAGGGGAAAAAAAGTAAAATGTACAAAATACAAAACCATTAAAAAAGAGCAGGGAAGTCCAATAAAATCCTGAAGATTTTGTTTCTTTTGTGTCCATGACAACAACTCTGATGCTTCTTTTGCAATATCAAAAACAATTTTTCACAAGGCGTTTTTATGCCTTCTCTTTCCTTTCATACATTCATTGTAATACTGGATTTGTATGTGTTTATGGAGTCTGGTCTTGCCCAGCTTGAACTAACTGGTGTGTGAAGAGGGAGCCATAGAGAAAAGCCAATGCTGCATGGAAGCTACCAGAGCACATGTTCTGGTGGAGGAGACAAATGCCACACTCAACAAGCAGCAGCAGGTGGAATTTCCTCAGGAAATAATCCATGGGGTGCAGGTGGTGATATAATAGATTTCTGAAGGTCAGGTAGTAAATGGGTACTGATGAAGTCAAGGGAAATTTATTAGAGACATGGCCTTTATGCAGTTAGCAGGAAGGGACAAGATATTCTAGGCAGAGTCATAAGGAAGGAACTGAACTATAAACATCATGGGATACAGTCACTGAGTTGGAGAATAGTAGAAAATGCAGTAAATGGGAGGGTGGGGCCAGTTTGTGTGAAATTTTGAATGTTATTTCTTTTTTTAAGATTTATTTATTTATTTTGAGAGAGAGAGAGAGAGAGTAGGAGTAGGGGGAAGGGGTAGAGGGAGAGAATCTCCAGCAGACTCCACAATGAGCATGGAGCCCCAAGCAGAGCTCGAACCCATGACCTTGAGATCATGACCTAAACCAAAACCAAGAGTCAGACATTCAATCAACTGAGCCACCCAGATACCCTTAAATGTTATTTCTTCAAAAAAAAAAAAAATGTTTCTTTCATATGTAATACATGCTAGGAACTGTGGTGGGGGCTAGGCAATCATTGGAGAGCAAGGTCCATGGACTGTAGTTCAGAAAGGAAGATGTTCCATTCCAAAGGGGGATGACATAGTAGAATAAAGACGATGATAGTACAAACACCAGGGAGCTTGGTGCTTGTCATAGGACCATCTAGCTCAACCTGAGAGTCCTGTCAGGCAAATCTGGGTGAAAGAGGGGATGTTTAACCTGGAACTAAAGGAAAATTAGGAGTTAGGTGAGAAGGAGACAAGAGTAGTGAGTGTTTAGGGTAGAAGAGGGAATAGCAAGTACAAATATACAGAGACAAAAGAGAGCCACCTAGAAGATATTTTGTGTAACCTGACATAGGAGGAGAGGGGACAAGTGATACAAAATCATGCTGGAGGAGAGGTGGCAGCAGGTCAGGAAGTCCTTCAACAAACACAGGCTGAGCCCTTATTATCCAGAGGTACGTGGAGCGTGTGGATGCATATCTTACCATTCCTGCCCAGAAGTGTTTACAGCATGGCAGGGTGATAGGTAAGTCACTAAAAAATATTCACAAAAACATATATGCTAAATACCATGATAGAGATAGGCATAGACAGGAGACCCACTAAGCAAATCAACTCATGGAATTTTCCCCACAGTTTATGCTCATTCCTTCAGCAAATATTTATTGAGCTCCATCTGTTATGTTAGCGACTGAGGATATAAAACCATATGAAACTCATTTCCTGTTCGTAAGGAGCTCACTAACTCCCAAGTGTGACATACAAGAATATTAGTATTTACATTCAAGCATGGTAAGGGTCTTGGCAAAGATATTCATAGAGGACAGTGGGAGGAAGATAGTATATCCAGCCTTAGGACCAGAGAAGGCTGAAAGTAGAGACAAAAGATTGTTTCTTAAAGGCTGGGTAGGAAACAATTCAATGGGCAGAAGCAACCTCTCCAGAAGCAACCATCTCCAGGTAGATGGACTGACCCATACGAATCTGCCAATGTGTCACTCAGAGACACAGTGTTGCAATGCATATGGAAATGCTTGTAACTCAGCTTGTAGCGCAGCTGCCTTGCATTATGGCCCAGCATAATTGCATTTTAATAGACCTCAAATCAGTCCTCTCTAGAGAGTGGACCATATATTCAGACAGTCTCCCTGGTCATGATTTCACCACTTGCTTTCATGTTTTAATCACATCCTCTCATAAAACATGAGCCTTTTAAAGGCAGTCATTCTTTCAGGGATCAAAGTCACCTGGGAGAGTTTGGTTGCCTGCCAAATTAAAGCTTGGCCTTGATTTGCTAGGCAAAGAAAGATTGTCCCAAAGATAAATATTTGGAGTTTGAGAGACATGGCCAGACTGCAATATATTTAAGTTATGGGGGATTACATTTCAAGCTTCAACTCTTAAGTCTATCTATCCTCTTAATTTATTTGCTTAAATAAAAGATATGTGGGAAAACAATGAGGCTTAAAAAGCACAATATTAGTAGCAAAATCTCAGGATAAACTTGTTCTGAGCAAATATGCAGTCAGAAAAAAAAATAAAAAAGAATGTAAATTTATAGTCAGAACTTTTGTTCTTTTACTCCCCTAATATAGACATCTGCCTTATAGAAGGAATGAGAAAGTGGTTTTAGCACAGTTTTCTTGCTTTTAGTCTTGGCCCAGAAAAAAAGGATAAACTCTACCTTTGTAAGAAATTTCCTATAATTGTAGGAGGAGCCCTGGCCTAAGATTCAGGAAACCTGAAATTTTAACCTAGTAGCTCATCTCTTATTGACCTTAGATTACTCAGTTTTTGAAAGGAGACTCGTAACAGGAGCACTGATGGAAAGACCAAATTTCTGAGCCTTTGTAATGGAAGATAATTGTATTAATCCAGGGTGCGTTGGCAGGTAGCTTGAGAGCGAAAATAGAAGCCATTGCTAATGGCTGCTGAAGTTTGTCCTGAGAAGGATGGGGGTGTGATTCGCAGGCCCCGCAGAAGAATCCGATTAATTAACGAAGGCAGACAACAGACCAAGTTAGATTTCTTCCTTCTCACTGTAAGAGAGAGGGAAAGGTGAGCACAGGAGATGTAACATTGAGGATGCTACATCTGAAGACCATTCAGATCCAAAGAGCATATCTATACCAAATAGAGTGGTCAGATGTCCTGGAGCTTGAAGGGTTTTTGTGAGCTGGATGGAGCCATCAGCAATAGTTGATGCACTTCTCAGCTGTTCAAACTGACCCCTCTCAGAATAAATATCACTATTTTCACACAAGGACAAAGACTACCAAATGTGATAGTACATGTCAAACTACCCTAAAGGTTCTGAAATAAAGAATTAAATATAAGATAATATCACTGCCTGCACATCTCATCTAAAGAGCCATTTGGCCTAATTTCTCAGATACACTGGAATTCATCATAAGCATTTGACAATACTCTTATGCCTAGTAGGATACTGAGCACAATGAATGGAACAATATTTATGCAGCTAATGAATACATCTTAGTTTAATTTTACATCTGGGTAATTTTAACCGGAGTTGGGTAAACTTGAACATTGAATTGGAACATTGTTCAGATGCTGTCTATCTTCATAACTCTTAGCCTAATCAATTATCATTTAAAAACTATGTTACTCAAAGGTCATCTAAACTATCACTCCACACCCATTAAGATAGCTGTTATTTTTTAAATTTAAATAATAAGCATTGATTGAATCACTATATTGTATACCTGAAACTAATATTACACTATATGTTAACTAACTGGAAATTAAATAAAAACTTAAAAAATAAATAAATAATAAGAATCGAAGAGGATGAAAAATTGGAACATTTAGACATCACAGGTGGAAATGTAAAATGATATGGCAGCTGTGAAAATCAGTTTGGCAGTTTCTCAAAAAGATAAACATAGAATCACCATATGATCCAGAAATTCCACTGGTGGGTATAGACCCAAAAAAGTTGAAAGTGGGTACTGGTACCCTGAAGTTACTAACAACATTATTCACACAGCCAAAGGTGGAAACTACCCAAAGGTCCAATGGATAAGTGGCTAAGCGAAGTCTGGTATACATATACAATGGAATATTGTTTAATCTTAAAAAGGAGTGAAATTCTGATACATGCTACAATATGGATGAACCTTGAAAACATTATGCTAAGAGAAAGAAGCACTCTGTCCTAACTCAAATGAGGCACCTAGAATGGTCACATTCACAGAGATAGAAAGTAGAATAATGATTACCAGGGAGCAGAGGGAAGGATAGTGAGAAGTTACTGTTTAATGGGTATAGAGTTCTACATTTGAGATGATGAAAAGGTATGGAGGTGGATAGTGGTGATGGGTGCACCACAACATGAATGTGCTTAATACCACTAGATTGTACACTCAGCAATGGTTAAAATTTTAAATTTGACATTAGGTAATTTTATCATATTTTAATGTGATTTTTAAAAAGGACAAAGCTAACCAACCCCTACAATAACAACAACAAAAAGTCATCTTGAACCAATGTTATAATACAGTAATACCAAGTAAGGACATTGAATCAATAATCAACCCCCCCCCCAAAAAAATGCCCAGGACCAGATGGCTTCACTAGTAAATTCTGCCAAACAGTCAAAAAAGTATTAGTACCAATCCTTCTCAAAGTCTTCCAAAAGATGGAAGACAGAACTTTTCCAAGTTCATTTTGTGAGGCCAACATTACCTCAAACCAAAACTAGACAAAGGTGCCACAAAAAAAGAAAATTACAGACCAATATCTCTGATGAACATGGATGCAAAGATCCCCAACAAAATATTTGTAAACTGAATGCAACTATGCATTCCAAGGATCATACACCATGATTAAATGGTATTTATTTCAGAGATATAGGGCAGTCCAAAATCAATAAATCAGTCAATGTGATACATTGCATTACAAAATGAAGGATAAAAATTATATGATCATCTCAATAGATATGAAAAAAACACCTTGCAAAATTCAACACCCATGTGTAATAAAAACTCTCAAAATAGTGGGTATAGGAGCACCTGGGTGGCTCAGTCAGTTAGGCATCCAACTCTTGGTTTCATTTCAGGTTATGATCTCGGGGCCTTGAGATCGAGCCCCGCAACAGGCCCTGTGCTCAAGTGGAGTCTGTTTGAAATTCTCTCTCCCTCTGCCCAGCCCCCCTCAAATAAATAAATAAACCTTTTAAAAAATAATAGGCATTAAAAAAATAGGCATAAAAAGAACATAGGTGAATATAATCAAGACCATGTGTGACAAGCCCACAGCTAACATCATACTCAATTATGAAAACTGAAAACCTTTCTCCTAAGATTAGGAACAAGACAAGGATGCCCACTCTTACCACCTCCATACAACATTGTATTCCTAGACAAGGAAAGGAAACAAAGGGCATCCAAGTTGGAAGGGAAGAAACGGAGCTGTCACTATTTGCAGATGACTTGATAAAGATAGAAAATCCTAAAGGCTCTATTGAAGAACTGCTAGAACTAAGAAAAAAATTCAGTAAAGATGCAGGACTTGCGTCAATACACACACAAAAAAAACCTGGTGTGTTTCTAAACGCTAATAGTAAACTATCAAAATGAGAAATAAAGAAAACAATCCCATTTTCAAATGCATCACAAAAATTAAATTCCTAGGAATAAATTTAACCAAGGAGGTGAAAAACTTGTATATTATAAACTACAAGAAATTAATGAAAGAAATTGTAAAACACAAATAAATGAAAGGACATTGCATGCTTAGGGATCGGAAGAGTTAATATTGTTAAAATGTCCATACTACCCAAAGCAATCTATAGATTCAATGCAATCCCTATCAAAATTCCAATAGCATTTTTCAAAGAAATAGACCAAATAATTCTAAAATTTGTATGGAACTACAAAAGAATTCCATATAGCCAAAGCAGTCTTGAGAAAGAACAAAGCTGGAGGTTCTCTTATCTCAATCCCTATTACAAAGTTATAGTGTTTAAAACAATATCATCTTGGCATAAAAACAGACACATAGATCAATGGAACAAAATGGACAGCCCATAAATAAAATGATACATATATGGTCACTTAGTTCACAAGAAAGGAATCAAGAATATACAATGAGTAAAGGCAGTCTCTTCAATAAATGGTGTCAGGAAAACTGGACAGCTATGTGCAAAAGAATGAAAATTGACCACTCCCTTAAACCATACACAAAAATTAATTCAAAATGGATTACAGATAGGAATGTAAGACCCAAAACCATAAACCCCTAGAAGAAAACACATGGTGAGTGCCTTGATATAGATCTTGGTAATGATTTTTTTAATCTGACACCAAAAGCAAAAACAACAAAAGCAAAAAATAAATAATGGGAGTACATCATACTAAAAACTTCTGCACAGTGAAGGAAACTGTCAACAAAATGGAAAGCCAACCTACTAGATGGGAGAAAATATTTGCAAGTCATATATCTGATAAGGAGCTAATATCCACAGTACATAAAGAACTCATAAAACTCAACAGAAAAAGAAAGGAAGGAAGGGAGGGAGGGAAGGAGGAGAAGGAAGAAGAAATGAGGAAAGAAAGAAGAAAGAGGAGGGAAAAAGAAAGAAAAAGAAAAAATCCAATTAAAAAATGTGCAGAAGTCTACTACTGGGTATTTACCCTAAAGATACAAATGTAGTGATCCAAAGGAGCATGTGCACCTGAATGCTTATAGCAGCAATGTCCACAATAGCCAAACTATGGAAAGAACCTAGATGTCCATCAACAGATGAATGGATCAAGAAGATGTGGTATATATATACAATGGAATACTATGCAGCCATCAAAAGACATGAAATCTTGCCATTTGCAATGATGTGGATGGACTAGAGGGTATTACGCTTAGCGAAATAAGTCATTCGGAGAAAGACAACTATCATATGATCTCCCTGATATGAGGAAGTGGAGACGCAACATGGAGGGCTTGGCAGGTAGGAAGAGAATAAATGAAACAAGATGGGATTAGGAGGGAGACAAACCATAAGAGACTCTTAATCTCACAAAACAAACTGAGGGTGGCCTGGGGGAGGGGGGTAGGGAGAGGGTGGTGGGGTTATGGACATTGGGGAGGGTATGTGCTGTGGGGAGTGCTGGGAAGTGTGTAAACCTGGAGATTCACAGACCTGAACCCCTGGGGCTAATAATACATTATGTGTTTATAAAAAAAATTTTTTTTTTAATTTTAAGATGTGCAGAAGTCTAAACAGACATTTTTTCCAAAGAAGATATGGATCTGGCCAACAGACACATAAGAGATGCTCAACATCACTAATCCTCAGGGAAACGCATATCAAAACTACAATGAGCTATCATCTCACACCTGTTAGAATAGCCAGCACCAAAAAGACAAAAATAGTAAGTGTTGGGGAGAATGTGGAGAAAAGGAAACCCTTATGCACTGTTGGTGAGAAAGTAAATTGGTGCAGCCACTATGGAAAATAGTATGGAGGGCTCTCAAAAACTAAAAATAGAACTACCCTACGATCCAGCAATTCCAATTTGGTTATTTTTTGAAAAAACAGAAACACTAACTTGAAAAAATACATGTCCCTCCATGTTTATGGCAGCATTGTTTATAATAGCCAAGATGTGGAGACAACCTAAGTGTCCACTGATACATGAATGGATTAAAAATACTATGAGATAAACACACACACAGAAGAATGTGATTCAGCCGTAAAAAAGGAATAAAATCTTGCCATTTGTGACAGCATAGAAAGACCTCAAAGGTACTATGCTTAGGTGAAAGAAGTCAGACAGAGAAAGACAAATATGGTATCATCTCTCTTATATGTGTAATCTAAATAATAATAGTAATTAAATTTTAAAAGACAACTCATACATACAGAGAACAGATTGGTGGTTTCCAGAGGTGGGGGTCTGGGAGAAATGAGTGAAAGGGATATAAAATTAATACAAAATTTTTTAAAGAGTGAAAAAGGGCTTTTATTATTGATAGCAGATATGACCCAAGACTATCTTAAGCCAATAAGACATGGGCATCCTAGCAGTGATCCCCCTTGGTAATCTACGGTGTACAGCATCATATTCATGACTCTAAATAGAAATGTGTAGTCCATAATTATATATCAGTGTCCTGTAATAAAATCACTTTAACTTTCTATTTCCCCAATTTCTTTGACCACAAAGCTTTATTTTCATATATACTCTAGTAATATCCTTTAAAACTAGCATCTTTTAAAATCTACTGTAGGAAGTACATGTGTTAGACCAACAATTCTCAAACATTTTGGGCACAGGTAACCTACATTCTTACAACTTTACAGTAACAAAAAAGGTAAGCCAACCCTATAATAATGATGACAACAAAAGTCATCCTGAACTAACACAAAATTACCACACTTCTAGCTTCTGCAACAATCTGGTGAATAAGTAATGAGGTGGAATTTTGTTTTGTTTGCTTTAAATTAACATGTAACGTATTATTTGTTTCAGGGGTACACGTCTGTGATTCATCAGTCTAACACAGTTCACAGCACTCACCACAACACATACCCTCCCCGAAGTCCATCACCCAGCCACCCCATCCCAGCCACAGCCCTCCCCTCCAGCAACCCTCAGTTTGTTTCCTGAGAGTAAGTCTCTCGTGAGGTGGAATTTTTAAGAAAAATTTTCTTACCACTTTCTCACTGAGTTTTCTACTTTCTTTCCCCACAGTAAACATACTGATTTTTAACCATGACTAAAATATGGATGAACTTATGGCTTGTGCATAGAATTGTTTACAGTAGAGTGGCGCCTGGGTGGCTCAGTCAGTTGAGCGTCTGACTCTTGATTTTGGCTCAAGTCATGATCTCAGGGTTGTGAGATCGAGCCCCACGTTGGGCTCCGTGCTGGGCATGGAGCCTGCTTAAAATAAAATTTTTACTCTCCCTCTCCCTCTCTCTCTCTCTGTCCCCTCCCCCACACTCACACACACACACACACACACACACTCTCTCTCTCTCCAAAAAAAGGAGGAGGAGGAGGAGGAGAGGAAGAAGAATTAGAATTGCTTACAGTAGAGTAAGGAACAATGAATCCAGTAAGAGAAATGCAAACACTCAACAAATGGGATTATTTAGAGAAAGGCAAGCAGATCTGCATATACCTCGAGTTCCTCCATTATAATTCTGTGGAGTATGAAAGTGAGAATCGGTCAGGGCTGACCTTGAACTAGCAAGAACATGCTCAAGCATTTCAGTGCTTATGTATTTTCGGTACTTAAAGAATGCTAGAGTGCTATGCAGTTATAAAGAGTACTATCAGAAAAAAAAAAGAATTAAAAAATAAAACTCTAGTATATAAAGATGTTAGTTGACCTTATTTAGAAACATGGCTTATCAGGGATCAAGCCCCACTATCTGGTTATATGGAATAAATGACATTATATTGCACTAAGTATGAAAAAAGAGAGGTTGGCAAATTTTCAGAGAAGTTTGAGGCAAAGAACAAAAGTAATTTTAATCGATATCACTCTGTACACTATCCAATATTTTATTCATAGACTTAAGAATATGTGGCAGCTGATTTTGATTTAAATTGAGTTGATTTAAACCACTGGTCAAGAAAAACAGTAAACTAATTTCTTCCTCAGGAAAGTACATTTTTGTTGTTTGACATTGTCTTAATACATATTCTGCACAACTCAGATGGGATGTAGAAGTCATAACTAGATGTACAGGGTACACATTTAAAAGTGGTGATTTTTCTGATACTGTTTTTGAAGTATCATCAGAAAAATGAAAAGAATGACTTTATTGTTTTATTTACTAAATAGAACTAAGACAGATATTAGCAAAGCAATTAGAAGACAAACCTTCAATTCAACTAGTTAAGTAATAATATTTGCTAATATTACCAAAAAACAAACACCAATATTATTTGCAATATTACCAAAAAAACAAAAACAAAACAAAACACTTAGAATGACCCAAGAAAGGAGGAAGCACTCGCAGACTGGCTGGCATTCTTAAGTAACAAAAATATAATTAATGATAATGTTTTCAAAATCAGCTTACATTTACACAGCATTTTCCCATAAATAGGATCACTCATTGCTTCGTACATGCTGAAAGCTTCTTTGGCTGTATAACTCTGATAAAAACTTATAAGGCGTGTTAGGGTTCTCTAGAGAAACAGAACCAATAAGACGTCTATACAGAGAAAGAAAAAAGATTATATGGAATTGACTCACGCAATTATGGAGGCTGAGAAATACTAAGATCTACAAACACAAAGGTGGGAGTCAGATGAGCCAGTGATACATTGTATTCTAATCAGTCTATTTGGGTTTTTTTTTCCCTAGTTATACTTCCTAGGTTATGTATATACACGCGTGTTTGTAGTCTGTGTGTGTTCACTTTCTCAGCCCCATGATTCTCACCCTTGCATTCTTGATTTATTTGTGGGGACCTCAAGCACAGCAGGCTTCAATAAGCCCTCCTTGTTGACCCTTTTCCGAGCCAGCTTGTCCAGTTGAGAGATCTACTGGGTACCACCAAATTAGCTTAGTCCAGTCATGCTCTTGATTTGATCCTTGTTGTAAGGCTGTGTTTTAACCAATCATTTTTCCAAAACCTTTTTGGTTTTATGTTTTTGTTGTTTTGGGTGAAGAAGCAGCTCCCAAAGCTACAAATCATCAAATTTCGTAATTCTTTCTATATGCTTTTATTTCTTTTTGCAAACTACTTGAGTGTTTTTAGAGCTTATTTCATTCATGTGATAGCTTGGTACTTGTATTCTGTTTTCTGACATCTTCCTCCAGATACTGCAGATGATATTTTTACCAAATGATTGCCACTGAGTAAGACGGAAAACCAGTGCACTGGCTTTTGATATAAGTTTACTTACCACCTGCCAAATAACCCCTCGGGAAATGCAACATATATTCAGTTATGATCGTTGTTATTTTTGGTGGTGTTGCAGAACTCACTACCAGGCGCCAGCTTCCATCTAGAGCAGTCATGATAGTCTAGCATTTGCTACTGCAACAAACACCCTCCATAATTTTAGAAGCTTGTAATAAGATAGGACTATTTCCTACTGATGCTGACTGCTGTGAGTTGGCTATGGGCTCTCTTCCATGTTCCTCGCTCCTGGACCCAGACTAATGAAAGAGTTACCATCTCAAATGCTGTCACTTGCCTTGACAGGAGGAAAATAAGAATGCATCAAATTGTGCATTGGCTCTCACCTTTGTTGTGTGTTTAACTGGTGAAAGCAACAGATTAAAGAAATACAAGGGAGTGAAGAAGAGCAATCTAATTTTGTGTTAGAGGAGGATGTGTAGACATGTTTGGTTGATAGTAGTATTGACTACCACTCCCTTCCTAAGGGCATACATAACCAGAGTTTTCCAAATAAAATCAGTTTTTAGTTTGGATGTACTCTGAAAGTCTTCAGTTTGCAATCCTTTGTCCAGACACACATTTGCATTTGTAAGGTAGGATAACTAAAACTCATGAGAATTTATACAAAGAAACTCAGCACGTGAGTTTCAGGACGGAATCCTTACTAAATTGCAAAGGGCAGTGTGTTATCGTAAAAAGAGCTGGTTCCAGTATGAACTAGGTTCAAATCTCAGCTACACAGCTACATGTCTGAGCTGATGTAGCTAAATCAGTTTAGCTCTCCAAACTTCACACTCTTCATTTTCCAAAGAGAAATATGTTCGAGCCTACTTTCCTGCATGAGCTGTTGTAAATATACAATTTAAAATATTATTGAAGGTGCTTCAACAATTCTATTTATTAGATTGGCATTTATTGCTGGAGTGTGTAACAAGTCATTCAGTGATTCCATTGCTAGACTGAAGTTTATTGCTGGAGTGTGTCATTTTGGGAAAGACAAGTCTTGTCTTGCTAGTTGAGCTAACACATCCAAGGACTCCTAAGGAAAAGGCAATTGCTCTTGTCATGTACGTGTTTCAAAAGTCTCACTCTTTAGGAGAGTAGCTGATTGTCAGATGAGAAGAGAGACTCAATTAAGCAGCCAACCAACAAAGCAGAGGATTTTTGTGATCAACAGTAAAGGCTCTGCGTGAAGCCAAATGTTTGTTTGAGAAAAGAAATCAGAGAACAGGAAGCCAGTTAGAGCCAGTGTCTTTTATTGTAACAAAGCTCAAAGATCTCTGAAAACATATTCTCCAAGGAGCATCCTTCAGTTCGACTGAAGAGTGGGCTATCCGTGTTAAATCCCAAAGGAGCTTACTGACTTCATGGAATTTGATGGGTGGGAGTCAAATAAAATGATGCTGGGCTTCGTTCTGTTCCCTCTTGGAGAATCCATCTCAACTCTTTAAGGGTTAAGACTACAATACTTTCTCCTGAATTAATTGGCTGCTTCAGTCCTAAGGCAATGATTCTTGACCTTTGAGTCCATGAGAAGCATATTAGAATACTGCAATTCTAAGATCCTGCCCCAGATTTCCAGTTTTTGATTGGATGGTTTCAGGATCAGATGTGGGAAGCTATATGCAGGTGGACTGAGATTTGAAAAATCCTGGACCAATGTGTCCCCAGCGGTGTTGTAAACTAGAATCATCTGCCAAGTTTTTAAATAGAACTGTACATGGGCTCCCTCCAGACCAAATATTTGAGAATCTCTGAGGGTGGGGGCCCAGGCATAGCTATTTTTTTAAAGCATCCAAGGAATTCTGATGTGCAACCGGGCTTGAGAACCTCTGTAGCCTAAAGAGATCTCTTCAGGGTAAAGGATGTGAAGTCAGTGTCCTGAAAGGTATTTAACAGTCTAGGTTTCTCTTTTGTTAGTATCATAGGACATGGAAGCAGAAGGTAACTAACTAACAGGACTAAAGTTTGTGACTTAGAATGTCTGTAGTGTCCTAACAGGATAAGCATCTTAAGACAGGAAATTCCCCAATCTAGACTCTGAGGAGAAAGGGGTAGAAAGCCAACACCCTCCCCAGTCCCATCCATGCTGATCCTACCATTCTGTCAACACTAACACTAACACATCCCTAATCTCCCCTTCTACCCGCCCCCCCCCACTTCTGTCCTCCTGGGACCCCTCCTGGGTCTCCAAACTTATCTGTGAAGAACCTCTATCTTCCTTCCACAGATCATTTCTCTCTCAACCACTTCTCTGCAAAGTCTTTTTAGTTAAATTAAACTCCATTTTGCATGTATTGTTATTGTGATAGCATCCATCCTTTTTTTTTTAATTTATTTAAACTAAAAAATTTATTTTTTTTGCATTTTTAAAGTCTCAGCTGGTAAAAAAGAATGAGATCTCTTCCCATTTGTGACAACAAAGGTGGACCTAGAGTGGATAAATGCTAAGTGAAATAAGTCAGAGAAAGACAAATACCTCATGATTTCACTCACACGTGGAAGTAAAGAAACAAAACAACCAATTTCCTTAAAAAACATCTCCAAAGGAGACCACTACTCCTATCCTCACCCACTTCATATACTTTTTGCTCTTCTCTGAATCTTTCAGATAATTACTACAAAGCTCTTGTCTCTCTGGGAACATCTCTGCTTTAAATTGTGCACCAGATGTTTTTTTTATAAGTGTTCCCATCCTCTCAACATTGTATTCTACTGATCTTCTCTTCCCCCAAATTTTATTTTTTTTTTAACTTAACACACATTGAGCATCATTAAAGAGCTGGTTACCAGGATGGACACTCTGAAGAGGCACAATAGAATTCTCACTCTTAATGATAGGTAAGGAGACAGAGGCTCCGTGAGGTATGATTTCTCAAGTACATGAGATGAACCAGTAGAATGAGAACACAGATCTATTTGGCTAAAAACACAAGCTCTTGATATCAGTTTATTTATTTTTTTTAAAGACTTTATTTATTTATTTATTTGACAGAGAGAGATCATAAGTAGGTAGAGAGAGAGAGGGAGAAGCAGGCTCCATGCCAAGTGGAGAGCCTGATGCGGGCCTCGATCCCAGGATCCCAAGATCATGACCTGAGCTGAAAGCAGAGGCTTAACCCACTGAGCCACCCAGGCGCCCATGTTTATTTTTAAGTTATTTGTTTATCATTAACTATTTCAGAAACACACAGAGATATAGCACACAATATAATGAATATCTCAGCACTAGCCACTTTGTTTAAGAAATGGAATTTAAAATACATTTGGAAACCCTATAGGTATCGATCTGATTGCATTCCATCACTCATCTTCCAACACTGAAGCTGACTATAGATGGAGCTGGAGCCAGGATAGCCCTCGAGAATTGTCCCCAGTTGTGGTAAGGGCCCTTATATCCCAGCATTGACCAGTCATTGGAAATGGGCTGACATTAGAGGGAGGGTACATAACCTAGGGTGAAGCATCTCCCTTTGTTGTCCAAAGGACTCAGCTGTGAGTTCTCAAAAGCTAACATTCCTGATAGTTGGGAAAATAGAGCCTTAGTCTTGAATGGAGAACCTGAGAGATAAATGGCAGCATCTGATAGATGTTGACTGAATATTTGCTACGTTGTTGACTTGTGTTTGCACCTACTCATAAAATAATTTGAGCTTAATGTTAATAAAATTGTTGGTCCAGTTTCTTGGAGTTTTAAATCTGTCATTTTCTAGATCTGCTATGAAGCTTAAGAAATCTTATCAAATAAATTGATCTTTTTCTCCCTATGATCTGATATTATTTCTTCCTTGAATGTTTGGAAGAACTTACTGGTAAAACTGTCTGAATTGGTATTTTTAAGCTTTTTAGTGTGGTAGATTTTTTTATTTAGATTCAATTAGCCAATATATAGTAAGTACATCATTAGTTTTTGGTGTAATTCTAGATATAATTGCTATAATTTTTTTTTTATAATTACATTGGTGCACCTGTGTAGCTCAATTGGTTGAGCAGCTGACTCTTGTTCTTGGCTCAGGTCATGAGCTCAGAGTCGTGAAATCAAGCCCACGTGAGGCTCCCCGATCAGCATGAGTTGCTTGGGATTTTTTCCTCCTTCCTCTCTCTCCCACTCTGCTAGTCCCCGTGCTCTCTGTCTCTCTTTCTTGAAAAATAAACAAATAAAATATGTGAAAAATTGTAACTACATTTTTTCTTCTTGAATCAGTTTTGGTGATTTTTTTTTAAACTGTCCAGTGTACATTTTCATTTATCAGGATGAGTTGTTCACTAATATCCTCTAATCTCTTTGAGTCACTACTCTACCTTTACTTACGTCCCCCGTTCATTATTATTATTGTAAACATATGTTTTCTTTAAAGTTCATTTAATTTTTTATCAAGTTTGTCACAAAGATGCTTATCTTATTAGTGATTTGGAGGAATTAACTTTTAACATTTTGATGTTAATTTTTCTTTCTAATTTGTTAATTTCTGCTTATTTTTGTATTACATTTTTTCTACAATATTTGTATTATTTTTTGTTCTTTTACTATAAAACTTCATTAGGATGATTTTCTAGTTAAATTTCAATATTTCTTTTTTCCTAAGTAATGAAATGTTATTTAATACAAACACATAAGTCCGTATATTTCCCTTCAAAAACTGCATCTACACATTTCTTATCAGTTTTGTAATGTATTGCTTTCATTACTGTTCTGTTTCATTTTCTTTTTCTAATATAAATTTTTCTATGAGCCATGAATTATTTAGGTGTGTGTGCTTTTAAAATTTTTAGATCTCTTTTTAAGTTATGGTTTAGTTTTTGATACCGGACTTAATTTTATTTTAGTTAGCATACCCAGTCCATAGAAAACCAGGAATTAATTTTTAGAGAGTCATATTAGGGTTTTAGAAGGCAAATTGCAAATGTTTCATGAGCACTTAAGAAAAGTGAATATTCTCTCATTGTTCTGTATCAAGTTTTGTACATATCCATTATTTCAAGTCTCTTAATTGGGTGATTCAAACCTTTGTGTTGTCTGTCCCCATTCTCTCTCTCGAAAAATAAACCTTTGTTCATCTAATCTAACCTTTCCTGGGAGAGATGTATTACAAGCTCCTTCCAGGGGGCCCCTGAGTGGCTCAGTTGATTGCGTATACTACTCTTCATTTCAGCTCAGGTCATGATCTCAGGACGGTGAGATGAAGCCCCATATCAGACTTTGCAATGGACATGGAGCCTGCTTAGGATTCTCTCTCTCCTTCTCCCTCTGCCCTCCCTTCCAAGCTCTCTCTCTCTCAAAAAAATGATAATAAATAAAAGATCCTAACAGGATGATCAATTTTTCATATTTTCATAATTTTATCATACTTACAGAATTTTCTTTTATTGCCATGGTATTAGTTTAGAATTGTGTATCTTTTTGAATTGAAACTGTTAATCATTTTGTAGGAACCATTTTATCCTTAATAACTTTTTTTACCTTAAATTTTATTTTTTCTGATATTAACAGAGCTACACCAGTTATTTGTTTGTTTATGACAATATGGCATTTTCTTGTATCTTAATTTCATTTTTCTACCTCTTTATATTTTGGGTTAGTGTCACATAAACAGCAGATTAAATTTTAAAATTTTTAATAGCCATTTGATAACCACTATCTCTTAACTGGACTGCTTTGGCAGTTAACACATGTTTTCATTTTTCCACGTACATAAATACTTGAATTTACAATATTTTCAAGCTTATCCATGTTACCCTGATTTCTTTGCAGTTTTCTTCCCTCCTTTCCATCTTCATCTCAAAATTTGTACCCATATTCTTTTGAAGTTGTGTCATATATTTAGATTATTTTAACAATTATGGTTAAAGTTAAACAGTCATCCTATACACATCAGGATAAAATTAGCAATGCTACAATGTGAGCAATCTTCAATCTCAGTGACTTAACCCATCAAAATTCATTTCTTGCTATGCAGAGACCACTACAGGTAGTGGTTCTCAATAAGTCAGGCTACTATGAGGACATCAGGAGGCACAGGAGGCAAAAGTTATGCAAGTGTCTTGTCAGGTCCTCAGCCCTGAAGTGATGGATACCTGCCACTCTCAGTCACATTTCCTTGCCCAGAAATAATCACATGGGCCTTCCAAACTAGAAGGGTATTGGGTGGTAAGATGTTTTGGAAGAAGAGCTGAGATATTTCAGAGCACTTTGACAGTCTGCCACACATGTTTAACCCAACAGAATCGGAATCAAATCAACATCTCCATCCTTCCACCGTACAGTTTAGGGACACTAGAATATTTCAACTCTGATCAATCTTTTCTTCATGCCAGTCACAGTTGCCCAGTGATATATTTTGTTATAATATTGCTTTTTAATTCTTTTATTAAATATTATTCTTTTTTTAAAATTATGACTGCTACTATTACCTTATGGTCATTGCTTATTGAATTTCCCATGTTTCATCAGTTTCTTTTTTCACTCTCCAGTTATTCTTTTTGGACTCAGTTTATCTCAGTAGATCCTTTGAAAGTTGCAATGCCAAAGATGAACTCAAGGAAAACTCACTTTCTTCTGAAAATATTTCTATTTTTCACTTGTTCTGAAACAACAATTTGTCAAGGCACAGAGATGTGTATTGACACTTACTTCTCTATAAGTTGAAGATAATCACCACACTGTTCTGCCTTCTATTGTTACTTTGACAAGTTTGCTAAAATTTTAGTTATTCTTCTATCGTAGGTAATCAGACTTTCCCTCTGACTGCTCTTAAGAGCTTCTTTTGTCTTTGATGTTCCATAGTGTAGTACAATAAATCTACAATAATTACACTGGAGATTTCTAACTTCCTGAATGCAGTAACTAATGTCTTCCATTAATTCTGAAAATTTTCAGTTGTTTACATGAATTTGTGTTTGTCTTCATTCCATTCTCTGTATCTCTTAATTTCTTTTCATATTTCTTATAATTTGGCTCTCTGTGCTCCATTCTTCATAACTCCAGATTTAGGTTGTTGCTTTCTTCTTTAGTTTCTGTAATCTAATCTGCCAAGTTTTTGTCAATGATGGTGATTTCCATTTGGCTATCTACCAAGTCTCTCTTCAAATGTGCTCATACCATTTTTAGAATCTGTTGTTTCTTTCTCACGTCTTCTCCTCTGTTCTTTATTTCTAAAATAGGTTTATTTCATATATTGTATGATAATTCTATTACCTCAAGTTCCTCTGAATCTCATTCCATTTTTTTGTTTTATGAGCTGACTCACTCACTATGGCTGTTCCATTGTGTGTTTTAATACATCGCATTGTGTTGTGGCTCACTTTATCATGCACTGCAAAATACTGAATTATGCATTTGGGGGGATGGGTTCTTTTTTCTACAAGAATGTGAGGCGGCATAGTTTGAGGGCATGTCAATTTCTTTGTTTGGGATTTCCCAGAACACAATAGAAGTGCAAATTTCAGCTCCCAAACTGTGTAGGCCTAAATCTTGGAATCGCAGTGTTCTTCTATGCTCCTTTCCTGACTCTTATGGACAATCATGGATCCTGACTCTTATGAACAATCATGGAGTGCTTTGATAATCACTGCCATAGGACTGAAACATCCATTTAATTCAGAAGAAAGTACCCCCTTTCTAACCCTTATAAAGCTTGATTAATTTCTCAAGAGGGATCAGAATGATCCCAGCATCATTTCATTTCATTCCCACCCACCAAACTGCGTGAGTTCATTATGCTCTTTTGGGAATTAGCATTGTCAGCAAAGTCTTCAGTCAAATCAAGGGTGGTCTTTTAGGAATCTGTTTCATGCCTGGGGCTGAGTCACTGAGATAAATATCCTTCCGCATCCTTCCATTGTCATGAGTCAAGCAGTCCGGTGGAAAAGAATCTAGGCCATCCTTTGAGTATATACTGATGTTGATTAAGAGTTCTTGAAGGACAAACCAAAAACAAGACAATGAGACTCCCAAGGAAAATCATTTTGAGACAAGAAGTTTGGCAGAATGGGCTGATTTAGTAACCAGGATAGAAGATAAAGTAGCTGGTAGTTCTAGGTCTGGCATGAGGTGGCCCCAGTTGTCTGGTTTCTGTTGATCTACTCTTCTCCCCTCCCCACACTACAGTGAGTGTGCCATGAGAAGCAGACATCAGTGGCTGGAAAGAACCACTTCACAAGGGCCCAGCAGCTTTGCTGTGGTTTGCCATACCCACCCCCTGCAAAAGCTGGCAATGAAAGCAGAAGCATATAGAGAGGGAGGAGAGCCTAGAAATAAGGGGTGTGGACAAGGCAGCCTTGGAGTCACCACCCTGCCATCTCGACTCATGTGAGAAGGTATTCTTGTCCCCCACCTCTACCCTCATTATGGAATTGCATGACCCTCCCAAGTGTCTTTGGAAAAAGTAAGTTCTGCAGATGTTACAGAAAAAGATTGAGCTTCATGATGCTGGAGGAGTTGGGTGTTTGTGACATTCAGATTTTTTTTTTTTTAAAGATTTTATCTATTCATTCGACAGAGATCACAAACAGGCAGAGAGGCAGGCAGAGAGAGAGGAAGGGAAGCAGGCTCCCTACTGAGCGGAGAGCCCGACGCGGGGCTCAATCCCAGGACCCCGGGATCACGACCTGAGCCGAAGGCAGAGGCTTTAACCCACTGAGCCACCCAGGCGCCCCAACATTCAGATTTTGTGGAACATTTTATTCACTAATGGATCAAACTTGGGATATACTGGTTAACATATACCAGACCTTGTCCAGGATTATTCTGAATTCTGGAGCAGCCCCATGTATATCATTCTGAAATCACTATCCTTAAGAAATATTAAAGCCAGTCAAAATAAATATCATCTACTGTGCTCCTTTCCTATTCAATTTCTCTGTGTCTTCATACATTGTCATCTTCTATATTTCTATTAGATGAGAGGTGTGTTTCTTCTTTTAAGGAGGGTATTCTGTCCTGACATGCCTTCCCATCTGCCTTCTCTAGGAGTTTTTCCTATCAATAATTCCCTTTCTTTTGCACATTATATGTTTCCTTCCCTTCCTGGCAATTTTCCTCTGCTGATAAACATGTTTGAGCCTCTAGATCCTAACAGCAAACAAAAGACTGAAACTGAATGCTTGATCCATTCACACCAACACCTTTGGATACTGGTGGGCACTCAGCTATTCATTCTCCCTGTGTTTTCCCTTCTTAAAAAGACTAAGGAGGGGCGTGCCTGGCTGGATAAGGGAGTTAAAGCCTCTGCCTTTGGCTCAGGTGATGATCCCAGAGTCCTGGGATCGAGCCCTGCATCCAGCTCTCTGCTCAGCAGGGAGCCTGCTTCCTCCTCTCTCTCTCTGCTTGCCTCTCTGCCTACTTGTGATCGCTGTCTGCCAAATAAATAAAATCTTTAAAAAAAAAAAAGAAGATTAAGGAGGGACCCCCATCCCAGGAGTATGCCACAGAGAGGGTGAGGGATCTAGAGTATTCATGCATTTTATCCACAGTTGTGATATAAGGCAGAGTCACCAAAGCCAAGGGTCAGTCCAGAAATTAAGTCAAGTGCACACCAGGAGAAAATCTACTAGCCAGTTTCCCAAATCTGAAAGAAGTCATCTTAAAGTAGGGACAAGTTCAAATGGGAGCCCGCCAGAAAGCCCAGGGGGCCAGGGAAAGAAGTATAGGGGGAGTAATTCTGGAGCCAATGAGGAGTTGCTACTGTACATAATCAGTCCCTGGTTTCTGGGGTTTCCAGTGCCTATTCAAGATAATCATAGATAAAAAAAGAAACAACAAGTAAGGGAATATTAGAACTTGAATTTTGGGTTTTCATCGCTGTTTCTATTTTTCTGCTGCTGCAGACTCCAATCCAAGGCCCTAGTGGTCCTGAATTCACATGTGTGTATCAGCTGATGTTCCCGAGACGCATGTAAATGGCAGCCATGGGGGATAGCTGAAGGTGGACCCGGACCCCTACATTTGATATTTTTCTTGACCTTTTCATCTAGATCTTCCGTTTACAATCAAGACAAATTACTTTTTAACCTACTCAGTGGCCTAATGGTTGCGTTTTGTAATGTCCCTTCCTTTCTTGCCCGTGAGAAGACATAAATGAAAAGGGTTCCCAGGTGCTAACCTTGGCGACAAAGGTGATATCTGAGAAAGGGATGGATACCAGAGGCCTGAAACTATCACTGAAAACCGGTATCTTTTAAGGATCCCCCAAATAACCATATTTTAAATTTTTCAGATTAAAACATATGCAGACGTAGCGATAGCATCCAAATGCGACTCTGGGTCAGTCCTTGCATAGACATAATGTTAGCTCTCCAGGTTGGATGAGTCTAGGAAAAACAACTGAATCTATACATCTCTCTTTTTGTTTTCAAGAGATCATCCGTGTTTTTTTCTCCAGTCAAGATTTTCAACAAGCTCGCTATTGTTCTAAACATACTTATCTGTCAGCAGCAAGCTTTGATTCCTGTGGTGTTGATCTTCAGCAAAGACACGGGCTTGCTTTTGAAAAACAAAAGTACATGCCAGTGTATCTTAGCTGCCATGGTTTCTGCTCATTTTCTCTGAGTGCAGATTCGCTCGCCTCCCCTGACTCGGCCTCAGCCTTACCCCAGCAGGCCTTATTATTCAAAACTGCATAATCTCTTCCTCCATTACAAGAAAACCATCTTGAGAAAACCAGACATTTTTAACCCGCTGGTTTTCTCACAGGCCCGCACAGCTTTCTGCACCGCTGGTGAGGAGGCGTCTCTGGGCCTGCTGAGGCCAACTCCGTTCACGTTGGTGACAGAGGGGTTCCTCTGGGCGCCTCCTGCTACATGTGCTCACTGCGCCTTTGTGAGGAGGACTGATAACGGTGGCCTTTGGACGCTTACGCTTCTTTCAGCGAGGGGTGAGGAGTGCTTCAGGGACTCATGTTGCCTCATAAAAGTTAACAATATGAGGCTGGATGAAAAGCAGGGTGCTCCCTGAGGGGAAATTGTAGGAGTGTGGACAGGTACAGAAAGGAGTGACAAAAATGTTAGATATCCCCCCCAACCCCAGTCCATCTCTTTCTCACTCTCTGGTTTTCCACCTCAGCGCACACACATACATACATACACACACACACACACACACACACCCTACAGTACTCCCTTTTCTAAAATCTATTTATCCCTTGTATGGAGATGCCAAGGAAGGGTCTGAACCCTAGTTTTAAACATTGGCACCCCCTGCCCTCAGCAAGAAAGGAACTGGCTAAAAATCTTTCCAAGGATCTGATCTCAGTCCCTTCTGGGCCTCTGAACTCAGTGATTTGTACAAGTTCCTATCCTTCTTTTGCTCATTCTATCTACCCAATCTTTCTGATTCTTATTGCTGAGTAGATGTCTTCTCCCATGACCAAAGCAAACGATAACTTCTATTGACCTCAGCTTTATGTACAGTTCAGAGTGTAAATGTGTTTGTTGGATTCTGGGATTCAAACACGTACAGGAAAACTCCTATTCCCAGATGGTTTCTGAGTTGACTGAGGAACTCTGACGTGGACTAATCTTTGTGAGAGAACCATTATAGTGAGGCGATTGAGGTTTGGGCAGTTTAAGGAACATGTAGCTGTTCACGTTTGGAGTCATAATTCAAATTTAAGTTTGCTGATGGCAAAAGTTCATTCTTTTCAAGTCATCATATGGTCTCCAAAGATACATACACGAAGTTAAATAGCTGAGCAAGTAAATGATCATAGTTGAAGGGAAAAGCGACCCTAATGAGGCTTCCCATGCACATTTAAATGCCAAAGAATCCGCACCAGCAAAAGTCTATACCCTTCCTGGGCTTAATCCCCACACCAACACCAGCTGCTGAAATGAAGACAGAAGGGAGAGAAGAAATGTTAAGACCAAGTCAAAGGGAGTCATTTAAAACTAAAGAATGCCTAGAAAGCTTTTCTCAAACAAAAGTTCACCAAGAATTTCGGAGGGGCAGGGGGGATGGTTTTCTGTGTTATGCTCAGAAGGTCAAATAGCACAGAGAATGAAAGAGTAGGTAGCGGAGAAAATTTACATTTGAAAAAGTAGATTTCTAGTTTTTCATTAACGCACACGTTCTTATTTTGAAAGAAGAAAGAGCTAAAGCTACAGAAATACACTTAATGAAAATCCCCTGCGTCGACTGTTGCCAATTCAAGAAACAGAACAAATGGTCCCTGGAATCAGCCTGGTGGGCTCAATGTGATCACATGAACGCTTGAACGCAGAGGCTGTCCTGGCTGAAGTCACAGAAATGGGATAGAAAAGAGGCAGAAGAGATTCCCAGCACCAGAGCTGTTGGCTCTGACAATGGATAGAGCCACCAGCCGGAGAATGCAAGTGGCTTTTACAAGGTAACACTGGTTGATACCCGGCTGACGGCCAGCAAGCAAGCAGGAACTCAGTCCTACAGAGTCGTGGCCCTGAGTTCTACCAACAACCTCAATGAACCTGGGAGCAGATTCTTTCCTGGAGCCTCCAGCATGGAGCACTCCATCAGATCCTCCATTGTGGCTTGTGGACCTCGGAGCAGAGAAAAAAGCTGAACCCACTGGATTTCTGGCAAGCAAAACTGTGAGCTAATAAATTCATGTCATTATGAGCTGCAAGGTTTATGACCAATTTGTTAGAGCAGCAATAGAAAACGAACATAGATCTGATCCCTTCTCTCCTGGAGTTTGCATTCTAGTGGGTCGGGTAACAATGAAATAAGCTTAAAAACAAAAACAAAAACAAAAACAAAAATCAAAAACAGTCGCGGAGTGTAAAATAACTGCTGTGTGAGAAATAAGCAAACAGATGAAATGGAAAAGGCCCTAGGGGACCTGTATAATAAGAGCTGTTGGTAAAAGTGATATTTAAGCTGACCATAGGAAGGGAAGGAGCTGCCTGCTCAAAGAACCAGAATGAGAGCATCCCATTTTGAGGGAACAGACATGCAAAGGCACTGAGGTGTGGAACAGCTCAGGGTATTCAAGAAACCAAAAGATGTCCAGTAAGGTCAAGTGTAACAAAGGGCAGAATTTCAAAAAATGGGGTTGTAAAGACAGGCCAAGCAGACAGCATGCAGGGGTTTATGATAAAAAATTGGGATTTTATTCTAAGTGCAGTAAGGAATCCTTGTAAGCTTTTAAGCAGAAGAGTGCTACTGAGGATGAGATTCTGAAACAGAGTAAGGGCATTAGTAAGAAAACTGGAGAAATTCAGAAAATGTCCTCAGCTTAGTTAACAGCGTTGTGCCCATGTGGAGTTCTTCATTTTAGTAATCGTGCCACAGTTATGTAAGGTGTGAACATTCGTGAGGGCTGGGTGAGGTTTTGCGGGAACTCTCTGTACTATCTTTGCAACTCTTCTGCAAGCCTAGAGTTATTTCAAAATGGAAAGAAAAGAATGCTATGAACCAATTTTTTAAGTTAGGAAGAGCAGGCTTATGTCTCAGGTGGAGCACAAGTCATAGAGGCCTAATTGAAAGAGTGACTACAGTTAGGAAATGAATTCAGTAACCCAGTGATAGACAATGGAGCAGAGAATTTGCCAAGAGACAGGCTCAGAACCTGTGTTTGAAGTAGAATCCCCAGGACCTGATGAAAATGACGTGTGTGTGTCTATGTGCACGCATGAACAAGTGTATTCACCATTGAAGTGAGCAATGAATAAAGGGTGGGGGGGGATGAGGTCTGGTTTCTGTCCTGAGAAATCAGGCAGTGTCCTCATTAACTAGTGGGTAGACTGCAGAGTGTGGGGAGGAAGGAATAGGAGTTTGTAAGAACGATGGGCCTCTAAATGAAGATATCATATGTGCTCACAGGTGAGGTTGGGGCTGGAGATGGATGTTAGGTAGCTGGGAGCAGAAACTTGCTATTTAAATGCTGCTCCCTTGTGGTAGGAGGAAAGAGGCACCTATTTCTTACAAACAACCAAAAAAGGTAACTTCTAGGAGAGAACCTCGTAAGGTTGGACCAGCAGCTTTGAGTTAGAGAGTGGAAGACCGCCCACAGGAAAGACGATGCTTTTAAACTTTCACTGTGGCTTTTTTCTTTGTTGGTAAAATTCCTAACAGAAATGTTATGATATCACAGTTCTGCTTAGCAGAACCAAGGAAAAAAATTATCTGTTTATGCTTGAGCCAGAGTAAAAAGGGAAGCGTAATAGGAGCTGAGTCAAGATTATGGACCATCTATGGAAGAGGTTCTAGAGACAGAATTTTTTTTTTAAGATTTTATTTATTTATTTGTCAGAGAGAGTGAGCACAGGCAGACAGAGAGGCAGGCACAGGCAGAGGGAGAAGCAGGCTCCCTGCTGAGCAAGGAGCCCGATGTGGGACTTGATCCCAGGACCCTGGGATCATGACCCGAGCCTAAGGCAGCCGCTTAACCAACTGAGCCACCCAGGCGTCCCTAGAGACAGAAATTTAGTTTGTATTTTGAACCAGGGGCTGCTCTTTTCAGTGACTACTTCACATATATGTGTTTGTGTATACACATATACATAAAATAGATCATATATATATATATAATGTATTTACAAAATAAATATGTATATTTATATTTATAGCTTCACAAAACAAGACAGCCATTTCTTCATACCAGACATTCTGGGACAGAAATTGTGGCATGTGAAAATCGTTGCTGAGTTTCTTATTAGAAAATCCATAAAGAAATTTCTGGGTAGCATATTTTAATTTAAAGTGCAAGACATTTTATATTATTCCCCCAAATCAAAGCAATAAGATTGGATGCTCTTAATGAAGCATTGATGAAGTCTCAATTAGGATGATAGCCAAATGAGAGGATGGGAAAATGTCCACATTTAGCAGACTTATAATGTATCTAAGCCAAGGATGAAGGAGAATTCCCCTCATTGCCTTCTTTTTTAGAATGATTGCGTAGGACGTTCACTTCATTGGTCCAATTACAGAGTTCAATGCCCATCTCCCTCTACACAATGTACGAACTGAGGTTTCAATAAGAGACGAATCCAGAGATGAGAGACAAAACCTGGACCACCATCTCCATGTAGCTCGGATTATATTGCAAAATGGATGATCTGGTCTTCTTCGTTAGTTTGTTCAACTGCTACAGCAGAAACACACATTCCCTTTAATTAATTAAACATAAAGCTGTTTAAATTTTTGATCTGTTGTATAATATTATAGGCCAAAAATAATATCTATTTTGATAGAAGAAATATATATTTATTATTCTACAAAGAATAATTTGGTATCACTGGGATGAATCCAACCTTGTTTTCCAAGTGGAAATTTTTTCCAATGAATTTATATTTATTGAGTTTGAGTCAGGACCTTGAAGACAGATGCCATTTCCGGCACAAGTTCTTTAGTTCTCATTTGAACCTGTGAAAGAAAACAGGGCTGGCGAATGTTAATTACAACTCCTGGGCCATGTCCTTAAGAGCCTGTCCCTGACTTTTCCAGTAGTCTCATGCTCTGGACCACAGTGCTCCACTGTGAGAAAGCTGGAGACGCTTGAATGTCCCAGTTCTCTCCAGTTGTCACCAATGTGGCTCGCCCCTGTAGACCACTCCTCGTTTCCCCTGAACACAGTCTAGCTTTCCATCATTGAGCAGTGTGTCCAACCCCAGCTATCTACTACTCTAGGCATCAGTTCCTTTGCTGTTGACCTTGGCTGCATGGGCAGATAATAGTGCCCTGGCACAGACTGCTTTTCACTGGGTAGTTACTTAAGTATCAGAGTCCAGATGGAAACAAAAAAAAAAGAAAGAGAAAAAGCTCTTTATTAGCGAGGGAGTTGTTGGTGCTACCTGCTGAGTCTTTTGAGAGGAGCTCCCAGACCAAGCTGACCCTTCAAGGAAAGAGGGAGGATGTCCCATGAAGCAATTGTACAAGCCTCTTAGTGGAACTCCATTCTTTAAATGGATCACCTGGTGCTTGACATCACTTCCTTGCTTAAAAGCATTACCATTTTCTGTGTTTTAACTTGGTTATCTTTTTGCAGGCTGAACCCCCTGCTGAACTCTTCAGACATACACTACTCACCCCAGCATACCCTCTCTGGCAGTGGGTAAATGGCAAATAAAAAGGTTCTCTCCATCAAGTCGATTGACGAGGGCAGGTGGCAGGGTACCCAATGATGCTTTTGCTCTCCATGCTGCTTAATGTCGCCAAGATCAAACACAAAGATCATGGGAGGAACAGGTGATCAGCGGGCGATGATAGATGACTGTACTAGGTTCTGGATGAGTTATACGACTCAGACAAATGGACGGCCCATTTAAAATGACTTCAGAAGTATCAAAGGAGGTTTCTGTAGTTACCGTATGTGCCTTCAGACTCGAACATTATTTTCCAGTCCTGCTGGTGCTACTAGTGCAGAGTGAGAAGGAAATGTAAAAAGGGATTTCTCCTCATTCAGACTTCTTCCTGATATGCTCTTTTCAAGACCAGATACAAACTGTATATGTGGGTTTGGGAATGTGCCTGGGACAGTACACCCCCATTCACAGAAGCGTTTTGTGGGGTTCAGGAAAATAGGCATGCTGTGGCCAGCAGGTTTTTGCCAAGAAAATAGGTCAGATAATTTTCCCATGACTCATTAGAGACATTGTCCTTGTCCCCTGAACTCAAGAAGGGGTAATCATGAGAGAAGATACATATCTTTTTAGTTGTTATATTTATTGACCAACATTAACTTCCCATACTGAGATCATTTGTCAACTCCTTTCATTCTGTAATAGAAATAAAAACAGCTCTCTATGTATACATCAAACTTTTCTAATGGCCAAAAGAAAGTGAATATTTCTCCCAAAATTTTATATGACAAATATGTTCTGTATTTGTTTTTGTTTTAAATATTGGTGTTTTCATTTAATAAAATAAAAACCCAAATAATACAAGGGTGTCACATGAAAAGTCTGTCTCCTTCCCACTTTAAATCTCATTTCCTCATTCTCTCTCTCAGAAATAACCACTGTCCCTGAGTTCAACATTTTTTTCTAGAAATAATCTTTATAAAGTATTTACGAAGCATTATGAAGTATATATATAATATATAATATGTAAATATATACATATGTGTATGTTTATATAATATGTATATGTATATATATTGCATAATATGTAGATACATACATATGCATATGTATATAATACATATATGTATATATGGAATATATATTACATATTTATTCTTTTTCATTTTGTATGCAACTGACAACCTACTATTCTTGCTGTTCTGCATCTTCCTTTTTTCCATTTAACTATTTCTTAGAAATATTTATATAAAGGCACATATATGTTTACCTTATTTACAATGCCTACGTATCATTCCATAATATACATCACTCAAAAGTTTACTTATCCTATCCCCTATTGACTGACATTTAGATTGTTTTATACTTTTTACTATTTTTACTATTGTTTTCTACTTTTTACTATTTTAAATAATACTTTAACACTTAATATTCTTAAACAGATTGTTTGCACGTGTTTAAATGTATCTGCAAGATACATTCTTCAACTGGAAATTATAAAGGAAAAAACTGCATTTTTTGACAGAAACTACTGACAGTAGTTTCCAACAGTCAGTACCAAGCTAAACACAAATAATGTGTAATATTGTCTATTTCCCCATACATTTGTCAACACAAAGCATATTTACATGTACTTTACTTTGTTCATTTCAGGAAGCTATCTTTAAACACAACTTTTATTAATTTTAAGTAAGGCCGTGTTGGTTTCCATGAAATTCAGGGCCTTTTTTAATGAACTGTCATCTTTTTCCCATTGATTTGAAATGCTACACACCTATTTTTTTTAATTAAGTAAGCTTTATGCCCAACATGGGGCTTGAATTCACACCCCCAAGTTCAAGAATCACATGCTCTACCTCTAGCCAGGTGCCCCATAAAGCCACCAACACATAATCTTGAGCCATATGACACTGCCATTTTTATAGGTCAGAAAGGGTTGAAAATTAGCAGTTTCATTTAATTTAACCAAACAGATAGGCAACAGATGGATGAATGATGCATATCTGTACCAAAGTTCAACTAATGACTTAAAAATACATAACAAGATCATTATTCTCTTTGTTTTTCAGAAATGTTTTGGCTGTTCTCCTGTCTTAATTTTTATGTAAAAATACAAAAATCACATCTTTTTTCTAAACCAATACTGCCATTTTAGAAATATGTATTGAATTACATTCATAGCACAATTTAAAGATAATATCTTTACACTATTGAATTTTCCTATCCTCCTCTTCTGGAACACAAAAGTTTAACCTTATAAGAATATCAAACCCTTGATGTTTTTCAGTAGACATTTAAAGTTTTTCTTTTATGTAAGTTTTATGTTTTTTTATTAATTTTATTCCTAGGCATTTTATAAATATCATGACCATTATAATGAGATTTTTTTTCCTTCTGTTATGTTTTCTAATTTGGGGTCTTACTACCTTTGAATATTAACTTTGTAAAATAATAAATAATTTTTTTCTGTTAATAATTTTATTTAATTTCATGTGTTCTCAATACCTCATACCAGTTTCTATAATCATGATGTTGTCTCTATCTCTTACATTTTTATACCTCTTCTTCCTCCTTATATCTAGTTATATCACCTAGTACTTACAAAAGTAATATTTCACTGTTAACCAAGATTCTGGTTTCTGGTTTGAAATAAAGGAAGTATTTATTATTTCTATGAACACTTGACTAAGCATTTTTATGCAATATGCCTATTAAATTTTATCAAATACTATTTTAGGATACCTTTCACAGACAGTGAAAAGATTGTATGACTTTCCTCCTTTGATCCTTATTAACAGCAAATTTTATTAATAGATTTACCGAAGTTGAACCATCCTTGCATTCCTAATGTAATTGCACTTAATTGTAGCAAAGTCTTCTTTCACATGTTGCTGAATTTCATTTGTTAATGTAATATTTCATTTCAAAATCTCATATAAATATTCATAAGTGAGATTGGTTTATAGCTTTTATGCGGCAATATTATCAGCACAAGAATCATTTCAGAGAAAAAATATTAGAAATTTTCCACCTCTTTCAATTCTCTGGAATAATTCGAACAATATTTCAACAATTTTTGCTGTGGTTGCTCCCTGGTTAGAAGTCTGAAGGGCAGTGAACCTTTGGACTTCTGGACTCCTCTGACCTTGTAGATGCCTCCATCCGTACAGGGTTTTTGTTTTTTTTTTAACTAAACTTACTACTACCTCTTGGGGGAGCTAGGGAGCAAATGGGCAGCTGCATCTACTCACTTGCAATGTTGCCCTCAACAAAGTCCAGCACCCAGTGTTCTATCCTATGAAAAGAAAGAGGGGAACAGATTTACTTGAGGATCCACAGCTTCCAGTTGTTGAACTGCTCCTGAAATATTGGAGGTTGGTATTCTACTTATGTCTCTTCTGAAGCTGGGAATCTTTTCATGTACTATACATTTCAAAAGAAGGAGAGAGAAAGGAAGGGGGAAGAAGGATAAGTACATCAAGATAAGTACATCATTCTTAAGGTATCAGTGGATGTAGAGGCATCCAGCATTGCAAAAAGAGGCAAAAATATTCATTGTTTTGATCATAGTACAAAATATTTGCCAATACTTTCATAGCCTTATTCCCTGGTAAAAGAAAGTAATCTCCTTCCATTGTATTTATTCCCTTATCATATGGGGCAGGGACAAAGACTACATTCTATTCACACCAGCATGAGTCTCTCTAGATGTCCAGATATGTGTGTGATAGGAAAAACCTATCTGTTTCTACCTTGATAGCTTCCATTTCTAAATACTAAACATCCTCCCTTGTTATAAAATGTAAAATCAAACACTAATTATAGATGCACTCAAATGACAGGTGGTTACCTAGAAAAGTCCACTTACAGGACAAAGGAACATCTTTCAATATTATAATATTTGGAACTGCGAATGCACTCAGCATTTGTTCTGTGACATTAACTGTTATCCATTAACCAGTTAGACAGTGAATGCTAATGGTAGAGAAATGCAAAAAAGATGTAAATATTCATGATGCTGCAGGAAGTATAAATATGAAATGTGATTTCTGTTGCTCCCCACTGGGAGCTATAAGTAAAGCAAGTACAAGGGAAGGACAGCTTGTTCGTGAACATGAGCACAGCAGCAAGTTGTGTGGGAAGCAAAGTCACAGGATTTTATGGTTCTTAACTATTCCAGCCCTCAAGTGTCATTATCTGTGACTTGGACCATGAGCGATGAGAGCCTGCCTTGTCTTTGTCAAAGTTTTATTGGGAATACTGAAAGGCACATGGCCTACCACCTACTGCCATGATGCTTTGGAAATCTCTAGGACACCAAGGCAGGCAGACAAAGGCTGCTGGTGGTCTCAGAATTATCACCAATTGTTGAGCTGAAGTTGTTGTTTGAAGCACATTCCCATGTCTTCATTCAGCAAGATGGAAAACAGCTCATTGTTCATGCATTCTGCAGTTGAAAGGAAATTCCAAGTGAAAGTTTGCTATGGAAACTGGCAGCAATTTGTGGTTAAGTGGCATTAAATTGTAGACAGTGCTTTACAACAATTAGTAGTGTTTATGAACTTGGTACATGGTAAAGGCCGTGGACAAATAAAATAAGGAGTATAAATATTCTCAAACTAAATCTCCATGACAGAAAAGAAAAGGGGCTAAGGCAGAGATCCTGTTTTGGAAGAAGAGGTCCTTTATCATCCTAAAAATGCTCTTTCATACTATAAAATTTATTTATTTATTTTTTTTTTTTTTTTTTAAAACAGGGGCAGTGGTTTTTGTGGCTCAGTTAAGCGTCTGCCTTCGGCTCAGGTCATGGTCTCAGGGTCCGGGGATCGCGTCCAGCATTGGGCTCCCTGCTCAGCGGGGAGTCCGCTTCTCCCTCTCCCTGTGCCCTTCCCCTCTGCTCCTGCTCTCTCTCTCTCTCACTCGCTCTCTCTCAAAATAAATAAAATCATTAAAAAAAAAACAAATTAATTAATAAGTTAAAAGACAAAACAGTAAGACTACTTTCACTTTCCTTTTATCTAGTGGGAATTGTAATCATATTTTGTCTAGAAAACCATAAACATTTTTATTTTTTTTAAAGATTTTTTTATTTGACAGAGAGAGACACAGACAGAGAGGGAACACAAGCAGGGGGAGTGGCAGAGGGAAAAGCAGGCTTCCCGCTGAGCAGGGAGCCTGATGTGGGACTTGATCCCAGGACCCTGGGATCATGACGTGAACTGAAGGCAGATGCTTAACTGACTGAGCCACCCCGGTGCCCCTAGAAAACCATAAATATTTAAAAGCCATATGGAGTGAAGAAGTATGTTCATAATTCAAGTAACACTCTAGAACATTTGTCCTACAAGGTGACCTGGAGTTGCTCATTGAAATACAGTCTGGAGTGAAAACTTGCTCAGAGTAGCAAACATGGTAACTGAATTAAGACTCTGGAGATGGGCGTCCAGATTTGCCTCTATGAGCTGGGTGCTTCTACCTAGTGATTTGTTTACTGGTTGGTAACAAACCAAAGGGCAAGCAACTTCCAACTCAATAGAAGATATAATCTATTTTCTTGGTGGGGGGAAAAAAAAAAGGCCAGCATATTAGCTAAGAGTAAGGTACTGGAGAGCCTGTTTTGAACATCTAAAATGAGGAGAGGTGAGGCGCCTGGGTGGCTCAGCGGGTTAAGCCTCTGCCTTCAGCTCGGGTCATGATCCCAGGGTCCTGGGATCGAGGCCCGCATCGGGCTCTCTGCTCAGCGGGGAGCCTGCTTCGCCCTCTCTCTCTCTGCCTGCCTCTCTGCCTCCTTGTAATCTCTCTGTCAAATAAAATCTTTAAAATAAAATAAAATGAGGAAAGGTATAAAATGGTGTAAATTAGTTTGATTGGAGAATAGGAAAGTCAATTGACTAAGGAAATATAGTGAGACTAATAATGACCAACTCAAAATTAGTGGTGATTATTTAACATTAGACCAGTTAGCATGGTTGTGTATTTTTGGTACCCATGTACAGCTGCTTGCAATCAGGAACCCAGTGGTAGGAGAGCCAGATTTCAACAGCTGGGCTAATACCAGGAAGTATAAGGCAAGGGAAAGGAGAAAGAAAGTTGAAGAGCCATGAAATAGAAACTGAATAAGAAGGCATGACAGAATGGTGATGGACACTGAAAAGATGGTCAGGCCAATAGACGGAAGGACGGTTGAAGAATATTCTAGAAAGATAGAAAGTGTTCTGAGATGGAATCCTTGAGATTAGTGGTGCCATTATGGGTAATTGAACTGGGTTTGGGGTGTGATGCTGGACATGTGCGGTTGCATAGACTCTATAGTGTAAGGAGAGCAGGCATTCAGTAAGTATTTTTGGCTGATGATTAATTCCATTAGCAGTTTTCCTACTGACTTTGAAACTCTGAATTCTTGGTAGAGCATGTTATATTTGCATTTATATTTGCATTTCCCTTTATTAACCATCTGTTAAGTTTGAAATGTCTAAGATATTTTCTCGGAGAAGATGGAATAATGGGGCAAATTCTTTTTGTGTAAAACTCATAGATACTATAGATAATTTGGGATCTTTCTGAAACTTCAACCCTCAAGTGTGAAAGCCACTTTTATTAGAGATCAGATTTCCATGCTCTAAGATAAAAGGATCGTGGCAGACTTTAATTCATTTATTTCCTCCTTCTCTCCCACTTCCTTCTTCTCTCTTGCCCTCTCTTCAAATTAGTTTCCAGATAAATATAAATATAAGTAAATAAATTGGAATATAGATAAGTAAAACATCTTTATCATGTACCCTAACTTATCCTTTTGGTCTCAAAATTTCCCTCAAATACATGATATATCAAATTGCATTACTGCTGGATGGTAACATCTTTTTAGCATCAAAGGGATAGTATAGCATTGAAACAAGTACATTCCTAAGACTTACAAAATATCAGACTACAGGTCAATAACTCCCCAAAATTCAAGAAATACACATGGCAAACAGAATAAAAGACTTACGTCACCTTGTATTGTAGACAAAGGCAAGTTAACATGAAAGGTGTGACTATATGATATAATATTGTTTAACCAAACACATGAGAACATATACATCAACAATGAGGGCTCCCCTCTTCAAAATAGCCACCTTGGTAGAATATATATTATATATTTATCCCAGTGAAGTTGACATTGGGCTAGACATTTTGTGAACTACTCTTCTGCACTTACCTTTAAAGAACTTTCTTTTCAGTATATTTAAATGATGCCGAATCATATTTTTTTTAAGGAACATTTGACTCCTGTAGTTAAGGCAGTTTGGAGCTGGAGTTGGCATGTGATGATTTAAAGGGCTTTGAATCATAAATAAGGAATGAGTTTAGTACAGACATAGGCTGGTTTACTTGTGAGTGTTGCAAACCAACTCAGAAGGCAGTTCACGAAGACAGGAGACTACTGTTTTGAGCCATGGCCCCATCATTGGACTAAATACCCGACCTTCTAAAGCAACCAGCTTGCAATGGACAGCTCTCCTTTGGGGCTTTTCCTTCCTGGCTCCAAGAAGAGAAAGGGTCAGGATGCCCAACGTTCACCCTTCTGTTTCCCTCATTCAGTGTTCTGCAGTCCACAGAGTTGCAATTAAAAAGAGTTTTTATTCTTCAACAAAATTAAAATCATTGATACTGGAATGAGACCATTGTTGAATTCCTAAAGAATCAGCTATAGCCAGGCCTATGAAATGCCAAAAGCAGCAAAGGCCAATGCATTAGCAGCATCAGCCAGGTCCTTTCTCCTATAGAATGAATGCATTTCAAGGACATGTCCCTCAGACTGTGGCGGGTTCATTCCACAACTGTCTGTTCTTGAAAACATGAAGGCTCAAAGGACGGCCACCTTAGTCCCTTGGATGGCAGGAACGCCGGATTCGTTAGTGATCAAAGCTTGTGCTGCTGGAGTCCTGATGTTATTTTTAACGTCCCAAGCTCCTTTAGCTGTGATTCTCAGGAAAGCCATTATCCAGAATGTTGTTAGAAGTTTATTTGATAAAAGTGTGGCCTCTGGAACCTCAGGTGTTCTTGCTCTTTGCTCTCCTGTGGGTCAGGAAAAAATCCCCTCTCGCAGCTCCTCTGTGTCCAATTTCTATCAGGTTGGGTGAAACTGTTTTCCTCCTCAGTTTCTCTCTTACAGTCCTGCTGCTCTTTGAAAGAAATAAAAGTACTTCGAATGTATTCTGCCTATCTAAAGTGTGACAGTCCTGTTGTTAATATCAAAATAACACATACTTTGGTCAAGAGACTTTTTCCTCAAAGTTCTTTCAGCTATATTTTATTTCTGTCTCCCTGAAGGCATAAGAATCAATTTTTGTATAACTGGGAATAGTTTAATGTTCTTGAAGAAGTATTTTTTTTGAGCTATAATGTCTGTTAATTATTATTTAGGGGATTGGGGGATGGTGACAATGCCAATGTTGGTGACAACCAGGCTGAGATGAGGAAGGAACGCCCTTGAGAGGAAGGACCTGGATCCATAGACTATTTTTCCCATGACAGAGATCTTTTCTGCCCTAGGCAGGGATGTGGTGGTACTAACGGTAAGGGAAACAGCAGGGAAAATGGACACTTATTCAGGGTTTACTCTGCGCTTGCTTATTTTTTTTCCACCTGTTTTTGTTTTGTTTTGTTTTGTTTTTCAGTGAATCTCCACGTCGCTATGTGGTATGATCATCAGTATTTCTCAGGGAAGGAAAGCAGAGAGCAGAGAGGACGAGTGACTCCCCAGTGTGACATGTGGAATGTGGTCAGAGCTGGAATTTAAACCTAAGGGGTCTGGGGATACCTGGGTGGCTCAGTCAGTTAAGCATCTGCCTTCAGCTCTGGTCAGGATCAAAGGGTCCTAGGATCGAGGTCCGCATCGGGCTCCTTTCTCAGGGGGAACCTACTTCTCCCTCTGCCTACTGTTCTGCCTGTTTGTGCTTTGTCTCTCTCTCTCTCTCTGACAAATAAATAAATAAAATCTTAAAGCAAAGCAAAACAAAAGAAAAACCTAAGGGGTCTGACTCCACAGCCCCCGTGCTTTCCTATAACACTGCTCTGTCTCTTTTTTTGGCCTATTTAAAGCATGTAATTTCTGAAGGGTACACAACCATCCTCCTGAAACTGGTGGTCAAAATGGGGAGCAGGGGGGCACCTGGGTGACTCATTTGGTTAAGTGTCTGCCTTCCGCTCAGGTCATGATCTTGGGGTCCTGGGATGGAGTCCCATGTCCCGCTCCCTGCTTAGCAGGGGGCCAGCTTTTCCCCTCTCCCTCTGCCGGCCACTCCCCCTGTTTGTGTGCTCTCTCTCTCTCCCCATAAAATAAGTAAATAAAATCTTTAGAAGAAAAAGAAAAAGAATGGGGAGCAGGAAGAGGAAGGTGTATTCAAACTTCTACTACTGGCAGACTCCCTGACTCTACAATGACTAGATTAGCTGCCTAACTGTCCCCTTGGCACTGTCTCCTACCCCATCCCAGGCTTCACTTTGTACCAGTCCTGTTCCTGTCCACCTGACTGTTCCTCCAAGAGACTCTATGTTCTTGGAGGGTAAGGACTACATTTTGTTCAGAATTGGACCTGTAATATCTAGAAGAGTAACCAGAATGTAATACACACTTGGGCATGTCTACTGAACTGATGAATGATCAAAGATGGGATGGGAACCTGTAGCACAGAAAAAGGACTCTAGTCCTGATTCTAGGATGCTGGCAGGCTCACTGAGTTGCTAGTTTTCTTTTTCTCTGCAAATGAAACAGCTCTTACCTTCCTGCTCTTCATCAGCCAACAGGGTTACAAGAGGGATGGGTACACATCCATCTTTATATATATATATATATATATATATATATAACCATAAATTTTATATATATATAAATTATATATATATATAATTTATGGTTACACACGCACACACACACATACAGTCACACACACATATCTATATGATGTGTATAAACATAGAAACATATGCAGAAGTCTATAGCCTCAGCACTTCAAAAATTAATGTGTTTTGGCTACTCAAATATTCAGGCTGTACCAAACCCAGTTAAGAAGGGTGTGAAATTTAGGACCCTTGATTCTTTGGCTAAAAGAATTCGCTCTGAATTAATGTAATCATAACACAAGGATTTTAAGAGTCTAGCTGCCCTCCTGACATGTCTACACTCGGGACTTATCTGCCGCCTCCTTCACCAGCCACCTTTGGAGTTGAGGACGGACCTCCCATCCTGATTCTGAATCCCTGCTTCCCTGTTTGTAGTTACTTAAATTCCAGATGGCTAACCTGTCCATTGATAAAAATTTCTGCTTGGCTAGACCCAGGTTCAGAGTCTGTGGAAACTGAAATTGCCAATGTTAGCAGCAGACGGGTCACATTCCACAACACGGTGGCATGTCTCCTGCTACAGCACGACGGATATCTGGGTAGAGCCGTCCGGAAACGCAGAGGCTGACCTCACACAGTCATCTCTGCCTTGTCAGGTCTCTGAGCGACGGCACTGAAGAGCATGGATACTTAAGAAGTACTGGAATACATGAAGACCTTTGCTTACTGCAACTATGATCGCTCCTATTTTCTCCCCCAAAAGAACCCTAAGCCATTGAGAACCAACTTCAGAAATAAATCAGAGCATTTTCCTGGTAAAATCAATACTAAGAGAGTTTTGAATCCAGTGTCCTGTTGAATATAAACAACCTCATCATACTGGTGCTAGATGCTTAGTTGAAGCCAGTGAGAGGTCTACAAAACCTAATGGCACCCTTGATATAAGCAGATAATAGAACTCCAGTCATTTTGCATTTATGATCCTGCATTTGAAAGGCCAAGGGCAATTGCGTTCTAGGGCCTGAAGGAAGTGTTTGCAGATAACACAGAGCAGGTGTGAACCTCTATGGATCACGTATGAGGTTAACTCCAGACACTGGGGAAATCTTTATTGTAAAGTCAAAGTTAGCAGTTAGTTTTGATAAGAAACATACATCAGAGATCAATGTGCATCGGGGTTTTTTTTATATTAATTAATTAATTAATTAACTTATTCATTTAAGAGAAAGAGACAGCACAAGTGGGTGGAGGGGCAGAGGGAGAGAGAGAAACAGACTCCCCGCTGAGCAGGGAGCCCGCAATGGGGCTCAATCCCAGGACCCCGGGGACCATGACCTGAGCCGAAGGCAGACGCTTCACCAACTGAGCCACCCAGGCACTGCCAATGTTTATCTTTATGTGGGTTTTTTTTTTTTTTCTTCTCCACATTCCTTCTAAGTAGCCTCATTTCCCTTTAGAGTATCCTCTCCCTATAAGCTAAGCAGAATCTATTAGTCTGGAGTTTGATGAAACATGAGTTTTGAGAAATGATGAGATGATGTTGTCAGTGATTGGCTGCCTCTTAGATCTGCAGATCCTCTATGGGTGAGGCTGGCTAAGGAGGGCAATCGCCCACAGAGCTGCTGGATGCAGGCACTTCCATGATATTGCATAACTGGGAAGAGGAAGGCTTCACGCTTGCAAAATATGGGGTGCCACAGCAGAGAGAGTGAGATCATGTTCTGGCTAGGTAGAGCCTGGTAAGAAGCGTGACCAAATATAAGCGCTGTGTCTCCAGTCGAGCACTATTACCCACCAGAACATGCCTAATCCTGAGGGCACAATCTGCAAATACCTGTGTCTAAGCACATTTGATGGACTAGTGGGAAGGTGCCAGGAACCAACCTGCACAAGGTTTTCATGTTTTTGGCTTTGGGTTTTTTGCCCAGACGGTCTGGAAAAGGACTGGAATTGGAAGGCCAGATCATGTTTACATGAGATACTAGATCCAAGGCTGGTCTAGTTTTATATCTGAGCCCAGGGACAGAAGCTGCCTGTCCTGTTGTCATAAGGCACTCACTGAAGAGAAGGAATTCAGAGGAGAAGATTCCGTGGGTGAAGGAGGTGGTCACATGCCCACTTTTGTGAGTGGCTTTCACATGGCAAAAACAACAATGTCAGCAGAGCTCAACACAACACTGGGACAAGCCCTATGTCAGAGGCATCTGTGTTGTTGTCCTGGCCCTATTAGCAATGGAAGTCATGAGACGCTACCCTTTTATAGCCCCTGGTCATCAGGGAGGAAAGCAAAGCGAATCACTTTGAGTCCAGAAGACTCAGAAAGATCATGGGGGAACAAGGTTCTGGGAGGGATACCAGCAGATTTGGGGTATTAGTCTAGTGGGACCCCATATTTATTCAAATACTGGTAAAGCTTTAGTCACACAAGAACACCCAAGTCTGTGAAGGCCATTAGCAAGTTAGTCTTGCCTCTTTCTTTTTGTCATCTCTTTGCCCAGAGCCTGTTGGAAACCTCACTCTTAGAGGATAAACTCCAAACACCTTATCTTGGAATTCCACATCATTAATTTTGCCGCCATCTAACTCAATGATCTTCTCATTCCATTCTCCAAACAACACTTTGGCCACGTAGTGATCTCTGTCATGTGCTTTGATCTGTCTTCTCTCTGCCTCTCTGTATATTCCTTGCTGGACAAGGCCCAGGTCAAGCTCCACCATTTTTTTTAAGCTTTTTCTAATCACCTCAGTCCACAGCCATCTTAGTTCATACTTTGTCCCCATGTTATTCATTTAGGATTTAGCATTTTTTTAGTCATCTTTTCATTGAATATGTTATTCATCTCCCCAGTTGCATTGCAAGCCCATTTACTTCTCCTCAGCCTCCTGCTGGGCCTGGCCCACTGTTGGGCATACAAAGTTGGTAAGGATTGTTGCATGACTGAGTTACTGATGATCTGACATTGGTATCTTGGTGTGATTGCCTCATGCTTCATTTTTATTGAGATATGGGAGCAGAGCAGAATTTCCCAGTAAATGGCTTCCCAACATATAAGCATATTCCTCAGTACATTGGCTCTCACTGATTCTTGCCCCTCTGGTGTCTACCCCTGCTGACTGGGTTTTTAGACCATCCCAGAGAGTAGGTGGTTTGATCCATTTGCTGACTTTCTGAGTAGGAGTGTGGTGCCCTGAGGCAAAAATGAAATCATTAGGGTCATTTTCATTTCTGAACATAAATTCCCTGAAGCCTAGATTTGTTTTCTTGGAATAAAGTTATATAATTATATAGTGTCATAAGAGGGAAAACTTTTATTACATTATTATCACTATAATCTTTATCAATGAGCCAGAGGAACTTGCTTTAAATCATGGTCTTATATTTATGGTAACTGTGTGACCATGGATGAGTCTGTAACTTTCTTAAGACTGTTTCCTCAATTGCAAATTGAAGGTATCATTTCTTACTTAGAAAGTTGCTAGTGAAAAGTAAGTGAATTAATATATATGAAGTTTTGGGAGTCACAACTGACATATAGCAGGTACTTAATAAAGGATAATTTTACTATCAATTATTATTATCAAACAAGTAATTATATCAAGTTCATTCCTTGTAATAGGTTCTTCCAGAGATATAAAAGAGTTATCACACATTGTCTTTTTCCCAAATACTGTTAAATGCAGTCAGAAAACTATAACATAAATGTAAGAATTTGACCAAATTAATGAATCCTTCTTTTGTATCAGGTCATATCTAAGCTATGCAAAAATAACACATATATAATCTACTCTCAAGCAGGTGTCAATTCAACACAGGGGACCATAAGTAATTTGTAGTGACAAAATAAGGTACATATGTTATATAGGTAATCAGACTCTTTTTGTTTGTGAGTAATAGCTTTGAAATTCAAAGTCCAAACTACCTATGGGGCACCTGGGTGGCTCAGTTGGCTAATTGTCTGACTCTTACTAGTTTCAGCTCAGGTCATGATCTCATGGGTTGTGGGACTGAGCCCCATGTTGGGCTCTATATTCAATGGGGTGTCTGCTTAAGATTCTCTCCCTCTACCCCTCTACCTGCTGCCCTCTCTCTCTCTCTCAAATATATATATATTTCCCCTCCACCCCCCTGCTCTCTCAAAACCAAAGTTCAAACTGCCTAACTGCCTTAAGCATTAAAGGTGATATATTGTTTTTAATATCAGTAAGTTCAGACTAAGGACCTCAAGCTCACCAGCCACATTTTGTTCTATGTAAATTAAAGTGCATAAACTAAAAATAAACTGCATGTTTATGTTTCTGTTATGTTTATGTTTTATAAAACTTAAATAAAATTGTTACATGGTGCTATGCCAGGGACCTGCTTTGGGTAGGATTCAAGGCTGGTGGATTAGTAGTATTAGTAGGTATTTTTCTGTCTTTCCTTTCTGCTATCTACAGTGTTGGCTTCAAACCTGGGGTTGCAGTTTGGTCCATGATGGTCATTGAAGCCTTATGCTTCCTGTCAAGGAAGATAGATGGATGACACACAGATAGATGGTAGATAGATAGATAGACAGACAGACAGACAGAGGGTCAAAGTTGGGAGGGAACAAATAATCAAGTCCTTTAGTCTGATTGGGCCAACTTATTCATTTAGATAAGTATAATATCAGATGTGACTGGCCTAAGATTAGGTTCCTAAACCATAGATGATCAGGCTGCCTCAGACTAAACAGGGTCTGCCTTAGGGCCAGTACCCTAAACCCCACAGCTCATACAAATGAGAGAAGGTGGAAAACGTTTTGGAAGTCAAGCACAGTGTCCAGACTAGGGCCTGAGTACATTATGAGATAGTTTGACCTCTTGACTTTATTTATATATTATTTCCCTTTATCAGTAATCTTCATCATATTCCAGGTTCATGATTATATAGTAGGCTAGGTATGTCATAATGCTAAAATGTATTGTCTTCCATTATTGTAACAATTGCCTCAATTACATAAATCCCCGAGGAGGAAAGCAGGCAGTGCCAATTACAGAAGTGATAGATGGAGGGTCCTACTGGTCTACCAGCTAAAGGAAGTTTTGTTATTTTTATTCATTGCTTTTCTAAACATCTCAGTATTTTATTTCAGTTTTCTTTTTCAGAATATAAGTAGACCACCTATTAGATATGCAATCATCAATAGTGAGAAATTAATACTAGCAAGAATTAATGGATCTTAAAGGATATATAGGATTTTTCTGGGCAAAAGAGGGGGAAGAATTTCCCAGGCAGAGGGAACATCATAGGCACAAATAAAGAAGCAAGAGATCCTGTGACTGGGTAATTTATGCCCAAAAAGGAAGTAAAGGTTTAAACAGATGAGGAACAGCTCACAGAATCTCCTCAAACCCTACAAAATCAGGTACAGAAGACAGACAAGAAAAAGGAAGCTAAGCAGCCAGAGCTACTGCCAAAATCATCCCCAAAATTAGTCCTAGGGTGACACCATTGTCCCCATCGCTTCTCCTACAGACACTTCAAGTACTGGACACTGGACACCATTCGAAACTCTGTCATTGCTGCTCCCAGAAACCACTGCAGCTGCCACATGCCCAGCTCAACACAGGTCCTTCTCTATTGCTTCAAGTCCTTCAACTCCCAACTCAGAGCCAGGGGCAGGCTCATGCAAGAGCCAGCCTCAGTACAAAGGAGGATGGAAAGTTGGTGATCATTTTTGATGAAGACTCATACGGTTCTAAGTTCCCAAACTTGCAAAACATGTATCGTTAATTCCTTGGGCAATGGGAGTGCTACGGCGGATGGCAAAAGCAAGGGAGGAGAAGAATGAAAAGTGACCCTCATACTTAATTGATGCTTACTGTATGGTTACTCTCAACAACTTGATGGAGGGCATTATTTTCTCATTTTACAGATAGCTATCCTTGAGAGGTTAACCCATTAAGTTACTTCAAGGAGAAAGGGGTGATAAATATGCTCTAGAAAGATTCCCTTCCCAGCTGTGTGGGACTGTAGTCAGAGAAATCCAGGAGAGGGTGAGAGCCCAAAGAGAGGAGGAGGGAAAGGGTTTAGGGCAGTTGTTCGGGAACTTCAAGGCTCATCAGAACCACCCAGAGAGCTGAAGCTCTCACTGCAGTTTCTGATTCAGCAAGTCTGGCTGGGGCCCAAGATTTCGTAACTGGCTCAGGGACCACATTTTAAATTAAATGATTTAAATGGACTACAAATAAATTGATTAAAGAAGTGTTTATCAAACATTAGTATTATATGGACCCCTTTTAATGATATACATTATTGAGTCTACCAATACCTCTCCTCTATTCTTCTTAGAATATTGCTTAAAAATATACAGATTAGGTATAAACTCCTTATGCTGATAGCTCATATACAACAATAAAACATAAACCATATTTAAATTAAATACAAAGTACAAAATTAATAAAATTCAAATTAACATTAACTTTAAAGTGACATATTATATAGTTCTGCTGTAATTAAAGGACCACTGTTACATTTAAGAGAAAAAGACATATAACCACAAAACCGATTTTATTTTTAATCTGTTTTTGTAATACTTATGTAAGGAATGACTATATGCATAAGTATATTCTACAAAATGATATTAATAACTTCCAGGCTCTGTTCCCAATCTTATACTTAATCAAAAGTCTGCCAGTGGGTACTACTAATGGTAGTTTTAATAAGATGTTTTCTAGTATCCTTGTGAAGCAAGTTTCTTGTGCATTCCAAGAGAATTGTGACATTATTGAAATTGGGATTAAACAGTTACTTAATGCAGTTATTGCTGAACTTGGGGACATAAAAATTTCTCATTTATTTATTACTATATTCTTGCTGCTAATGATCTATTACGAGCTGATATGCACCATGACCTAATCCATACAAATCTTTAATTCACACACAGACATGGCACTGAATGACAAGACACATGTGTCATTAGCCCTTTTAGTTCCTCAGTTCTTACTACTGTATTTTATATGATGATTTGATTCTACTTTTGCAATTCTCTTTTCAAACTAATGCAAAATTTTTATTATATGTCATACAGCATCTGCCTTCATTTGGGTTTTCCAGAGACAATCCCTAAGACAAGGAGCCTAATAAATGGAATTTACTAAGAAATGTTCTCAGAAAAAAGAAAAAAAAGAATGTAGGGAAATGGACAAAAGAGACAAGCAAAGGAGACAACCCAAATGAGAGCCTGAGGCCAAGAAAAGTTCTTGCAGAGGATAATTGACTTAATATGCAGGGAATTTCTGAGTTCAGGGCAGGTCACACCCAGGGTTCTCCCGACTAGGGACTGGGGAGCTTAAATATCTATGCTCACGCACCCACCACATCTATCAGTCCCCAGTTGAAGGATGTCTCTGGAGAGATGTAAATTACCAAGTATTTCAGGAAAGCAGGCTCTGGCAGCCTGGGCAGCCCTCTGATGGATATACAGGTGCTGACTGTTGGGAGCAAGAGCAGGCCACGAATCAGTGCACGGAAATGGTGAAGGTTGGAGATGATGTGGAGGAAGACTGTTCCTAAGCCTGAAATGTTCTTCCCTCAGGTATTGGCATAGCTTGTCCAGTCATCTCCTTACCTTCTTGGAGAGAATTTCCCTGTCAACCATATTAAAATAATACCTTCACCACTACCACCCTTACATCAATAAGTTTGCCTGTTCTCACTCATAGGTAAATGCCATACCATCCATATGTGTGTGTTGTGTACTTATCCCTCCCAATAGAATATAGTAGTGGAAACAAGGACTTCTTTTTGTTTACTGCTATATACCCAGCAATAAGAACATGTGCTGATACATGGTAGACACTGAATAAATATCTATTGGATAAGTGCAGGAATGAATTAATTGATCAAGCTGGAGATTTAGGCAGGGACTAAATCAGAAGAGGACTTGTGCTCTAAGATAAAAATTATCCTAAAAGAAAATTGCTTTTAAGCAGACAGGCTGACATAATTAGATCAGTTTATTAAAGAGCTCATCCTGACTGGAAGAGAAAATATGAAATGTAAGGCAATATGCTGAAAGAAGATTGTGATAATCCTGGTGACAGATGATACAGGCTTAAACTTGGATCATGACCATGAAGATAAAGATATATGAACATACTTGGAGATATTTAAGAGGTGAAATTAATTATAAAACATTGGCTATTAATAAATGAGGGGAAGGAAGGTGTCAGATATGACCATAAAACAGGATAGGTAAGGGACACTGGAAATCACCAGACTTTGCATGCATGATCATAAGACCATTCCAGACATGGAGAGTTTAAAATTGAGACATCAAAGAGGCCGATGGACATTAATATCTGGAGTTCAGAAGAGAAATATGAGCAGATGATATAAGTTGATAAACCATCTACATATAGACTCACAGTGTTCAGGTACAGATGAAACTGCATAGGGAGCAAGAGGAGAAAAAAATAAAAGAATGTCTAATAGTGAGTCTCAAAGAATGAAAATAGTTAATTGCTAGACAAAGGATTGTGATCCTCCCGGAAGCTAGAGGAAGAGCAACCACCTCAGTAGAATAAAAAGTAAGAGATTATTGTATCATGAAAATCAAAGAGAGATTGTGTCAAGAACAAGAATGACAATTCTCCTGAAAGACTAAATCTGGTTCACTTTAGCAGTATGGAAATTCTAGACATCTTGCGGAGAGATTTTGTGGGGTAACGAGACTGAATATTGCTTGGAGTGGTTTGAACAGTGAGTGGACAAAAAATGAACTCAGCTACTAGAGTCTACCCTTGCTGGAGGTTTGGAATGTCTGGTTCTAAACAGAATGAAGCATATTCAACTCTATCTTTTCCACTAGCTGCAATTAAAAACCTTAGCTTAAACATGTAAGTCAACTATCAGAAGATTTTGAGAGGTTAATAAAATCAGTGGACCAGAAAAGGATTTTGAAAGTAAAGGCGTATAAAGTATAAAGGCTAGAACAAAAAATAATCAACACCGCATAGATGATTTAAACAGAAAACAGAGTGTCGTACCATAATATTTGAAATAGGCAGTATTCCCAAATTTTCTTAATGCACAATGAACCAGAAAAACCTAAACAACTCTCAAGGGGAAAAGCAATCAAGAGATGTGTCCTCTGAGATTAAACAAATGTTAGAATGATCATACAACAACTTTAAATTTACTATTCTAACAAATGGAAGAATAAAAGTTCTCACGAAAAAATAACAGAAACTTTAAAATAGGATCGAGAACTGAAGTGCCGGGACACCTGGGTGGCCTAGTGGGTTAAGCCTCTGCCTTTGGCTCAGGTCATGATCTCAGGGTCCTGGGATCAAGCCCCACATTGGGTTCTCTGCTCAGCAGGGAGCCTGCTTCCCCCTCTCTCTCTCTGCCTGCCTCTCTGCCTACTTGTGATCTCTCTCTGTCAAATAAATAAATAAAATCTTTTTTAAAAAAAAAGAAAAGAAAAAGACCAAAGTAAGTTTATCAGAATATTAAAAATGACTGATGTGTACAACACTAGAATATGTAACTAGTGAAACCAGTCCAACTAACTGACCAGCCCCATGGCCTATACCTGGACATATCAGTTGGTCTATTACATGGCAGTTCTTCTTCGTTCTGTTCTTCCTGTGTCATACCCTGTCATTTACTTCTTCTCTCTTAGATCTGTTACATGATCCTGCTACCTATGTGGTCAGACTATACCTGCTTCTATAAATTCTGCCTATCCTGCTCTCACCCTGTCCTGGACTCCACACGGATCCAGTCTTTGTAACTTGGCAAACACTGCCTATTGGCCCTGAATTCCATAAAAAAGATAAAGTCATTCTAAGAAATTAAGAGAGGCAAAGGAAAAAAATCTGTGTAGCCCCAATGCTAAATAAAACACAGCATCACTCTCTGGGGACATGGTAGACTTGGGGGGGCGGGACAGAACAATGTTCAGACTCGTGTGTTACAGCCTTTGCTTCAGTCAGTGTATCTAACAATAACTCAAAGTTCTGCCTTCCCGTGCAGCAACATCAGTTAAATAATGAACTTTCGATAACAGCACAAAATGTCATCAGGTTAACAGACACTTCTGCCATTTTCTCCTGCACGTGCTAAATAAATCCATTTGGTATTGATCTCCACAGCTAAGTTTCAGCCTTAATGTAATTCTTACCGTCAAAGCAGAGTAAACAGATAGTTCCTGGAAGAAACTAAACATGTTATTTTTTACTCATCAGATGAGTTCTTTATAGATTACGAGGCAACCTGGTCCACTGGGTGTTTCATTACAAAAGGTACCAGCTTGGAGGCTTACCATGGCCACCTGGAGCTGAGCTCCAAGTAGGGACCAAATAGCAATGACAGTGTAAGAAACTCTAAGGGAGGAAAAAAGTTGTACATGAGATACCGTCTAGGTTCTGGAAGATTTCTGATTCAGGCTCCCTGCCGCTACACAAAGATAGCAAGAAGGGACGATTCCTCACCCCAGAGTTCTGGCATTTGACCCTGGTGTTCTGGCCAGATATCATTTTACGTGGCAATATCCCCATATGGACACATGGAGGCCAGCCCACAGAACACAATGGCCTGCACCAGGGTAAATTCCCAATGCTGGAGCTTGAGAAGATATGGGGATCGGTTCCATGTACCATGTATGTGCCATTGGCTTCACTTGTCTCTGGGTCACTTATATGCTGTCCCTTCTGCCAGAAACAGTCCTAGATTCAATACACCCCACTCCTCTAGACTTCAATAAGAGGGGCTGTTTTCTGGCCTTACGCTGATGACAGTGATTCTCAAATAGTTCCCAAACTAGCAGCATCAACATTACCTAGGGACTTGATAGAAATGCAAATTCTTGAACAACCACCCTAACCTACTGAATCGGAAACTCAGCAAGGTGGAACCCAGGTTTCTGTTTTAAACCCTCTAGATGATTTTGTTTCATCTTAAAGTTTGAGAACCACTGCTTTCAGGGCAGTGGTCTGGTCCCCATTTAGCAATGGCCCTCTTCACAGAATGGGAGTCCTGGATGCCATATTTTCTCTTTCTAGACCTCACTCTTAGTACCTCAAACCAGAATTTTCTGTCTATGTGCCCTCAAGCATGCTTCCAGGGTCTGTCTTTCTGGGTCTGTCCTGAGGGTTGGCCCTGCCACAGGTGTGCATATTCATAAGTCTGAGAATTGGTCAAGAGGGAGCTGGTTAGGGAGGGATCATGTGGATAAGGCTGGTCACCCACACTTGTGCACACAGGCCCTACACGGGGCTGGCAGATCTGAGGTCATAGAGCAAAAAGAGCTTGCCTGTGACCAAGGAGGGGCCAGGGACAGCTGTCCCTGTGCTGCTGCATTGTGACACAGAATTCAGAGTGTCTTTTGAATCTTGTCTTCCAGCTGTTGTGAAGGTATGTTTTTCAGTGTAAGAAAGATAAAACTTAGTTGACTTAATAGTTTGTTAGTTTAATTTAAAATTTCAAAGAAGCCTGTGATATGTATTTATGCACTTTTTCTGGACCCTGCAAATGTGAAGGGAGGCCTATGTGTTCTACCTATTTGCTTATCTTCTGCTTAATTCTGAGGTCTCTGCTTAAATATCTTTTCTTTGTAGAGCCTTTTTTGATCCTCTAATTTATGCTCTTAGTGGATGCCTCTGATTTGTGCTTTCATATTTCCTGTAGTTCCTTGTCCTATAACTCATAAAATGTACTATCAATTCTTATTTAATTATATGTCTGTTTCTCCCATAAACTATGAGGTCCCAGAAGGTATGTGTTCTATATCCAGTGTATAGCATAGCATAGTGTCTGGTATACAGTATACCCAATAAATAATGAAGAAATGAATTATAATAAGAAATTATAATAAGAAAAAGAATGGCAAACCTATATAGCTCTCACTATATGACTGGTAGTGTTCCAAGAATTTTTTTGCACATTAATTCATTTCACCCTCATGATAACCCTATATGACAGATATTACCATTACTGCCATGTGAAAAATAAAGAAGCTAAGTCCAGAGAGACTAAGGGACTTCCCATAGTCAGACAAGTGACAGGATGAAGATTCAAGTCTGAGAAGATTGGATTTTCTAGAGTTACACATGTGAATGAAGGAGCGAGTGAATGAAAAAATATGAGAAGCCAAGAATTAAGACAAGCCATATCCTAAGGAATGCTGAGCTTAAAAAACAGACAAGCCAAATTTATCATCAAAAGCAGGAAATAGATCCAAAATGTTATAGAGTTTGGAAAGAGAGTTAGCCAGAGAAGAGCTAAAAGGCTCAAGGCCACATGTAAAATAAGGTCTTGAAGCTTATGGTTGTTTTCATTGACTTTCAGTCACACTGTAATAGGCTGGTCCAGCAGAGGAAACAAGAAACAGGGCAAGACATTTAAATAGTCCATGTGGCTTAAGGCCCCACATCCAAGTTTTTAAGTGGAGTTCTAGGACCTTCCGAAGTGAAGAATGTCCACCTTCATTTCATATTCATACTTTAGGGATGGAGATGATTTGTCAACAAAATGATGATCTCTAATTAATGAAATGTTATAACCAAAGCACCAGTAGAAACCAGTATAAGACAGGAAGTAAAAAATGTACAGTGTTGGAGACACCTTGCTTGGAGTCTTATATCTGACTTTTAACTCTGTCACTCTCAGAAGGCACAGACTTTTCCTGGAGATCCAAAGCGTCAGAGGCCACACTTTATAGTGATTAAAGGGCAGACACCAGAGTCAGACAGCTCCAATTAGAATCCTGCCTCAAACCTTTAGCAGCCACCAGGTGGCCTTGGGGACATGACAAATCCTCTGAGCTTCAGTGTGCACTTTTCAGTCCAGTTGGATGACACGACCTACCTCTTGGGTGGAGTGATTGTATAGATGAAATTGGAAAATCCATGCATTCAGCAAATATTTAATGAGCATCAATGATGTTCCAAGGACTCTTTCACTCTCTGGATAGTGGATCACAAGGAAGGCATGGCCTATTCCACTGAGCCTGGTACACAGTGAACCCACCATTTCTGAAACTGAAAGAGACCTCTTGAGAGATCGATCCTGCTTTTCTCTAACGATCCCACATCACATTAGAGGGTTCCTTGGGAAAGCAAAGTGGAACACAAGGGAAGGAGGATGGAGATCTGCCCAAGTAAGAGCAAGAAGATATCAGCCAGAGCAGCCCAGTGTGGCTTCACCTTGAAGAAGAGCCAAAATCACTAAGGGAGAGCCAAAGTCTCAGTCATGCAAAAAGCTTGCATCAGGGCCGAAAGAGAAGTTGAGTGTGGAAATGGGCATAAACAGGCTGGACACTGGTAAGGCGAAGCAAGACTAAAGATTTACAACCAAGGCTATTGACATTTTTTAGATTATGCTCAGCAATAATGATGGTAGATTAAAGGAAAACCCACTGAAAATTTTTCTCTAAACACCTTGCAGCCAGAGACCTGTCTTACTTTTATAATGCCAAATACAAAAAGGCATCATCAAAGTAAGAATGACAATCATAATAATCCTAATGACAATTGCCCTTCATTGGATACTTAGAGCATGCTAAACCCCATAAAAAAATACAAATCTCTTCACCACAATCTATTAGTGTATATTTATTTTCACATTTACTTATTTCATTACAAAAGTAGAAATTGAGCCTTATACATTTGAAGTAACTCACACAGAGTCACTAAACCAATTAATAGTAAAGACAAGATTCAAACTCAGGTCCAAGGTCCAATGCAACACTGTGCATCTAAGGAGGATAGGTGAGCCAGTGTTGAATAATAACCAACTGAACCTCTCTAGATCTTAGTTTATTCATGTATAAAATGGATCTAAATTAAATCTATCTCATGAAGTTATTCTGAATATTCAATAAGCAAATTCATATACAGCATTTATTACAGTGATGCACAATGAGAACTATAAATAATACTTATTACTCTCATTAGGCATATCATTCTGGCTCCCAAGTGTTTGCCGTTTAAATGAATATATACGTATTTGTTAAAAAATGTTGACACTAGCTTGATTCAGATAATAAAAAGACAATAAAAAGGAATTACATTTCTATCACAATGGTAGCAGCTCTCATACTATATTTTTACCTTGAAGAAAATTAATTAAATTTAATTTAATCATGGAAGAAACCACTGCTCAAAACTACCAACATGTTTAAATGCATCAGTTTTATACCTCTGTGTATGAATTAGCTTCTTGATAAATATAGAAGCTAAGCCAAACTTGTCTAGTACTTGATACTTTTAGAAAGTAGTTCCTAAGCGTCATTGTATCTGAACTCGGCACAACCCTGGGAGTACTATCTTGTTTTCAAAAAGGAGCCCTCAGCAGCTCATTGCAGATAGTATGTCAACCTGATAGATAATCTGAGATTAACTCCAGATTTTTCAGATCCTCATCCACTCTTCAAACCAGACCTCAGCTCTGAAATTGAAAAGGACATTGAATATTTTTGAATATTGAATATTGAATATTGAATATTTAGTTTTGTTGTTTTTCTTTGTTTTGTTTTGTTTTGTTTTATTTTTAAAGATTTTATTTATTTATTTGAGAGAGTGAGAGAGCACAAGCAGGGGGAACAGCAGATGGAGAGGGAGAAGCAGGTTCCCCACTGAGCAGGGAGCCCGATGTTGGACTCAATCCCAGGACCAGGGGATCATGGCCTGAGCCAAAGGCAGATGCTTAACTGACTGATCTACCCAGGTGCCCCATGCTTGCTTGTTTTTTAAGTAAGCTCCATGTCCAACGCTGAGCTTGAAATCACGACCCTGATATCAAGACCTGAGATCAACAGCCAGACCCTCAAAGGCCTGAGCCACCCAGGCACCCTGGAAAGGACATCACTGTCTTAATTGCCACCGATAAGGACAAGAAAATGGCATGATTAAATTCTTCTTGCTGGGGCGCCTGGGTGGCTCAGTGGGTTAAGCCTCTGCCTTCAGCTCGGGTCATGATCTCAGGGTCCTGGGATCGAGCCCCACCTCGGGCTCCCTGCTCGGCGGGAAGCCTGTTTTCCCCTCTCTCTCTGCCTGCCTCTCTGCCGACTTGTGATCTCTGTCTGTCAAATAAATAAATAAAATCTTTAAAAAAAATTAAAAAAATAAATTCTTTTTGCTGTACAAGAATTAAAGGTGATTAAAATTATCCAGGGCAACTCAGCTAGAAATGTTTTAAATTACTAAGAGTACCCTTGGTCCCCACCCCTGACTTGTGGTTTGTACTTCTCATGGAGGAAGATGCCCAGACTTTGCCCACACAGAGCCAGAAAGAACAGGCTGGAAAGCAAGAGATTCAATAATTTTGGATCCAATGCTACCTGTCACAGCCGGGGAGAGTTTCCTTTTCCGTGAAAGACAAATAAACTCAGACATTTTTAAATAATAGTGACAACTCCTACTGGTTTCCATCTATTTTTGCATAGCAGTTATCAGTGGTAAACATACAGGCACTCAGCTTGGTCGGACTAAAATTAAACCTCGCACTGATGAAAGCTCTCAAGGCACTCAGTAGGAATGAAGGTGATGAAATCATGAGAAAGCAGATAATTAATAAGAGTTCATACTTTCCACATTTCAAGAAAAGTCCTACTCGCCTTCCGAATAACAATAGTTGGCTAAGGAATGTGTTAACCTCAATTATTATAATCATATTATAATTGTGTCAGCGTGCTGATTTATTATGAGCAAAGGACCGAAACAGAGAAAAATCCAATTGAAAAATTATTCTTTTCAAGAGTTCAATTCAACCAAAATAATTTCTTCAGACTGTTATCACAATTATATTTTATTAGCAGTAACAAAAAAGAGAAGTTCCACAATCCTAAAACCAAACAATTTCCATTTTTGCATGTTCTTGTCTGGTCCTATCCTTCAGTGTATATAATTGAGGCACTGAAAAAATTTCCACTTCTGCCTTTTTAACTTATCTCTGGGGAACAAGGGCTTTCACATTGCTTTGCTTTTGCATACACTTCTCTCTCTGTACAGAACATCCCATCCTTTGTTCATTTGTCATGGCCCTCTTGCTCCTTCAATGTAACTGTCTTTGTGACACTTGCCTGGAATCCCCATAAAAGGGCTGGAATCCTTCTTTGGAATTCCCATGGTGTGTGTGTGTGTATGTAAATAAAATATTTCTGGTATCTAGGGGTCACAAGGGCTGCCATGTTTTGTCTGGACCAATCATACCAATTTCTGTACTGCAGAGCCTGTTGGAAGGGTTTCTTCCATTCTTTTTTCCAGTACTATCAGATTCCACGACTCAAGTTTCTTCAAATGCTGCCTTTTGATCACTGTTATTTTTATTATGTGATTCACATCTGTGTTTGTTGCCCCAAATATCTTGGCTTATCCCCAGGTGCCAGATAGGGAACACATGCCCTTATAAGAAGAATTTAAGAGTCAGGGAGGGAAGAGAGGTTGGGTCTCTCTCCCAGAACCGGATGACAACCATCACACAAATATATGTTCAGTGAAAGCTTATTGAATCCATAATGAATAAACTCCTAGACATCTAATCTTTTAAAGATTAGATCATGTGACCATGACAGTGAAGATTGGGATATTGCTGGCAATTTAGTCTTACCCTTCCCAAGACCCATCTCGATTAGCTCGGGTATGACAATTGTCTAAATATATAAGCTAATGCATACTTCCTCTCAGAAAATAATTCTTTTTACAAAAAAGATTACTGATACAGACGATGTCCATTCCTTCCAACTTCCCCAGGACAGTCCTTGTTTGCTCCTATTGTCTCACTGTCCTACTCCATCTGTAGTTTTGCTTTATTTATGAAATATTATTATTAATGATTGTGTTAAAATAAGGCAGTTTGGTAGACCTCCATTCTGCATTCCAGCTTCTGCCATCATCTCATCTGGCAGGATGTGAACTTTCTGACCTGGACACATAGTAAAATCTAAGATGACTAGTTATAACCCATGTGACTTTCCCTGGGCCTTTCTAGAAATAATATCATGAAGACCTCCCTTTTGAGCACATTATTCAGGATGCTCAGTGTTTAAAACGAAGTGTGCTCAGACACCAGCCACTGGAACAGCCAAAGTCTTGGTGAGAGAAGTATACAAAACTGCTGTTCGTGGACCAGAAGGTTTGGTCATGACGTGGGACATGGTCTCAAAATGCCACCAGTCAGTGGGGTCCTTGAGAAACATGGTACATTATAAGTTGCAAAATTATGAGTTACAATCCGTAGCATATGTACAGGAAATGGCCACTGAGCACTCTTGTTGTTTAGCACACAGAGTTGGGACATAGAGTTGGCACACTTTTGGTACTTTGGTTTGTTTGATGACTTTGCCATTCTTTACATGGCATCCTTCTACGATGTTTACTTATTTTATGCTTTTTTCTTTTTCTTTTTCAGTAAACACCATTGGCAGCCATGAACTGAAATGTGCATTTTTAATACCTAGACTAAATTCAGAAATTTGGCCAAATTTGCAATCTGTTCTATAAATTGATGATGAAGATGTGATTTACACAGAACATTTTTTAACATATATCTACAGGAGGAGGAGGGTCATGCAGTGATATGACACCCACACAGAAACACAAAAACATTTTGTGAAACATTATCTGAAAAGCTTCTAATTAAGGGTTCAAGAAGACTATACCCAAAGACAACTATGTCTTTGGGTATATAGTCAAGAAGACTATACCCAAAGACAACTATGTAACAGATGTAGAAGCAGACATGCATTTACTCATCACTCTGTGAAGCATGACTTTTCATTCAGATCAAATAACTGCTATTCTCAATTAATTTTATTTTCAATTTTGAATCATCTTATGCAGATATGAAGAGATGACTTATTTTGCAAAACATCAATCAATCAATAACATTCAAACTGCCTAATGATGTCTATATTATTTTTTTTAAAAGATTTTATTTATTTATTTCACAAGACACAGCCAGAGAAGGAACAGAAGCAGGGGGAGTGGGAGATAGAGAAGCAGACTTCCACCAAGCAGGGAGCCCAATGCAGGGCTCAATCCCAGGACCCTGGGATCATGCCCTGAACCAAAGGCAGACCCCGGTGCCCCTGATGCCCATACTATATCCATGTCATCAGCTACTACAACTAACAAGAAGCTAATTCCAGTAGTGGTTCCGTTTTTTATTTAATTTTTGAGAACAAACTAAACTTTTTGGAAGTTCATTCCACTGAAAGAATAACACCTGCCATCATTGAAAAATATTATTATAAGTTAAAATGGTCAAACTTGAAGATAAAATTACTGGTTTTGTGGTGCAATAATAAAGATGCAAATTTTGGTGGAGCACCCTGTTGTGGTAAGAACACAAAATCTAAGGCACACATGGTACAAAAAAAATGTACTTGCAAATAGTTGTGGTACACAAATTATTCATAATCTCACCTAAACTCTATTAGAGTAACTGAATTGTAAAATGTTTGTAATGGTGTTTAAGTTGAATATCTAAAAATATTCAGTACACCACTGTCTCACTTGACCACCCAACAACAGATTTTAGAAATCTTTGAATGTTTGAAGAACTTCTTTGTAAATGAGCCTAAGTGTCCTGCAATATATTGATTTTTATTAACAAATTCTCTAAATGTGGGCTGTTTTTTTATTAAGAATCAATTGAAAATATTTACTTTTGGGGGGGAATCTTTAACCATACTATTCAACAAACAGAAAACCAAAATTCTTCAGTTTTCAAAGCTTCTTGTGGATTAAGATTATTTTTTTAAAAAATTATAAGAAGACATTGAAATTTACCCTTACTGATATAAGAAAGGGACTCAACCAATTAAATGATGAAATCTCAGATGATGAACATGATTTAATCTTGAAATATTTGTAGGGGTGGAAAAAATTTTCCTCCTACCTCTCAAAGTCTTCCAGATGGACTAAGAATTAAATTGACATCAGACAGATGAATAGAAGGAAAAAAAAAAAAACAAGTTTTATTACCTGCTCACAGGGGCCTGTTAATGAAATTGAGACCCAAAGAAATGACCAAAGCAGGCAATTATTTTTATTATTTTTGGACAAAGAACCAATACGTTTGTGAGGAATTGACAGGACAAAGAAAACTTTAGTACTCTCAGTTAGTAAGGAATTCTAAATACAATTTGGGCTGCAGTAGCAAATTAGTAAAAAGTAACAAAGGTTGATTATATACCCTTCTAGGCCCTGAATTTCCTATCTCTGGTGATGAAAATGTCTCTTTACCTCCTACTACAGGGAGGTAATAGTGTGAATAGTACAAGGGAGATATGTTTCTTGCTTTCTGGAGACAAAGGGGAGAGGGGTCAGTGGTTCTTTCCAAGGCTATATTTTTAAGTAATTTTTATTTAAAACAATCAGGGTGCCTGGGTGGCTCAGTTGGTTAAGTGGCTGACCCTTGATTTCAGCTCAGGTCATGATCTCAGGGTGCTGGGGTTGAGCCCCCTATCTGTCCCCACGCTCAGCAGGGAATCTGCTTGAGATTCTCTCTCCTTCTCCTCTGCCCCTCCCTTCACCACTTGTGCTCTCTCTAAAATAAATAAATCTTTTTAAAAATTAAAAAAATTAATAATCAATATACCTAACTCAAACATTTTGGGGTGGCCTGATGATGGCTCCTGTATTATGTCATTGAACTTAGGAGTATCTCCATGTGTAAGAAGGGTCTTTTGTTATGACACTTATTTTTAGTTGAAGGGAATGAAATTATACAACATCAAAGAAAAATGGTGATGTTAATTGATAGATCTATAAAAATATTTGTTGAAGTAAGTCTGAATGGAAAAAATGCAATATCTATGAATATAGTTGAGCTAAAATATTCACATGTTTCAAAATTTAAAAATAGATTTGAGACTATTTCCCATTTGCACTGATCTGACTAATTGGTACCTTAGAAAAAGAATTTTCTCAATTATATTATGATCTGTAATAAAGTCAAATGAAGGTGTTGCCAATTTCAGTTTTACTAGCCAGAAAGTGTAAGTTTCAATAACATTGCAGGAAAAACTACTTATAAAATTGAAAATAATAAAAATATATTTTATAATATTCTTTAGAAAAATACCACTAACAGTATTTGAAACAAATATAGCTTAAAGACTGATCCAAGTATGAGACTATGTTGCATGAGTATTTATTAGACTACACTTAAGGCCTTTCAATATCCCAACGTTGTATCCCTTCTAAGACTTCAACAAAGTTATTTCCCTTAAAAGTGTTTTTGGGATCCCTGGAAGATTTCCCTAAATAAGCAACAAACATATCCAGAGTCATGTATAAATTCCATTCAGATTTTATTTTAGTCAAGTTATGGCACACCATCATCTTTAGGTCATGCAAACCAATTTTACATCCTACTTTTAAGCAACTTTTTCATTTATTTTGGATCACCACCTGTAAACCTCCTCTGTGTTCCAACCCAACGTATATAGGCATATATATCATTGGATACATTTGTCTCCTTAAGAAATGTGAAATGCTGTTTTATGTGGATCTTATTTGGTTTCTTACTTTTGTTGTTCAGTTCTGCTTCCGAGTGTTTTTATGTTATTATAAGTGCATGTAGTTCACAAAATACTCTTGCAAAATAATCTATCACTTGTATTCATCATATTTTACCGATCCATTTCCTGGTAATGGACAGCTGGGTTGCCTCCAACTCTCTGCTTCCACCAAGAGCAGTGTGATGAACACCTCCAAGCCTGCCTCCAGGGAACTGTGTAAGTTACTCTGAAGTGGGACTGCTGGGTCATAGACTACCTACATACACCCACTTATTGCTGTCATTTTGTACTCCACAAGGACTATATCATTATACCCTCTTGCTAGCTGTGTGTGAGAGATCCTGCTGCTTCCCCACATTCTTACATCACTTGGAATTCTCCACATTTCTAATTTTTAGCAACCTGAGGAAGGCAAAGTGGTATTTTACTTCATATCTTGATTTGCATTCCACTGATTACTAAAATGGTTGAGTATCCACTTATTTTCATGTTATCATTCCAGATTTCTCCCTTATTAACTCACTGACTCATATCCTAGGCTTATTTTTTTCCTAGTGAGTTTCCCATCTTTTCCTTGTCAATTTGCAGCCATTCTTTATATTTTCTAGGTTGGATTCTGTCTTGTTTTCAGATCATGCAAATGTCTTCTCCCAGCCTGCTGTCCTTCTGTTAACAGTGTCTGAGGTGCATTTCATTAAACAGAAATCTTACTATTGATATAGACATATCTTCAGATTTTTCACAGTATGGTTTCCATGTACTTTGAAGGTCTTGCCAATATCATGGAGAAAACATCTTTCTTTGTTTTCCCTTCTTAATTCTGTAGTTTTACCTTTCACATTTGGGCTTTAATCTCTGTGTAGCTCACCATGGTATATAGAGCAAGGGTTTCTCTGTATTGTGTGAGCCCATTTTTCCCAGCCCAAATCCTTGGGTGTTCTGATCACCAATTTCAATACGTAGAGGAGGGGTTCCCATATGTTCTCAGGACATTGGCAGAATATCTAAGACTTCAACTAAATTCTGACACAATCCACACAAAGATAGTATCTGATCCCACAGGTTAAGGGTTCAGTTCTACAAGACTGCACCCACCCCCACTTCAGATGGCATTTGCAAGCATCAAGTTGTTACCTGTGCTTCTGACTAACTGGCTGCACATTGAAGGTTCCCACAACCTCCTTCTTGGAGTTCAGATGCCAGCTCGAGTCCAGGTAATTACCAGTACATCTGACCAATTATCTGTAAATCAGGGGTTCCCAGGACCTTCTCAGATTCAATTAATTTGCTAGAGCTGCTCAGTAGAACTCAGAGAAACATGTTACTTACTGGATTAACAGTTTATTATAAACGGTTATGACTCAGGAACCACCAGATGGAAGAGATGTATAGGGCAAGGTGTGGGAAAATTGGGCAGATCCCCCATACTTTCTCCAGGGCCATAATTTTCCCCAAATTTCCACTTGTTCACCAACCCTGAACCCTAAACCCATCCTTTTGGGGTTTTATTGGAGCTTCATTACATAGGTGTGATTGATTAAATTATTGGCTATTGATGACTGGTTGAATCTCCAGTCTCTCGCCTCTCCCCAGAGGTCAGGGGGATGAGACTGAAAGTTCCAACCCTCTAATCCTAGTGCTTGGATCTCTGGCAACCAACCCCTATCTTTAAGTGTTTTCAAGAGCCACATCATTGGGGCAACTGGGTGGCTCAGTCAGTTAAGCATCCACCTCTTGATTTCAACTCAGGTCATGATCTCAGGGCCATGAGATCAAGCCCATGTTGGGCTCTACACTGGGCATGGAGCTTGCTTACGATCTTCTCTCTCTCCCTCTCCCTCTGGCCCTCTCTACTTATTTGAAAAAAAGTCACATCAGGGACACCTGGGTGGCTCTGTTGTTTAAGCACCTGCCTGCAGCTCATGTCATGATCCCAGAGTCCTGGGATTGAGTCTAGCATCAGGCTCCCTGCTCAGTGGGGAGCCTGCTTCTCCCTCTGCCCTGCTGCTCCCCCTCCTTTGCTTGCTCGCTCTCTCTCTCTGACCAATAAATAAATAATTTTTTTAAAAAATTCACATCATTTACATAACAAAATACAACTTTACCTTTCTCTTAGGAAATCCCAAAAGTTTGGGGAGCTGTGAGCCAGGAACCATTGATGAAGACCAAATATATTTGAGAAATATATAAATCACAGTATCACACCAACTACCTCTGATTTTGAGTGCCATCTTTATCATCTGAAGCTTGGGTGTACATGTGAGTCTATTCTTATCATGTCGATTTTCCCATTAATTCATGTTTCTGCCTCTGCACAAGTATCCCACTGTTTTCATCATAATAACTTATAATATGCCTTCATATCAGATATAGCAAGACCCATACTTTGCTCTTCTCTTTCAAAATGAACCTAGCTCTTGGTGAATACTAATGCTCACATACAAGTTTAGAACATTTATTATTACACAAAAATTCTTCCAGGAATTTTTACTGTAGTTGCATTGGATTCATAAATTAATTCTGAGAGATAACATCTTTACAAGGTTAGGTCTTGCCATCATTAATCCAATAGAAATCCTGTTTATTCAGCTTATTAAATACTCTTTGATTTTTCTCTGCAAAGAAAAATTATGAATCTGTAGTTACTGTTGCATTTGTTCTCTATTGGAAACATTATTTTGTGACTGTTATTTTTTGAAGATGATGTTTGCTGGGGTGGAGGGATGCCATTGATTATTAATACATTTTGGATCTGGCAATCTTTCAGAATTCTGTTCTGTTCTAATAATATCTGTAGAATCTATTGAGTTACTAATGTAAATAAATACATATCACCTTTAAGGAATAGATTGTGTGTCCTCTTCTTCAATCTTTTATCTTATATTTTTTAATCTCTTATTAATTTACCTAGGACTTTCAATGTTATGTTAAATATCCATATAGACAGCATGTGTTCTTGTCTTATTTTTTAATCTGGTCTTAAAAACAATATATTGTGTTTCTCCATTATATGAGATGTTTATGTATGACTTTGTCAAGTTAAGGAAATTGCCTTCTGATCATGGTTTTTTAAGTGACTTTATCACAATTAAGTGTTGAACTTTATCAAATGCTCTTTTGTTTCTCATCTTGTGAGATAATCACACCTTTTTTTTTTCCATGCAGTCCATTAAGGTAATGAGTTCTATTGATAGATTATTCTAAGGTTAAAGCTCTCTTACATTTCTAAAATCCACCTGATTTATTTTTTAATATGATGTTGAATTTGGTGAGCTAATATTTCATTTTGGACTTGAGAAGTTTATAAAATAGTATTTTCTGAAGTATGAAGGCAAAAAGTAAGTACAAAATTTATGTGAGTATGTTTGATTTAGAAGTTGACTGGTCAGTAGTCACAAGAGACAAGCCTGAGAACACAAGTCCTTTCCTTTCTTCCATGTTCACTTTCTTGCATGTGGTAGTTTCCTCCAGCTACTATGGACTGAGGAAAACTTGCTCTTAAATATTTAAGTAGAGATTGTTGAGAAGAGAATCACATTAGCACCTGCTAGGGAAAAAATAAATGATTTTAAGCATTCACTCACTACTCTAAAAGTTAGAAAAAAAGAATCCCAAACAAAAAGTACCTTTGAACTAATGCTGTGATGATGGTAGACAATCCTGGCAGAAACCCGGTAGACGGCTTCCATCCCTATGATCGATGAGCTGCAGGATTGTGGAGTTGGAAGTACAAAAGAATCAGAAAAGAAGTCTGTTTGAAACCCTTCCAGCCCTGCATCTATTGCCACCTCCCCTAGGAGAAGCTCGCATTGTTTCTGCAAGAGCCTACCTTTGCAAATAAAAGGAGGGTCCTCAGTCATGAGAAAACAAAACCAAATGCATGGACATTTAGTAACTGCTGAGTGCAGGACACCAGAGCTTAGGGGATGTTTATGCTCTAGAAGGTACCTAGTGAGAAGCTTCAGGGTGGGCTGCTATAGAAGTTATGGGGGGTGTTGAGCAGAAAGCAGGGATCCAGGCCCACAGCCCTGAATCCTCATTTCCTTTGAGCAATCTTGTGGAGCGAAGGGAGAACACCAAGCAAGAACTGATGAATGGTTTCATCAACTCATCCATATTTAGTGAGCTCCTGCTAAGGCTGATCTGTGAGGCTCTGAAGGTGATGACGCAGAATCCTAAGCCCCTACTCTTACGGATACACAGTAAGGGGCGCCTGGGTGGCTCAGTCATTAAGCATCTGCCTGCTGGCTCATGTCCTGATCCCAGGGTCCTGGGATCGAGCCCCGCATCAGGCTCCCTGCTCAGCGGGAAGCCTGCTTCTCCCTCTCCCACTCCCCCTGCTTGTATTCCCTCTCTCACTGTGTCTCTCTCTGTCAAATAAATAAATAAAATGTTAAAAAAAAGAGAGAGAGAATATACAGTAAAGTGAGACCCACAGTACACAACTAAGAATAATGATGAAGATGATGATATAATGTGATAATGCCAAGAATCCACAGGGTGCTGTTGGGGCAGCAGAAGTTTGCAGCCTAGACAAGGAAGTTCCCACAGGAAAAGATATTTGAGCTGATTCCTAAAGAAGTCGTCAGAGTTAGCTAGGTGAAGGTAGTGTGTGTATACATATGTGCACACACACGTATGTTGCTGTAGAAATAGCGGGGGCCGGGCAGAAGCACCTGGGTGGTTCAGTCCCTCAAGCATCTGCCTTCCACTCAGGTCATGATCCCAGGGTGCTGGGATCAAGCCATGAGTCAGACTCTCTGCTCAGTGGGAAGTCTACTTCTCCCTCTCTCTCTGCAGCTCCCCCGACCTTGTGTGCTCACTCTCTCTTCCTCTCTGTTCCTCTCTCTCAAATAAATAAAATCTTTAAAAAGAAAGAAAGAAAGAAAGAAAGAAAGAAAGAAAGAAAGAAAGAAAGAAAGAAAGAGAAAAGGAAAGTCCCAAGGACGTGTGTTTGGACAACAGCAAATAAATTACTTTATAAGACTCAAGAATTAAAGACGTCCTTGTCTATCAGGCCAAGGTAATTTGCATTTTACTGAAGGTGAAAGGAAGCCATTGAAGAAGAAAAAGCCCATAAATGACAAGACCAGTGAGAAACTGCCCACCATGGCAGTTGGCTTTCCACATGGACCACGACCCTGAAAAACTCCCCACCAACTCCCCCTTGGTCCAGGAAACTGCAGGTCACGGAAAACCCTCCACTCATTCTATTGAACAGTACTTTGACTTTCAAAGTGTCCCCAAACTGCTTGCTCATTCCCTTGCAGCCAAGGATTGCCAGATGTACCAAAGACCAATTAGAAAGCCTTCCCCACTTCCAAACTCCCAACTTAATATAGTATTTGCCCATGAGAGCTGGTCTCAGTGTTTCTGCTTTTCATTCTAGAAAGCTGACTCTCCTTTCTACACTTTGAAACTCTGCTGAAACAAAAGTGACATCTAATCGGTCCCTCCTCACAATTTCTGAAAAAAGAGCCTGTGAGCCTACATTAATTTTTTCTGGGTTAGTTTTGTCTTTGACGTCAGAAAAGCCACTGAATAGAAAGTGGGTTGAAGGTGACGAAATGGTAAGAAATGGCAAGAAGACAACAAGGACGGATGCTGATGCTGTCATCCAGGAGAAGAGGAGGGGACAGGGGATGGTAAGAGTAGAAGAGAGGAAGGGAGAGGTGGGTGGAAAGGGGGAAAGGGAAGAGGAGGGAAAGGAGGAGGGGGAAGGAAGGGAGAAAGGGGATCCTTAAGCAAGGCAAGCCAATAAGGTTTCAAAGACACAGATGGATTCAACAGGCACTAAGAAGGAAGAATCAGGGGCGCCTGGGTGGCTCAGTGGGTTAAGCCTCTGCCTTCACCTCAGGTCATGATCTCAGGGTCCTGGGATCGAGCCCCGCATCGGGCTCTCTGCTCAGCAGGGAGCCTGCTTCCTCCTCTCTCTCTGCCTGCCTCTCTGCCTACTTGTGATCTCTCTCTGTCAAATAAATAAATAAAATCTTAAAAAAAAAAAAAAAAGGAAGAATCAACCCAAGTTTCTGGTTTCCAGATGAGAAGGTTTAACATTCTATGAATGAATGTGGTAATCAAAATGAGGCCTGTCCCTAAATCATCAAAGTAAGCCTTTAAAACCATAATTGGAGGGAAGATTACAAATCATTTTCAAAAATAAAAATGACAAGAACTAAAGGTATACAAAATGAACCCTCAGGTCTTTCAAGTAGCCCTTCCAATGCCAGAGCAAAAGTAATAAAAGTGCAGGTTTCCTGATTTAGGGTCCTCCTGGGCAGAAAGGGCCCTCAATGAGGCCATGCTGCCCGATCCACAGCCTTGGCCGTGAGGTGTGTGAAGGAGAGGGCTGCGCAGGGAAGCGGAAGCCTCCTCAGCCCTGGGAGGCACCCACCGCTGTCCCAGGCCAGATTCCTTCAGCAGGTCACGTGCCACTGACTCCTTAAGAAGAGTTAGAAGTGATGACACTTGGAAGTTCGATTTCCTCTGTCCTCATTTCCGGGGTTCTCCCTACCATGGTGCTCCCATTACTATGCTGCCGGTCTTTTGTCCGGCTCAACCGGTTGGTTTTTCACTCTTAGATTGCGAGCTCCTTGGTGATAGGGACTGAATCTGGGTTTCTCACTCTCTTTCCCTTCTCCCTTCTCTGTCTAAATTTCTATCACTGTCTCTTTTGTCCCTTGTTTTCTGCCTCTGTTTCTCTGTATGTGGGCATTCAGAGTTTTCCTTGGGCCCTCCTCCAGCATCTTTACCAGGTCTCCTAGAAGGCATGTCATGGGGCCATGACTGAAAATGACTTCCCTTTGTTCTTGTCTCTCCCCTGAGGACAGGCGCATTTGTGCAATGCAGTTGAGGCTCTTTTTCGGCACTCCAGGCACAGGCACACAAGTATGTGTACACAAACACACACACACACACACACACACACACACACACACACACATTTGTGACCTTCTATTTACTTATGCAACATTTTAAAGAGAACCTTAAGGACAAGACCTATGCCATTATTTTTCTATCCCCAACACCCAGCATCATGCCTGATACCTAGGAAGTACTTAACCTATATTTGTCAAATGAATGTTTAATAAATGCCTCATAGGGGCATCTGGGTGACTCAGTAAGTTAAGCATTTGCCTTCAGCTTAGTTCATGATCTCAGAGTCCTGGAGATGGAGCCCCACATCTGGCTCCCTGCTCAGCAGGGAGTCTGCTTCTCCCTCTCCCTTTGCCCCACACTCCCCATTCATGCTCTCTCTCTCTCAAATAAACAAATAAAACCTTTGTAAAAAGTTTTAAAAATATAAATAAATACGTAAGTGCTTAATAATTGAAGAAAATTCAAATTCTAGCAAAAATATGAGTCAGGCATCCCCGGAACAAATAGAATAATTAGTGACTAACCTGTGAAAATGATGATAAAAGGTGTAAACTGCAAATGAAAGCACTGCAGATTGCACATTCCGGGGAACATTGTGTAATCAGGGAAGCCCTTGTCTGAGTGCAGAGGACTAACTTAGATAATCTTCTTGTATACAAAGTGCAGTTGCCACCTAAAAATATGTCAGCATATGCAGAAAAATAGTCAGCACGTTGCCATGCACTCAGAGATTAAGACAGATGAAGTCAGCATTCACTACCGTTTATCCTTGGTGATTCAACTCTTCTGAGTTGTGAAGGAAGGAGCTACCCTTGTAAGTGCAGTAACTCGAGTGGCCACTGGTATGTGGTCCTCCCTATGAGAGGCAGCCTCCTTATAAAAGCAGAACTGAACTGCCTGCCCTGTCCAAAAAAAGTATTCAAGCTTTTCCCAGCCATCCCAATCGAAGGAAAATTCAGCATACGGATCGCAGAGGCTCCTTCACAATTCGTTCCCTGAAGGCATGAGTTCTTTGAACAATTTGAGAACATGGCACAAACTGGAAAGCTGGTTGATGGATGGAAATGTAAATATGAAATTTTAATGAGGGCTCTTCTTTCTCACCTAAAAAGAGATGGTAAATATTTCATGCCCTGCTCAACAGAGCTTCAAGTGTCTGGTACCATTAGTGAGATATTCCTCATCTCCTCCAAAAAGCTAACACTGGTTTGTGATATTTCATAATACCAGAACTTAGCCCAACTCTCCTACTCCATACAGTGAACACCCAGATTTCCAGGATCAAAAACACTGCTTAATCATCTCAAGAAGACTGTATTTTGTTCCTTTCTTCGATCCAATATTTTTGGCATTTAGAGCAAAGCTCCAATTGATTGGAGTACATAGAGAATGGAAAGCAACCTTTGATAAAATAGATTGTAAATTAATTGAAAATTTTACTTTATCCAGTGTTCTTCAAAATCTGTATTTCTTGTAGTGGGGTACTTTGATACCAAGGCCCCTTCTAACACCAGGACAGGGCTGGTATAAGTGTAAGGATGAAGGAGATACAGCAAGAGACAATAAGAGAAATGGAAGGAAAATCGCAGAAACTTATAGGCAAGTCAGCGGAGAATGGGCAAACCATTCCCACTGTCCAATCCAGGATCTAGAATGATATAAATCTCGAAATGGCCATGTCAAGATGGTGGCTTTGGAGAAACAAAGAACAGTAGGAGTGCTAAATATCAAGTCATGTCACACAAATAATTCCATTCTTTGAGGCAGGAATGAAAGCATCAGGTTGGGAAAATGCAGAGTGACCAGGAATAAAACAGGAACAGATTTCATTTAGCTAACTGTGCAGAGCAAGACTCAGTCCCGTACACTAATAGCCTTAAGGGGAACCCGGAATCCCCTGAAACCTAAGAAACTCAAGGATAGTGTTCTGTGTATCCCTGAGTAAACTGGAGAGGACTTGAGAACCATGTACTGTAACTGACTCTAGAGGTGGTTAGCAAAGTAAATAACCCCACAGTTTCTGCTCTGTAGCTATGTGATCCTGGAAAAACTTATTTAACCTTTCTAAATCTCAGCTATGGGATTTAATCATACATGACTCATGTACGATTAGTCTGACGACCTTCCTAAAGGCATTCAAGGTATATGACATCTGATTTTGTTCCCAAACTATTTGTAACGTGAGCCAGTCACCTTGTTTATTTCCCTCACAAAACGAAGGAACAAACAAAAACAATAGCTATTTCTGAAAGTACCGATTCTGAAGTTTTATTTACTTATGCTACCATCTGATTGATTGTGGCAAGAGGAAGAAAAACGAAAGACACTTGGATATTTATGGAAAAGCTGAGGGCAGATTAGAGAATGAACCTGGATTGAGCCTATCTCCCTTCTGCAACCTCCCAGGTCCCCCCTCTAGATGGCGCTGTGTCCACCTCAGGCGACGAGTGCCTTCTACCCGACCTCCTTCCGCCCTCAGTAAAACCAGGAAAAACCCATATAAGGTCATTGACAGCAGAGTGTGAATCTAGGGTTACTTCTTTTGTAAGAAATCTTTGTTCTAAGCTTTACCTCAGATGAGGAGTAAAAGTTAATGAGACAATAAACACAGAAGAAATGAAAGGGAAGTATATTACTAGTACCATTGAAGTCACAACCAATCACCAAAGACTACTGTGTCTACTGCTAAAGCTGGTCCCAACTCCACCTATGGAAAATAACTCAATCTTCCTTTAATTAATCACAGTACTAAAACGACAACTCAGGAGAGATTATTAAAGGGAAATGGAGACTGTATAGTAAGTCTAGTTCATAGCCAGGAAGTTCCTCTTTGGAGGAAAACCACAATATTAAACTGCAACAGTCCTGTCTGACCTTTCCCACTGAAACTGAAAACAAAACAACTTAGTCAACTGAGGAATCCAGTTAAATGGTGTTTTCCTTAGTTTGGGCCTTTCCTGTGATCCACAGCTAACGGGGTTGCCATCTTTTTCTTATTTACGAAACTCATTACCCAACAAACCAAAAATGGCCTCCCATGGAAGCTGACCTGAAAACCCTCCTGGCTTCAACTTGATAAGAAACATTGAATTAATTAAACCCAAGCTTGCAGCGTCCTGAACTGAGACAATGGCTCCCTCAGGGCGAACTGCAAACACAAACCCCAGGAGCCTTTTATGGCTGGTAGGATGAACAGCCTATCCCCTCAGCGGCCTTTCAATTAGTTGGGAAGGTGGAGGCTGCTTGCTAGGTCTGGTTTTGGATGCACTGAGGTTCCTCTGGTGGATGTGGTGTGTAATTAGCAGACACATTGCTGAGCAATTGGTTTGCAATGCACAGCTCTGGGACTCAAACATCACAGAGCTCCCACCCCCGACCATGTCCCCTTTCTTCTTCATTTTGCAGCATCGAATGCAATTCCAGGCAGGAGAAGAAAAATACATTTAAAAAAAAAAAAAAAAAAAAAAAAAAAAAACGAAAGCAATACACAATGTCTGCCTTTGTTCTGGAGTTTTGAAAATAGGCTTTCCTAATGGGAAGCCAGGGCATCTGAGAGCCCCAGGGAGGTCACAGGAGTGAAGGCCAGAGCCTCGGGGCCAGAAGGGTCCCCTCCATCAGTGATCAACCTTTGCAGATGACAGCTCCTCTCATTGCACACCCAGGGAGCAGCAGGTGATGGATCGAAAGGGTAGGGAATGACAAGTTGCTATAAGAATAACAGTTCAAAGTTGAAGCATCTGAGCCAGGCTATGGGTCATGAGGGAGTTGGAGAGGAGGGCCTGAATCTCAATGTATTCAGCACTCCACCTGCCACTGGTACAGAGATCCTCAACTCTGTTGTAGTCAAGATTATAATATTAGCACCAAGCATACCGAACACCTCTTGTGTGCCAGTTCTTTATACATACACCATTTAGTTGTGACTTCAGTATTCTATTGGATGAGGAAAGGAGGGCTCAGGGGATGAAATCTGGCTCAAAGTTATATGGGGAGCAAGAGCCAAAGGTGGCCCTCAAGACTCTGGCCAACCTGCATGATCACATAAGAGTCAACTGTTGAAATTCTTGGCAGACACAAACCCAGGGCATTCTGAGGCCTAGTGTACAGCTTTCTAGCCAACTCTACCTTCTAGAAGTTCCCATCTTTGGAGATATGCTTTTCAAAAAGAAGACCAAATATAAATAAATAGACGATGGCAGTGCAAGAAAATATCCTGTCTTCTGGGCCTAATTGCAATTAGCTCATAAACTCAGCCTCAAATGATGATATATTTAGCACCGGAAATTAAATTCATTAATTATTGTGTAACCACCACCAAATCTCGCAGCAAGTCCATCCTCTGAATAAAGTATTTCAAAATTAATGACATACTTATTCCTGCTTATTAACAATTTAATAGTTATGTGCTAAGCATTTTTAATTATGTGAAAAAGAAAAAGGGTGGCAGGAGGATTGGAAGATAATCAAATCAGCAGCACCCTTGACTGGAAAGGAAAAGAATCGAGACCTCTAGAGAGAAGTGTCTTCTGTCTTCCTGGGAGTTCAAGCTTGAGAAGGATGACTGAGCCTATCCTTAGTCCAACATATAAAGTACACCATGTGGGAAGGATAGAGGTATGCATAGTATGCTGTGAGAACTTGGAGGATTTGGGGAAATCATACGAAGGGAGACAAGATCAGACCTCCTGGAGGTGGTGGCTGAATCAGTCATAGAAAGATAAAAGTTAACCAGTTCAAGGAAGAGGAGGGAGGAAAGAAGAGTAGGTCATTCCAGAGACACAGCTGAGCATGAAAAACCTGGGTGTAAACTAGAAACAGGATACTGTGCACCATGTGGCTCCTATAACAAGTATGGAAAACCAAGGGTAGACCATTTAGATTGGCAGGTGGGGGTTTAAAGCAGAGAAGACGTGGAGGAGGGCCTTACATCACTAAATGAAAGTGCATATGGACTCTGTCTCATTAGACATTTTCCCGTCATTGTGCTGGACAGACAGGAAACAAACTGGTATTTGACGACCAGGAGAGAGAGAGTTCATAAGTGAGAGATGACTAATAAAAGCTTAAATAATGAAAGTTTTCACCTGATTACTTTTATAAACTATAAATTCGAAGTTCATTCCATCATGATCTCCATAACCCTTAGTTACTCACTTTGTGATATGTTTTCTTGAGTTGCAGCAAAAGAAAGGACATTATACCCAGCATGCCAAGAAGTAGTCATAACAAGACCAAGGCATCCGTGGGAAAGTCTCCCATATGAACATTTGTCATGTTACTCTCTGTAAAGAAAGGCTGACAAGGTCTACAGTAGTTGTGGAGTGTCCCTGAGGAACAATTATCTGAGTTTTATGACCATGCTTTCTTTGGCAAAGTTGTGATTGTCTACGTTTTTTCCACCTCCCACTGCATTGCCCCTCTTACCCCTCCAGGACAGCTGTTGTTGTCAATTTTCTTCAAAGGACAAGATCAGGATCTAAAACAATACTCAAGACTAGGAGATGTTCAATATATGTTGACCGTTGAAGTAACCAGCTAGGGATAAATTTTCTACCACAGATCATCCACCATCTGATGCCTTGTTTGTCATGCAATGCTATATGCAGCTGATACAAACACTGAGGCTGAAAGTCAGCTCTGGTAGAACAATAACCTAAAGTACATGGAATTAATTTGGGGAACAAGACAGCAAGCAGCAAGGAAATTGCTATAAAAGATATTATGGACTGATTGTGTGTGTCCTTCTGAAACTGAAATGTTGAAATCCTGCCCTCAAAGTGATAACATTAGTAGTTGGACCCTTTGAGGTAATCAGGACTTGAGGGTGGAGATGTGGTCAAAAGAATTGGTGCCCTTATAAAAGAGGACCCAGAGAGAACCTCACTTTCTCCTTGCACCTCATGAAGCTACACGGAGAAGACCACCATCTGTGAACCAGGAAGCAAGTCCTCACCGGACAAAAATCTTGACCTTGGACTTCTGGCCTCCAGAACTGTGAGAGAGTTCTGTTGTTTCTAAAGCATCCAGCCACAGCACTTTGTTATAGCCCTTTAAACTAAGACAGAAAACCAGAAATTACTGAGGAAACTGCTTTAGAAGGCTGACAAAGTTCATGAGAAAGTGTTAGACAAGTCTAGAAAGATGACAAGAGATCAGCTCTAAGAAGCCGAAGCCAAAAAAATGTTGATCCCTGTTACTTGTGGTGCCACCGTTGAGAACCTCATATCCTTTGACCAAACCATCGCATTTATAAATAAACCCAATCAGAGACAGAGCTCATATAAACAGCATCGGGTCTAGAATAAGATACCTACGAAAAACTGCCTTCTAACCTGGATGGCTGACTAGCTTAACGAGAAGGTCAAAGTCCCTGTAAGTGTTGTGACACAGTTGATTTTGTAGCATAAACTCTGGAAATAGAGTCTATCGGGAAAATACTCAAGTCCTTACCCTGTCACTGACTATAAACAAAGACTTCTCTGTGCCTCAGTTACTTTCTCTATAACATGGAGACGTGGCAGGGGTGGTGGGGAGGCAGGCAGGGTGGACAAGGAGAGAGAGGTGCATAACGCACTTGAATTTTTTTTTCTCCAACTGAGTATAAAGAGCACTCTGTAGCCAGGAAAGAAAACCCAACCAAATTCGCCACTGTGAGCAGAAGGATCAAGCATAATCTAGAAACAATTGTCTTGAATAGGATAAAACACCGGCAAACAAAAGTTCCACTGGGAGAAAAAAAATTGCCTACAGGCAAAGGAAAACACATTAAAAAAAAAATTAACTGCATCTCACAAAAATCATGAGACAAATCGAGGGAAAAAGCAACAAGAAAAGGCAAACAAAAAAGCTCTAGAAGATGAAGACAGTCTTAGGCAAACAACTGCTTTGAACTTTCAAAAAAAATGAAGAATATTGAAACTTCATTTTAAAAAGGATGAAACATGAGAGACAATGAGTTAAGGAAATGGAGTGTGGGGAGCTAAAGAGGAAGACTGAGGAGAAAAAGAATATAATTGCAGAGATTTAAACCGAATTAGAAGCAAAAGTATACCACACACAATGCTAAAGAAATTGGCAAGGATGGGATCAAAGATGCGTTAAAAAAAGAGAGAGAGGGAGCGAGAGAGAGATACAAAATGCAGGTAATTGGTGTTCCCTGAAAAGACAATAGAACAAAATAAACAATGAAAGATACATTTTGGTCACAACTATTCATGTTTAGAATAAAAATGCAAATAACTGAAAAGTGAATTTTTGTCCCTGGAGAGTGGAATTTCATGTGACTTTTATTAATTTTCTCCTTTTCTGTATTTCATCATTTTTCTACCCCCCCCAAAAAGTCTCCCTTTGTGGTGATAAAAAGCAATAAGAATTCTTATTTGTAGCCCCGGCATGTTGCTCCAAGGTGTTCATAGGGCTCCATCAAAAGCAAAGCCAACCATCAGAAACAGACGATGACTTCAATAAGCGCAGCCTTTGTTCACTTCTGAGATCACGTTCCTGGTTCAACCATGCTATGTCCTCTTTACAATCAGACAGCATTTGAAAGAGTATTGTCAAGGTCAGTTTTTCTTCCCAAAGAGGTCCACCTTACAGCCCAACACTATCATCTATACCACAGAATGCACTCCAAAATTTCCAGAACCAGATAATGTTAGCACTTAGTTTTATCTATTTCTTCTGCCTAGAACCACAGAGAAGAGCTTCAGGGAGCAGAGACAATGTTGGACACCTGCCCTACCTTTCTCACAGTGCCTCCTATAATCTCAGAGCCAGAGAAGCCTCTCTAAATCTTTCTGAAATAGGTGTTGAATCAGTCCCAGAAGCAAATGTCAGTATCAAGTCAGTTACAAGGGTCTCTGCTTCAAATTTGGAACCAAGACAACTAAATGCAGGACCACTATTGTTCTTTCTCCTCCTAGGTGGAAATAAAATCTTTTGCCTTATTTAAATATCCAAAAAAGCCAGCAGCCTTGCTTTTCTGCAATCTGAAAGAGAGTAATAACATAGGACACACGATCATTTCATGGTCCAACTCTGTTCCTTTGAAACTATACCTAGGAAAGATCAATGACAACATAACAGCTTTTCTCTGCAAACCATTTGACGGACTGTACTGGTTATTAGGTATAGTCATTAAATTTCACACACGCTGAAGGTCCATCTCTATGATCCTTCTCAAAAGGAGCTCAGGAGTAATCTGATGCTCTTTTTCAATTTCAGATAGGTGGGAGTTGGTGGGCTTCATTTGTCAGGGAAAGCATTATACTTTAGTTCAGAGAAGAAAGCAATTTATTGTTTCAAGAGATAGTCCCATGTGAAATTTATTCAGCTGTCTAAGGTCAAGGTGAGGTTCTCATCCATTCCCAAAAACAAGGATGACCATGAAACAAGGTGACACAGAGAAAAACTTTACAGGTTGGTTGCAATTCTTAATTAAGCACGTGATCCAAAACAAGGTCTTAAAAACACAGGAAAATAATAAAAATATGTTGTGGGATGGTTTCCTCTCCATGCACCCTCCTCAACCCAAAGTAGTTAAGGAGATTAATAAGTGTGCTACACATACCCAGGCAGGTGACTGCATCTCCTCGAGTGGGACCAATGGATCTCTCGTGTTCTCAGAATTTCATCTGTAGTTTCTTTCATCCAAACTGGCCCTGTATGCTTAGCACCAGAAGGAAGTCTATAATTTTTCTTAATGTCTAAATGAACGATTTTACCCTCAGTTTTGTATTTCTTTCTAACCTAACATGCCCCCCTCAAATAAACCACATTTGTAGCCTTCTTTAAAACTTGCTGAAAGTGGAGATTTCTCAAGAGGTATCCCACATTATTCCCTGTTGTTCCCTTCTATTGGCTCTCCAATCACTCAGACATTGATAAAAACTGAGGAATAAATTATTGTGACATTTTACATTACCTATAATGATTAAATGCAAGAAAAACAGGAAACCCAGACTCCTAAGTTCTATTTACTCTTATATTTTGGAAAATAACCAATTTTGGTACAAAATACAAGGGTCAACACAAGAGAGAATGTCCCTGTATGAGTCTTCGCCAGAAAATGTGGGATGAGATGATCACATATACTTATAGAAATGCAAACTTTGTTTTCACTTGCTTAAAAGCTCTAATACCTTTAATAAAAGCATTAGGACTTAAAAATAGTTATTCAACAATCAAAGCCATATTTATTTAACATTTTCTCAGTTCAGTTACTTATAATTTCCAATGGCTATCTTATTCAAGACTCTGTGCCAAGTGTTGCAAGAATACAAAGAGAAGTAAGACCCAGTCCAGGGACCCACTATATAAATGGTTACAATACAGCATAGAACTAACACATTCAGTAAATATGCCTTGACCTCCCACAATTTGCCAGCCACTATACGAAATACTTGGAGGATGTGACAAATGTTTGGAGCCCCCACTGGACTGGGAGTTTACCGAGTATCCTAGGAACCCCTAATACATTCATAGAAAGAGACGAAATGCAATTGGGCTGAGTCTGGGCTGGCAGGAGATTAGTTCTTGGGAGAAGTCAGAGAAGTCTTCGTTAAAGAGATTATAATAATACCTTAATAACAAAAGTGCAAAACAACCTCCATCACAAACTGGGCATCTCCCCCTCCTAGCTGCAGACAAAAGCCAGTTTCAGTCTTCAGCAGTGCTGGCTCTTTGTTGGCTACGTATTTTTAAACATGCCTGGCCTATATCCTTAGAGACATCAGTCTCTAAGCTCCCATGGTCATATCCCCTGAAATATTTATCAAAGTCTTTTTTATAAGCTGAGAACCTACTGAGAGACTTTCAATATCAGTAGAGTGAGCAGATTACCAATGAAAATTGAAGTTTGAAAATCCATTTTTGGTGGAGTCATAGACTACATAATCCAAAGGACTATTATACTAAGACATTTACATCTCATAGAATATTCTTTTTAATACATTGCTAGGTCTCCAAGAAGAACAGAAATCTCCAAAGCCCTTACCCTTCTACCAAAGCTGAAAGTGGATCCGGAAGTCGTGAGCAAATTTAAAGGTGGGGGTTACCTGAGAACAGTGACACTGAAATCCAAAGACCCTGTTTGGGACAGCAGCAACTGGGCGCCGGGAATGAAATACTCACAATAAAGCCAGAGACCATCAAAGGAAGCCAATATAACCCTAAATTGTGAGAATCCCCCAACAGAAGCCAACACAAATCTCCTCTGAAGGAAGTCCTCTGCAATTTAGACTTAGAGGATTCCCAGAAATTAAAGTCAAACAAATTCAATATAAATTTCACAAAACAGACAGGGAAACAAACCATCATGAGTGACGCTCAACAGAAGCAACAAACAACAGGCTTAGCTCTCTAAGGACTTTGAATTCTGAAATGAGCAAAGATAGACCATAATACAATTATGAGTGTAACACATAATTTGTAATTGCTTCCAGAAATGAAAAAAAAAGTCATTTAAAAAAATCAGAGTTTAAGTTAAATATCAGCTTACACATAGGGAAGAGTAAATCAAAACAGCACAGTAAAAGAAGGAGCCAAGAACATGACACAGACACAGAGATGGGGAACAGGAGCTAGGAGTTAAGACACGGGAAATAGAATGAGATAGTCTCCCAGCCATCTAATGAGATTCCCCAAAAGAGAAAATAAGAATGTTGATAAACATGAATCATAATGTATCCCAAGCAAGATAAATAAATAAATCTATCTCTAGATACACAGTATCTAGTGAAAACACAATATCATGACCAAAGAGAAGGCAAAGGAACCAGGGGTGGAGGTTGGGGGGAAGATAATACGAAGCTGGAAGCAACAATAGAAGGGAGTGGAGTGACATCTATCAAGGACTGAGAAAAAAAAAAAAAATCACCAAACTTAGAATTGCATCACCAGACTACCAAGAAAAAGCTCCTAAATAAAGAAAATGATCGGAGAGATAAGAGAACAAAACAGATGACCAAATAAAATGGTTAACATATATAAATCTAATCAAACATTATCTTATAAAATATTAAAAATAATAATATTGAATTTGTGGGCTTAAAGAAACAGAACTAAAGTACTGGACAAAAATCAGCTAAGAGTGGGTATGTGATCATAAGTAAAATGTTCTCAAGTTCTTGTATCAAAGTAATTTGAAAACCACATGGATCAAGAAAAGCAAGCATTAGTGCCGGCTATGTTCTAGAACTTAGGCTGGATGGAGAGTTATTGCTTATGCATATATATATATGTCACATACCTTCATCAAAAACTAATTTAAGAAAAAAAAAAAGCATCACTGAGGACGTATTTTGGTTTCTAGTGTACAACACAGAGAACCAACCCTTTGATGTCCCCATTCTCCTTGAAGAGTCTTCTAAACTCCTTCACTTTATCTATTTACCCAAGAACATGGGCTAACCTCATGAATGGGAAATAGAAAAGACTCATTTAGTTACACTTTTTTTCTTTTACCTGATAACAGTATCCTCTAGATTAGCAGGGATCAAGTGAGATTTCTGCTTGCAAAATAGAAAATTAGCTACATGAAATGCATTATCAAACACCAGCAGCTTCTAGGCAGAGGACGATTTCACAGACACAGGAATTAAAAACCCTGTCGTATCTGGGTATGGGGGAGGGAGACAAGAGCCTCATTTCATCTGTTTGTATTAGTCGTTGAATATGCTGTGTGTGAAGGTGGTTGTGATACGTGTGTGGGAATTGCAGTCATTCATACCCCAAGGATTGCAATCCAGCATTAGCAGGTGGAAATGAGTGAGCATCAGGGGTGTATGTATGTTAATGAATGTGTTTAAAATATGGGTGTGTAGTGGAGGTGTGTACATCTGTATGTCTGTGTTTAGGTACATCTTTTTTTTTAAGATTTTATTTATTTATTTCTCAGAGTGAGCACAGGCAGACAGAGTGGCAGGCAGAGGCAGAGGGAGAAGCAGGCTCCCCGCTGAGCAAGGAGCCAGATGCAGGACTCGATCCCAGGATGCTGGGATCATGACCTGAGCGGAAGGCAGCCGCTTAACCAGCTGAGCCACCCAAGTGCCCCTAGGTACATCTTTTTATATGTGGGACCTGATAGAATATCATCTTGGAGACATTTGGTGGGAGGGATTGTGTGTGCTGTATAGGGTAACATACGAGAGTTTGTATGGGAAGGTGTTAGAGTGCGTGTCTGTGTGTGTGCAGTTGTGTGTGTGTATTTGGATACTATAATATTTTGTTTCTTCCCTTAGTCTATCATTTTAAATAACCAAATTATGTTTTATTAGGAATTTTGCTGAAGGCAGCCTATGTTAGTGGTTTTATTCCTCCCAATATGAAGAAAATAAAAGTCTTTGTTGGGTGAATAAGCTTGTTGAAACTTTCCCCCAAATATAATGAGAACATTGATTCACTTACTATAGTGGATAAATGCCCTGCTTAAATAATTTCCACAAGGAGCTAAATCCTCTTGGTTTTGGTTTTGGTTTGGTTTGGTTTGGTTTCCCTAGCTCTTAGTCAAGAGGAAATAGCCAAAGGTCAATGGTTTGCCCACAACAGCCTGACATTTTTTTTTTCCATCACAAAAGTGACTTGAACAAATATGTAATAACATAGCAAATGTTACCTGGTAGAGAATGGATGATTGAATATTTTGGTTTAATACTTACCGTTCATATTGTCATATCAAAACAATTCCTAAGGTAGTACGCATGATACTAAAATTATACCCCATTCAACCCCATACTATTTGTAAAGAAACTAGATAATGAAATTTGAAACTTAGAAATGGGATCCCACCCCCTACTAACTAGCAATGTGACAGGACAGGCCAATTGAAGTAGATGACTCAGAACACTGTAAAACTAGGAAGATAAACCCACCCATTTCACAAGGTTTTCTGAGGATCAAATAAAACATCATACATGATACCAGTTTGAAAATCCAAAGGTCATTGTAAATGTCAATTAATACTGTTAGAGTTACTACAGGTAATCTGTAGATGTACAAAGATGCTAACAATTCTGGTAAATAGTATTCCAATGAACCAAATTTTAGTGGGCACAGATATATCCCTCCATGAATTCTATCATTTGGACCAACATATAGTATAATAGTAAAGTTGCTGAACCAGAAATGCTGTACATTCTGAAGGACCATTCAACAACCACTGTGTGAACCAGAGAGACTCCATCCCTCATAATTCCATCACAACCATGGACAAAGTTTAAGAAACATATTTCATGAGTATTGTGGGGAAATTGCTGCAACATGGTTTTATAAAGTCTTTAGTAGGAAAATCTCAAAAAAAGAACTAGAACAGTATCTGAAAATAGAAAACCCATTTGCTGTGAAATTAAATATCACACTCTTCATATTGCAAAGCAGCAAACTGAGATTTTTTTCCCCACTGGTAATGAGAAATATTGAAGAGTTTGAGATTAACTGTAGTTTTAAATTTTGAGTTAGATATGTAATACTTTGTGAACAATTCTAACAAAAGCAACCTTTATGTCTAGGTGGTTGTAAATGAGCCTTATCTTTGTTTTCAGAGCTGTCTTGAGCATGGCCTTTGTGCAATGAATGCATGAAATCAATCCCTGACTTCCTTCTTCTCAATCAGCATGATTTTTTTTTATCATTATGTCTGTTCCCCTTGACCCAGACATCTCCTCTTGATTCTTTTTAGACCACAGCTGCGCGAATGGAGATAATCTGTGGATTTGTGCACTGAATCCCCTAGGCAGCAGCCCCAGCGACACCTCCCCTTCTTTTTTTTTTTTTTTTTAAAGATTTTATTTATTTATCTGACAGAGAGAAATCACAAGTAGGCAGAGAGGCAGGCAAAGAGAGAGGGAGAAGCAGGCTGCCCGCCGAACAGAGAGCCTGATGTGGGGCTCGATTCCAGGACCCTGAGATCATGACCTGAGCCGAAGGCAGAGGCTTAACCCACTGAGCCACCCAGGCGCCCCGACACCTCCCCTTCTTAAAGAGACTATTAAGACCATGGGCACAGAGCCACTCCTCAACTTTTTTTACCAGTTCATGGCTGAGGTCCAAGCTCCACCTGGCAATCTTCCCAGGGTACCATCATCCCCAGTGGTCCTTCTTGACTTCACCCAGCTCCTCCTCCTCCCTCACTTCCCGTACCCTCTCCCTATGCCCTCAGGAACTGCCCCCAAAGATATTAAATGAAGTGTCCATGGGCACACAAATACCAAATGACAGAATAAAAATTTGAATCAAGCAATATGATTCCAGAACCCCTGGACATTTTAACCACACTTGCTATGGCCTCCACGTACAGCAGATTCTCCAGTTCCCCAACATCTTCCCAGAGAAATCCCTCCACTTACTTAATCTTCCATTGTAACATGGCTTTTAACTGAAGGTAGCACCTTTCTTGCCTGAAAAGTGATTGTTTCTCTCATGTTCCAGCTCTAACTGTTCTCTCTTTTCCCCACTGCCTGTCCAATCACTTCTCCTCCTTTGAAATGTATGGTATTTGCTTAAACAATCCAATTTCCCTCTTTACCACTGTCATCTCTGCAGCCTTGCTGGGGCCTGAGGAGGAACAGAAAGTAGAAGGATATAGCTATGGCAGCACGATTTAGTTGAATGGTGCTAAGGCACTAATATAAAAGGTAGAGAAATCTGAGTTTTGCTGATCCTCACTCTGTTCAGGCTGTGCAGGCTACCATGCTTCTACCAAAACTCCATGGGAAATTAGGAAGACTTGAACAATCCCCAGCCCCTCACAGGCACCTTCAAATTCACATATTTACTTTCTTGGTTCTGGAGAAACCAATGGAAAAACAACCTTAGTCAGATCCAAAACATACTTGTAGCCAACTTAAATCTACGTATCATCCACTGTGGTCTAACCTCACTAGTTTACCAGCTGAGGGTCACTCACCAGAGGAGTCCTGACATGACCCTGTATGACTTTTCCATCCATATAGATGACATATCTCCAGAATGTCTCAACTTCTTGACCTCATTACCAAAGATCTTCTGCTCCATCACCCCACTACCTCCATTGGCTGCAGAACAGTTGAAAATGCCAGAACAAAAGAAAAACACAGACACAAACATAGAGCACCACAATGCACATCAAGGGTAAAAAAATTTAACGTCAGTAAGAGTCACGCAGACCAAGGCACACAGAGTACTTCCTGTCTATTATGAGCCTGCATCTCTGAAAAGCTGTAGCACTTTTAGTATTGCTCAGAGTGGTCTAATGAAGGAAGACTTCAGGGAAGACAGAAACTATGAGTTATTTCTTATTCTGCCACAATCCAGCTTTGCAGTTCTTAACACACTATTTTATCCATCTGGTTCTTGAATCTCATCTCTGTAAAAGAAGAGGTGACCCAAAATGGTCTCCATGACCCCTTCCAGGTTGGAGTCCAACACCCTACGCCATCACCAACAACTAAGCTGTATGAGCAGAACAATAAAGGAGAAACCTCTGTGTCCTGAGATGAGGTGGCTTTCAACTGCACCATGAAGGAATGAATCAGGCAAGCTAAGGGCAGAAAAGAACTTTCTAGAAGCAGCGTGGGGTTGATAATTAGTAACACACTAAGTCTGATAAAGAAACTCTCCTCTCCAACCCCACTGTCCCCTGCCTCATTCCTCACAAAAACTGTTCCATGGCCACTGTGATGTCTGGGATCCAGTAAGTCCCTGGAGCTGGAAGCTGTGCCTAGCGACTCTCTCCTCAGGGCCTCAGGTGGCTGGCTTGCAGCCCCCTCATCTCCATCCACCTACTGTGGACCTCTGGAATTGTGGGAAGGCCTGGGATGCACATGAATCATACACCTGTCAATAATGCTGACACCGGGCCCAGGCAGGGCAAGAGCGCAAACAGACAACTGAGCAACCCGGGTCTCCAGGGCCCTGTGGAAAATGCCAGGGATTTTATATCCCTCCTCCAACAGGGAAATTACCCCACACCTGGAGGCTCCACAGAGGCTGTTTAATAAGACTTTTGTTTACTTCCTTCCTCTACCTCTGACAATATAATCCTTCCTGATTCTCTCCATGATTTGACTGTAAATGGAAAAGTATGATCTCATGGTTGGGAGGCGACAAACCTGAGAAACACTGGTAATCTGCCGGGGCTTCAGCATTTGATCTGCAGAGATGGAAGAGTAAAGACAAAAATAAGTTCCTGTAAAAATAACCAACCGTTCCTCATGTCCAGGAGAGACAGTAGTCTTCTGGAGATAGTCCAGGAAGAGATGGGGAGAGAAGGGGAACCAGGGAGTCACCCTTGCTCATTTTCCCTAAAACAAAATAAAACAAAATAAAAACAAAAACTCTAAAACCCGGGGCACCTGGGTGGCTCAGTGGGTTAAAGCCTCTGCCTTCAGCTCAGGTCATGATCCCAGAGTCCTGGGATCAAGTCCCACATCAGGCTCTCTGCTCAGCAGGGAGCCTGCTTCCTCCTCTCTCTCTGCCTGCCTCTCTGCCTACTTGTGATCTCTCTCTGTCAAATAAATAAATAAAATCTTAAAAAAAAAAAAACTCTAAAAGCCTACTTTAATAAATTACAGTCTTCTTTGGGCTTAAAATGATTTTAAAGCATCTTCTTAAAAAAAATTTGTGATTAACTGAAGGCCCTACATCACACCAAATTCAAGAAATTAAGTATAACTAAGAAATCAGAGGGCAAGTACAAGGTCAAGTGTGGGCAAGGAAACTGTGTGGGAAGTCAGGGGATGGGAGAGTAAAATGAACAAGAAGAAATATGGTTTTCTTAGAAGGTTGATCTTTCGGTGCCTCACATCCCTGACTCCCTCAATATCCCACACAGAACTGGAAAAAAATGGATTTCGCAGTCCTGGCAACCACGCACCCATCCCCACCCTTCACCCTTGAGAATTTTGCAGGTACAGGCTCTTTCGAATGACCGAATTCTACTTACTTACTTTGTTCTGACTCCCAACCACCCCACACCAGCCCCAAGTCTTTGGTAAGAGCTGGAGGGAGGGAAGGGAGCGGTGAGAAGTCCACCTATCAATTTTATTGACTATGTGGTTTCATTACTCTGACTATGGGGCATACAGCAATCAACAAAACAAAGATCCCTGCCCATGGGACCCTCAATTCAAGGGGAGGGAGGGCAAGACAATCAGCAATAGATAGACACTGAGTGAAAACAAGTAAATGCTATGGCATGTGAGAAGGTGTTAAGGGCTATGGATGGGGTCACCAGATAATTTATCTTCCAAACTATGATGCTTGAGAGTGAAAGAAAGCACTATTAAATATTATACTGAAATAATAGTGGCAAATTAGAACTATCCTGGACAAATGGGGATGCATGGTCACACTAGCCACAAGCAAAGAAGAAGTAGGCCTGAGTGAGGAGAGTCTGGAGTGTGGGAGGGGAGGGAAACTTGTAGCTGTTCTTAATAGAATGGTCCCAGTGGACCTCATGGAGGTGGGGATGCCCACCCTCCTGAGTCCCTGTTTTCCCATCTGTAAAAGGAAGAGATTGGCCTAAATTAATTAAGGTTGTACCCAAGGTCCAACATTGCACCATCATTGCACCATCAATGATCCAGAACAGATGAGCTCCTCTTTTCTGGTCTACTATAAGAACAGGAAGAAGAGGATGCTTGGGACTTCTGAGGGTATTGATCTGAGAGACCCATTAATGATGGTTGCAGATTGCACACTCCAATCCTCTACACTGATTCAGCCAGTGAATATGCATTCTCATGGTTACATGGGCAAAATTGTCCCATGGTGCTGGCAACCTGTGCTCTGATTCACAGACTCATGTGGTAGCCACCCTTCCTGAGGGGGCAGGATGCTGTTCCTCCCTAACGTGATCACAGTTTTCCACATTGACCTGTCTGTCCTCATCCTGATGGTATGGGAAGCCATTTTGTTGGTAACATAGCAGAGTGGTTTACAAAGGTAGTTTAAGAAGGCTAGAGGCAATTCTGAGAAGGGGATATTTGGTTTTGAACAAATAAGCTAAGCATGACAGAAAGCCGTCCAAGTGAAAATATCCTATGACAGTTGATAAGAGGGTGCTCAGGAGAGTGAAGAAAAAGTCAACTCAGTCCAAGGATTAAGAGCACTGGTTTCAAACGCAGGCAAAACTGTGTTCTGACCGATCACAGTTATTTGACTTCTTTGAGCCTCAGTTTGCCCACTGTTAATGATGGTTATAAAGGCAATCCCACAGGAACTTATTAAATGGGTATGAAGTGTTCAGCTTTGGAGCCAGCACATGCTAAGGCACCATATGTATGGACCATGGAGGTGGCTGTGGTCACAGTTATTGAGCTGTTCACGTGGAAGTGATAGTTGAAACCATTAAGTGTGAATGGGTTAGGGGATGGAAAGTGATGAAGAATGCATTAGGGAGAAGGTATAAAGGAGAGTAGGGGTCTTTCAACAACCTTGGAAAATTCTTGTATTTAGGAAGAGAAGAAAGAAGCACAAAAGACACAGGCAAGCACAAGACAACAGGCTGCAGTTGGCAGCGACAGTAGAAAGCTGGTTTGGAATGAGGCTGCTTCGTAGAAAGGGGCTGGCACCCTCAAACTCAACAGAGAGAAGGAACACCACTGACAATCACATGGCCATAGGAAATAATTGGTAGTGGAAATGCTCGGTAGTCGGTGCTGAACTAAAGACAGCTAAGGAAAGCTACTTTGAAGAGTAAATTAAATCAGTAGATGCATTTGTTCAACAAGAATGCCAATTTTAAAAAAAATTAAGATACTAGCTGTGGTTATGCTGTCTGAGTTTAAAGGCAGTGGAGGAGAGATTAAATGGGCCAGAGGAGAAAGATAAAATTTTGAGAGCAAGAATCTGGAAGACACTTGAAGAAGCGCCCTCTAGGGATTAAGGGTAGAACTTACAGTGGCCCTCAGACCTTCCCTTGCCTGCTCTGCTAAGATTGGAAATGGAATGGTATTCCCCATGATTCCAGAGCAGGCCCTGGGAAACTTGTGATCCTAGGGGATGTTTGTTGAATGAAAGAATGAGTGAATGAATGAATTGGAATTCATGTTCCTTCTTCAGGATACCTTGACCTTGCCTTCTCCCATAGACCCAGCTCTTGAGGTCCTTCTCCAGACTTCCCTCAGCTGGTTTAACCTTCCACAACAACCCCTGGTCTCTCCCCAAATGTAGACTCTTCACTCTGGCCAGGTTGGTCTTTCAGACCACAAGTTTGCCCACTCTATGCCCCTGCGCAGATCAGTCTCTTGACCAGCATGCCCCGTTGATCCCATGCCAAACAAAATCCTTTGAACTTAACCCAAATCTTAACTGCTCTGGCAGCCTGCTCTGGCAGGCTTCCCCACATGCCCAGCCCGCAGCCATGGAGGTTCCTCTGAGTTTGTCTTTGGACTTCATTGCCCGGTGTTGTCAGGGATATTTTTTTTTTAAGATTTTATTTATTTATTTGACAGAGAGAGATCACAAGTAGGCAGAGAGGCAGGCAGAGAGAGGAGGAAGCAGGCCTCCCGCTGAGCAGAGAGCCAGATGCGGGGCTCGATCCCAGGACACTGGGATCATGACCTGAGCTGAAGGCAGAGGCTTTAACCCACTGAGCCACCCAGGTGCCCCAGGGATATTTTCATGTGTACAAGTGTAAAACCACACAGAGCTAGGATACTCCCAAGGGTCACATGAAGGCAGCCATGCCTGAATGCTCCTCACAAGAGGATCAAAAAGCCATGTGGCGTTCTTGGCTCATTTAAGACTTTGTGCCTGAGTCTGCATAGAAGGGACACCCAGATTGCTATTCAGATTGCATACACTTAGAGTCTGAAATATCTGCTTCACCAATTACTTTAGCAATTACTATGACTGTGTAATAAATTACACCAAAATTTAGTGACTTAAACAATGACAACATTTATTTTGCTCACAAATCTGCAAATAGGGCCAGACTCTGCAGGGATAATTTGTCCCATTCTACTCTGTAACAGATGGGGCAGTTCCTAGGCAGGAGCTAGAATCATCTTTCAGAAGCTCACTTACTCACATGTCTGGGGTCCGGGCTGGGGAGGCTCAAATAGCCAGGGCCTGGAACAGCTGAGGCTTTTCAAGAATTTCTCTCTCTACATGCTCTCTCCTCATGGAGCAAGGAAGCTTTAGGGTAGTCAGATTTCATACCTGTTGACTCAGGGCTCCCAAGAGACACGTTCCAAGAATGAATACACCACGGTTCAAGGGAACAGAAATAGACCCTAACTTCTTGATGGTAAAGTTCAATAACACATTGTAAGAAGAGAAAGTGGGATGGAATAGATAGAGTATGGCCATCTCCAGAAAATACAATCAGCCACACCATCCCTTCTTCTTTGGTCGACATGTTGACCTCTCTTCTGGTTCCATTTCCATTTTGATGGCAGCCTAGTTATTCCCATGTCTTGATCTTTGCCTCAGTTACCTGCCAGTAGCTTTTAGGCATAACAGCTTGAATTTGGGGTCAGACAGAAGCAAAACCCTATCTCTTTCTTGCTAGTTACCTAATCTTAGGCAAATTGTTTCATGTTTCTGATCTTTACCTCTCACTCGGGCAAAAATGAGGATGCAACTGCCTCCTCGTGTCATTGTTCTTGATCACTGATATTATCGTTCCCATCCCTCTTGCTCCTCCACTCGGCCCCACGCACACCTGAGACCTCCATCCTATGCCTGCCCTTGGAGACAGCCCCTTCCCCAGCCTCTCCAGGCCTTGTGAGAAAAAAGCGACCAAAATCAAATAAATACAAATAAGTGCGTTCACTCCACAAGCCAGCGCCTTCCCATGATAAACTACTTAATCATGTGCTAATGATGAAGAGTCGACTATCTTGATGCCAGACGTTGGAGGCTGAGGATGCCCTTGGTGCCCTGGTGTTAATTACTTCCTTGACTAACTCCAAAAGACACTTAATAAATTCTGAAATTCTCTGCTTATAGAGGGCCCACACAAGTACAGCTGATGTCCATTTCACTTTCTGAATCGAGGAACAAAAATACCAGCCAGGGAAGAATGGGTCTTGCTGAGGTGGGGGAAAGCAGACAGAATCCGCTAAAGGAAGGCCCATCCCCCAGGGAGCCGTGGAAGCCACAGAACACAGAGGCAGCTCCAAGGGGCACCAAGAGCCAAACACACCTGAGTTCTAATAAATCCTCACTCTGGCACTTGCGAACATCGTGGTCTTAGGCTGTTGACTCAGCTTTCCTTGTGCCTGTTTCATCTGTGAAATGGGAGTGTGATATCTACCTTCTAGAGTCGGTAATAGCTATATTCTTCCAATGCCTGATCCATAACATTTGGCAATAAATGGCAGATACCACTCCCAACACATTGACAACTATTAGTCATATATAACTACTCCAGCTAAAATGTCAGCCTAATTTGACAATACCCCATTATTATTTTGTATCCAAGACAGTCAACATCAGACCAAGGCAAAGGCAAATATGGTAGCAACAGAAAGGAGTGACCCTCAAAAGTTTATTTTGGGATCCTCATGGTGATGTCAAGTCTTTTCTGTCAACATCCTCTACTTACTTAGGTCTCCTTCCTAAGCTGTGTCACCAGAAAAATTCTCCAAATCAAACCAACCATGGGATAAACTTGAATCCCACGTCTGCTGCCTCCTGTCTGTCCAACTTCAGACAAAAGAAAAACCATTTCAGCTTCTCGTTCTATAAGATATAGATTGTAATACCTACACTATGTACTTATTTGAGAAGTTCAGTGTAGTGTCTCTAAAATGCCCTAGTTGCGGGAAGGGCAGCTTAAATAATTGAGATATGTTGTCTCTTTGAACTTAGGATGTATTCAAGTCTCTGCGACCTAGGGAAAAAGCATATCCTGCAAAAGAGCACATTCCACACATGACCGTTGCCCACTCCACACACACACATTCATATACACGCACACACTCACACACATACACACGAATACACATGGTCACACATGCACACTCACACCTGTACCCATGCACACACATGAACACACTCAGATCCACATATACACATACACATTCTTACATTCACACATAGACACATATATGCATGCAGATAGACACAACACACACACACTCAAACACATGGGCCTCTTCTAGGATGGGGGCCTGTTTTACCCTACAATTCTTTAGTAATCTCTCTAAGTAATCTTGAAGGAGAAAGCAATTTGCACTTAGGAGAGAATGTACTTCAGAGGAGGTTATGTTCCCTCTATCTCTTTGGTCATAATGTCTTCTGCACCAGACTGTGCAAATTATGGAATACTTTCTGAAGCTGTTGAAGGACTAACAAATCCAGCTGGATCACCACAAGTTCCTGGGCACTTTCATAAGGACTCATACTTGGGTCCTATCATGGAGCTACTGGACCAGAATACACAGAGCTGGGGTCCAGGGATCGATATTTTTTTAAAGATCCCTCTATATCTCTAATGCTCAATCAAATTCAAGGCCCACTCATTTGATTCTTGCAATCACACTGTGTGCTGGCTTCATATGAAATCATGAATCCATTTCATAGATGAGGAAAGTGAGGATAGGTGAGGTTTGATAAAATGACAAATCAGTGACCAGCAGAGACAGACCTAGAATCATTTCTTGGCCTCTCAATCAGCCTTGCAGGTGACCAGCTGTGTGAGTGTGGAAAAGTCACTTCGATTCTCAGGACCTTCATTTCTCTGTATGTCAAAAGGACAGAGGACTCCAGTCTCCTTAGCCCTACAGAAGCATGGCGAGAATGACATGAGCTGATGTGTGGGAAAATAACTAGACACTTCATATATAAATAGGAGATGCTATTGTGATTTAAATGTAGGGCCCAGAATTTCTCCAGAAGTTAGAGTCTCAGCTTTCAAACAGATTCCTGGGCAGAGCATTTCTATCTATTTCTATCTAGTGGACCAAGAGTGGACCCTTGATCCAGAGTCCCTTCCAGAGGAAAGCAGACTTGGCGGGAAGACCAATTAACCATTTCTTCAAGTGACTGGAATTCATGATATGGTGACTAACGTGGCTACTGTCCCCTGCCTTGTAGACTGGGGAGCTGACAAAGCCAATCTGTCCAGTCCTGAGCCTTTGTGCATTTCTGGAAACACTCCATCATCCTTCTAATCAATTCCCATTTTGTGTCTCAACCAGTTCAAGTGAGTTTCTGCTACTGTCATCCAAAAATAGCTCTAAAAAACACAGGTACCCAGTCATTTTAATAAGTGCTTTTGCTGACAATGGAGACAGTATCCAAGACAGAGGCCAGGTGTCCTTGCTTGGCAGCAGCACCACAGAGGCGGGCCCCCTCCTTCCACAGGATTGCTTCCCTCGGGTTGTCTCCCACCTGGCCCCTGAGAGGCAGAGAAAGCAAAATGTTCTGCTGTCTTTCTTCACAATGATGACCACTTGCCATCTGCAGTGATGAAGACCATATGTTCTGGAATCTTCTTTCAAAAAGATGTAGAATGGCTTCTTGGCAACTTGAATTTGTTTGGCCAATCCAAAGGCAGGCAAAGGAGCTAGGAAATAACTTTGGGGTTTATATGACTTCACGAAAGGCAAATCTATTCTGACCTGTTTGCAGCTTAAAAGCCATTATTTTCCAAATCCCTGATAAGGAAGCTAAGAGCTATTTTTGGTTGGTCTATAGTCAGGGTAGTGTACTAAGTAACAGCTTTTTTGAATTAGTCTCGCTCCTGGATCCATTTTATGTCCCTAACCTTGCTTTGCCTTCCCTCCCCCCATTTCTTATTTCTAATATATGTTATTTTGCTGCATTTTAAGCCTCCTTAAATCCTTTCTGGACCAAGAAGCAATATAACAAAGTAAAAACAGATTTCTCCTTTGTTACCAGAAGAATTCTTCCACTTTTATGTTACACACAGGCACATAAAATGATGGATAGTCAGAAATAAAATATTTAGGCTCAGTGTTCCATCAGTCACCGCAAGGCATTTACTGTGCACTTCTTATGTACAAGGAATTGTAGGGACTACAAATACATGTAACAAACAGCAAGAAACTTCCAATGGAGCCCAGACACAGACGACAGTCACACAGGAAGGAAAAATCATCCAGAATGCATGGCCACTGATGGAGGCAATACTTTGATCTGGGGGCTGGGGTCCAGAGAAAGCAGCAGGAAGGTGAAGGGAGTTAAATTGGGCTTTGAGGAATAGAGACAATTTTAATATGTGGGGAAAGATATAAGAGAACAGATAATAACTTAGAGCACAGGAAGGAGACAATTATAATCTCAGGAGAATGGAATATACTTAGCGTTCTCAAATTTGAGCATGAGAATCACCCAGAGGGCTTGTGAAGGCCCAGACAGCTGAGTCCCACCCCCAGGTTCTGATTCAGCAGGCCTGGGGTGGGACCGGAGAAGCTGCATCCCTGACCAATTGCCAGCTGATTCCTTTGCTGCTGGTTAGGGACCCACACTCTGAGAAACAACGATCTAAACAAGAGAGGTCTCCATGCTGTATTTCAGATAAGACTTGCAGTGGAGGGTCCTGTTTCAAAGCAGTGGGAGTTAGGAGGGAAAGTCTGCTAGGGTCCACTTTGTCAGACCTTAATGTGCTGAGCACTGCCGTGTGTCCCTGTCACCTTCCTGCAGACCGCTCAGAGCCTCTCCCCACCTCCCCGCCCATGCACTTCTTACTGTCCTTAATAACGATATTCCCAGATTGCAGGGGTATGAAAGAGTCAAAGTGTGCTGTCCTTTTCCTTCCTGGCCTCCGCCACTTGGGAGAGGTTTGCCTCCAGCCCAAATCGGACTATGTCCTCAGATGGTTTTCTTCAGGCCTGCACACCTCCCGTGCACATCTGCATTTCCATTAAACCCTTCCCACGGGCTGGTACACACCCCTCTGACCACAAGCACTGCTCTACCCCCTGCCCTCACAGCAACTGGGCCCTGAGGGCACAATACCATGGGGCATATGACCATGGCATACAGGTAAGGCTTCCCAAATCCCACGGGGGCTTTTACTCCCAATGAGAGGGAGGGCCGCGCAACTGATTAAGAGTTGGACAGTCACTCAACCTCTCACCACTTACCACATGGGTAATTTTAGAAGACTATTTGGTATCTTTTTTTTTTTAAAGATTTAATTTATTTATTTGACAGACAGAGATCACAAGTAGGCAGAGAGACAGGCAGAGAGAGAGGAGGAAGCAGGCTCCCCGCTGAGCAGAGAACCCAATGTGGGGCTTGATCCCAGGACTCTGGGATCATGACCTGAGCTGAAGGCAGAGGCTTTAACCCACTGAGCCACCCAGGTGCCCCAAGATTACCTGATATCTTAACCTCAGTTTTCCCATCTTGTAAAGAAGATAAAATGGTACAATCCTCATTGTGAAAATTTGAAATAATGGGATCTGATCTAACATGTGCATTTATTTATTGCATGTCAATAAATGGAAGCAAGTTCTGGGATAAGCCCACTGTTCAAGGTTGTATCTTCATTGCCTAACAGTATTTAGTAGCTGCCTTCTCTACGTTCAGTGCTAAATATGTATTTTAGTTGAAAAGATAAGGGGTGTGTGGGTGGCTCAGTCAGTTAGTGTCTGATTCTTGTTTTCAGCTCAGGTCATGATCTCAAGGTCCCCAAGATTTAGCCCCCATGGGGCTCCAGGCTCAGCACGGGGTCTACTTGTCCCTCTTCTTCTGCTCTTTCCCTCACTTGTGCTCTCTCTTGCTCTCTCAAATAAATAAATAAAAATAAAATCTTTTTCTCTTACACTGTTGGTGGGAATGCAGGCTGGTACAGCCACTCTGGAAAACAGTATGGAGGTTCCTCAAGATGTTAAGAATAGAGCTACCCTATGACCAAGCAATTGCATGGCTGGATATTTACAGCAAAGACACAGATATAGTGAAAAGAAGAGGCACATGCACCCCAATGTTCACAGCAGCAGTGTCCACAATAGCCAAACTATGGAAGAAACTGAGATGTCTTTCAACAGATGAATGGATAAAAAAAGATATGGTTCATATATACAATGGAATATTACTAAGCAATCAAAAAGGATAAATACCTACCACTTATATCTACATGGATGGAACTGGAGGGTATTATACTAAGTGAAACAAGTCAATCAGTGAAAGATAATTATCACATGGTTTCACTCATATGTGGAATATAAGCAATAGTGCAGAGGACAATAGGGGAAGTGAGGGAAAACCGAATGGGAAGAAATCAGAGAGGGAGACAAACCATGAGATACTCTTTTTTTTTTTTTTAAAGATTTTATTTATTTATTTGATAGACAGAGATCACAAGTAGGCAGAGAGGCAGGCAGAGAGAGAGGAAGAAGCAGGCTCCCTGCTGAGCAGAGAGCCCGATGCGGGACTCGATCCCAGGACCCTGAGATCATGACCTGAGCAGAAGGCAGAGGCTTAACCCACTGAGCCACCCAGGCGTCCCAAACCATGAGATACTCTTGACATGGAGAAACAAATAGAGCTGTGGAAAGGGAAAGGGAGGTTGGGGTAAACAGGTGATGGGCATTAAAGAGAGCACGTGATGTGATGAGCATGGGGTGTTATTCACTACTCATGAATCACTGAACATTATATCAAAACTAATGATGTACTCTATGTTGGCAAGTTGAATTTAAATTTTTAAAAAAGGAACAGAAAAGATAAGACATTAGTACAAATGATTATGATATAAGACTCCACTAGGGAGAACCACAGGATGGTTGGATAATAGTTACAAAGTTCAGAGGACACTTAGGTGGAGCTTCTCATGAAAAGGGGACAAGGTCAGTAATAGAGATCCCCATCCAGGAAGAGTACACTGGATCTGGAAGAGTGGTAGATCCCAGACCACCAGGGGGAAACTGCAAAGCAGTGAGGCCCTACCAGAGGAGCAGGCTTGAAGCAAAAGGTAATAACTTTCGGTCATAATGACAATTTTTTCGAGGATCATTATTATAAGTAATAATAGATCTGTGATTGTTTGAGTACCTACCATGTCCCAGGCATATGCATTTCATCCATGAGTTCTAAACCTCACAACTGCTGGGCAAAGTCAATATTATTAAGTCCATTTTACAGAAGAGGACACTGAGATTCAGAAGGAAGATTCCTGCCAAGGTCACAGAGCTGAGGAATGGCAGGTTCACGATTAGGTCTATGTGACTCCAAATCCATGCTCTTTCTACCCCCCACCACCACGATTCTCCAGAGTCCAATTAACCAAAAAGACGTGCCAGGGCCCACCAGGGGGTACAAAGGGAAGCCCAACCCCCACCCTTGATTTAGCCAAGATGGTCCTGATAGTTCTGTAAAAAAAAAAATCCGGTGAAGATTCCACTGTGGGCTAGAAAGCACAGGTTTGAAGCCACCACTTGGCTCCTCATGTCAGTAGTATCTGACCTTAATGAAGATTCTTCATTATGTGGCCACTTTCTATTAGTCCCAAAATGCCACACAGTACAGTGGTCAAGAGAGTGACCTCTGAAATCAGAGCACATGAATTCAAATCTCTACCCTAGAAGCTATGCAAGCTTGAACAGTCACTTACCTCCCTATGCCCCAGTTTCTTCATCTATTATATGGAGAATAGAATAATAATAAAACTATCCTCATCAGTTTGTTGTAAAGAGTAATATATGTAAACACTTGGAACATCCAGCCAGCAGTAAGCAACAGAGAATTGTTAACTATTTTAACTATTATCAATGAATCAGTGCTAATATGAAAGGCTGCCTCTGAGATTCTCTGTATCAGCCTACTTACCCTGTCCCAGAAATTACGATCCAAAAGGATACAACAAATATATTACTTCATTCTCCAGCAGCCAAGTCTCTTGAAGTCAATTGCTTGTTAATCCCTTCATTGATTAATTATATCATTCATTCAGTCAGTCAAGATTTATTGAGCATGTCTTATATGCCAGGAAAAGTTCTAAGTAATGAAGATACAGGGTTGAATTAAGGGAGACAAAGTTCCTGATTCCATGGAGCTTATATCTTACTGGGGGAGACAATAAACAAACATAGGATATGTGAGTGATTCATATGGGAAGACAAAGCACAATAAGCAGATAGAGAGTCCAGGCGGTATCACACAGAAGGATCACAGAAGGTCTTTCTGATTAGGTGACATTAGAGCACAGACTTAAATGAAGTTAGAAAGTGAATCACATCCATGATGTGGGAAGTGTGTTCCAAAGGGAGCAAACCCTCTGAGCCAAAGACATTCAGTGCAGTTTCTTGCAACCCTGTCAGGTTCAAGGAGTAAAGGAAATCAAATGAGGGACGTAGCCAGAAGGCAGATAATACAGAGCATTATAGAACATAGTAAGGCATAGGATTTCTTTCTAAGAGCGCTAAGAAGTCACTAGAAGTTTCTAGACAAGAGAGTGACGTGATCAGATTCACCTTTTGAAAGCTCTCTCAGGCAGCCATCGAGAGAAAAGACAATGGGAGGATGACAAGTGGAAACACAAGAGATCAGATGGAAGACTTTGCAAGCAGTCCAGGTGAGGTTTGAACACGAGGTGCACTGGATGGTCAAAGTAATGGGAATAAGAGGTCAGTTTCTATACATGTCAAAGAGTAGGAGCCATCAGGACTTGCTGATGCATTCAGCTGTGGATGAATGAGAAAGGGATAGTCAGTCAGGACCTCAAGGTTTGGAGGACTCTTCAGTGTGGGTCTTCAATTCATGGAACAGAGTACTCACCTAGGGAACAGAAAGAGACAAAGATGGTGGACTAAGCCACCTTCTTTAAAGTTCAGAAAGAGGATCCAGGTCCACTACAGCAAAGGAAGAAGAGAGCCATGGGATGGGCAGGGATCTAGGGAAGGGGGTAACCTACAAGCCATGAGAAAAAGATGCTTTAAGATAAAAATTGTGAAGGACTATTTCACATGTGCAGAACTAACAGAAATTAGTTAAATAAGGTGAGGAAAGAAAATCAAACAAAGTATCTGGGAAAGTTTGAGCATTGTACCCTTTAGTAGAGAAGTTCCTTGCTGCATCAGAGGTGAAAACCTGTTGTAACTTATGAGAAAGGAGGGGCTGAAGAAGTGTTAAGCATACTTTGAGAAGTGGTGCTTAAGGTGAAACAGAGTGAGAGCCAGAAGAAAGGAAAGATATGGGAGTTATTTAAGATGGGAGATAGGGTAGCAGGTTGTAGGCCCATGGCTATGATCCAGGAGAAGGAGGAAAAAAAAGTGTTAGAGGAGATTAGCGCTGAAGCAATGCCCTTGGTTAGGGGTGAATGGATGGAGCTAGAGACCAAGAACAGAGGCCAGTTTCATCTGTACTCGAGGCAGCAGAAGACAGGAAACCAGCACAAAGGGCAGCAAATGTGGGTCAGAGGACTTACTTACCAGGAATCTCTTCTGATAAGGAAATCAAAGCCCCCAGACGTGAAGAGATTTCCTAATGAAATCTCTAGTTAATGGCAGAGCTAGTTATTGGCAAAATCACTCCCAAATCCCCATGAAGTTATGCTACTGAGGATCAGCCCACTAGAAGATATTTGCTCCTGTTTCTGGACCCCACTAGATTCTCCCTTACAGTTTCATGGTGGTTGTTGTTTGGGAGTTTTGTGGATTGTTGTTGTTGTGTTTTGGGTTTTGTTTTTTTTTTCCCTTAGTGGTCTGAATTTCCCTTGAAATCTTTGGTCATCTGCCAAGCACTAATGTAATGAGAGGTTTGGAATTGTGCCCTGAATGTCCACTTACAGAGATTTTAACCCTCACCCCCACCCCCACTAACCAAGCAAAAGGAAGAAGTATATAAATTTTAAAAATTAAAAATTAAAAACACAGAATCCACTGGATCCACCTAGCATTTCTTTACAATGGGGTCAAATGAGCCCTGACTTCAGACTGCAGTGACCAGCACAGTGCCCTGCCCACGATGGATATTTGTTGAAATCTATCGAATAAATCAGTGAACCATTTGTAGTACAAGTTGTTAGAATTTCTGAAGCTAAGCCAATTCTTTCTCAAGACTGATTCTGATGTTCCAGCTGTGAAATCAACTTACCTAAGGGTGGGTTCTTTTCACATTTGTTTGTAGCCTGAAAATTGAACAATGTCTTGTGAATGCATGAGCAGATCATTTCAAATTACTTAGGTCCAAGGATTGGTGCTCGGCCTTAGCAACAAGGGTTAACTGCTATTTTATCATCAGAAAACAACCAATTTAACCCCAAGATAATTAAACCAGAATATCACAAAGACCAAGGGTCAGGGGTCTATGACATGCAAGCTTCACAAGGCACCCAAGGGACTCCTGCTCATCACAGAAGAGACCAGCCAGATGGGGAAGTCACCTGGTCACTTTCTGATCTCTGTCCTGCTAACAAGTCCTGAGTCATTCTTAACCTCAGAAGGTGACCCACCAGTCTCTGCTACTGTTGTAATTGATTATCAAGCCATGAACTCTGTCAGCCTTCCCTGATGTAGGCAGGCCTTCATTTCTTAGGAGTTAGGAAGAACATCAACTTCATCCCTTGCACACAGCATGGGGTGATGTCCAGGGCAAAGGAGAGGCTCTCGTGTGCTTCTTTTTCTTACTCCAGATTTATTGAGATATAACTGACAAATAACATTGTGTAAGTTTAAGGTGTACAATGTGATGATTTGATATGTTGCAAAATGATTACCACAATAAGGTTAATAAACATGTCCATCATCTCACATGGTTATCATTTTTGTATGTGAGATGAAAATACTTAAGATCTACCCTCTTTGCAATTTCCAAGTGTACAATACAGTATTGTTAACTGTAGCCATTATGCACTGCATTATGTCTCCAGAACTTATTCATCTTATAAGTAGAAGTTTGCTCTCTTCAACCAACTTCGCCCCACTCTCCCTACCCACACCTGGCAACCATCAATTCACACTTTCTATGAGTTCAGTTTTTTTAGATTCTACATATAAGTGAGCTCATACAGTATTTCTCTTCTCTAATTAACTTCAATTAACATAACTCCCTCAAGGTCCATCCATGTTATTGTAAGTGGCAGAATTTCCTTTTGTAGGAGTGAATAATTTTTCATTACATACATCACATTGTCTTTATTCTTTCACCTGTTGACAAACACATCATATCCATGTCTTGGCTATTGAAAAAAAAATGCTGTAATAAACATGCAGTCAGATAGCTCTTGGACATGATGAATTCATTCCCTTTGGTTATAGACCCAGAAGTGGGATTGCTGGATCATATGGTAGTTCCATTTTTAATTTTTTGAAGAACTTCCATAGTGTTTTCCATACTAACTGAACCAATTTACAATTACACCAATAGTGTTCAACTGTTTCCTTTTCTCCACATCCTTGCAACACTTACCTCTTGACCTTTTTGATAAATAGCCATTCTATCAGGCATGAGGTATTATCTCGTTGTAGATTTGATTTGCCTTTTTCTGATATTTAGTAATGCTGAGGATCTTTTCATGTACCTATTAGCCGTTTGAATCCCTTCTTTGGGGAAAAAATAGTCTATTCTTGTCCTTTGCCCATTTTTAATTCTTTTTTTTTAAGATTTTATTTATTTATTTGACAGACGGAGATCACAAGTAGGCAGAGAGGCAGGCAGAGAGAGAGGAGGAAGCAGGCTCCCTGCTGAGCAGAGAGCCGGATGCGGGGCTCGATCCCAGGACCTTAGGATCATGACCTGAGCCAAAGGCAGAGACTTTAACCCACTGAGCCACCCAGGCGCCCTGCCCATTTTTAATCAGATTATTATTTTTCCCCACAGATTTGTATGAGTTCCTTCTGTGTTTTGGATATAAACCTTTTGTAAGATATGTGATTTGCAATATTTTCTCCCATTCCAGAGGTTGCCTTTTCATTGTGTTGATCTCTTCTTTTGCTAGGTAGAAGTATTTTAGTTTGTTGTAATTCCACTTATTTATTTTTGCATTTGTACCTTGTGCTTTTGGTATCATATCCAAAACAATCACTGCCAAGACTCACGTCAAGGAGCTGTTTCTTTATGCGTTCTTCTAGGAGTTTAATGGTTTCAAGTCTTATATTTACATCTTTAATCCATTTGAGTTAATTTTTATGGACATTGTAAGATAATCCAGTTTTATTCTTTTGCATATAAATATCCAGTTTTTCCAGCACCATTTACTGAAGACACTATCTTTTCTCCATTGAATATTCTTGGTTCCCTTGACGAATATTAGTTGACAATATATGCATTGGGTTTCTGTGTTCTTGATTCCCTTCCATTGATCTATTTGTCTCTTTTTATGCATTACTGTATGTTTTGATTAGTATATTTTGTAATATAGTGTGAAATCAAGAAGTGTGATGCCTCCACATTTCTTCTACTTTCTCAGGATTTCTTGGGCTATTAAGAATATTTTGTGATTTCATGTGAATTTTAGTTGTCCCCCCCCTTCCTCTAAAAAAAAAAATGCCATGAAATTTTGATACGGATTACATTATATCTAATAGGTGGCTTTGGGGAATACAAACATTTTTAATGATATAAATTCTTCAGGTAGCTTTCTATTGTATATGTCTTCTTCAATTTCTTTCATCAATGTCTTATAGTTTCTTGCATACAGATATTCCACCTCCTTGGTTAAATTTACTCCTAGGCATTTTATTGTTTTTAATGCTGTTGTAAATAAGATTGTTTTCTTTTTCAGACAGTTCATTGTATAAAAATGCAACTGATATTTATATATTGATTTTGTACCCTGCAATTTTAACAAATTTGCTTATTAGTTCTAGCAGTATTTGGTGGAGGTTGGGGGGATTTTCTATATGTAAGAGATACTATCATCAGCAAACAGAGACATACTTACTTCTTCCTTTGAAGAAATTTGAATGAAATTGACTTTCATCCTTCTTTAACTGTTTGTTAGAATTCATCAGTGAAACTATCTGGTTCTGGGGTTTTCTTTGTCAGGAGGTTTTTTATTATTAATTCAATCCTTTTATTCTTTATCAGTCTATTCAGGTCTTCTATTTCTTCATGATTCAGTCTTTTTCTTTTAGAATTTGTTTTTTTTATTTTAAAGAGAGAGCAGGGGAGAGGGGCAGAGGGAAAGGGAGAGATTCCCAAGCATACTCCACACTAAGTAAGCACTGAGCCCGACCTAGGGCTCAATGTCACAACCCTGAAATCATGACCTGAGCTGAAACCAAGAGTCAGTCACTTAACCCACTGAGCCACCCAGGTGCCCCAATGATTCAGTCTTAACAGGTTGTATGTTTCTAGGAATTTGTCTATTACTAATAGGTTGTCGAATTTATTGGTGTAAAATTGTTCATAGTACTCTCTTTGTATTTCTGTGACATTGGTTGTAATGCCTCCTCCTTTACTTACAATTTAATTTACTTGAGTCCTCTTTTTTCTTGATTAGTCTAGATAAAGTTTTGTTGATTTTATTTATCTTTTCAAAAAACAACTTTTAGTTTTGTTAATCTTTTCTATTGTTTTCATATTCCCTATTTTATTTATTCCTTTTCTAATCTTTATTATTTCCTTCTTCCTCCTACCTTTGGGTTTAGTTTATTCTACTTTTCCTAGCTCCTTGAGCTGTAATGTTGGGTTGTTTTTTGAGATCTTTCTTTTTTCTTGGTGTATGTGTTTATAGTTATAGACTTCTTTCTTAGAACTGCTTTTGCTATATTTCATAAATTTTGGTTTATTTCATATTTTATTTTATTTTATTTCATAAAATTTGGTTTATTTTTTGGCTTCCATTTCCAATTGTCTCAAGGTATTTTTTTAAGATTCTATTTATTTATTTGAGGGAAAGAGAGAGCACAGGAGGACAGGAGGACAGGAGGAGCAGAGGGAGAAGCAGACTCCCCACTGAGGCAGGGAGCCTGATGCAAGGCTCAGTCCCAGGATTCTGGGACAATGACCTGAGCAGAAGGCAGGCACTTCACTGACTGAGCTACCCAGGCACCCTATCAAGGTATTTTTTTATATCTCTTTTGATTTCTTCTGAGCATTTTCTGACTGTTTTGTAGATCCTTTGTTCCTTACTTCCTGTTATCTTCCTTTGTGATTTGATGACTATTTTGTGGAGGTACGCTTTGATCTTACTTATCATATTTGATGTAACATCTATAGGTTTTTTTCTTTGTGGTCACCATAAACCTTACATGAAATACCTTTAGTTATAATGTTTTATTTTAAAATGGTAAGAACTTAACTTGATAGCATATAACAACTTTATACTTTTATACCTCACACACACCTCTCACACTTAAGATTATTAATGTTACATTTACATACTTCTTATATTGTGTATCCAATAACAAACTACAATAATTATAATAATTTAAAGACAATTTTTGAACTTTTAAATTCGAGTTGTAAGTGCTTTATGCACAACCATTACAAAAACAAAGAACCTGAATTTTACTATATATTTACCCATACTGGTGAGTTTTAAACATTCAAATACTTCTGTAATGTTAATTAGCATTGTTTTATTTCAGCTTGAAGAATGGCTTTTAGCATTTCTTGTAAGACTGATCTAGCAGTCATAAACTCCCTTAGCTTTTGTTTGTTTTCTTGCTTCCTCTCTTTTATTTCAGAAAAACAGCTTTACTAGGTATAATTTTCTTGGTTGTCAGGGTTTTTCTCCCCCTTTCAGTAGTTTTATCATCCTACTTTCTCCGGGCCTCAAAGTTTCTCCTGTAAATTCACTTATAGTTTTATGGGGACTCCCTTGCTTGTGACAAGTGGCCTTTCCCTTGATGCTTTCAAAATTCTCTTTGACTTTGGAGATTACGATGAATGAAATAAGTCAAGCAGATTAAAGTCAATTATCATATGGTTTCACTTATTTGTGGAGCATAAGGAATAACATGGAGGGCATGGGAAGATGGAGAGGAGAAGAGAGTTGGGGGAAATTGAAGGAGGAGATGAACCATGAGGGACTGTGGACTCTGAGGAACTGAGGGTTTTGGAGGGGAGGTAGTGGGAGGTTGGGTGAGCCTGGTGGTGGATATTGTGGAGGGCACGTATTGCATGGAGCACTGGGTATGGTGCATAAATAATGAATTCTGGAACATTGAAAAGAAATTTAAAAAATAAATAAATATTTAAAAAATAATTTAATTATAATGTTTTTCAGTTCAACCTACTTGGAGTCTTTGGCCTCATGAATCTGGATGGCCATTTCTCTCCCTAAGTTTGGGAAGTTTTCAACCAGTATTATTTTAAATAGACTTTCTGTCCCTTTCTCTTTCTCTTCTACTTCCGCAATTCCCATAATGCATATATTGTTTCTTCTGATTCTATTCCATAAGTTCTGTAGGCTTTCTTCCATCTCTTTCATTCTTTTTTCTTTTTGCTCCTCTGACCAGATAATTTCAAATGACCTATCAGGGAGCTCACTCATTCTTTCTTCTGGCTGGTTGAGTCTACTGTTGAAGCTCCCAATTGAATTCTTCAGTTTAGTCATTATATTCCTCAGCCCCTAGATTTTTATTTGGTTGGTTGGTTGGCTTTTTTGATGGTTTCTATTTCTTTGTTGAAATAAATTTCTCATTTTGTTCATGCACTTTTTTCCCAATTTCATTTAGTTATCTACATGTTTTTTTAGTTCACTGAAATTCCTTAAAAGGATTATTCTGAATTCTTTGTCAGACAGTTCATATATCCCCATTTATTTAGGGTTAGTTATTGGAGCTCTATTAATTTCCTTTGCTGGTGTCGTGTTTACCCGATTCTTTGTGAACCTTGATTCCTTGCACTGGTATCTCTGTGTATGAGTAAACACTATTCTCCCAAATATTACAGGTTCACCTAAGCCCAGAAAGAACTTCACTGTTCAGTTCATCTTGGGGTGCTGATTGGGTTATCTGGCAATGTCTGTGGACAGATGGGACTCTCTACTGGGGTCCCAGTTGGGCAAGGCCACTGCCCATGATTTCGGGAGGGGATGGTGCTGCTGGCTGGGCTCCATGTCGGGTAAGCCTGCTGGTTGGCCTCTGCAGTCAGGTGGGGCCACTATCTGGGCTCTTCAAACACCTCTGGTCAGGGTAGGTCACAGGCTAGGTCACAGGTCAGGGTAGGTCACATAGCCATGCCTATGGTTCAACACCACAATTGGGAAGAACTTTGGGCTGTGTCACACAAACATTCCTTATTGGGTAGAGTCTCAGGCTTTGCTTCCTCACCAGATGGTGTCACTGGGTGGATTCTGTATTCAGTAGGCCTGAAGGTAGGATATATGGAAGGGTAGAGTCACAAGCTGGGCTTTGCAATCAGATAGGCCACTGGCTGAACTCCACTGTTGGGCAAGGTTAGGCCCAGGGTCTCTGGTTGGGCAGGACTTCCAGCTATCTCCTAAAGTTAGGTAGGTCTGAAGACTATGCTCTGTGGTTGAGCAGGGTCACTCTCCAGGATCCTCGGTCAGGTGAAGCCACAGCTCTGTTCTGCAACTGGGCATGTTCACTGGGTGTTCTCACTGCCCGGGTAAGGTCACAGACTGTGTTCAGCAATCAGGCAAGGCCATAGACTGGGCTCCAGAGCTGTGCAGGGTCACTGCTCAGGTTCTCTTGTTGTGTGGAACCACAGGCTTCGTGCAACAGTTGAGCAGGGTTGCAAGTTTGACTCCCTGCATGAATGGGTCTATCAGTTAGGCTCCCTCGCTGTCCAGGCTCCATGGCCCAGTTTCCTAGTCAGGAAGGACTCGTGGCTATGCTCAGTTGTTATGCAGGACTGTAAATTTGCTTCCTTTCCCAGGAAGGGCTGTCAAACAGACTCCACAGCCTGTCCCCATTGTCCAGGGACTCAAATTAGGCAGAACTGATGACCAAGCTCCCTGGATAGATAGAGCTGCCAGTTTGGCAGAGCAGCCAGCTAGAATCTCTCTTCAGATGCCACTACAAGCAGGAATGCAGTCTGCCTAGATCTGAGCACTGTTTACTGTAATCTCTGCCTCCCTTTTCTGTCCCTATCTGATCCCCAGGTGTCAAGTCATGCATATTCCCCCAATGATCCCCAAGAGGCAAGACCCGGTGTTGGGGGGCCTTCTAGGAAGCATCCCATAACATTGAGGGAGCTGGATTCCACCTTGGGCTCTCTTTTTCCCGCTGGAGAAACCATAGGCCCATGGCGGCCCTCTCTGTGGTAGTGATGACCTGGGGAAGGAGCAATGCGGTCAGTGTGAAATCTCTCCTCTTACCCTTCTAATGCAGTCTTTCTCAGTCTCTGTGATTCCAGGTGGGTACTTTGGCTCCATCCCAGGTTCTAGAGTTTTCACCCTGGTGTCTTATCTATGTATAATTGCTAGTCAGTCTTCTTATGAGGGGGACTGAAATTGGGAACAACTTGTGTTGCCATCTTCTCAATTGCTCTTGAAAAAGGACAGAAATAGAGAATCAAATCACATCAGATTTAAGTGAAAATCTCCATGATAATGTTGCAGTTGCCAAGGGTAATATTCATAAGTAAGGAAAAGCTGGAAGAATAATCTTGACATCTAGCCTCTAAAAAAGAAGGTAGGTATAATAGGACAAGTAATAAGAGTAACCAATGGGTTGTTGTAAGAAGAGTATAATATTTGACTCTGAATGGCATGCACCATCCACATTAGACAACACAGGACCTTGGAGCCACAAGATTTCTAGTCACAGTCCCATCTCTCCTGGCTGTGTGACCTTGAGCCAGTCATGTAATCTCTCTGAGCCTAAGATTCCTTGACTATAAATATAAAAGAGTTCCTGCCTTCCATATCAGCTGAGAGGATTAAATGACATAAAATGTGCAGGGAGATGAGCTTGTGTTTTGACCCCCATTCGGACATTCACCAATCTTCAGCTCCTTCCTCCACGCCGAAACATCTGCTTATCTATGACAGGCTCTCAGAAAATTGCCAGAGACGTTTAAATCACCTACTGTGCTCACACGTATAGCCAGCACTGCAAGTGGAGTATTTATTGGTAAATGGATTTTTCTAGCACTTCTTTCTCATCTTTCCACTTCTTGATCTGACATTTCAGTTTCATAGGGAAAGCTAATGGAATTGCTGATTGCCACATACATAAAAGTTGGTGAATATCATTTCTGATGTAGAACTGCTCTAAAGAAAAAAAAGAATATTTTAAGCACATTCGACTTTTCCCCTGACTAAAGCACTGAGTAAAATCAGTGTGGCTGATAGCGGAGTGTCGGCTGCCCAGGGAGTACGCGCTAATTTTAAGCGGAGGGAAGCAGAGAGGGGCAAGTGATGTGCAACATTCAAACATTTGGATCTGGTAAAATATTTCAAATCTGACTGTTTGAATTGTAAACCCTGAGGGCAGGAATGATGTCTTTTTGAATCTGTACAGCCCCAAGGACACCGTTCTTGCTCTATAAACATGAAATAAAATAGTAATATTCATAGTTTGCCATGTACATTTCTTAAAACCTCCTGAGTCGGATGCATCCAGTTGGGACTATTCCTAGCAGCTACTTAGAAAATAATTTCTAAGAAGATCACAGAAAGTTCTTTCTTTTTTTTTTTTCCAGAGTTTGTTGTTTCAGTCATCCTCCAAGAATAAAGAAATCATTCATCCAGGGAGCCTTGTTGAATTGATCACAGGTGCTATCAGTTGTCCATCTCTACTTTCTCTGGACATGAATCTCTCTCAACTGCTTTCCCAGAAACTCATCCAAATGAAAGATTTAGACTTGTCTCTATTTCCCATAAAATAAACATTACTAAAAGTAGCTTGTCTTTTTATACAGTACAATTCAGCTAATACGCAATATCCTGTTATGAGATAATGGGTTCCCATAACCAAACTATCCAAGTTCAAATCCCAGCTCTTTTAGTCATTACTTGTATGACCTCAAACAAGTCCTCTAATCCTCTGTGCTTCATTTCTGTGTGTATAAAATTAGGATGATACTATTACCTACATCACAGGGTAGTTAGGTAGTATACTTAAAGCATCAAGAACAGTGCCTGACACAAAGTAAGGTCTATATAAGTAATAAGCACTTTTCTACAGGCCACAAAAGGCTGGCTAAAGTTTAATACAAAGCAAAACTTCTGATACCCATCTGTAACAGAAATTATTTGGTTAACCTCATCAGTCACAAAACACCCAGCAACACAGTCCTTCCATTTGACCTCCTCATCTGCCAAGACCAATAAGTAGTCAAGACAATGACTAACTAAAATAACCTAATGACAAGTGTCAACTCTGACATAGAAACTGTTCATTCAGAAACTTGCCTTATTCTCTTTGAAGGAGTTGAATGCAAGCAGCTGTCTGTTGGGGAAAAAAGAGAGTCAAAAGAACATCTCTGACAGGCACCTGGGTGGCTCAATTGGTTAAGCGTCTGCCTTTGGCTCAGGTCATGTTTCAGGGTCCTGGGATTGAGTCCTGTGTTGGGAGCCCCACTCAGTGGGGAATCTGCTTCTCCCTCTCCCTCTGTCCCTCCCCAGCTCATGTTCCCTCTTTCAAATAAATAAATAAAATCTTAAAAAAAAAAAAAAAAGCATATCTGTAGTACTAACCTCTGAGGTCAGCTCTTTCAGTGAAACACAGAGTGTCTCATAGAAGGGATACCTTCTATGAGATACTGTCTCCCAATATACCTGGTGTTTTGTGTAAGCAAAGCTCCATCTGCCTCGAACTGTCCTATCACTCCCCACCACCCTGTACCCAAATAAACTCTATTCAGCTTGACTCAACAAAATTGTCTTTGAAATATTTCCAGACTCCCAAGCAAATCTGGCAGTTCTCCTCTTTAGATTCCACATGAACTAATTTACCCTTAGCTTCCTTACTATTCACTCCGCTCATCTCTCCTTGCTATTGAACACTAAGATTCTGAAAGGTAAGGATTGTTCCTGGTGCTCCTTTATATCACTAACCTCCAGAAGAGTGAAATGTACAGAACAGGAGAGCAAGAACTACTCAATGATTTAATTAACTCAAGTATTGGTTAGGAGAGGAAGCTTGAAAAATCGAGAACTTAAGAATCACACATGTATGGGGTGCTTGGGTGGCTCAGTGGGTTAAAGCCTCTGCCTTCGGCTCAGGTCATGATCCCAGAGTCCTGGGATTGAGCCCCGAGTCGGGCTCTCTACTCGGCAGGGAGCCTGCTTCCTCCTCTCTCTCTGCCTGCCTCTCTGCCTACTTGTGATCTCTCTCTCTGTCAAATAAGTAAATAAAATCTTTAAAAAAAAAAAAAAAAGAATCACACATGTACGCACAATGCTAGTTCACCCCTTAATAATTCCCTGAGGTTTAGTCCTGCCAGGAGATCTCCCCAGACTCTCAAATCACTTGATGAACCAAAACAGTAAGAGGAGAACTACTATAAAGTTGGAAGTTAGAATCCTGAAACCTTGGGGCGCCTGAGTGGCTCAGTGGGTTGAAGCCTCTGCCTTCGGCTCAGGTCATGATCTCAGGGTCCTGGGATCGAGCCCCACATCGGGCTCTCTGCTCAGCGGGGAGCCTGCTTCCTCCTCTCTCTCTGCCTGCCTCTCTGCCTACTTGTGATCTCTGTCTTTCAAATAAATAAATAAATCTTTAAAAAAAAAAAAAAAGAATCCTGAAACGTTGAAATTTATCCCAGTTCTGGGAACTGGGAACTCCTTCGGAAAATCAGGGATATCAGCTAAACACTGTTTTGATTCCCAATGAAGAAAAGATACCATCTCGAAGTGGACCTCGCATGCAGAAGGTCTGACTTGAGCACAGCTTCCTACTGGTGTGTGTTGACAGTGGGAAGGAGAATAAAGGAAGTGTGAAAACATTAATTTTTGCAAATTACTAACCAAGGAACATTGAGGCAAAATTTAAGGAATCATTTCTATACTCTATTCCACTCTGTACCTATATGCCCTTGTCCAAAGTGATTTCTTTGCTCCAAAAGAATAGAACATTCCATTTGTTCAATTAGTTGCTTTAATTGTGCCAGGAAATCAGACTTAAGTACTATGCTCATATCAGGAATATATATATATATATATATATATATATATATATATATATATATATTTTACAAGAGTTAGTCAAAAGCACTATATAAAATGTATCCCGGAAGCCCTTTCTCAGATTCAAATCTGTGCAGAACTTATTTCAATAATATATCTCAACAGTGACACCTATAGATGAATTAAGAAATGTGTTTGTCATCTCACTGGTAGAGAACCCAACTAAGCTCTTTTTTCAGTTCCAAAGAAAGCATTCCTATTGTACTTTGACTGTTTAAGTCATGTATTGATTATTAATTTGCCCTTATTTAATCTAGCTGAAGTTTTTTTTGTTTTTCCTGAAGCTAAACTTTAAAATATTCCAGAAAGTCAAAGGCACATCATGCATTTACATTTGGGTCAAACTCATTTTCATAAATAAAACAAATAGCAGGAGATGATTCACTGTTTGTCCACTTGAACGTAGGAAGGATAGACTGTCTAACCAAAGCTAATCCGCCTTAAGATAAACACAGTAAAGAAAATTGAGGATGAAACAAATTCATCAATCTGGTGACAATCCCAAGGTGTTAGGGAAAATAGAAGATGCCTGACGTACAGCCTCTCCAAAACCAGAATTTAATGAGGATAAGCAAGGTGAAGATTGCACGCTCAACTGCTTACACTTTGTCACTCAAATCATAAGGACCTATTCAACTGAATCACAACATAGAAAACTGATTAATTTTATATTAGCCCTCTTCTCAGGTGGTCCAAAAACAAAATCTGGGAATCTTAAGTTCTCTGAATAAATCTGGTTATGTTTATCCTTTCTGTTCAGAGCTCTTTTGTGACTAAGTAAATGGCATTCACTTCCCACTTCACACCCGCGACACACCCAACCCCACAGTGCAAACAGGACCAGAGTTATGCCCATACACATTGTCTGTACAACTGTACAATTAGCTGAAAATACAAGTTCAAACGGCAGTTTCTACTGAATTGAATTTCCCATCTTAGTAACAACAACAGCAAAAAAAAACCTACATGGTACTAATAAAGAAGTATGCAGAGCAGTGAAACATGTATCCTAATAAGACCTTTAAAAAAAATACAAAATCCAGTCTACGTTGAAAGTGATCAAAATCAAAGCTAAAAAAGAAAACTAAACTACTACTATCAGGTGCCACCCCAGGTGGGGAAAAAAAAAATGGAATTCGTTTCCCAGAATTAACCACCTAAGTTCATGCATGAGCATGCAAAAACATTAAAGTCTAAAAAGGCTGGAACAAACACACTGAAAACTAATCAGTGTAGTTCCTGGCAGGCAAAGAAACATTAACAATAATATAACAATAATAGCATGGGGTAGTGGAGAGAGAAATTAACTAGAAATCTGAAGACTTGGGTTCTGGTTCATTTCCATCTGTGGTGGATGACCTTGGAGAAAATGAGTGTCTTTGAATAAAGCTCTAAATTTTTATTTCCTTACCTGTAAGAGCTCAGAGCTGACCTCATGTAACTCTGCAGGGATCCACAGCCTTTTGAAGTCATGATCTTCATTGTCACCCTGTCCATCATATGCACTATCATGACTGCTGTTAGAGAAAGCATGGTGTCAGTCTACTTCTAAAACTTGGGTAACTGTTATTTAATTGAACACAAATATCAAAGATTTAAGGCCTAATTTCATCTTTCAAAAGTAATCTACGAAAAAATTAACAATAACAAAATTGGGGGTGATGAGCTAGAATTGTTCTAAGAGACATACATCGACTTCTCTGGTTGACCTCTGTACCCAATCCATATTAGGTAAGACTTAATTTTTTTTTCTGAGTACCAAAGTAGTAAGATGTTTATTTTTAGTAAATTTGGAAACTTTAAAAAAAAAAAAAAAGAAAGAAAGAAAGAAGAAAATTCATCCCCACTCCAACTGATAGCACTGCCCCCCATTAAAAAAAAAAAATGCAGGGGTGCCTGGTGGCTCAGTGGGTTAAGCCTCTGCCTTCGGCTCAGGTCATGATCCCAGGGTCCTGGGATCGAGTCCCACGTCGGGCTCTCTGCTCAGCGGGGAGCCTGCTTCCTCCTCTCTCTCTCTCTCTGCCTGCCTCTCTGCCTACTTATGATCTCTGTCTGTCAAATAAATAAATAAATAAATCTTTTTTTTAAAGAATGTGATAAGCGAATTGCTGTTTTTAGTAATATTTTTTTGTGAAGTCTGTTTTCTTTCAGTAAGAATCCTATATTTTTTAAAGATTTATTTATTCATTTATTTTGAGAAAGGGAGAGAGAACACATAGAGAGAGAGGGAGAAGCAGTCTCCACACTCGAGCAGGGAGCCTGATGTGAGGCTCGATCCCAGGAGCCTGGGATCATGATCTGAGCTACAAGCAAATGCTTAACCAAATGAGCCAACGGGGAACCCCAAGAATTATATATATTTTTAAAGAAGTCATTTTTTGATTAACCCATCCTGTCTATTATTATTATATTTTATGTTTCACTAAATCATCTTCATGCAGCTATAAAAAAGAAGCGGCCTGAAGTGTTTCAATGAAATCCTTAACATGCTGATTGTAGACATTTCAAAATAAAAAGAAGTAAAAAGACAAAGGATTCCCAATGTCTGAGTTGGGATCCATTTCCCACTTAGCAACAACAAAAGCTACATGGTGTTAATAAAGCGGTGTGCTGAGAAGCGAAATGTGTATCTCATAAGACCTAAAGAAGAGGCTCTGTCTGTGCCCCGCTCATGAAGACCTTCAAAACAAAGGTCATGAGGGACCCTAAATGTTCAAGATTGTTCTTTATTACTTTTACTTTTTGACAAAAGTCACCATCTCCCACCCTTAGAGAAGATCATAGAAAGTTTGAGCATCAGGCCCCCACAGGATGTGAGAAGGAATCAGAAAAGCATGAAGTGCTTTTGAAGCCAGTTGGAAACCCCCAAAGTTAAGCTCTAGTAAAGCCTTAGGCAGATTGACGCCTCAGGGTTGTCATGACCCAAGACGCCTCTGTGAAGCCGTCTCCGCGTGTCCCGTAAAAGTACTCCTTTCCAATATTCCCTCTGCTCCCTGCGTTTGCTTCCATGGAAGCGCCTAGCGAACCGAATTGTATCTATTTGTTTACCTATTCCAGAACTTGTCTACGAACCCCTAAAGCAGCAGGGTCCATATCTATCTTCTTTGCATCGCTAATGAACACCTACCACTGAAGCAAAGCTGGTGATTAAATTAATGAACAAATGAAATTTGGCCATTTCACGGCCACCAGATGACCAGTCAATAAACCTCGGTTCCACACTCCAAAAAAATCACTGGAACGCAGTACGGATCTTCAAAGAAGCCCCTTGAAGAGATGAAGAGGGTAATTGCATTGCAGATCTCATTTGCCTGACTCCCTGAGAGGCCCCACTATCACAATATCCTCTCTCTGGTCCCCTTCCTTTCCTCTCCCAGTTCTCTCCTTTGCTCTCGCAAAACTCCAGCCTCCACTGGCTGGCCCGTCTGGGCATCGCAGGAGTTGCCAACACCCTGAAAATCAACTTAACTTTGCTCAGCACCAATCAAAGTTAACTGACACTTAGGTGAGCACAACAAAAAATGCAGGCTTAGTAGCCTCCTGAGAGCAAAGGATCCCTCCCCCTCAGAAGCAGGCTGGAGGGAAGGCTATAAATACTTAAGCATTAATATTATTATCCTTGTCACAGAAACAAAATGAATTAATGATTTCCTGGACTGTCTCTGGGGATGACCTCAATGGCCCCGTCCCCTGATCCTTTTATCTTATTACATTTCCTCCCTGAAGTCTTCCCTCTTTAGAGCCAGAACTGTCATCTATAAGTAATGGGCCATGTACACAGATCCTATTCTTTCAATGAACAGAATTGGGGGCCTGTTTCTGCCCCCGCTCCCCTGTCTCCACAGGGTGCTCAATGTCTGTGTGTCATCCCTGAACAATTTTCGTCAACTTGCTCAGAACTTGCCTGAGGAGAAGGGGGGCTGGAGCGGAACTGTCTCTTTAATGGGATTTTAATGTGATCTTCAGCAAACTAATCTTATTTAGATATCATAGGAAGCCATGTAATCTCATCTGGGCACTCTGATTTCCTACAGAAAAAGGAAAGCTTTGTAATTCATTTTCAGCAACAGGAACACTCTAATAAAATCTGCTTCCACAGGTTAAATGAGCAGATGAACAGCTGCAGCCCAACACCCTATATCCATCTCACTGATTGGGACAACTGACAACAAAATGACCAGTACAAAGACTATTTAAGTAAAACCAATGCTAAGAGCTTATGCCACTGTCATACGCCTCCTCTTCTGGCGCCAGTGTTTCAGAGTCACTTGCTTATCTGTAGAGGGACTGAGCTGGGATCTGAGAGGACTGAGGCCCTGGCATGGTTTTACCACCTGCACACCAGCTCTACCCTTGACTTTAAACCTCGGTTTATTTTCTGAAACTGATGACCGAGTGGCCTGGATTGTGACATGCAGGCACCCATGGTAGGCTTATAAATAGCTACTCCTTCAAAACAATATTTTTAAAATGTTCTTCCAAGGGCATGGTTGGATGAGTGGATGGAGACCACCACCAAGCAGAAGCCCCAATATGTGGGGCAGCGGTGCTCACTCTCACCACGATCTCCAGCAACTCAGCTCTGGTCCCAAGCAAGTGTAACCCACTCTTCCCAGAAGGAGGACTGGAAAATACAATCTTTTCCATCTTACCCCGGGATGTTGTAATACCTTTACAGATTGGCTCCCTGGAAGCCCATCTAAGTACCACATCCTTAATCCAGCCCTGCCTACTTCAAAAAAATATTTGGAAGATCCTTAGCCTTACCATCCATCAAGTTGAACAAACTGTTACAGACTGAATGTTTGGGTTCCTCCAAAATTCACTTGTTGAAACATAATCCCCACTGAGATGGTATTTGGAGGTGAAGCCTTTGGGAGATGATTAGGTCATGAGTGTGGAATCCTCATGAATGGGATTCATGTCTTTATAAGACAGACCCCAGAGGGGTGACTGGGTGGCTCAATGGGTTAAGCACCAGACTCTTGATTTCAGCTCAAGTAGTGATCTCAGGGTCGTGAGATCCAGCCCCACGTTGGATTCTGCGCTGGGCATGGAACCTGCTTTGGATTCTCTCTCTCCTTCTCCCTCTGCCCCCTGCCCCCAACTCTATCTCTCCCTCTCTCTTTAAAAAAAAAAAAAAAGACGGGGAGAGAGAGAGAGAGACCCCAGAGAGCTTCCTTCCCCCTTCGCACGTAAGGACAGTAAGAAAACAGTTGTTTCTGAACAGGAAGTAGACTCTCACCAGACACCAAATCTGCCAGCACCTTGACCTTGGACTTCCTAGCCTCTAAAACTGTGAGAAGTAAATTTCTATTGTTGTTGTTTCTAAACCATCCGGGCTCTGGTACTCTTGTTATAGCATCCCAAATGGACTATGACCACCTTTAATACAGCTCCCCCTTCTTTATACATATGTCTCTGGACCTGAAGTATCTGTTTCTTCAAAATAGGGATTGTGATGGCCCATCTGTATACTCCAAGGGCCTAAAACAAGACCTGGCACATAACAAGTATTTGTTGCTTAATGAAGGTCTATGCTGGATGTTTGCTGAACAAAAGGATGAATCTTTGTATCATGCTTGAAGTCTACAGACCTAAGGATGATCTTCTTTAATTCTTACAAACACACACACACAAAAGTAAGTACTATTTTCTTTTTAAAGACTAACAAAGCCAAGGCTCAGAAAAGATCATTTGTACAACACACATCTTGTAAATGGACAACTGGAATTTAAATCCTGACTTCTCTAATTCCAGAGTCAAGTTCTGTTCATTTTGCCATTATTTTTCACCAGTTTTTATATAATCTATGAATTAGAATTAATATTAGTAGATTCAAAGCATGCACCATTGGTTTTGTTAAAATAAACATTAGTTCTTAGAGCTTCTCAACTTTATTAGATGCCACAAAGTAAACACACAATTCATCAAGACCGTGCCCATTTGCTGAGGAATTAAATCAGTCATATCTACTGAGGTACCTTCTCCCCCTTGAACTTTATTTTTTTGTTAAGGAAAATCTTTCATTAAAGGAAGGCCAACCCCGTGTGAGGCAAAAAGGAGCCACCACCCACATATGTGGTAAGATTTAAAAGAAACTTCTACTAGTTCTCAGAATATCCCTAACCACTCTGTCTTAGCTCAGGTCCCTAGAAACAGATTCTGAGGTGATAGTTTGTATGTTGGAGGATTGGGGGGAGTATGTTTGGGAACAGCACCCGTAAGGCAGTGAGGGATGAGTTGGCCAGAGGGAAGATTTGAACCACGATACAGTTTCAAGAAAGACCTCAGCAGATTCTACAGGGAGCTCTAGAGCTATATAGCATAGCCCTTCCAAGTTGTTCCGAGTTGAGGTAAGAAGGCTAAACATTTATACCCCAGCCTCAACCAGTATGAGAATCAAACAGCCCCCTGCAAGGGGCATGAACTTGGTTAAGGCAACTCCAAAAGGGTAAAGACAGGGCCAAAAGGACACAGTTTAAAGCTATCAACAGCTGAGATTCTCAGCATCTGAGTAGTGAGCATGTCCGTCATGAGAGGGGGGTACTGGGTAGTGTAGCCTTCATTTTGTCATTACATTTGGATCTACTTGCTTCTTCTTACAAGTTCACCCTAGTTGGGAATAGCTCCTCCAGGATTCAGGCTGGTTCTGTTTCCTGGGGAAACTTTGGGAAGAAGGCTTGTGGGATGAGCCATATGTCCTACTGTTATACCTGCTCTCCATGCCACACGTGAAACTCATTGTCTCAGTTTTCTATTACTCATCCTAGATTTCTGTCATCATTGGTTAGCACCCCACTGGTCTGGGTGGCTTATATAGCGGACTGATAGACCCTCATCCCTGAGAGATCTGAGCCCCTAGTCACTATGTGTTTCTCAAGCTCTGTGTGCATACATTTATGTCAAGTTGGGCAAGAGATTGCCAAGAGATGCCCCAGTGGATCACCTGTGTGACAAACTCTCTCCCCTGTCCGCACTGTGGAACAGCAGCCCTGCCTCCTCCTGACCATCAGAGTCAATGATCCCTGCCAGGTCATGATTCTTTATTTACCTGCTGACCTCTTGGCATGAAGAGTCCTAAATAGATAAGTAGCAACCTTAGACTAAAGCTCAATGGACTCTTAACTGCATTTCCCCTGCTAGAGGCATTCTCTCTCTGCAACCATGAACAATAGACTTATGACCTAAAGGAAAAAGACAAGAAACACAAACTCCCCAACTGGGTCACCATTTCTACTTCTACCCTTATTTCTCAGACCCTTGCAATCTACCCAAGAGTGGGTTTTTCTTTTGTTTTGTTTTGTTTTGTTTTGTTTTGTTTTGTTTTAGAGTATATTCTCTAATGCTCAGCTGCTCCCTTCAAAGTCCATTTCATCCTTCTACCAAACTGGCAACTTCTGGGTAGTGTGCTATGTGACATGCCTGGAGGATCCCAGGACTGCGTGCCTACTGCTTCATCTCCTTTGCTGTAATGTGGGTCCCTTCACCTTGGGTAATCTTATGTAGATCCCCTGTCAATGGATAACACATTCTAATCCCTTGAGTCCTAGTTTTGGCTGAAGCACAGGGTACAGAGAAAGAAAAACCATATCCAGAATATACGTTGACCGCCCCCCCAAGAAAAATCACTGTCCTTCTAGGGTGAAGGGGTTCCAACATAATCAGTCAGCACCAATGGCTGGTCGCTGTCCTTGAGAAATGTTGTTACAGCAGGGGCGCAGGACCCGTCTCTGTTGCAGGAAGGCTGAACACTTGGCAGCAGCATAGTTCAATCAGCTTTGGTACAAGAAAGATTGTGGGATGCTGGCCTTACACACGTCCTCTCCCTCCCATCATGCCACGCACTAGTGAGCCCATTGTGCCTGCATTAGGGTGACTAACAACAGAGGCTGGCTGACATGAACTAGCCAAGACTACCTCTTTCTTTGGCTCTTTCGTGGCTTTTCCATAGTGGATACTCACTGATGACTTTAACAAGGCTTTTAAGATCACACTTTGTGCCCACTCCCATAGGTCCATCCACATGCCTTCATCCTCCTCATCTTGCCATCTTTCTCATTCCAGATCCCTGACCAAGGAACCAAGACATTCACCTAAGAGTTTATGTATGCTCTGACCTAGGTCGGACCTAATCAAGGCAGTTGATCTGGTGCAGCACCCAAATCTTTGCTCCTAAAAAGTTTCCCCATTGCTCTGTTTTTCAGGAAATGCCTCAAATGGGGCTGAAGGGTAGCATTAAGTTCATTTTCAACTTGTACCTCTTGCCTCTAGGAACACCATGTTCATTAACCATCTCTAGAACTCTCTTTGGGCTGTGCCATGCTGACCTTGCCACTCATTACAATTTTACTCACTTTGCTTCTGATTAAGTGTCTCCACCCAGCCTCTATTATTTAGGATCTGATCAACCCCATTGCAGTCAGGGAGGCTGGTTCTATAACAGCAGCCCCTACCGTCTGCCCTGGCCTGATCTTGGTGCTGCTGGTCCCCTCTCAACAGGGCAGCCCTAATTGCTTTGCTAAATGGAGTGTCCCTGCAGTCCCTCTTAATACATGCAGGCAGCCTTCCTCCTTTTCATAGCATATCCATGCTAACATGCCCCCTCTCTCCGCACCTTGTGATCCTTTCTTCTATTGTCTGCCACAGCCGCTCCAACGTTTCTGCTTCCCATTGCCTAGTCCAAGCATCCAAGAGTCATCACAGCCGCTTGTTAGCACAGTCTCCCAGGGTCCTCTTCTGTATCATGGGAGATATAAATCCTGGATCACAGGCGAATGCTCTCATTTTGATCAGTTCTCCCTTATCCAACTTCATGTTTTATCACCCCCTATTGAACACCCTCAGGATCCAATTCCGTGCATGCTATCCAGGCTCCCCAGGTATGTAAATAGTCAGGACCTGCAGTGCTTTTTTTCCCCCTCAGCAGACCAAGCATCTCACTGGCCAAGTTATGTAGTAATTTGACAATAGCTATGGGTCTGGTAGCCAAGTGAGGAATGGAGTTTTATCCTGAGGACCTCACATGGTGTCTGGCAGTCACTGCATTGTCTTAGAGCAAAAGAGCACTTTTCTTTGTTTTTTGTTTTTTGGGTTTTTTAAGAGAAAAAAGACCAGGCACATGAGCAGGGTGGAGGGACAGAGGAAGAGAGAGAATCTCAAGCAGACTCCCCGTGCTAAGCACAAAGCCCAATGCGGGGCTCAATCTCATGGCCCTGAGATCATGACCTGAGCCCAAATCACAAGTTGAACACTTAACCAACTGAGCCACCCACATTCCCCGCTTGCCTTTCAAAGGAAGGAGTGTGTCATCTCTGCAAGCTGGAGGGTGCAGGGGGAAGGACAGTTTCAAGTTTCTCAAATGCACTAACCCAAATACCATTGTCTCAAGTCTCAAAGTCCCACTCTAGCCAAACCAGGGTCCTGACTTTGGCATTGAAGACTTGCCAACTTTTTAATTTCACCTTCTCTGGAGTCCCACCACCCCAGGCCAGGCCTGTACCTCAACTTTGTCTGTTCTCCAGCTACCAGAGACTCGGGGTCTCTCAAGCTACCAATGAGACCTTCTCGCTGTCCCATGTGGCCCCAAATTGGTGATGAGTCACCTTCAGCCTTTTGTTGTCCCTCAGTGCACTGACAGCACTTACCACCGTCCACCTGATTCTCTATTCCTTACATTGATTGCTTCCCCGGTACCTGGCGAACATCTGAGCTAGGGCAGCAGCTAGTACATTCCTAGCTCATGACACCTTATCCCAGTTTTAATCCTTTAACCTACTGCGTGCCTTGGGCTCCTCCTTGCCAGCCAGCCAATGAGTGGTCTAGTTCCAAAGTAGCACTTAAGAGACTGCTTCTTAGGACGATGTCAGCTATCACCTGGTTCAGGTGAAAGATTTGCATGCAGCTGTCTTAGTGAAGGGTGTGCCCAGCAACAAAACCCCTGTAGAAATGAAGGAGGGGGGCACCTGGGTGGCTCAGGGGGTTAAGTCTCTGCCTTCGGCTCAGGTCATGATCTCAGAGTCCTGGGATCGAGCCCCGCATCGGGCTCTCTGCTCAGCGGGGGAGCCTGCTTCCTCCTCTCTCTCTGCCTGCCTACTTGTGATCTCTCTCTCTCTCTGTGAAATAAATAAAATCTTTAAAAAAAAAAAAAAAGAAATGAAGGAGGGAAGTCAGGGGAGCAGAGAGCAGTTGAATTGCCCTGCCTTGGTAAAGCAAACGTCAGCCAAGCCCAGACGGAGCTTGGCAAGGAGGAGAGCCCTTCACACTTGCTCCTCGATGTGGCAAGGCAGACTGGCCTTTGTATTTCTGGGTCATCGCTCATTGAATGTGCTTAGGGCACAAACTTGGGCAGGGAGCCTCTGTGGCTTTTGGAGAGGAATGCAGCCCCCAGGGGGATGAGTGGCCAGAGCGGAGAAGTTGGGGGAATGGGTTCCTCGGCACAGAAGGGGGATCTACATGGCACACTATCCTTCCACGATACCATCCTTCGCTTTAAGGCATTCAGGATATTTTTTCAAGTGCAACAGAGAGAGAGACTTGCAGATTAATAACCATAGCACCTCAGATCCCAGTGGTGAGGGATTAAATCCAGAAAAGAGTGAAGAACTAAGAGATAGGAGATAAATCTGGCAAATTTGAGTAAGAGAGATGAGACACTTTATGGATCCCACAAGGGGCTTCTAAGGTACTCCAGCCTGGGCAGTCCCATGGCCAGAGGATGGTGTAAGAGCTCAAGGCTCTCAGAAAGGAGAAGCTGCGGAAGAATGAGAGAAAGTGGAGGGAGAGAGAGAGAGAGAGAGTAGGGGGATGGAAAGCTGTCCAATGTGGCAAGATATGTAACAAGCTTTAAGTCTTTTTATTACATATTACATATCTTCATTTGCAGCCCAAAAAGGAGGGTAGTCAAAGAAAAGAGGGTACTTGTTTTTTGCAGACAGATGTACTTCTATGACCTATGTCCTAACTTTCTGGAGCCAAGCTTACTCCAGAGGAACATTTCTTCATTTTTACTGTTCTTATGCCTTCCTTCTTTCTTTCCACATCTGTAAATCTTTTTTGAGATTCCAGACTTGCTACTGGCTCTAAGGGTACCAAGATGGTGCTTCTGCCCCATAAGGGCCTCACAGCCATGTAGGAAAGACTGGATGTGAGCAAATGAATCACAGTATGGTGCGGCAAGTTCTAGAGTGGGAAAACACTCAGAGCACCTTGGAACAGAGGGGAAGAGAAGCCTGTCTGCTGCAGAGTGATATAGTAGACACCACTGAACCAGCTCGAAGGTGTGACTGAAACGACCAAATTCATGGGTCATGGCTTTGTCACCTTCTGTCTTATTTTCCACTCTGTTGCTTTGAGTCACTTCAAGAACAGTGTTATGCTTTACTTCAAATGCCTTCTCTGATAACTTATTCCTTAGTAGGGGACTAAGAACTTCTAAAAAGGATAACCATCTTTGCCATACACAAATACCTTTTACATAAAATTCTAGTATAAATGACCTCGGTGTACATTTCTCCAGTGATGAGAATTCTGATTGAATTCAACTCAAATCTCAGATGTTCAAATGGGAAGAATGAGAAATGGGGAGTGGGGTAAATTAAATTAAATTTAATTTAATTTAAAATTAAATTTAATTTAATTAACATATACTGTATTATTAGTTTCAGGGGTATAATTTAGTGATTCATTACTTACATACAACACCCAGTGCTCATTACATCATGTGCTCTTCTTAAAGTCCATGACCCACTTACCTCATTCCCCCACCTACTCCCCTCCAGCAACCCTCATTTTATTTCCTAGAGTTCAGTGTCTCTTATGTTCTTTTCTAACCAAATGGAGCTGACAGACCCATAGCAACTCAGGGGCTCATGGGAGCCGAAACAATGCTGACCGAACTCCCTCTACCATCAGGATTTGCCATCCACTGTCTGGATCTGTGAGATCTATAACCCTTGCCCTACCCTGGACTAGGTGCTCCCTATCTTCTTTTTTTCTCCACCTCAATGGAGAATTTCTCTTCTCATGTGAACAAAGAGTTCACACAATGGTCCTCCGACACATTTTTAGTAGCACTGGTTCAAAGAAAAGGAACACACTCTTAGTTTCTCTTTGGAACTGACATTTAGTCTTTAACCACATAATAATAACAAGATCATTGACATTCTCTTAATTTTGTCTGCTGGATCCATTCTTTCATTTTATGAACACTAAAATATTTATGAAGCTTTCCTCTTAAGACCAACCTCTTAAAATCCCTACGTTCTCCAGCTTCTAATTCTCTCACTCAAGTATAACCCTTAAAGGCGATGAAAGAATGCTCTAGCTATATCTATACAGAGAACATTCTGGAATCACAATTAAACACCAGTCTGTTGGGGTTCCCTATTAGCTAACTGCTTCCAGAGGGGAAAAGAGTCCTTACATTAGACAACTTGTTGATACAAGCCAAAGGCTGATTGAATACCACGGGTGTATGAATCAATTCATACAGCTGTAAAAAGTATTCTGATGCATGTTCTGTGGTTAATTTGCAATTGAAAATCCATTAACAGCACAAATGGAGATGAATATTGCCAACATGGACTGAGCAGGTGTGCCAAAACAGGGATTGAAATACATTCTGAAAGTGAGGTAAAGTACTTCCTGTAAAGCTGTCCAACTTTTTCTCTCCTCCAATAAAAGACAGTGAAGGTAATTTAGATAATTCTGAGATAAATCTGTTGACAGGGATTCTAACAGGATGAACGAAAGTAGAGAAAGAAGTATTTGGTCTCACAGCAGGAGCTTAAAAAGGAAGTGTGACTTCGCAAGCTGCAAACAAACAAACATCCTGTCCATTTCGAGGCAGTTCCAACCCAGACTCAAAAATTTGTGGGAATGACATGAAATGCTGATGTTGCAAAAGCCATCTAAGCAAGAGGAATGGGCCAGAGTAATCATGTCATGTTACCAGAATTAGAATCCATTCAGCAAGATACTGAGCAAAAATTTGTTTTCCTTCCAAAGTGCCTTTACAGTTAGAATGAGGGCATGTTTGTCGTGTCTGTAAGCATGATTGTTCTCCAGTGATCTGATCTAGGAAAAAAAGATGCTGGAGAGAACTGCAGTATTGTGCATTAGGGAAGTGACATTCATACTGTCGTCTTCATTTCAATTCATTCTGTGAGACTTACCGTTCCAAGAATCTGATTTCCACATCACAATATGAATATTCAAAATGCTACTTTACATATCACATATGGTTTGGATTTGAATGATTTCTCCCCAGACTGGAGGGATTTCTCTCAAGCGAATCTATGTGTGTTCTTTTAGATATTTTCACTTAAAAAAAAAAGTTTAGGAAGAACTTCTTAAAGTAACCCAAGAAAAAAAATTTGAACTAGATCTGAACGTTTTTCTGCTTTCTCAGATTTTTTTTAAATAACCAACCTAATGGTTTCCAAACTTTGGACATCAATTCACTCAAACCTCAGAATCATTAAAAGAGAGATAAAACTTAGATGCTAAAATTGGAATCTGGGGATGCAAACACAGAAAACAAATTAAAAGTGAAAGTGACAGAAACCTTTAGTACCAAGCCTATGAGTGGAATATGATGTTATTGAAATACTGATAAATACTCATTTAGTTAACTGGAATGCTCAGGACATGAGAGGTTCTATTTAGCTTCAGTTTTCGATTATTTAGATCATCGAAACATTCCCGAAAAATCTCTTTCTTCTGTTTATGCCCATCTCTTAAAGTACCTTGAAATTGTAAGTAAATATTAACTCAGACTGTACAGAGATAAAGAAGTATAGAAGGTTTGGGATGAGCAAGATTTTCTTCCATAGAGTAGTACCTGTCTATGTTTAAATATAACCACACCATGTACTATGAAATTATATATGGAAGGTCAGGGTAAGGGAGAACCTACCATTTACTTGGTATTTATGATGCGCTTGCTAGGTCCCTTGAAAAGTTCCTTCATACTTTAACTCATTTATCATTCCAGGAAATCTTTGAGAGAAATTTTTACAAATAAGAAAACCATAGTTCAGAAAGGTTAATAAATGTTCTCCAAAATCCCACAGCCAGTAACTGACAAAACTGAGCTTCTAACTCAGGTCTGCCCAACTCCAAACTCATGCCCTTTCTGTCATACTGCTGTGACCTGGGCTGTACACCTAGTTCCAACATCATTGGGGCTATCAGGTCTGGGACCACATATTTTAACCTAGTGGCCTTGGTTCATGAATCTATAAAATGAGAGTGTTGCTATCTGTAGCGGAAACTATTCATCGCCCCTCACTTTTTTCATTGTGTTAGAACTCTAATTTTTAGCTAGGTACGTGGCGTAAACGTGGCATTTCCCCTGGTCCCTTGCAGCTAGCTACGGCCATGTGACAAAGACCCAAGACTACATAATTACCAATGGGATCTAGCAGAAGTGATCGACACAAATTCCAGTCATGTTCGTAAAGGAACTGATCGTGCCCTTCTTAGTCCCTTCACTTCTTCTCGAGAACTGGAAGGCAGAGATGAAGGCAAAAAGTGCTGGGCTACCCAGACCAGCACAATATCCTAGCTTTGGTGTGGCAATAAAAGAGGAGGGACCTCGGTCTCCGAGAGGAAAGAATGCCAAAGCTGTCCGTGCTGCTTCTCTTGGGAACAATACGTGAGGCGTGAGTAAATCTCTGTCTTGTTTAAGCTCGTGTTTGGTTTTTCATCACATCTGAATCTAAACCTAAATACTTCCAGTCACTTCCAACTCCAAATCCTAAAATTGCACTTTTTGGGTGGAAGTTTTGTCATGAACAGGAAATCGCTATGTTTGGTAATGAGGTAAACGAATAAATAAGCAAGAATTATTTTTGTTGGACTGGAGAAGTCATTTGATTTTTCTCTTGAAAGTGGCAAACAAAACTCCACGGTTTACTTCCAGTTACTCAAAAGTTGACTCCGCGGGGCACTTGCGTGGTACACTTGCTTAAGTGTCTGACTCTTGTTTTTGGCTCAGGTTACGGTCTCCGGATCATAAGACTGAGCCCCTTGTCAGGCTCTGCACTCAGGGGGAAGTCTGTTTCTCCTCTCCCTCCCTTCACCCCACCCCCTGCTCACACACACACTCACTCTCTCTCAAATAAATAAATCCATAATAAAAAAAGGTTTACTCTACTAATACTGTACAATTTTCTACAAAGTAAGAATGATCAATTTTATGTTGCCTGTAAGTGGTGCTTTTTAAAAGTATTAAGTGATCTAATTACTGGAAGGTTTCTTATGGGTCATTTATTATAAGGCTCATTGAAAGCAAGTTTTTTTAGATTATAGTCAGTTAACCCATTAGATCTGGAACCAGGATGAAAATGTAAATCATACATGTTGAACTGCATCTGATTTTTTATTCCAAGTATTTTGTATCTAACTACAAAAATCCCTGTTCTAGCGATTCCGTGTATGTGAATTTAAGACACACATGAACACACAACCCATGAGGAAATAAAATGTCCCCTAACTGGAGCTCTAAAGCCATGGACTTAAGGATCTAACTGGAAAGCAAAGCAAATCAATCTTCCATAATGGCACTAAGAAATTAAGAAGAACAAGAGGCAGGAGGGGAAAGATGGTAAAATTACAAGTGCAGCGTTTGATTCAACCAAGAGGAGATTTGGAACGGTTATGTGGTTACAATTGAGCTCTTGAAGACAGAGAAGATTGAGCTGGAAATCATGCCAAGAAGAAATGATTGTCTTCCCTCCGTTAGCAGAAGAAACTCTGGGAGGGAATAAGTTTCCCGCAAAGCATAACTTGAACCAAACCATCAGTCAAGGTAAATAGAGAGCAACATCTCAACTCAACAGCTCTGTTGAAACTGATTGGCTCTGGTACCCTGTTGCGCTATCAGCTACAGTTCCAAGAATGGGGAAGCATTCCGTTAAAGGTAGAACAGATGGACAGTCCCCTTCTCTGTAGAGGAGATGAACCCCGCCCCCATTCCACAATGCCATTGCCAAAACAGTCATTCAATCATTAGTTGAATAAATATTGACTGAGTATCTGCCCTGGGCCATGCACTGCTGTGGGAGCTAGAGATAGAGCAGGAAGCAAAACAGACATGATCTCTGTTCTCAGGAAGCTTACACTATTGGGAGAAGGGAGGGAGAGTTAATAAATGAATACATAAAGACTGTGTCTGGGGCCAGTAAATACTATGAAGAAAAGTAAGCAGAGAAGAAAAATAAGAACCTATGGAGAGAGCAAGGTGCAGTTTCATATAAGATGGTCAGAGATGGCTGTCTTTAAAAGATGACATTAAGGCAATAACTGCATGAAGATATTTGAGATAACAATGCATTGGGAAAAGAAAGACATGGTTCTAAGACCCTAAACCTGAAACTGGTCCAGTATGTTCAAGGAAGAGGAAGATGGCCAGTCTAGCACTTGGAGCTGAGTGAAGAAAGGGAAAGGGAAGTGTAGTGAGAATGTAGCCAGATAGTAAAAGACAGTGAAGGCTCAAGGAAAGGGCTTGGATCCCACCCTGATAGAAGACATCAATTGGGGATGGGGAGGTGAACAGAGAAGAAACATGAACTCCTTATTTTCTAGAAGGATCACTCTGGCTATTGAGTGGAGATTAAACTAGGTGGGCAAGGGTGGAAACAGGTTTTTACAACAATCAGGTGGGGAGTAACAATAAATGAAATAGCAGAGATAGGAGTTGGGGGTGGTGAACAGTGGTTGTTTCCAGGACGTATTTCCTAATTAAAGCTAACTCTATATTCCAGTGGGCATAGTTGTCATTTACTGAGATGGGGAAGTTGGTGAGGGAAAACAGCCTAAAGGTGAGACCACATGTTCAGTTTTAGATATGTTACATTTGAGACAATTATCAGACATCCAAGTGGAGACAGAAAGTAGATAACCAAATATTCAACTTGGAGTTCAGAGGAAAGATTAGGACTGGACAGATGGTTTAGTGAGTCAGGAAAGCACCTCTCGTGGATGAGAACAGGCAGGGAGCTGATAAGATAGAGAAGAGAAGCAATTTGAAGACTCACTTTTAGAGGTCACAGTAATGATGAATGTGGCAGACTTGTAGTCACCTTCCCATGTCACCTTATCCTTCTTCCTAATAAAAGAACCTTGCTCCCCAATGTTTATAGCAGCAATGTCCACAATATCCAAAATACAGAAAGAGCCCAGATGTTCATCGACAGATGAATGGATAAAGAAGATGTAGTATGTATATACAATGGAATATTACTTGGCCATCAAAAAGAATGAAATCTTGCGCTTTGCAACAATATGGATGAAACTAGAGAGTATTAAGCTAAGCAAAGTAAGTGATTCAGAGGAAGAAAAAAAATCGAATACCATATGATCTCACTCATATGTGGAGTTTAAGTAAAAAAACAAATGAATATAAGGGAAAGGAAGGAAAAATAAAATAAGATGAAAACAGAAAGGTAGATAAACCATAAGAGACACCAAATTCTAAGAAACAAACTGAGGGTTGCTGGAGGGAGGGGAGGGAGGTAGGGGAATGGGGTAACTTCGTGATGGGCATTAAGGAGGGCACATGATGTAATGAGCACTGGGTGTTATATGCAACTGATGAATCACTAAATTCTATCCCTGAAACTAATAATACACTATATGTTAAGTAAACTGAATTTAAATAAAGAATTTTTAAAAAGAACCTTGAAACTATGGGGAAGCAGCAACACTTCAAGATTAAAACAAAAACAAAAACAAAATACAGGTCCCAGATCCCCTCATAGAAAGGTAGGATGTATGACTTATGAATGAAAGTCACTTTGGCAAAGTTGACTCAGCTGGAAACAACTGGAAACCATTTTGTGCTTCCCCTTTCCCTTCCTCCCTATCTAGAAGCAGAGATGAACAGAGCTATAAGAGCCATTTTAAATCCATGAGGAAGTACAGGGAATAGAAACTGTGTCCTAGGGAAGGTGGAGCTGACAGAAAGAGGCTAGGATGTTGTTAATACATGAAGCCACTCACCAGCCCTGGATTATCTTCCTGGGGGACTCATGTTACATGAGAGAGAAACACTTACATCATTTAAGCCACTGTGTTTATGAACTCTCTTATTAGCAGCCAAACATAACCCCTAACTGATATGAGGATAGACCAGTGAAGTAGGCTGAGCATTGACAAGGGGTAGCAGAATAGAGGAAGAGTGGGGTCCTAGAGACTTAGTGGGGGAAAACATGTTTTCACAAGGGAAAGTGGGTCAAATCCTGCTAAAGGTCTGAGTGAGCAGAGGACAGAGATCTCACCATTAGCTTTGGTGATACAAAGGCTATTGGTGAGCTTGGCAAGAATGAGCTTGCTGAGAGGTGATAGTAAAATTCTCACTAAAGAAGACTCAAGAGAAAATAAAAATAGTGTCGCCTGGGTGGCTCAGTTGCTTGAGTGGCCCACTCTTAATTTTGGCTCAGGTCCTGATCTTGGGGTCCTGGAATTTACCCCCGCATCAGGCTCTGTGCTCAGCATGGGAACAGTTTCTCTCTCTCTTCCTCTTTTTCTGCTCCTTCCCCTGCTTGTGCTTGCTCTCCCTCTCTCTCTCTAAAATAAAAATAAATAAATAAATCTTGAAGAAGAGAAAGAAAGAAAGAAGAAAGGAAGGGGGAGGGGAAAGAAGGAAAAGAAAAAGGAAAAATAAGAGCAGAGGATATGGTCACAGACAACTCTTGGGTTTGGCCATTAAGGAAGGCAATAAAGGGGACGTGCGGTGGAGAAAGGATATGGGATCAGAGAAGGTTAATTTTAAGATCCCCATATTTTGGATGATGGTCAGAATGATACAGGAGCAAAGGATAAGAGATAACACAAGAAGGGAGCATGTGAAAGGGTCCAAGTAGTGTTCCTGATGAGGCAGGAAAGGTTGGACCCATAGTCCCCGTCCATGCTTGGCAAAGAGGCAGATCTCCCTCTCCCTCTGCCTCCATTGCTAAATTCTTCTATACATCTGATACACAGGTGGAACACTCCAGCACATACTCCTCTCTCCCTTTCCAGAACATCCACTGTGCCAACAATCACACACCAAATCCGCACAGCTTAGCAGACAAAGACTTGGATTTGAATCCCTGCTCTGCCACTAACTGGCTGTGTCCTCAGATGAGTACTTAGCCTCCCCAAACCAGCTCAGCTGTATAACTGCCCCTTGGGATGACTGAGACAAAAATCAAAGACACGTGTGCAAAAGCCCCCAGTACATTACAGTGCAATGTTTGCTGCGGCGATCATTAATTACTCTTCTTCACATACATTGCTCAGAGCAGGCTTTCCAGCGCGGCAGCCAGAGTGGGAAAGGGTATTTCTGTCTGTGAATAGAGGAAATTTCCATGTACCAAAAAGATTTTTTTATGGCTTCATGATTTTTTTAAGTGATCTGGTCAGATAAAGATAACTGGTTCTTTCCGTATTCTATTTTAGAGGAAACGAGAGCAGGGACTTTGCCCTTTTAAATGTTTCATTAAGCAAGATGTGTGCCTGCCCTACACAACCTCTGTAATAACCGCCAAGGCACTCGCAGGGGGAGGATTTCACCCTACCTGAGCACACTTGAATCTATGTTCTTTCCTGGGGCAAAGCCCTGCCTGATACATTAATCACCCGAACCCGTGGCAAGTGATTTTCTCTGCCTTTATCACGTCACCTCTCAGCCCCTGCGCCAGCATATGGTCTATTATGTGCAAATGATTAAACAGATTTTCTGCCATGGGTAAAAAATATATTTCCCACAGGATACAGCATTTCCCGGTAAGTCTATCCCAGAACTGTGAGCCTGGAATTCTAAGTGACTCAGTGGGACAGGCAGAAGAAAAAGCCCTTATGCTGATGGGTCCATAACTTGTGGTTTCTACCAGTGTAAAAGAAAATGTATGCAGTGCACTATTCCTCCTGGACGAGATGGAGGTGAGAGAACTGAATTCATAAACAGCCTTCAACATCAGAGGCTTTGCACATGCTGTCCTTCCCCCTCAACACACACACACCTTACCTGTTCATCAAGGTATCTTCAACTCTTTTTGCAATACTTTATTCATAAGGCTCCTGTTCCAAATAATGAAGGCATCACCAGCACACTCTCCCTTGATGAGAACTGTAGTGTCTTCTATAAGCCCCCTCCCTGGGGACTTATCACTACCAAAGCATTTATCACACTGCATTATAATTTTGCATTTACTAGTCTATTTCACACATACACACACACGCATGCACACACACACGCGCACACGCACTGCACTTTATGTGTTCCCCAACAGTTTTTTCATCTCTGAAACTTCAATGTTTAACACACAGTAAATATTCAATAAATAGCTGGGGAATTAATCTCCAATTCACTAAAGTGTCCTTTTTTTAATATTTTATTTATTTATTTGACAGAAAGAGATCACAAGTATGCAGAGAGGCAGGCAGAGAGAGAGAGAGAGAGGAGGAAGCAGGCTCCCTGCTGAGCAGAGAGCCCAATGCGGGACTCGATCTCAGGACCCTGAGATCATCACCTGAGCCAAAGGCAGAGGCTAAACCCACTGAGCCACCCAGGTGCCCTAAAGTGTCCTTTTAAGAAGTTTAACATAATGCTGCCAACATTCAAGAATTTTTCGATTATCAAATACATTTGAAACAAGTACGATTTATATATCACACACACACACACACACACACACACACACACCCTAAGATAACAAAATGGTATAGAAAAGTACACCAAAATGATACAGTGTCTCTGGGAGGTAAAGTTCTTTTCTTGTCTTCTTTGATTTTGTTGAGTTGACCAAAAGCTCAACCATAAACATACTACTTTCAGAAATTTTTAAATAGTAATAAATTTAAGATATTTGGTCCTATTGAATAATAATGTTAGGTACTGACTGATCACTACTAGGATATCAGCATGACAGCATATTGTCTAGTAAACTATATGGCTTTTTATTATTTTCTCAACCTCTTGGAGACTGTTTTGTCTATAAAATATGTGGGTTAAATAAATTATTGCATGGATTAAATAAAACCACACATTTAAATGTCTTTGTAGTACTTTATACCTAGGAGGTGTTTAATTAAAAGAGTTAATTCAGCTGGTTGTGATGTTTCTGGAAATGTAGTCTATAGTCAGGGAACAAAAATTTCTCTTTGTTCAAAATGGAGACACAATGGCTCTACACCAGCATGATAGCTTTAACTTCTCAGTGGAACACGGGGCTGCTCCAGACCAGTTCCACAAAAATAGTTGTGAGGCTGATAATGACATCCCTGGGAAGCTAGGTTTCCCCCATGCAGAGACTGACCAAGCTGAGATACACAGAAGCAGCTAGAAATAAGGAAGAAAAGCAGCAGCTCCCAGTAGGAGCCACATGACAAGAGAAATCACAGTTCCCAGGGACCTGCTTAGTGTACCAGCCCACCAGCTTTGAAACCTGAGGAGACTAACAGCAGAAGAACTGCAACAGATCCCCAGCAGATTTCACTGGCTTTTGCTCCCCAGGTATTCAGATCACAAATGCCAACTATGTGAATCCCTCTATTTTCTCCCCCACTTTTTCCCTACCATAGCCTGGGAAGTACCCCAGTAGCCATCCTCAGTGGACCTGGAGGTGCTGTTGAGAAACTAAACAACATTTGTTGCCTGTGAGAACCCTCGGCAGAGCTCGTCAAGAACCACGTGGTTGTTGATGCTAGAGACCCTGGTAGCTGGAGTAAATGAGCAGCCAATCTCCTCCAGATCTGGTGTTGCCACACACATCTGTCCTGGACACCTTGAACCACTAGACTTAGGGTCACGGCATGCTCTACTATGCCCCCACCCACAGCTGAAAGTCAGCCCTTCCTGAAGTCAACCCATAAAGTCTAGAAGAGGTGACTCCTTCTTCAAATGTACAGACAGCTACAGAAGCCTACAAAGATTACAAAAAGTCAGGGAAACATAAACCCATAAAAAGAATACAGTAACTGGCCCAAAGACAGAGAGATACAGAAATTGCCCAACAGAGAATTCAAAATCATTATAAAAAGGATGCTTGGAGAGCTTCTGGAGAACACAGATAAAAAATGTAACAAGAGCCCGAAAACAATACAAGAACAAAATAAGTTCAATGAAGAGATAGGAAACATAAAAAAGAATCAAACAGAAATTTTGCACCTGAAGAATACACTAATTGAATAGAAGGATTAAATAGAGCTTCAGTGCAAACTGGACTAAGCAGAAGAAAGAATCCATGAGCTCAAAGACACATCTTTTCAAATTATCCAGTCAGAGGAGCAAAAAGAAAAAAGAATGAAAAGCAATGAAGAAAGCCTGCAGGTCTTAGGGGCCATAACTAAAAGAAATAATATACACATCACTGGAGTCTCTGAAAGAGAAGAGAAGAAGGGATAGAAAACATATTTAAAGCAATAATGGCTCAGAACTTCCCAAATGTGGGGAGAGATTGGGAAATCTAAGCTCATCTAAGCTAATAAGTCATCCCCAGAATCTCAATCCAAACCAATATTCTGAAAGACACATTAGAATAACATTGTTTAAAATCAAAGTCAAACAGAAAATTTTAAAAGCAACATGAGAAAAAAGTTTTCTGTCATACAAGGGAACCCCATAAGACTATTATCAGATTTCTCAGCACAGACCTTGCCAGCCAGGAGGGAGTAGCAGGATACATTCAAAGTGCTAAAACATGGAGCACCTGACTGACTCAGTTGGTGGAACATGCAACTCTTGATCTCACAGCTGTGAGTTTCAATCCCACATTGGGTGTAGAGATGACTTAAAAATAAAAACTCTTTAAAAAAAAAATACTGAAAGAAAGAAACTGCCAACCAAAAATGTTTTACCCAGCAAAGCTGTCCTTCAGAAATGAAGACCAGATAAAGAATTCCCCAAACCATACATGGAGTTTATGAACACTAGGCCTGCCACACAAGAAATGCTGAAGGGTGTTCTTTAAGCTGAAATGAATGGACACTAACTAGTAACCTAAACACATAGGAGTAAACAACACATTGGTAAAGGCAAGCATAGGCAAACCTTAGAGTTAGTGCAGGCTTAGTTTCAGACTACTGCAATAAAACAAGTCAAATGAATGATTTGGTTTCCCAGTGCATATAAAAGTTATGCCCCCACTATACTGTGGTCCATTAAGTGTGCAATAGCTTCGTGTCTAAAAACACTATATATATATATATATATATATATATATTTCATATATATGATGTATATTAAGATATGTATATATATCTTAATCTAAAATATATTATATGTGTGTGTGTGTGTGTGTATATATATATATATATATATCTTAATCTAAAAATACTGCTAAAAATGCTAACCATCATCTCAGCTTTCAGCAAGTTGTACTCACTGGTCACAATCATCATAAGAGATATAAGAATAATAAAAAATTTGAAATACTGTGAGAATTACCAAAATGTGACACAAAGACACGAAGTGAGCAAATGCTATGGAAAAATGGCACTGATAAATTTGCCTGGAGCAAGTTTACCACAAACCTTCCAATTGCAAAAAAATACAGTATCTGTGAAGCACAATAAAGCTAAGAGTAATTAAACAAAGTCTATCTGTGTATCATCACATTCAGAAGACTCTAATACCATCATATGAAGTTATGTTAATCATTTAATTCTATATAAAGATAAAAGACAAAAGTATTAAGAAGAGCTATAGCTACAACAATTTGTTAATGGATATACAATATAAAAAATGCAATGTGTGACTACAAAAATATAAAATGTGGGTGAGGGGAAACAAAGGGCAGATTTTTTGTATGGGATCAAAGTTGTTAGCTTAAAATGGACTGTAATGCCTATAAAGTGTTTCAAGTAAGCCTCAGCATAACCACAAAACAAAAACTTATAGTATATACATGAAAGATGAAGAAGTATATACATGAAAGATAAATCAAAGTATACCACTCTGGAGACTCCTCAATTCACAAAGGGAGAAAGCAAAAGAGGAAGAAGGAAACATAAGAACTACAAAATAGTCAGACAACAATTAACAAGATGGCAAGTCTTCATGTAGAAATTATTACTTAAAATGTAAGTAGATTAAGTGTTCCAATCAAAAGACATAAAGTGACTAAATAGATTTCTTTAAATGTGATATATGCTGCCTGCAAGATTCGGTTCAGCTTCAAGGACACACACAGGCTCAGAGGGAAAGGATGGGAAAATATATTCTGCACAAGTGAAAACCAAAAAAGAACAGGGGTAGCTATAGTTCTATCAGACAAAGAAATACTTTAAGTGCAAAACTGTAACAAGAGAAAAAGAAGGTCATTATATAATGATAAAGGGGTCAATTCATCAAGAGGTTATAACAATGTTCAATATATATGCACCCAACATCAGAGGAGCTAAATATAAAAAGCAAATACAAACAGATCTGAAGTGAGAAATAGACATCAATAGAACACAAGTAGGGAAACTTAATGCCCCACTTTCAACAATGGATAGATCATCCAGACAGAAAATCAATAAGGAAATACTGAACTTGAACTATACTTTAGACCAAATGGACCTAAGTGACATATGCAGAACATTCCATCAACAGCAACAGAATGCACATTCTTCTCAAGCACGCATGGAACATTTTCCAGGATAGATCACAAGTTAGGTGACAAAACAAGTCTCAGCAAATTTTAAAATATTGAAATTATTCCAAGTATCTTTTCTGGCTAAAAAGGCAAAGAACTAGAAATCAATCAATAACAGGATGAAAACTGGAAAATTCATAAATATGTGAAAATTAACAACACACTCTTGAACAATCAATGGAGCAAAAGAGAAGTTTAAAAATATATTGAAACAAATTTAATGGAAACAATACATAACAAAATTTGCAGGATACAGCAAAGTGGTGCTATGAAGTAAGTTTTTAGGGATAGATGCCTACATTAAGAAAAAAAGAAATATCTGAAATAAACAATCTGACTTTACACCTCAATGAATTAGAAAAACAAGAATCAACTAAGCCCAAACTTAGCAGAAGCGGGGAGATAACAAAGATCATAGCAGAAATAAATTAAATGGAGATCAGAAAAACAACAGAAAAGATCAAAGAAACTAATAGTTCATCTTTTGAAGAGATAAACAAAACTGACAAACCAAAGCTAGATTTACCAAAAAAGATAGAGATAATTTGATTAAATAAAATTACAAGTTGGAGGGGAGGAATCAAGATGGTGAAGTAGCAGGCTGAGACGACATTGGGTAGCAGGAGATCAGCTAGATAACTTATCTAACCATTGTGAAACCCACAAATCCAACAGGAAATCAAAGAGAAGAAGAGAAACAATTCTAGAAACAGAAAATCGATCACTTTCTGAAAGGTAGGACCTGTGGAGAAGTGAATCCAAAGCGACGGGAAGACAGACCACGGGGGGAGAGGCCGGCTCCCGGGAAGTGGAAGAGCAACGGAGCACAAAATCGGGACTTTTAAAAGTCTGCTCCACGGAGGGACATCGCTCCAGAGGCTAAACCGGGGGGAAACCCAGGCGGGGTCAGCATAACCCAGGTCCTGCAGGGTCACAGAAGGACCAGGGGTGTCTGAGTGCCGCAGACCTCACAGGTATTAGAGCGGGGAAGCCGGCTACAGCGACAAAGCCAAGGAGTGAGCTCTAAGCCCGGGGTTACCTTGTGCCGGTCGCAGGCTGGTTGGGCTCAGAGCGCGGGCGGAGGCCACGGAGACAGAAGCGACCTGGCGCTTTTCTCCAGCTCCAGCAATTGACTGCTTTCCTCAAGGCGCGACCGCAGGCCAGGGAGGCGGGGCGGTTGGGCGCTTTGCTCTGAGAGCGCACTAAGGAGCAGAACCCCAAGCTCTCGGCTCCTCCAGGCCGAGAGATTGGGAGGCTGCCATCTTCATTCCCGTCCTCTGGAACTCTACGGAAAGCGCTCAGGGAACAAAAGCTCCCGAAAGCAAACCCGAGCAGATTACTTAGCCCGGCCCCTGGCAAGGGCGGTGCAATTCCGCCTGCGGCAAAGACACTTGAGAATCACTACAACAGGCCCCTCCCCCAGAAGATCAACAAGAAACCCAGCCAAGACCAACTTCACTCACCAAGAACAGTGGAATTCTAGAGGAGGAGAAAGCAAATCTTATCTGGACAAAATGACAAGGCGGAAAAACTCACCACAAAAAAAAGAACAAGAGGCAGTACCGAAGGCTGGAGACCTAATCAATATGGACATTGGTACTATGACAGATCTAGAGTTCAGAATGACGATTCTCAAGGTTCTAGCCGGGCTTGAAAAAGGCATAGAAGATATTAGAGAAACCCTCTCTGGAGAGATAAAAGCCCTTTCTGGAGAAATAAAAGAACTAAAATCTAACCAAGTTGAAATCAAAAAAGCTATTAATGAGGTGCAATCAAAAATGGAAGCTCTCACTGCTAGGATAAATGAGGCAGAAGAAAGAATTAGTGACACAGAAGACCAAATGACAGAGAATAAAGAAGCTGAGCAAAAGAGAGACAAACAAATACTGGACCACGAGGAGAGAATTCGAGAGATAAGTGACACCATAAGACGACACAACATTAGAATAATTGGGATTCCAGAAGAAGAAGAAAGAGAGAGGGGAGCAGAAGGTATATTGGAGACAATTATTGGAGAGAATTTCCCTAATATGGCAAAGGGAACAAACATCAAAATCCAGGAGATGCTAAGAACGCCCCTCAAAATCAATAAAAATAGGTCCACACCTCGTCACCTGATAGTAAAATTTAAAAGTCTTAGCGACAAAGAGAAAATCCTGAAAGCAGCCCGGGAAAAGAAGTCTGTAACATACAAGGGTAAAAACATTAGATTGGCAGCGGACCTATCCACAGAGACCTGGCAGGCCAGAAAGAACTGGCATGATATATTCAGAGCAGTAAATGAGAAAAATATGCAGCCAAGAATACTATATCCAGCTAGGCTATCACTGAAAATGGAAGGAGAGAGAAAAAGCTTCCAGGACAAACAAAAGCTGAAAGAATTTGCAAACACCAAAGCAGCTCTACAGGAAATATTGAAAGGGGTCCTCTAAGCAAAGAGAGACCCTAAAAGGAGTAGATCAGAAAGAAACAGAGACAATATACAGTAACAGTCACCTTACAGGCAATACAATGGCACTAAATTCATAGCTCTCAATAGTTACCCTGAATGTTAATGGGCTCAATGCCCCAATCAAAAGACACAGGTTATCAGAATGGATAAAAAAACAAAACCCATCAATATGCTGCCTACAAGAAACTCATTTTAGACCCAAAGACACCCCCAGATTTAAAGTGAGGGGGTGGAAAACAATGTACCATGCTAATGGACATCAGAAGAAAGCTGGGGTGGCAATCCTTATATCAGATCAATTAGATTTTAAGCCAAAGACTATAATAAGAGATGAGGAAGGACACTCTATCATACTCAAAGGGTCTGTCCAACAAGAAGACCTAACAATCTTAAATATCTATGCCCCTAACATGGGAGCAGCCAACTATATAAACCAATTAATAACAAAATCAAAGAAATACATCGACAGTAATACAATAATAACAGGGGACTTTAACACTCCCCTCACTGAAATGGACAGATCATCTAAGCAAAAGATCAATAAGGAAATAAAGGCCTTAAATGACACACTGGACCAGATGGACATCACAGATATATTCAAAACATTCCATCCCAAAGCAACAGAATATACATTCTTCTCTAGTGCACATGGAACATTCTCCAGAATAGACCACATCCTGGGTCATAAATCAGGTCTCAACCGGTATCAAAAGATTGGGATCATTCCCTGCATGTTTACAGACCACAATGCTCTGAAGCTAGAACTCAATCACTAGAGGAAATTTGGAAAGAACGCAAATACATGGAGACTAAACAGCATCCTTCTAAGAAATAAATGGGTCAACCAGGAAATTAAAGAAGAATTGAAAAAATTCATGGAAACAAATGATAATGAAAACACAACGGTTCAAAATCTGTGGGACACAACAAAGGCAGTCCTGAGAGGAAAATATATAGTGGTACAAGCCTTTCTCAAGAAACAAGAAAGTTCTCAAATACACAACCTAACCCTACACCTAAAGGAGCTGGAGAGAGAACAACAAAGAAAGCCTAAACCCAGCAGGAGAAGAGAAATCATAACGATCAGAGCAGAAATCAATGAAATAGAAACTAAAAAAACAATAGAACAAATCAATGAAACTAGGAGCTGGTTCTTTGAAAGAATTAATAAGATTGACAAACCCCTGGCCAGACTTGTCAAAAAGAAAAGAGAAAGGACCCAAATAAATAAAATCATGAATGAAAGAGGAGAGATCACAACCAACACCAAAGAAATACAAACAATTATAAGAACATACTACAAGCAACTCTACGCCAACAGATTTGACAATCTGGAAGAAATGGATACATTTCTAGAGACATATAAACTACCACAACTGAACCAGGAAGAAATAGATAACCTGAACAGACCCATAACCAGTAAGGAGATTGAAACAGTCATCAAAAATCTCCAAACAAACAAAAGTCCAGGACCAGATGGCTTCCCAGGGGAATTCTACCAAACATTTAAAGAAGAATTAATTCCTATTCTCCTGAAACTGTTCCAAAAAATAGAAATGGAAGGAAAACTTCCAAACTCATTTTATGAGGCCAGCATCACCTTGATCCCAAAACCAGACAAGGATCCCATCAAAAAAGAGAATTACAGACCAATATCCTTGATGAACACAGATGCAAAAATTTTCACCAAAATACTGGCCAATAGGATCCAACAGTACATTAAAAGGATTATTCACCATGACAAAGTGGGATTTATTCCAGGGCTGCAGGGTTGGTTCAACATCTGCAAATCCATCAATGTGATACAATACCTTAATAAAAGAAAGAGTAAGAACCATATGATACTCTCAATAGATGCTGAAAAAGCATTTGACAAATGCAGCATCCCTTCCTGATTAAAATTCTTCAAAGTGTAGGGATAGAGGGCACATACCTCAATATTAGCAAAGCCATCCATGAAAAACCCACTGCAAATATCATTCTCAATGGAGAAAAACTGAAAGTTTTTCCGCTAAGGTCAGGAACACGGCAAGGATGTCTGTTATCATCATGGCTGTTCAACATAGTACTAGAAGTCCTAGCCTCAGCAATCAGACAACAAAAAGAAATTAAAGGCATCCAAATCAGCAAAGAAGAAGTCAAACTATCACTCTTTGTAGATGATATGATACTGTATGTGGAAAACCCAAAAGGCTCCACTCCAAAACTGCTAGAACTCATACAGGAATTCAGTAAAGTGTCAGGATAAAAAGTCAATGCACAGAAATCAGTCGCATTTCTTTACACTAACAACAGGACAGAAGAAAGAGAAATTGAGGAGTCAGTTCCATTTACAATTGCACCCAAAGCCATAAGATACCTAGGAATAAATCTAACCAAAGAGGCAAAGAATCTATACTCAGAAAACTATAAAGTACTCATGAAAGAAATTGAGGAAGACACAAAGAAATGGAAAAATATTCCATGATCATGGATTGGAAGAACAAATATTGTGAAAATGTCTATTCTACCTAAAGCAACATACACATTTAATGCAATCCCTATCAAAATCCCATCCATTTTTTTAAAGAAATAGAATAAATAATCCTAAAATTTATATGGAACCAGAAAAGACCTCGAATAGCAAAAGGAATATTGAAAAAGAAAACCAAAGTCAGTGGCATCACAATTCCAGACTTCAAGCTCTATTATAAAGCTGTCATCATCAAGACAGTATGGTACTGGCACAAAAACAGACATATAGATCAATGGAACAGAATAGAGAGCCCATAAATAGACCCTCAACTCTATGGTCAACTAATCTTCGACAAAGCAGGAAGGAATGTCCAATGGAAAAAAGACAGCCTCTTCAACAAATGGTGCTGGGAAAATTGGACAGCCACATGCAGAAAAATGAAATTGGACCATTTCCTTACACCACACATGAAAATAGACTCAAAATGGATGAAGGACCTCAATGTGAGAAAGGAATCCATCAAAATCCTTGAGGACAATGCAGGCAGCAACCTCTTTGACCTCAACCGCAGCAATTTCTTCCTAGGAACATCACCAAAGGCAAGGGAAGCAAGGGCAAAAATGAACTATTGGGATTTCATCAAGATCAAAAGCTTTTGCACAGCAAAGGAAACAGTTAACAAAACCAAAAGACAACTGTCAGAATGGGAGAAGATATTTGCAAACGACATATCAGATAAAGGGCTAGTATCCAAAATCAAAAAGAGCTTATCAAACTCAACACCCAAAGAACAAATAATCCAATCAAGAAATGGGCAGAGGACATGAACAGACATTTCTGCAAAGAAGACATCCAAATGGCCAACAGACACATGAAAAAGTGCTCCACATCACTTGGCATCAGGGAAATACAAATCAAAACCACAATGAGATACCACTTCACACCAGTCAGAATGGCTAAAATTAACAAGTCAAGAAAAGACAGATGCTGGCGAGGATGCGGAGAGAGGGGAACCCTCCTACACTGTTGGTGGGAATGCAAGCTGGTGCAACCACTCTGGAAAACAGTGTGGAGGTTCCTCAAAAAACTGAAAATAGAGCTACCCTATGACCCAGCAATTGCACTACTGGGTATATATCCTAAAGATACAAACGTGGTGCTCCAAAGGGGCACGTGCACCCAAATGTTTATAGCAGCAATGTCCACAATAGCCAAACTATGGAAAGAACCTAGATGTCCATCAACAGATGAATGGATAAAGAAGATGTGGTATATATATACAATGGAATATTATGCAGCCATCAAAAGAAATGAAATCTTGCCATTTGCAACAACATGAATGGAACTAGAGGGTATTATGCTTAGCGAAATAAGTCAATCGGAGAAAGACAACTATCATATGATCTCTTTGATAGGAGGAAGTGGCCATGCAATGGGGGGGTTGGGGGGAGGTAGGAAAAGAAAAAATGAAAAGATGGGATTGGGAGGGAGACAAACCATGAAAGACTCAATCTCAAAAAACAGACTGAGGGATGCTGGGGGGAGGGGGGACGGGAGAGGGTGGTGGGGACATGGACATTGGGGATGGTATGTGCTATGATGAGTGTTGTGAAATGTGTAAACCTGGCGTTTCACAGACCTGTACCCCTGGGGATAAAAATACATTATATGTTTATTAAAATAAATAAATTAAATTTTAAAATAATAATAAAATAAAATAAAACAAAATTATAAGTTAAAGAGGAGACAATACAACTAACACCACCATAGATATGCAAAAGATCATAAGAGACTACTGTGAACAATTATAAACCAACAAAATGGACAATCTAGAAGAAATGGATGAATTCCTAGAAATAATCAGTGATCCTTGAACACAGGTGTAAACTATACGAGTTTGCTTACACATGGGTTTTCTTTATACACACAATACAGTATAAATACTATAACTGTATTTTTTCTTCCTTGTAATTTTCTTAATAAAGCTCTCTTTTCTCTAGTCTACTTTATTGTAAGAATACAGTATATAATCCATACAACATACAAAATATGTGTTAATGGACAGTTTATGGTACCAGTAACGCTTCCGGTCAACAGCAAGCTATTAGTAGTTAACATTTGGGGGAGTCAAAAATTATACATGGATTTTTGACTGTGTGTGGGGGGGAGGTCCGTGTCCCTAACCTCTGTGTTGTTCAAGGGTCAAATATACAACCTATCAAGTCTGAATCATGAAGGATTAAAATATCTGAACAGACCAATAATAAATAAAGATATTTAATCAGTAATCAAAAACCCCCCAACGAAGAAAAGCCCAGGCCCCCAGGACCAGATTGCTTCACTTGTGAATTCTACCCAAAATTTACAAAAGAATTAACACCATTTCTACTCAAACTCTTTGAGAAAACTGAACACTCCCAAACTCATTTTACAAGGTTATCATTACCTAATACCAAAGACAGAAAAGGATACTACAAGAAAACTACAGGCCAGTGTCTGAACATAGATGCAAAAATACTCAACGTAATTCTAGCAAACTGAACTTGACAGACAATAAAAGGATCATATGCCATGATCAAGTGGGATTCATCCCTGGAATACAAGAACAGTTCAACATAAGCAAATCAGTAGATCTGATACACCACATTAATAGAATAAAAGACAGAAGTTGTGATTCTCTCAATACATGCAGGGAAAAAAAGCATTTGATACAACTCAACACCCCTTCATGACAAAAACTTTCTATAGACCAGAGATAGAAGGAGGATGCCTCAACATAATAAAGACAATATATGATAAACCCACAGCTAACGTTATACTCAACAGTGAGAGGTGGAAAGCTTTTTCCCCTAAGATCAGAAATAAGACAAGGGTGCCCAGTTTGACTACTCGTATCTGACAGAGTACTGGACGTCTCAGCCAGAGCACTTAGTTAAGAAAAAGAAGTAAATGAACTTTTGGTACTTCATCAAGATAAAAAGCTTCTGCACAGCAAAGGAAACAGTCAACAAAACAAAGAGGCAATCCACGGAATGGGAGAAGGTATTCACAAATGACACTATAGACAAAGGGCTGATATCCAAGATCTATAAAGAACTCCTCAAACTAAACACCCAAAATAACAGATGATCACATCAAAAAATGGGCAGAAGACATGAACAGACACTTTTCCAAAGAAGACATGCAAATGCTAACAGACACATGAAAAATGTTTATCATCATTAGCCATCAGGGAAATTCAAATCAAAACCACATTGAGATACCACTTTACACCAGTTAGAATGGCCAAAATCAATAAGACAGTGAACAACAAGTGTTGGAGAGGATGTGGAGAGAGGGGAACCCTCTTACACTATTGGTGGGAATGCAAGTTGGTGCAGCCACTTTGGAAAAGTGTGTGGAGATTACTTAAGAAATTAACAATAGAGCTACCCTATGACCCTGCAATTGCACTATGGGGTATTTACCCCAAAGATACAGATATAGTGAAAAGAAAGGCCATAGGTACCCCAATGTTATAGCAACAATGGCCACAATTGCCAAACTGTGGAAATAGCCAAGATGCCCTTCAACAAACGAATGGATAAAGAAGATGTGGTCCATATATACAACGAAATATTACGCCTCCATCAGAAAGGAAGAATACCCAACTTTTGTATTAACATGGATGGGACTGGAGGAGATTATGCTGAGTGAAATAAGTCAAGCAGAGAAAGTCAGTTTTCATATGGTTTCATTTACTTGTGGAACATAAGGAATAACATGGAGGACATTAGGAGAAAGAAAGGAAAAGTGAATTGGGGGAAATCAGAGGGGGAGACGAACCATGAGAGACTGTGGGCTCTGAGAAACAAGCTGAGGATTTTGGAAGGGAGGGGGTGGGAGGTTGTGTGAGTCCAGTGGTGGGTATTAAGGAGGCATGTATTGCATGGAGCACTAGGTGTTATGCATAAACAATGACTCTTGAAACACTGAAAAACTAAAATAAAATTAAAAAAAAAAAAACACCACTTTGGACCAAGGAAAATATCCCAGAATTCAGGAAACTTGGGGTACAGGATCAACAGCAACTTTCAATCAGGAAAACCTGATCTAATATGAGAGCTTTTTTGAATATTGGGGCATGTGGGGGGGAAAGCATATAAGGTGATATCAGTGGAGATAACATTAAAGGAGTTTACAGAAAATAAAAGAAAAAAGAAAGAAAAGAGAAGAAAAGGAAAAAAGAAAAAGAAATAAAAGGCATCCAAATTGGAAAAGAGGAAGTAAAACAGTGTCTGTTTGCTGATGACATGATCATATACATAGAAAATCCTAAAGAAGTCACACACAAAAAAACAAAAACAAAAACAAAAAGCAACTTGTTAGATCTAATAAGTGACTCCTGAAAAGTTTCAGGGTAAAAAATCAACATGAAAAATCAGTTGCATTTCTATACCAAAATAAACTATCTTAAAAAGAAATAAACAAAATAATCCTGTTCACAATAGCATTAAAAATAATAAAATACTAAGGAATAAATTTAACCAAGAAAATGAAACATCTATATCCCAAAAAACGTGAGACAATGAGAAAAGAAACTGAAGGAGGCACCAAATAATGGGAAATATTCCATGTCATGGATCAGAATATTATTAAAATGCCCATACTACCCAAAGCCATCTATAGATTCAATGCAATCTGTATTAAAATTCTAATGGTATTTTATACAGAAATAGAAAAAAATCTTAAGATTTTTTAAGACCCCAAATAGCCAAAGCAATCCTGATGAAGAAGAACAAAGCAAGCAGCATCACCCTTCCTGATTTCAAGCTAAATTATAAAGCTATAGTAATTAAAACCACATGGTACTGGCATGAAAACAGACACATAGACCCAAATTGAAATCCCAAAAATAAACCCTCGAATATATGGTCAACTCATGTTTGACAAGAGATATAATGCCAAAAGCAGAAGCAACAAAAACAAAAATAAACAAGTGGGACTACATCAGACTAAAAGGCTTCTGCACCACACCCAGTGCTCCATGCAATACATGCCCTCCATAGGGTGTGGTGCATAAACAATGAATTCTGGAATACTGAAAAGAAATTAAAAAAATAAATATAATGTTTTTAAAAATAATAAAAAAAAAATAAAAGACTTCTGCACAAAGTGTAAAGACAACCTACAGAAAGGAAAAAAAAATTGCAAACCATATATCTGATAAGGAATAAATATTCAAAATATCTAAAGAACTCATACAACTCAACCGTAAAAAAAAACAAAAAACAAAATCATCATCATCTAGTTTAAAAATAGGTAAAGGACCTGACTAGACATTTTTCCAAAGAAGATACACAAAAGGCCAACAGGTATATGGAAAGATGCTCAACATCACTAGTCACTAGGGAATGCAACTCACACTTATTAGAAAGGCCATCATCAAAAAGACAAGAGATAATAAATGCTGACATGACTATGGTGGAAAGGGAACACTTGTGCTTGGTGGTGAGATTGTAAACTGGTGCAGCCTCTATGGAAAACTATGTGGAGATTTCTCAGAATATTAAAAATAGAACTACCGTACTATCTAGCAACTCCACTGCTCTTCACTTCTTGGAATATATCCAAAGGAAATGAAAACAAAAAGAAATCAAAAAGATCTCTGCACCTCTATGTTTATAGCAGCATTATTCACAGTAACCATGACATGGAACCTAAGTGTCCATTGATGGATGAATGGATAAAGAAGTTGTGAAATAGATATTCTATTGTGTGTGTGTATGTGTGTAATGCAATATTATTCACCCATTTTTTAAAAAGGAAATCCTACACTTGTAGCAACACATATGGACCTGGAACACATTACATTACATGAAATAAGACAGAGAAGAACAAGTACTATGTAATCTCATCTCTACATGCAATCTAAGAAAAAGAGTCAAATGACAGGAAATAAATCCCACCAAACTCATAGGGAAAGAGATCAGATTTGTCATTAGAGACTTGGGTGGGAGGAAGGGGTATTGGAACAAAATGGTCAAAAGGTACAAACTTCTAGTAATAAGATAAATAAGCCCTAGGGATGTATGTTCAACACGGTGACCATAACCAACACAGCTGTACAGGATGTACAGGGAAGTTGTTAAGAAAGTAGATCCTAAGAGTTCTCATCACAAGGAGAAATTGTTTTTCTTTTCTTTGTATTGCATCTATATGAGATGATAGGTTAACTAAGCCCATTGTGGTAGTCCTTTCACAATGTATGTAAATTAAACCGTCATTCCATACACTTAAACTTAAATAGTGATGTATGCTGACTATTTCTCAAAACCGGGGGCAGGGGAAGAAAGGCAGAAGTCTGGATTTTACATAGTCTCTTGGGTTTTAGTTCAGTTTTTAAAATCGAAAAACATCATGTAAATGAAACAAATTCCACATGTGGACCAGAACTGTCTCATGAACTGTTGGCTTCCAACCTCTGATTCCATCTCTGGCTGGAGAGATTTAGATAAAACTAAACATCCCAACTAAGACGAAACTGGGCTGCATTGACCGAAAAGTTTCCATTCTAGGCAGTTTTCTTGGCACCTTGGTCAAGTGCTGGTCACCCCACTTCCTCGGAGACTTCCTGGGACCCCACACAGAGATGCGGTGGAAAGAGCATCTGCCTTGGGAAGGAACTGGGACATTTACCACAGCAAATTTCCTTGGCGGCCACGGGAAGCTAGAAACCTTTGGAGATGTCATCCTTCATACTTAGGCAAAGGTTTTCAACAGTAGCTGTACTTTAGAACCACCTAGAGAGCTTTTAAAAAATTATTATGTCCCAGGGCCCCTTCAGGACCAATTTAATTAGAATATGTGAGGATGAGGACCCCAGGCTTCAGGGGTTTGTTAAAACTCTCCCGCTAATTCTAGCATGCAACCAGAGTTGAGAGCTACTCTGTCAAAGCTTTGTAGTCCCAGAAATTTCCCTGCTAAAAGGCAAAATTTTTGAGAAAAAAAAAATAAAACAATTACCAATCATCAACATCCCTAGAATGAATTAATTTTTGAAATAATTTCAAAGCTGGCTCATTAGCTGGGGCAGGCAGGGGACTTCTGAGTATGAAGGCACCATCCATAGAAGACCAGGAGTGAGAAGATGGGGGAACTGGGGAGGACTGCGAGGTGCTGGGTGTCCGTAAAGGTAGGAGGGAGTCACAGGAAGATAGTCCTGTCCAAGTTCACACTTGAGGTTAGCTCACCCATAGGCCAGAAAGCACTGTCTCCAAGGATGAAGGAGGAATTCATCTGCCCACCCATTTTCAACCAGACAGAGGGCTAGAATTAAAAGGCAACACCATTGGGGCCCCTGGGTGACTGAGTAGGTTAAGTGTCTGACTTCTTCGACTCAGGTCATGATCTCAAGGTCCTGGGACAGACCCCTGTGTCAGGCTGCCTGCACAGGGAACCTGCCTCTCCCTCTCCCTCTGCCTCTCCCCATGCTTGTGTTCTCTTGCTTTCTCTCTGTCAAATAAATAAAATCTTTAAAATAAAAAAAAAGTCAACACGGTTATATAGAAACCCCATTACACAGGTGGAGAGGAGACCCAGGTGGACAGAGACTCGCACATCTGTTTCAAAACAAAGAAAACATTGCCTTACAGGGAATAACACCTCAGCTTCAGATCTATGTGAACTTGAAAAAAAAAAACAGAGTTTGGCTTCCAGCCTCCCTGATTTAAATCAGTCACTGGAGGCCCTTGGGCAAGTCATTCAATTTCTCTGGACCTCACTGGTCTTGAAGGAAGAAGAATAGGAGGCCAGTCTCAAAAGTATTTCTGGGTTCTGGCATTCTGCTATTCTCAGGAAGGTGATTATGCTCCTGAGTCTGCCCATTCACCCCTTGGCACACCACCCTCTCTCTCATGGGCCTGTTTGGTTACATCTCATGGGCCTGTCAAACCAATCCCTCAACCTTGTCCTTCCAACCTCGTCCCTAGTTCCTGAAACATGGCTGTGATGAGCTGTCACCTCCCTTTGGTCTGGGGTTGTCAGGGGTCTCATGTCAGCTGTAAGACCTCCAATCACTGTGAATCAGTGATTAAAAGTAAGACCAAAAAAAGGAGCCAGGCCTTCCAGAAACAAGACAAATAAGTATCAGCCAGGGAGAGAGGAGAAATTAGGTCCATTGCACAGATGCTCTTAACCAAGAGCTCATGGACTCTCAAGAGAAGCAAAGATCTACCTCTGATTTTTTTTTTATTTTTATTTTACCCCCACCGTTTTGCTGCTACACTCAAACTCTGACGCCCCTTCCTTAGTGGGAATGTCCAATGGGAGATGCAGGCAGTGCAGACCTGACACGAGGAAGGGACAGAGAGATATGGGGGCAGAAGCACCTGCCACCCACAGTTGGGTGAGGCCCAGCAGACTCTTGCAAGATTATTTCAGGGGACAATGTGAAGGTTACAGACCAAACAGGGCCAAAAGGCCAAATGAATTGTCAAAGCGAGGAGAGCATCCTATCAGAAGCTGATGAACTGAGTGGAGGACTTGGGGTGCCAGGAAGATGAGGGCAAAGGACTATGGGCCCAACAGACAAGAGGGAGGGTGGTACAGACATATGAATGCAGACAGCGGAAGTCTGAAGGGCCAAAAGTGGTGCCACGTGGAGAGGTCACATCCAGTTAAGAGCCCAAATGAAACAGACACCAATGACCAGTAGTTCTTGATAAAAGCAAAGAAACTTCTTTTTTCTTTAAAATCTTTATTAAATCAAATGAAGCTGGGATCCCATGGTGGTGATTTATTGCACTGGGAAAAGCCAGAACAACCAAATGACACATTTTCTTTTACTCCTGGCAAGTAATTAGCCTCTGTATTGCTAAAGGGCCTGTCAGCAGCCCTGTCAAGGAGAAGGAAAACCCAGCTACTTAGAAGTGCCAGATTTTTTGCATTCCTCATTTTCTCCTTTGCCCTTAAAGGCATGGTCCTTTCCTTCTGGTCTACTGTCTCTTCAGGAGGAAGACAAGGAAGGAAAGATTGGACGTGGCATCATGGAAGTCGTAGATGACAAGATTGGAACGGGTGTGTTGGAGGGAAAAGAAAGGGCACATCCCCACCCACAGGCAAATTCTGCATAATGATTACTGATAATGTGTGCCATAAATCACCTCTGTTATTCCTTGCAGCCACCCTGAAAGGTCCGCTCCTGTTTACAGGGGAAAAAACACAAACTCACAGTGATTAAGTAACTCACCCAAGGCCGGGCCTGGGGGCTGTCAGGATTTGTATCTAGCTCCGCCTGCCTCTAGCATCCGTTCTGGTACCATAGCAGGTAGCCTCAAAGTGGACCGGTAAGGCAGCATCCACACAGCACCAGGAATAGAACAGATGCTTCCCAAATGTGAGATTTCTCCCTCCCTGTCTTTTCAGTGAGGACAACTGCACGAATACCACATGGATTAAAGATCGAACACAACTGTGGTTTGAAGAGGGAGCAATTTGCCCCCCAGAGGACATTTGACAATGGAGTCATCTTGGCTTTTGACAACTGAGGTGGGAAAATGTGATTGTCATCTAGTGGGTAAAGCTGGGGCTGGGCTCCATATGCCCCAGTGCACAAGGCAGCCCCGCACAAGTAACTGTATGATGCGAAATGTCCATAGTGCCAAGGATGGGAAACCCAGGAATAGATGAAGTAAATGTATGGTAGTATGAAAGTCATGACAACGGGTGGCCTGGGTGGCCCCATCCCTTAAGCATCTGCCTTTGGCTCAGGTCATGATCTCAGGGTCCTAGGATCGAGCCCCAGGTTCGGCTCTGTGCTCAGCAGGGAGTCTGTTTCTCCCTCTCTCTGCTCATGCTCTCTCTATCTCTCTTAAATAAATAAATAAAATCTCCAAAAAATAAAAATAAAAAAATTAAATTCATGCATGACAAATATTCCTGTAGAAACTATTATTTTTTTTCAAAAGCACAAGCACATGTAGCTAAATTCATTTTGTTCCTCTCGTATGCCCTGATGCTGACATTCTCTCACTGTCTAAATGAAAACAAATGCTGAGAGAGCCAGTGGCTCATGTGGAGTCAAAACATCTGGAAAGAAGTTGAGTCCCCAGAGCTTGCCTGGGCTAACTGTACCCCTAAATGCCCTTCTCACTCCTGATATTACCAAGTTTCTACTCAGTTACTCTCTTCTCCCACCTGTTTTTCCCTAGCCCTTACTTTGATGGATTTTATAAACAAACAAACAAACAACAACAACAAAAACCAGATGACCCAGAGAAGTACAGACTGAGTTTCAACAAGCATAGTTAAATGGAATGTGGCTTGGTAGCTTTCTGGAAGTAAAGCACTGTGCTATTCAACTACTTTTTTTTTATGTAATTTTATTTTAAGTTTCAGTAGAGTTAACATACAGTGTCATATGTTTTTTATTAATTATTTCTATTAACATACAATGTGTTATTTGCCCCAGGGGTACAGGTCTGTGAATCGTCAGGCTTACACATTTCACAGCACTCACCATAGCACATACTTTCCCCAGTGTCCATAACCCAACCACACTCTCCCTACCCTCCTACCCCCGGCAACCCTCAGTTTGTATTGTGAGATTAAGAGTCTCTTATGGTTTGTCTCCCTCCCGCCCATCCCATCTTGTTTCATTCAACTACTTTTACCACGTGCTCAGACCCCAGGTTCTCTGATGCGAGAGAGAAAGCAGTAAGCAAGGTAGACATCGTCCCTGACCCCAAGGGCTCAGATTCTAACAGGGGAGGCTGACAACTAAAAAACTGAAAAGTGTAAAAGGGCAAGTGTAGAGCTGCAGGTTACAGAATATGCAGCATTATGGCATCTGGAAGAAAGAATTTGCTAAACAAGTGTCTGGCTGTGCGGGACAGGGATGAGGGAGTGGCTAACTTCCTCAAGAAAACACTGTTCAATTCACTACTTCTGGCTCTGCGTATGCTCCCCATAAACAGTTCTTCTGCACTCACTACTGTGGACCCCCCAGGGATCTCCTCCAGGCACTAGGTTGTCAACCTGAAGTTCAATTCCATATGAGCTTTCAAATAATAAAAATCCATCTTTCCAAACAGAATCAGCAACTAACTCAGGCTTGCCTTCTCGCATTGGTCTAAACTGGTTGTCTGATTATATTAGAAGTATACCAGACAGCTCCCATCTCATGTCAGAACCTCTGAAAATTACATATCTGGCTTTAAAATATTCAGAGGACATCAATCTAAGCCTCCCATCAATTTACTAAGATATATTAAAAACTATGAGATCTTGTCGTTAAATACTCATGACATCCTGGATGACTCGGCGATTGTCATGGAGCCAACTGGAAGTCGCTGGATGTGTGTGCGGTTACCCCTCACCCTTCTATTGATATATGGTGTGCTCAGCAAGACATCCACCTGGGATTCTACCACCTGGTCTGGAATACACTATAACTTGAGACTTAATGCATAACTTTGTCTAAAAATTGCATTGTATTGGGTTTTAGGGGATACGATTATAAAATTTTCTTATATAAACATTGGCCAAAATCATCATACTTAGAAATATGTAGGTTATATGACTTTGAGTATTAAAAATCAAGAGGTGGACATATGAGAACATGTTAGCTGAGATGATGTTAGTGTGATATGGGTGTGTATATACCCATACCCATAAACACATACACACACACACACACACACACACACACCCCTTTGTTCTGTCTTATCTCACCATGTGACTTCCATGAGTCTCTGTGCTAGTCGTTCTGTGGATTCCCCTCCAGCAAACATTCTCTGCCACACTACACCTGATCTCTGCCCAGCAGGCTGGCCCACCAGACTGCATCACCCAGGTTCTTTGCCCTGTGGCTTCTGACTGGATCTAGCCAACAGAGGGCCCCAGAAAAAGATGGGAGAATAGGAAGAAAAAAAGGAAGGTTTGAGTAGGTATTTCCTGCCTTTCCTTTGGCCACAGTCTTGACAATGGCTGCTCCTCTAAAGCCATGGTGCTATGGGTGACCTCTCCCCTAGGCTACAGTGCTCATGTAACTCTGTAACTCTCACCTGCACCTCCCTTTTCAGGGCTGGGGTGGTGGCAGGAATAGACTCCCACTATCACTTGTCCTCCAGTCTGTCACCATTTTCTGTCACTCCCCTTAATTTTGCCCACTCACCCATAAAGTCTTGTCATGAAGCTATCTTTAATTAAACCTCGGGCCTGTGCTCTCTGTTTCCTATCGGGAATCCAACTGAGACTCTTCATTGCCACTTCATTATAACCTCTACGTGGGCAAAGTAAGCAATATCACTTTTATATATTTTAGCTATTTTTTTTTTCAGTCACAGCGATCCAGGGAAAAGGTTGGGAGGCTTATAGAGATCCTTGGCATGCAAGACTTGAATAGTCAAATCCTTAGTAATTAGTAATAATACTAAGAGTAGTAGTAAGTGGTTGTAAAAACAATGGCAAAAGCTAAAATGTTAGTGCCTACTGTGTGCAAAGTCCTATGCCAGACAATTTACATTTATTATCTCATTAACTTCCCATAACCTACAAAAGATTTTTCATTGTTTATAGATAAGGAAATTGAATTATAAGTAAAAGCCACATAACCCATAAGTGGCAAAAGCAGGATGTGTACCCAGGTCTGATTCAAAAGCCATTAATCTAACAACAACAACAGAAATCTAGGGATGTCTTGGTGGTTCAGTTGGTTAAGCGTCTGCCTCAGCTCAGGTCATGTTCCCAGGGTCCTGGGATTAAGTTCCACATCCAGCTCCCTGCTGAGCAGGGAGCCTGCTTCTCTCTCTGCCCCCCAATCTCCCTGCTTGTGTGCTCTCTCTCACTCTGAAAAAAAAAATTTTTTAAGAAAGTCTAAAAAAAAGTCATTAGTCTTTCTTTCCATTATACCTCTTATTTATATATCTATAATAGAACTCCTTCTGTTGCATGTGGCAGGAACCTGCAACTCATAAAGCTGACAACCTATAACCCAGGAGGTTCTAAAGGTACCAAAAAAGCTCTCAAAATCAAAACAAGAGCTTACCAACTGCGTTTGGAAAGCACAACCCCGACCATCTAATTCCCCTCCAGCTCTACTCTCAATTCAATGTCTAAGGAAACTGAACAGGACTCAGATACCCCCAGGATTATGCCTGTCTCTTTTCTTCACTTCTCTCTAAGACCAGCTTTCTCCCCTCCGGTGGGCTTCTCCATGAGACTGGATATATGAGATGAAAAATCTGGTACTAGCCAAGCAAATATAGGGTTCATAACACATTAAATTAGTCAGAGTCTCACAGATTCATCCTTCCAATTTGCCAGAAGGCAAGAAAGGGCTTTTCTCCAGTTACTTCTGTTCAAAAAAAAAAAAAAAACAAAAACAAAAACAAGGATGGTCTCTGATTGGCCAAGAATGAGTCACATGTCTACCCCTTAGAAAAATGAGTACAGCCAGAGGAATAATCAAGCTGTGACTAACATGCCCACCCCTGTGTGTGGGAGACAGCTGATGATTTCCTTGATTGGCAGCTTGCTTGAGTAGCAAAAGAATAAGAGAAAACTAAGCCAGAGGAAGGGAAAGGGACACTGGGCAAACAACCGCAATAGATAAACATTAATAAGTCCTTTCAAGTTACCTCTGTAAATGCATTTCTCACCTTGGAAGTTTAAAAGAAAGATGACTGTCTGAACTTAGACAGGACTTGACTTGACCCCTTGCAGCCTTTAATTCTCTACTTTTTCTGAACACTGTATGAGATGAAACATCAGGTACCAGCAAACTGGGGCAGGAGATGTAATGATTAGAACATTGAGATTCTCGGACTTTGAACTCCCAGTGGATAAGTGTTCCAAGATGGCATGTGACCAAGCAGACCAAGGTGACTGAATTCAGTCTAGACACAGGGAAGCATATGGAGAATGACAGCCCCTAGAAATCCAGTCCAGAGGTGAACTGAGTAGTATAATGAGAACATAAAGCTAACAACAGAAATAGTAGATAATAACAATTGACTCTTACCATATACCAGAACATATTCTAAGTGCTCTGTGTATATAAACTAAGTAAATCTCCATAGCAACCCTACAAGGTAAAGACTACAGTCTCATCCCCAAAGTGAGTTTCAGTAATGTGCCCAAAGTAAGTGATCGAAACCCAGGCAGTCATGCTCCAGAACTCACACCTTTAAGCACCACACCACAGCCTGTAGTGGGAAATCATCCGGAACCATTACAGCAGACCTGAACTTGCCTAATCATTGGATTGTCATTGTAAATATGAAAAAGCGAAAGAAAAGCTGCCTCCCATCTCCCATGTATACTCACAGATGTTCCCTTGCTAATAAACCAATGTCAGGTGATAGATTTCTTAAACAGGACACACAAAGTACATATCATGAAAGTACCAGCCAATAAATTTGACTATATCAAAATATAACACTTGTCCATAACAATAAGTATCAGAAACAAAATTCAGAGATAAGTTACAGACCAGAAGAAGCCTTGGTAGTGCTGAAAACCAACAAAGGATTAAAAACTTAAATTAAAAAATTTTTTAAAATTACTAGAAATTAATAACCCAAGGGAAAAACAGACAAAGCCAAAGAAAACATGTTTTTGGAAGAGGAGACCCAGTGGGTCAATAAGCATATGAAAAGACTGCCCGCTTTATGAGTAGTTGGGAAAAGGGAAATCAAACATCAATGATAAACCATTCACACCCATCCAATGAGCAATAGAGTTCAAGACTCACAAGGCCTGGTGCCTGCAAGGAGACAAGGAGGTGGGAGCCTCATATGATGGGAGTAGGGGGTGGGTGCATGGCAGAAAAAACACAACTTCTTTGGAGAACAATTTGACAATACCTGCTGTGGTTAAAGCAACCACACCCTACACCCAGAATCCCACACACAGTTACGGGTCCTCGAATCACTCACACGGCTGCAGGAGGAGACATCCACAAGAATGTATGTGGCAGGGGGTTTGTAATTGTCTGACATTTCAAACAACTGTACATTGCAAATCACAGGGCAGTCATCAATTAATCATGGCATATTCCTATAGTGGAAGATTCCATAGCAGTTCAGAGGAAGAAAGGGAAGTGATATGCATCAAAATAGATAGAAAATACAGTATTAAATGAAAAATGGAATTACACCATGTGAAGAGTTTAATGCCAATTGTGTACATTTTAATTTCCATACAATACATACAGTACAAAATGTAATGTATATACAGCATTTACATACCATCTAAAATATGTTTATGTTTCTATAAACATATAATTGCATTTTTCACTGAATTAATATAATATTTAAGCTTGAAGTTTATGCAGTGTATAATTTTATACAATTGTGTGTAGTATGTATAGATTGTATTTATATTAAATATAAAATTTAATTCACATTCAGTATGAAGTTATGTCTTTTAAGTTTATAACATTTTATGTGCATATGAATATATAATAAGAATGTGAAGTACACGTAGAATAGTTATAAACATTACTGTCGCACTCACCTCTGGGAGAAGACTGGATCTGGGAGGGCTACAGAAGAAACTTTAATTATATTTATAATGTTTTATTTCTTAAAGGATAAATAAATCTGGGGAGAAGGTACATGAGTGTTATATTTCTATTTCAACTATTTCTTTAATTTTGAAATTTTTATGTAACAAAAATTTATATTAATGCCTCCACGTTTTACTCTTTTGAGAGAAACAAGGGCCAGGTTGAGCTTCTGAGGGTGGTGAGTGGGTTGTGTCTGTACCCGGAGAAAGAGGTCAGCTCTTGCTGGACGAGGGCCCTGTGGACCGACCTTGCCAGAGATGGAAAGAAGGCTTTTGGAACATTCTCAAACACTACTCCCAAAAGAGACTCAGGGCTCTGGGAGGCCAGGAAACTTCAAAGCAACCAACGCGGAAAAGATCTTTCTGAATAATGGAAGATAATCCAAAATCCATTTCAATTTAGCTTAAGAAAATACATCCAGGGGGCACCTGGGTGGCTCAGTGGGTTAAGCCTCTGCCTTCGGCTCAGGTCATGATCCCAGGGTCCTGGGATCAAGCCCCACATCGGGCTCTCTGCTCCGCGGGGAGTCTGCTTCCCCCTCTCTCTGCCTGTCTCTCTGCCTACTTGTGATCTGTCTGTCAAATAAATAAATAAAATCTTTAAAAAAAAAAAAAAAGAAAAAAAAAAAAAGAAAATACATCCATGCGTTCATGGTAAGGCAGGGATATCTGATGTTCTGAGAAGTCACACTGCAGTCAAATTCTGAAATGGAGTGCTGGTTTAAGGAAGAGTTTGCAAGCGGGCAGCTCCCTGCCCTCCCACTGGGCAGCCTCCCCTGTGCTGAAACGAGCTGGAGACTGTCAGCTCCATCTCTCAGGCAGAAGCACATGAGGCTCCTTTTCCACTTGGTTCATGGACCTTTGGCAAGTCATTCTCTTCTCTGAGCTTCTATTTCCACATGTGGAACACATGCATGTATGCCTGTATGTGTGTGTGTGCATGTGTGTGTGTATACACAACTTTTCTCTGGAGCTGCTCTCTCTGTTTCATACAATTAGGATTATCCCCATAGAGCTCTTGCCAATAGCATTAATAAAGGAATTTAAATGAGCTAAATAATGGGGGTTGAGGAGCTGGGGCCAGGAGTCATCCAAAAGCATCCATCCATCATAATTACCTGGAGAAGGGTCAGCGGGACTTCTTCCTTCCTACTCCCTGGGCAACTTGTTTAACCTCTCTGCCTCAATTACCTCTTGAGTAAAAGCAGAATAATATCACCTACCTTTTATCATTGAAGGGAGAAAAAAAATGAGATCACATATGTGAAATCATATATAGAACTTCTAAAATAGTAAGTATTCAGTAAATGAGAGTGTCTGTATGTTTACGTCTGCATAAGTGTTTATCCACACGCATTCATGTCGGCAGATGGGTATTTATCTCTCTGTGTTAATCTCCATTTCTCCAAGCAGTCTTGAATCTGCCCGCAAGTATTCAGGGGAAGAAAACAATGATAAGATTTATCAAGCGAAGTTTCCCAGGCTGCTTTCCTGACTTGAGGGGAGTGAGTACTGGGGCATGGTTTTCAGTTTTCACAGCAGAGCAGTTTCAATACCCCTCCCATGACAGAGCCTGGGGATACATGTTTGTCAAGAGTTCTTCTCATTGGCCTTTTTAATTGTGTGGGCCTCCCCTGTTAGGATTATAAGATGCTCATGGATGGTGTGCTTGAAATTGGGGGGGGGGGGGGAGCAGGGAAAGCCAGGAGACAAGACTCTCAATTTCCTTTCTTTGTATCCTCTTGACAGCCAGTATCTATCCCAGGGGCCTACCTCTGACTTCATTGGTCCTTGAGAGCCTGTGAGCCAGGCCTCAGATCCCAGACCCCAGACCCCTTTAATCTCCATCTCTCTGATCCCCGTGTCCATTGTCAACTCAACAATGTTCACTCATTTGCCCCAAGTTTTCCCTTTTACTCTGTAGCCTAAAGTAAATAAAAGTCTTAGTCCAAAGTTGAGCTGTGCACTAAATGAAAACTTTAAAATTTTTTCCATAGTCCAACTTTATTCCTAAACTTGCTTTTCCTAAAATGGAGTAGCAAAACAATTTCCATGAGCTAAGAGTAACCTCTTAGAGGGGGTAATTCCATCTGGTTAGCCCTCAGTCTATAGGGTCAATCTTATCCCACCTACTGGGCTCTCGGGTATATAGGGAAACTGTTACCTGCTGGCTGGGTTGGTTCCCAGGAAACCCTGAATTTCCATGTAAGACCCTTCTGCTCAAACGCAGCACACTTCTGCCTCTTCTCTGGGTCTTACCTCCTTATAGAGAATCCATGAGAGAGAGGCAACACAGGTCCTCTCTCCTCTTGGAGACTCTGTCTTGGGTTCTGCCCTGACCATCACCTCCCAAATCTATTTTAGAGACCCACTGTCTTCCCATTTCTCATCACCTCCTTCCTTATTCTCTTTCCTCAATCTAAGATATCATTTTCCAGCCTCAAAATTTGGAAATTACCAGCGAGGGAAAGAGTTGATCACTATTCTAAACATTTGATCTCACCATAAATGTCATTTGTGTCCAGATCCCAATATAAATGAAAGTGGAAGAAACAATGTTACTAATTCCTTTTATCATACACATGACCCTCTGAGTTCCATCTGGGTCCCAGGCACCCTGGGATGCTCTGGAGAGTCAGAGATGAATAGAACAAGGCCTCTGTTCTCTAGGCACTCCCAATCTAGTGGGGGAGAAAACCAAAAACAAACAAACAAACAAACAATTGCAATGCAATATATAAGTGCAATGAATATGTACTCATCAGACCAAGGGGGGAGAGTTCAATTCACTAGTGGGTGGGCAAGGTGTCCCAGTCAGTTTGGCTGCTGTAACAAAGTATCACATAGACTGGGTGGCTTATAAACAACAGAAATTTATTTCTCATAGTTCAGAAGTCTGGAAGTCCAAGATCAGAGTGTTATCATGGGTAAGTCTTGGTGGAGACCCTCCTCCAGGTTCTCCTCGTATCCCCCTCTGGTGAAGAACAGACAAAACTCTCCACAGTCCCTTTTATAAGGTCACTAATTCCTTTCAGAAAGGCTCCACACTTGTGACCTAATCATCTCCCTAAAGCTCCACCTCCAAATACCACCCCATTGAAGGCTAGGATTTCAACGTATGAATTGTGGAGACACAAAAAATAGTCCACTGAAGATGGTGAGAGTGATTCAGAAAGTCTTTCCAGAATGGATGCTAAAAGGCCCACCTTACCAAGAGTACCCCTCCTTCTCCTTCCTGCAGGCACCATTAACCATACTCATAAAATTTCAATGCCATTTTCCCCCTGGGATTGTTACTTAGGCAAGCCTTAAAAATAAACTTGTAGAGGTATTATGTTATCAGGAAAGAGTAACACATTAGCCTACAAATATACTAGAAGGATTTATTTATGATTAATTATTAATATGACCCATCTCCACCTACTAGCAACTGCAAGTTTGACGGAGGGCCAGCTCATAATTGAAGGGAAAACAAAAAGATGGCTTGCACACAGGCACTGTCTTGGCTTCCCTGGAAGTAGGATCTGAGTCCAGGATTCTTATTCAAGTGGTTTCTGAAATAGTGCTCTCAGGAGAGAGCAAGGGAAGCAGGATAGGCCAGGGAAACAAGCTAAGCAAGGAGGTGATCTCAGGAGATACGAATTTTGGTCTTATTCAGGATCAGTTCCACCATAAAACAAGAAGAAACAGGGGAAGGGATAATGCAGGACCACCACCTGATTGAGGAGTCTCCCACTGGCAGTGGGTGGTTGTCAGCCCCTACTCCAAGCACACCCTTCAAGCAAATGTGGGTGGGCATCAACTATATCCACTACAGGCCAGGGTCCAGCAGGGAGCCTGGAAGGCTTGGAAGAAAAAAAGGAATGAAGCTCAGAAAAGGAAAGGGAACACTGCGTAAAGGTGCGTGTGTGTGTGTGTGTGTGTGTGTGTGTGAGTGTGCACACATGTATGTTCATACATGCACACATGTGATGACTTTCCCATCAACCTGAGAGAACCCTAATAGTTCCTAATGAACTCTCTATTCCCACTCTGGCATTACCCTGAGGGAAGGGGGTGTTTCTCCCACCTTCTTCTGCACTCATCCAGTGCTCAGCCTTGAAAGGCTTTAGAATCTAGCTGCGGGAGTCGTCCCTGATAGGTCCCCCAATAATGGGTCTGTGATCAAAGGAGCAAGACTGATACAAAGCGAAGGTCAAGCAAAGTTTTATTTCACACCAAGCATCGAGAATCAAACCAACTGGTCAGGGCTGTCTCTTACAAAGAGGCGACCCCTCCCAGCCTCACAGACTAACTTTTATAGAGCAAAGGCCATGTGGTTGAGCCTGGCCACATACAGGTGGCCAATGAGATTGCAACACACAGAGAAAACTGCACAGTCATGCTAGGTCACACACGGGTGGCCAATTGAATTTCAATTTACCCTAGTAGATTTTTTTTTTTAAGACTTTATTTATTTATTTGTCAGAGAGAGAGCGAGAGAGTGAGAGAGCGAGCACAGGCAGACAGAGTGGCAGGCAGAGGCAGAGGGAGAAGCAGGCTCCCCACCAAGCAAGGAGCCGGATGTGGGACTTGATCCCAGGACGCTGGGATCATGACCTGAGCTGAAGGCAGCCGCCTAACCAACTGAGCCACCCAGGCGTCCCATACCCTAGTAGATATTTGAACTAGCCTATCACCTTGGTCAGAATTGGCACCCAAAAGGTGGGGCCCACTCTCCTTGGTAGGTAGGGAGACAGTATGTGCGCCCCCCTGATTGGATGTTTCCACCTGGCCTGACCCGCCCTTGTATCTGGGCTTTGCTACCTGGGACTGGTTTCCCAGACTTGCTTTTAAGTAAGTTCCTCTGGGAGGGGCAGGGTCGATCTAAGTTTACTGCATAAACAACAAAATGGCTCCCTCTGGCTAAGTAGGCCCTTACAGTCCCAAAGCCCTGATATACTTTCTTTCAACTGTGATGGCAAGACCCCAACTCCTGGTTCTCCAGGTCACGAAGTGCTGTCAATAGACTCTGCATCCACTACTAGCCCCTGACAGCCATTTCCCCTTGACTCTCTAGAAATGCTGGTACTACCTGGAACATGGCATTTACACGAAGTTGCAAATATGGTCAGGGTGAGGTGTTGCCAGCCCTCACCTCCAGATGGTCTTCTGTTTTCTCCTCAGCAGAGCCAGCCTTAGGTTGACGCTGAGAAACAAATCCACAGCCCAGGTCTCAGCCAGAAACTATCATGGCCATGCTGGGAAATTGGCCTTGGCCTTGGGCATGGGGAGGGGGGGTAGAAGCCAAAATAAATGTGGGTGTTGACTCTTCAGAATTCTCAGGGACTAATGGATGTACAAATGAACCCCCCCAAAAAATTCTTCAGATATATTATTAGGTATCATCGTTCATAAAGTATGCCCCACCTGTCCTGGGATTCTTGGAGATAGACCAAAGTCTCTCCTTCTGAAATAAAATACTAGCCATTTTCCCAATTCAAATAAATCACCAGATTCAAATAAACTAGATTAACAGATATTTCACTATTTATATCTCCTTTCCATTATATTTTCTTAAACCTTGGTTGTCTGCTTGTTTGCTAGTAATTTCTCCTAAGCAACAAAACACATAAAGCTCTATCAACTAGCTATTAATAGAAAACTTCAGGAAAAGGCAGTTACATTTGGTTCATGCTTACTGAATGTGTAATCACGGTCCTGGTTTTGCATTCCAGACAGAGAATACTAAAATACTCACTGCCATTTTTAGTCCTACTATGCACTAGGCCTTGGGACACTGGACAGTTGAATATTCTCATGTGTAATTTAGATACAGTGACCCCTATCTTACAAATGAATGCATGAACAGATCCATAAATGGAGGTGCAGAAAGTCACGAGTTAATTAAATATTTATACAAAATTAATTAAATATTCATGCACCAAGAGAATTTATGGTGATGAGCGCCTGCCACGAAAAGTCCTGATGTAGACTTGAGGTCGGCTAAGGCATCCCTGAGGAAGTGATATGTGACACCAGTTCTGAAGGAGCAGGCATGAAACAAGGGAACACAGGAAATCACTTCAGCAAATCCCATGCTGACCAGGGCAACTGCTTTGGAAAAGAGCCGGGAATTAAATATAGAGTTATATATAAATAAATTAAAATAAATAAAATAATAAAATAAATAAAAATCATTAAATTAAATTAATTAAAAAATTAAATATAGAGTTATATATAAATAAATACAGAGTTACCCTAGGACCCCTAAGAATGCACCTAGGAGAAATGAAAACATATGTTCAAGCTAAAGCTTGTGCACAAACATCCATGCATCATCACTGAGAAAAGTTAAAAAATGGGAACAACCCAAAGATCCATCAGCTAATGACTTGGTACACAAAATGTGCTCTATCCTTACAGTGGGAATCAATATTCAGCAATAAACAGGGTTGAAGAACTGAACCAGGCCACGACAGGTATGAACCTTGAAAGCAGTATGCTAAGTAAAAGAAGCAAATCACAAAGAGGACATACTGTATGTTTCTGCATATAAGAATTGTCCAGAATGGGCAAATCCAGAGAGACAGAAAATAGATTAGTGGTAGAGGGAGACAAACCATAAGAGATTCTTAATCATAGCAAACAAACAGGGTTGCTGGGAGCCGGGGCAGGGGGGGAGGGGGGGACTTGCGCAGACAGGGTAACTGGGTGATCGATGGGCATTAAGGAGGCCATGGGATCTAAAGAGCACTGGGTGTTATATGAAACTGATGAATCACTAAACTCTACCTATGAAACTAATAATACACTATATGCTAATTAATTGAATAAAATAAAATAAAATAGAAAATATGTTAGTGGTAGCCAGGGCTGAGGGAGGGGGGCAATGGGGACCGACTGCCAGGAGTGTGGGATTTGGGGGAAAAGATAAGAATGTTCTAAATTGATTTTGGTAATGGTTGAGTGAGTCTGTGAGTATACAACAAATTGTACACTTTAAGTTGTTGCAGTGATGAGTGGCTTCAACTCCATCTGGGACTGAAAGAGAATTGCCCAGTTGAAAAGGTGGAGGTGAGGTCAGGGCTTGGGCTGGATAAGAGAACTTCATGACTTCACAGTCTCTCGTGGCTGGGTCAGGTTAGAGGTCTCTTTTGCTCCCTGCTTAGTGGGTAGATGACAGACAGAAACACGCTGTCCCAAATGGAGAACAGTGTCCACTGGACCCCACACTGAACTACTGAACCAGAGGCTTTAAAGCAAAGTCTTTTTCTGAAAAACAATTTTATAAAGCTAGTGAGAAATTCTAGAAAGAGGAAGAGAGACAAGGAGAGACAAAATGTGAGCAAAAGTGGTGAACAGAGACAATCCCAGCCCTACACCATGAAAGCTTTTTGGAAAACTACTTCTCCTACATACATTCCCCCCACAGTTGTGTTTATTCCGTTCCCAGTCTTTCTCTCTTCTTTTCTTTTCTTTTCTTTCTTTCTTTCTTTTTTTTTTTTTTTTTTTTTTTTTGTCTTTGTCGTTTCAAGTCAGAAGAAATTCACCCTCTCATGTCTCCCTCAGAGTGTTAGCATTTGCTGGGATTTGCCCTGCCCCCAGGACTGGAAGGTGAAATGTTCCCAAGTGGCTTCAAGATGTTGGGGAACATAAAAGTGACCTCCTGACAAAGTGGAGCACTGTCATACACAGAGGAAGAGGTGGTAGCCTGGGGCTCCAAGCAAACTTAAAGAAAAAAAAAATGTTATTTCATTATGGAAGGGAGGGAGGGAGGGAGGAAGGGAAGGAGAAGGGAAGGAGGGAAGGAAGGAAGAAAAAAAAGAAGGAAGGAAGGATAGGAAGGGAAAAAGGAAGGTCCAAGTGCTGGCTAGCCCTGTTTTCGAGCTGACAGTTTATCACCTTTCCTGAAATTTCTACCATTAGAGTCAATTTGGGTGTTAAAGTTCCCTTAAAAACAATGAAAAAGAACTCACGCACTGCCTTTCACTCCTCATGCTGTGTGCAAACATAGAGCGGTCATAATGACTTATATTCAAATCCCTGACCACACTACTTTTCTTAATGTTCTCTGCTGTCACAGTAGTCATTAGCGCCGCAGCTACATTAGCTAAATTGAGCAGCCCAAATGCAACACCTTGCCCACCCCCCCAAATAAAACCACTGTACACTCTGCTCACATTAAGTAATGATTTGCAGTGTCCTTCTCCCTTCTCCGGCTCACAACTCTGCCAACAGCATTTCTTAATGCAAACAGTAAAGACTGAATTACAAACGTGATCCAATTTTACTCTGCATAATTAGTGGATTAGACATCAGAGAAAATCCACTTATTTTCATAGCTCATCCAATTTCCCACCACCAGCTCCCCACCTCCTCCACCATCCCACACTCAGAGGTAAAGTCTCTAGAAGCACAAAGTGAGAAAGGGCTTTATTTCTAAAGCTCCGTTACAGCTATCAAATTCATTTTTAAATGACTCCCAAGTATGATCTTTTCTCAACCGGGTTTTTTTCCCCTAAGAAAACAAAGCCGGGGATCTGAACTACAGCACCTGAGTCAAAAGCGTATCATTGAAGGCTAAAAAATTTTTTTTGCCAGAGATCTTGGAACAAACTGTCGGTAGCTGAAAAAAACCAAGGCACTCAGGTTTGGCTTGGCTTGGCTTATGGAATCAGATGGCTTGGGCTTAATTCTTGGCACTGCCAACTGTTTAATTCATTTTCTTATCTCTACAATGGGCATGGTGGTGAGTGTTAAAAGAGATAATATCTATAAAGTTCTTGGAACAATGTTTGGGACATAGCAAGTCTTCCAAACTATTTGCATGATTATTCTATTCCCAGAGTCCAACTGGAGAGAAAAGGCATCCCCAGCTCAGACTCCCAGCCCACCCCAAACATCGGTGGAGATCTGCTCCCAGAACTGTGACAGAACCCCGAGACCCACCCATGGCAGCTTGGAAGGCACCCAAACATGTAGTCCATCCACTCAGAACAGGCACAGATTGCCACAGATGGAACCCCAAAATGGCTCTCTTTGGTATGGCAAAGTCTTTGCTGATGAAACAAATAGCAGATACTATGTCACTGCCCACAAGGTAGGGGCAGAAGTGGGGGCAGAGAAGAGGGGAGAGCTAGGAGAGGAAACAGGACTTCTCACGTTTTCTCCTGTATCTCTTCCCTCTCAAATGTCCTCACCAGCCACCTGAGGAGAAAATCAAAATCCCAACTCCTGAGCTGCTGAGCACTTCCTCTTGCCAAACAGCAATCCATTTGGGGAGCACTCATGTTACCTGAGCATCATAAGTATGACTGCTGCCATAGAAGTGCATGAGGTGGTTTTCCCAAGACAACTCTCTGAGGTAAATGCTAGTATTACTTTTGTTTTATAAATGAGGAAACCAAGGTCCAGAGGCAAGTAAATGTCTGGGGGCACCCTGCTTTTTCCTGACAGAATGGCAGCTGCAAACCCAAACCTATTGTCCACAGAGCACATAACTCTTCCCCACAAGGCCCTGTTTCCTTGTAGCTTCCCAGTGGGTGATGGGCATCAAGAACAGGATTGGAAATTTGGAACAGACTGAGTGAGGGGTAGTACTTCTATCAATTCTAGCAGGAAGGGCCAGCATGTCCTGGGTTAAATCATGGAAAGAAGACCTTCCCAAATGATACAGAGAGGCTTTCCTCTCAGTAAACACAAGGCTCTCCTCCAAAGATGTTATGCCTACATGTCACCCCTCAGCTCAAACCTACCCCTTTTCTGCTGAAATAAGCACAAAGAGCTTTTGCATTCATTCAGTATGTTCATGTTGGCTTCGGTATATAGTGGGCTCTCAGAAAACAGGTGACGTAGTAAGCTTCTAGAATAAAATTCTTTTCCATGTAATCCTTCTTAACAAATGTTCATTGCCTTCGGCATCCTGGGTCAGGATCCTGACCTGATCCTGACCTGACCAGGATCCTGACCTGATCCTTTTCTGCTGAAATAAGCACAAAGAGCTTTTGCATTCATTCAGTATGTTCATGTTGGCTTTGGTATATAGTGGGCTCTCAGAAAACAGGTGACATAGTAAGCTTCTAGAATAAAATTCTTTTCCATGTAATCCTTCTTAACAAATGTTCATTGCCTTGGGCATCCTGGGTCAGGATCCTGACCTGGGTCAGATAAGCATCCTACTCTTAATTTCAACTCAGTTCATAACCTCTGGGTCATGGGATCGAGCCCTGAGTTGGGCTCCATGCTCAGCAAGGAATCTGCTTAAGATTACCTCCCTCTCCCTCTCCCTCTGTCCCTCCCCCTGCTTGCACTCCTGCGCATGCTCTCTCTCTCTCTCTTTCCCTGTCTCTCTCAGATAAATAAATAAATACATCCTAAAAAAAATTTTTTTTTATTGTTCATTGCCTTCATAAGACACCATGCTCAGTGCCACACTGACAGGAAGGTCTAAGACATCATCCCTGACCTCAAAAATCTTGCAATCCAGTGAGGTCCCATGGCAGAATGTCAAGTCTAAGAAACATACAGACTGGGGGTTCCAAGGAAGATGTAATTCACAGGGATAGGAAGATTCCTAAGATTAGCTGGAGTGGTGGCACTTAGTGATGACCAGCAAAAGTATCAAGGCTCCTAGCTCCATTCTGCATTCTGGTAGTTAACCCTTACAGACAGGTGGGACATCAACAACCAAGGTGATAGCATGAATAAACAAAGAAAATATCCTAAAAGAGAGTTCTGATGATTGAAAACAGAGATCAGAAGAAGTTTTGGGCGAGTTTTGCCAGCATTGGCTTTAGGAGACATATCCAAAGAGACTGATGGAGGTTCTTGGACCTGTCTGTGATCTAAATATAGATCTTCTGGATTTATTTTTAGTTTCTTTGGGCAACTTCCTTATGAGAAGAGAGAATCTTCCTTGTAAATCTTAAACTGACTTTATAAGAACATGAGCCCTGAAGTCAGACAGACCTAGGTTCAATTCTGCCCTTCTGTACTTAGTAGCCATCCTAATTTCTCTGTGTTCCAGCTCTCCTTCCTGGAAGATGAGGTCGTTATGAGGAATAGATTTAGAAAGAAAGAAAAAATCCATGCAGATGCCTAACACAGAGGCTGGCACAGAGCAGGGAATCAATAAATATTAACTCTCCAGTTCTGCTAATAACTGGTTTCATTTGTCCTTCAGCCAAGCAAGAGTTTTTGCCAGGACTCAAAGATGAAACCTTGTCAACAGGGAGACTCGAGGGCATGGAGTCTTGAAATCTTTGTTCCATCCATTACATTCATCCATCTATCTCCCTCCTTGAAAAATGCAGCTAGTGAGGAAGAATTACCCAGAGGCATCAGCTATCTGGTGGCTTTGAGGAAACTGCCTATTTCCCCTTTAATAACAAAGAAAAAAATTAACAAAGACCTTGTCCAAACACACTCAAGTCTGTGAAGAACATTACCTTTCAAACAAACAAATGAAAAGATGATTTGACTGAATCTTTCAAATTGATTCAGAATCCTTTAGATGGAGGCTGGGAACCTTTTTTCTGTAAAGACCAGTAGTAAATGTTTTAGGCTTTGTGGGCCTTAGAGACCTGGTCACAAGTATGCCGCTATGCCATGGTGGGAGGAAAGCGGCCATAGACAATATATGAATGAGTGAGCTTGACTGTGTTGCAATAAAACTTTATTTATAGGCACTGAAATTTGATAATGGGATCATTATTGTGTAACACCAAATATCTTTTGATTTTTCTGCCAAATGACATGATTTCCCTGCTATGTGGAATTCAAGACACAAAAGGAGGGGAAAAGGAAAAAAAGAGAGAGAGAGAGACAAACCAAGAAACAGATTCTTAACTCTAGGAAACAAACTGCTGGTTACCTGAAGGGACGTGGTGGGGGGTGTGGGGGGATAGGTGATGGGGATTAAGAGTTCACTTATCATGATGAACACTGAGTAATGATTAGAATTGTTCAATCACACTATTGTACACCTGAAACTAACATAACACTGTAGGTTAACTATAATGGAATTAAAATTAAAAATTTAATTCAAAAAAACCACCAACAACAACCATTTCAAAATGTAAGAAGTCGGGGCACCTGGGTGGAGCAGTGGGTTTAAACCTCTGTCTTCAGCTCAGGTCATGATCTCAGGGTCCCCCCTCTCTCTCTGCCTGCCTCTCTGCCTACTTGTGATCTCTGTCTGTCAAATAAATAAATAAATATCAAATAAATAAATAAAATCTTTAAAAAAGAAGCTTGCAGGGGTGTACAGAAATAGGAAAGGGACAGGATTTGGTTCATGGTCATTTACTTGCCAACCCTGACAAGGACCCCTTGGGCCTTCAAAAAATCTCAGGAAATCTCTTGTCCAACCCCTATATTTGCAGTTGAATGTCAGAGCCATAGGGGGAAAGTGACTTGTCCAGGCCAGTTGGGTCTCTCAGATCCATGTAAGAAGCTCAACAGAGGGTTCTCCTTTCTCCACATCCTCTCCAACATTTGTTGTTTCTTGCCTTGTCAATTTTTGCCGTTCTAACAGGTGTAAGGTGGTATCTCAATGTGGTTTTGATTTGAATTTCCCTGATGGCTAATGATGATGAATGTTTTTTCATGTGACTGTTAGCCATTCATATGTCTTCTTTGGAGAAGTGTCTGTTCATGTCTTCTGCGCATTTTTTTGACTTGATTATTTGTTTTTGGGTGGTGAGTTTGAGAAGTTCTTTATATTTTGGATACCAGCCTTTTATCTGTAGTGTCATTTGCAAATACCTTCTCCCATTCCGTGCATTGCTTCTTTGTTTTGTTGACTCTTTCCTTTGCTGTGCAGGAATTTTTATCTTGATGAAGTCCCAAAAGTTCATTTTTGCTTTTGTCTCCTTTGCCTTTGGAGATATGTCTTGAAAGAAATTGCTATGGCTGATGTCAAAGAGGTTACTGCTTATGTTCTCCTCTAGGATTTTGATGGATTCCTGTCTCACATTGAGGTCTTTCATCCATTTAGAGTTTATCTTTGTGTATGGTGTAGGAGAATGGTCAAATTTCATTCTTCTGTATACAGCTGCAATTGCACTACTGAGTATTTACCCCAAAGATACAGATGTAGTGAAAAGAAGGGCACATGTACCCCAATGTTCATAGCAGTGATGTCCACAATAACCAAACTGTGGAAAGAGTTGAGATGCCCTTCAAAAGATGGATGGATAAAGAAGATGTGGTCCATATACACAATGGAATATTACTCAGCCATCAGAAAGGATGAATACCCAACCTTTGCATCAACATGGACAGGACTGGAGGAGATTATGCAGAGTGAAATAAATCAAGCAAAATCAATTATCATATGATTTCACTTATTTGTGGAACATTAAGAGAAGGAAGGGAAAAATGAAGGGGGGGACATAAAGGGGGAGATGAACAATGAGAGACTATAGACTCTGGGGAACAAACTGAGGGTAATAGAGTGGAGGGGTCTGAGGGGATGGGTGAGCCTGGTGATGGGTATTAAAGGGGGCACATATTGTATAAATCACTGAGTGTTTTACACAAACAATGAATCATAGAACACTACATCAAAAACTAATGATGTACTGTGTGATCAGTAACCTAACATAATAAAACTTTAAAAAATTAAAAATTTTAAAATTAAGGGGAAAAAAAGCTCAACAGAAAGAGTATGGCTGGTAAATACCAGGGACTTATTGGCTTGAAAACAGAAAAGTCACTTTTTTTTTCAACTGCTGTTGGCTACATTCAGTGTAAGAGGTTCGGTTCAACAGATTCTTCCCACCCCCTTGGTTTTCTTCATTTACTCTGTCATTTTCTAACTCGAGCTTGAGAGATCTGTGTTAAAGATCCTTAGGAGTGAAATCAGATGAGTGATTTTTTGGGTGTCACAACCAGGACCAAAACTGTGTGTTTACCACATGAATTTCCTTCGGAAACATTCAGAAACATTGCAATGTGTCTTCAACCTTCGGAAGCAGTGAAAGGCAACGCTGTAACTTCACCTTCACACGGAACTACCCAAGGAAATAAAAACTACCAAATGTAAAAGGTGGCTTTCTCTTTTAAAAATTGCTTTACATATTTTAATTCTTGTATTCCCCTTGAGGGTTAGATATTTCGGTCACATAGTTATCCAATTAAAATGAAAACTCTCTGCTTTATCCTTTAGGCGAGGACAGCTGCCAGCTGCTAAGTTTTATAAAGTCTTTAATCTTGTCCATAAATATTTAATAAGAATTGCTTGGTACACAAGCTAAAGTAAAGTAAGAAATCAAAGAAGGAATCTTGGAAGTAACCTCTGGGTTGTGTGAGAGCTTTGAAAAACAAAAGCCCAACGACCAATGTCTCAATTTTCTAGTAACCATCAAAATATTTCTGAGTATTTTGATCACTCTTTTAGCTCACTTGTCCTCACGAATGTACAAAATTAGGTAGATTACAAAAAGATATTAACCGTGACTATTTGTGCCCTTTTCTCCAATATCCTGCCATTTGTTTCTGAGACAGCCTCTCATGTTTCCATGGAAACCCAGAACCGGAGGATCTCCAAGCGCATTAGCAGCCTTTGAAAATATAGACCTCTCTTTTTATTCTTGGCTACACACACACACACACACACACACCCGCACGCACGCACCCAACACATATTCATATACACACTCACACCTACACACAGATGACTACCACTGATCGGTCCCCCAAAAATGGGTCTGTGATCAAAGGAGCAAGACTGATACAAAGCAAAGGTCAAGCAAAGCTTTATTTCGCACCAAGCATCGAGAATCAAACCAACTGGTCAGGGCTGTCTCTTACAAAGAGGCGACCCCTCCCAGCCTCACAGACTAACTTTTATAGAGCAAAGGCCATGTGGTTGAGCCTGGCCACATGCAGGTGGCCAATGAGATTGCAACACACAGAGAAAACTGCACAGTCATGCTAGGTCACACACGGGTGGCCAATTGAATTTCAGTTTACCCTAGTAGATATTTGAGCTAGCCTATCACCTTGGTCAGAATTGGCACCCAAAAGGTGGGGCCCACTCTCCTTGGTAGATAGGGAGACAGTATGTGCACCCCCTGATTGGATGTCTCCACCTGGCCTGACCCGCCCTTGTATCTGGGCTTTGCTACCTGGGACTGGTTTCCCGGACTTGCTTTTAGGTAAGTTCCTCTGGGAGGGGCAGGGTCGATCTAAGTTTACTGCATAAACAACAAAATGGCTCCCTCTGGCTAAGTAGGCCCTTAAAACCACCACCACCATCACTGTCATAGGCATCTTTATCACAATATCCCAAACTCAAAACGCAAAACGAGTACCTGATGATAAATAGGCCAAGGATTCATATCTCTGTTCTTTGATCTGCTGAAGAGAAAAAGCTGCCATGTGCTTTGACCTCATCTTTGAACTTCCTCTTCCTCCCATCACCTGTGTCCATGTTGCAAGCCCTCAAATACCTATATTTGAGGCATTTTTATTTGCACATCCTTCCAGGCAGAGGGTCCTCATGAGTTTTTCTCGTTTTCCCTCATGTGAAATCGCAGGGCATTGCAGAGATTAAAGTTATGCTATTGGCAAAGATCTCTTAGACCAGAAGGCTTTTCCCCACCTGCCTCAGTAACTAAGAGATTTCAGGATTAAGCACTTTTTTTTTTTTTAATTTTTTTTTTTAAGATTTTATTTATTTGACAGAGATCACAAGTAGGTGGAGAGGCAGGCAGAGAGAGAGAGAGAGAGGAGGAAGCAGGCTCCCTGCTGAGCAGAGAGCCCGATGTGGGGCTCGATCCCAGGACCCTGGGATCATGACCCGAGCCAAAGGCAGAGGCTTTAACCCACTGAGCCACCCAGGCGCCCCAAGCACTTTTTTTTAAAAGATGTATTTATTTATTTTAGAGAGAGAGGGTGGGGTGGGGAGGGGTAAAGGGAGAGAGAAACTCAAGCAGACTCTGAGCTGAGCGTGGAGCCAGACGCAGACCTTGAGTCCATGACCCTGAGATCAGACCTGAGCCGAAACCCAGAGTCAGAGGCTTAATTGCCTGTGCCACCCGGGTGCCCCAGGATTAAGCATTCTTTATTAATCACAAAAGTTTCTTTAAAGCTACCAAAATCTGAAAATAACAGATAATAATCTCTCCACTCCTCCTCAAGCTCACTTGACTGTGTCCTTGCTCTGCCCATAGAAGAAAGAAAAATTAGGTGCCCACTAATTCCTTTGCATCAGGGTAGATGAAAGACAGAGAGAGTCAAATGGAAGGAGGAAGGGAAGAGAAAGACAGCAGTTGATACTCCTGGCTTCCCTTATTTTAGGTCAATAATTCTGGGTGCTCAGATTATTCTTCATTTCTACAGAAATGTCATTTTCCATTGCTTTAATCCTACCTTCGGTTGCTTCCACCATCTTAACTTCAGGATTTACTAATTCCGAACACCCTAGAGAACCCGTACTTTCACTACAGGATTGCCTTGGCCTTCGAGGCAACTTCCCTGCAATAGTTGTTCATCCTGATTCCGTTCCCTTCTACCAGGTCCACCGGTCCTTTGCCCACTCAACACTTTAACCACTGACTCAACAAATACTCAGAGGACAAGCTATGTGCCAGGCAGTGTTCTAGGCACTGGGCTCATAGCATCGCACAAAAGTGATAGAAATCCCCACCTACTCAGAGCTTCCATACCACCTTCAGCTGGCCCCCGCTTGACGCTGCTCCATTCCTTCTTCAGCCCACCCTGACTCCCATCTCTGACCCTGATCCTTTCCACCCTCCAGTGGATGCTAATATTGACTTCTCACCCCCCACTTTGGCTCTAGACTCCTCTGCAAGTAGGCTCATAACTACCCGATGACACTTCCTTATTTTTTTATAAGATCTCTAAGTCCCCAGACACTCCAATTCTTGGGCAGACAAACCTCATCACAATCATTTTTAAGATTTTTTTTAAGATTTTACTTATTTATTTGACAGACAGAGATCACAAGTAGGCAGAGAGGCAGGCAGAGAGAGAGGGAGGGAAGCAGGCTCCTGGTGAGCAGAGAGCCCAATGTGGGGCCCGATCCCAGGACCCTGAGATCATGACCTGAGCCAAAGGCAGAGGCTTAACCCACTGAGCCACCCAGGCGCCCCAAGATTTTTTATATATATATATATATTGCATTTTCTGTGTGTCAGGTGCTGTTTAAATGCCTTAGACATAGTAATTCATTTAAGCCTTTTAACAATATGGAAAACGAGGGAGGTGCCTTTTAGGCCCATTTGTTGACTCCTGCTAAGTAAGAAAGCTGTGTCTTGGCACAGTCACTCAGCCCACAAGTGGCAAACCTGGGTTTCCCATCCTGCATTTGACAACGTGGCTGTTTATTTGCTCCAAATATTCTCGTTGCCTTTAGTTCTGTTTCTGCCCACATTTCTCTTTTCCCCAAGGTCATCTGAAATGCCATCCTTATTATACATATCATCCATCACTCCATGCTCCCTTCCATGTCTCCAGTAAACCTTCTAAGTGGCACTCCGCCAAGGACGTCACCTTGCAGGGACCACTTGTTCTATCCCCCAGGTTGATAAAAAGGAAGACATCCAGGATCCGTTTTGTCAAACTACAAAGAACCCACGCTCACACATGCCCCCTGCATCTTAGTTCTGCTCTCATAAAAGGTGTTTGGATTTTACTATCTCTTCCCATATGGCGCTTCATTATACTGTCCACATGACATCCCCTATCCTTGACATATCTCATCCCTCATGTAATGATGATTACCAGCCCCGCTCTCCTCTAACTTCTCTAGGGCAGTTTCCTACAGATCTAGGTTTTGTTTTATTTATCACTTCGCTCTGCCCTTTCTTGCCTTAATTAAACTCAGCCTGAGGACATAGGAAGCCAGAGAACTTCTTCTTTCTTCCTTTTGATGAAAGCAATATCATTTCCTGGGGACAGCAAATATTCCCTGTACCTCCCACTCCCACCAAATTTACCAGTTAAGTCTCCAATACCTTTTGTCCTTTGTTCTCTCCCCCCCCCCAACATCTGCTTATCTGAGAGTTTCAAGGTTTGATTTACATTTTAATAGTTTCTGATCCAAAGGGAGGAAATGAATCGGAAGTGGCCTTGGTTTTTCCCCCTCTTTTACCATCAGCTCCTATCACTTTTTTTTTTTTCAAAACGTTGAAAAGCAGCTATTTTCACATTCAGAACGATCTTCACAACTCACAGGAAAGGCCCTTCCTGTTATCTACATAAATAGATGGATGGAAAAGAATTTATGTGATAAGAGCTCTCAGTTACCTGTGGGTTATAAGAAAGAAAGGCTAGGGGGACCTAAACCTCAGCAAATGTATGTTTACCTATGTGGCATGGTTTGAGGGTTTTTGTGGCAAACAAAACTCGAGCTATCTTCCCTTCCCCTGGTCCTCATTTACAACAACCAAAACACCATCCAAATCCTGTTCTTCCGGTCGAGGAAGTCACTAATATCTTAATACCAATGAACATACTGAGCTCCTCCAAGGCTGAAATACTGAGTACACCCAAGACAAAAGTGCATCCCTGCCCAGTCCACTCCTTTTCCACATGACTGTCCGAATGAGCTTTCTGGAAGACTGCACCTCGATTCTGTGTAAAAATCCTTTATGCGCGCCCATTGTCTTTTAGGCATGAGATTCGGGCTGGGGAGCCCATGACCAAAACTCTTGGCCTCTTCAGTCCCACCTCCCACACCTGAGTTCCCCACACTGCAGTCCTCTATCCTGCAACCACATCCCTGTGCTGTGGGATCACCCTCCCCTCCTGCCCTGCTCTGTCTTTACTTAGCTAACTCCTTTCCCCCAACAAGACTCAGCTCCAGGATGATTGTGTGCTTCTGTCTCTCCATCATGATGCTAAATGTAATGGTCATTGTCTCCCCTACTGACTGTCATTCTATCATGAAAAAGAATGATTTTTCTACATGTCTTTCCCATGCCTCTCAAAAATAATGTAGTAACTTAACAAGCGCATGAACTATGAAATAGATGATTCAGTGAATAAACAAGTGAATGAAGGGCAAAAATGGAGTAGAATCACCCAAAACCAACACCCCCGGGGTCATAGTTCTTCTGAGGGCCTCCCCTGATTATGGATACCAGGAGGTCCGTCAGCTGCCTCGAAGTACCATGTACATCATGACCCCAGAGCCGCTGAGTCCCAGGAGAATCTCAACTTTGCAATATTTGAGCCATAAAGGGCAGGGCTCCAGCGTTTTGTCAAGGGGACAAGCTGTTCATTGCAGCTCTAAATGACCATGGCATTAAAGCCTCAGGAAGGCCCTTCAGTCCGGCTGCCAGCAGCCTCCTGCCCAACCCCCCGAGAGCTCCACTTCCTATCCAAGACCAGGGACAAGCAGGCCTTAAATCCGCTCCTGGAGCTTCATTCCCCAGAAACCAAGGCTCAGTTATCCACGGCAGCAGGACACAGCCTGGATAGCTCAATTTGGCCAAAGGTCTAAGCACTTCACTGTAGCCCATGCTTCCTGCTTCACCACCATCCCCATCACCACCATTATCAATATGATCTTTTTAAGTATCCAACAGAATGTGGCACAGGTCTTGAGAAGGCGTACATGTAACCACAAACGGAAAAAAAAATTCTTACACTTCTGACGCTGAGAAGGCTGTTAGCCTTAATATAGACTTATGAAAGGTTGGTGAGAAAAACAGTAAGACCTTATTTTTTTTTTAAAGGCAGCAAAGAGAAACTTCTACCTCTGGGAAGATGTAATAGATGCACTTTTCCCTCATCCTCCCACTGAGTACAACTAAAATGCCTGCACCTTACACATAAAGCAAACAAGAAGACTATGAAAGGTGGAGAGAAGGCGGCCAACCAGCTAGGGCTCTGGAGACCAGAGCAACAATGTGGTGGTCAGTTCCCTGGGCTTTCTGAGACTGAACTGAGAAAGCCAGCAACCTAGAAATGTCAATGAATGTGGACCCAAAGAAGCTTCCTAGAAAGCCTATTTTCTCTAATAAAAAGACCAAGTCCAGAGCAGCCTAGCAGGATAGACAGCTATTAGATAATAATTATTCTCCCCAAATGTCATCAGAGCTAAATCTCTGGCTCAACCACACCCCTGCCAGCGAAGTCCAGGTGAGGAGATTAGACTTCCACACTTTGTGGACGCTAACAAGTTGCCCTAAACTCTTCCACCAGAGTGATGTCAGAAGAAGCAGAGTAGGGAGCCAGACCTTCACCTGAGCAATGACTGGTAAGCAGTGGGCAGTAAGGAGATTCCCAGTTCCAACCTTATGGAGACCGTGCAGGGTTGCTGCAGAATCATAGCATCACGTAACCAGCCCTCCCTCCATGCTGAGGGATCAGAGGAGGCCTCGCAGAGAGTCAGGGCTTTAAAAAAAAAAAAAAAAAAAGATTTTGTTTATTTATTTGACAGAGAGAGAGTGAATGTGTGCACAAGCAGGGGGAACTGCAGGCAGAGCGAGAGGGAGAAGCAGGTTCCTTGCTGAGCGGTGAGCCCAATGTGGGGCTCGATCCCAGCACTCTGGGATCAGGACCTGGGCTGATTGCACATGCATAACCAACTGAGCCACCCACGAGACCGAGAGTCAGGGCTTTCATCATACCCAGTGCTAAGGAGACCATGCTGCACTCCCCCCCCCACCCCTAGGAGGCCATATGGGAGCAGTGATAAGGCACCCCTGCCTTCCCAGACAAGGGAGGGATAAAGACCTTGTGAGGAGCTAGCTCTCTCACCCCTGCCCAGGGGTCAACAGAGCCTGAGTGAGGAACCAGGATTCCCACCCTTGCAACGCAGTGATGAGGAGTGGCCCTTCTTCCTCTGACGGAGCTGTGTTGCAAACGCCAGCTAAAGGAGAAGCAGAAGGTCTGACTAACACCCTGAGTCTCATAACATAATACCCAAATGTCCAGGCTTTAATCAAAAATCATTCATCGTACAAAGAACTAAGTGAACCTAACTTGAGTGGAAAAAAAGGAAAGGAAGGAAGGAAGGAAGGGAGGGAAAGAAAGAAAGAAAGAAAGAAAGAAAGAAAGAAAGAAAGAAAGAAGAAAACAACACAGGGAAATTAGGATTATTTGACAAAGGTGTTAAATCAGCCATCAAATAATACTTCGGTGAGCAATTGAGAACAAGTCTTAACAAAGAAATGGAAAACCTCAGCAAAGAAACAAGATATAAAAAACCAAATGGAAACTTGAGAACGGAAAACTACAATAACCTACCAACTCAAGAGCAAGATGCTGAGGACAGAAGAATTAGTGACCAGTGGAAATGATACATTCTGAACAGTGGAGAGAAGGAGAGGAGGAACACACACACACACACACTCAGGACACTGGCATAAGAGTTACATAGAATCTCTCTCTACTATTTCTTATTATTGCATGTGACTACAGTTATCTCAAAATAAAAAAGTTTAATTAAAAATAAAAAAGGAAACAAAACACAGGAAATATGAAGAATCACAATTCCCCCAAAGAGCAAACAAACATAGCATATCTGGTTGGGAGGAAAAAGGGTTAACCTTACTAATTAATGACATTAAGACAAGTTCATTTATTTTTAATTTTTTTAAACAAGAAGTTTCCAGCAGTTTTTCACATAATGGGGAAGGAAGCCCCTTTGTGGCAAAACTTCCACTGTGGTGTAATAGGACCTTCAGAGTTTTATGTAGCATAGTAACATCGTGGCTAACTTTTACTGAGTATCTCCATTCTGGCAACTACGCTATATGCTTCACTTGGATTCTCTCATTGTCCTCACCAGGATCCTCAAATAAACCCTATTTCACAGATGAGGAAATTGAGTTGCAAGATCAAGCAAATTGCACAAGATTCCCCAGCTCAAAAATGATAAAAACCAGGATTCCAAATCAGGCAGTCAGACCCCCAAGGACACTCACACTCCTGTGTCAACAAGAGCTACCACTCCCTGGTAGGCAGATCTCCTGGAAGGAATGGGTCTGTTTGCATTCGGAGCCCAGGAGATCACAGCCCTACTCCTGCTCCCAGATTCCAAACCAGGACTTTGGCTGGACCAGGCATTCAAGGCCCTTATGGTCAGCAAGAAGAAAGGACATGCAGGGCCCCTAAGGGACCTCAGAGGAGAAAGAAGGAGGCATCAAGTGGCCCAAGCACAAATGGGGAGCTAGGTCTGGGGTAGCATGAGACAGTGCCATAGCATGACCCTTGCCCCCAACCCAGTCAACCTGGCTCAATGCCTAAGCTTGGAAATAAGCAGCAAGCACGTGTGGGGCACAGATAAGGACCTGAACTGGACAGGGCCGATCTCCAATAGCGACACCCCTGATAGCTCCCAGCAGAAGGTGCTAAGCAAAGCGTCCAATTATGCTATTCCCGAGTATTTGGAAGTCAGAAAAATTGCACCCCATGGATTCTCAGATCAGGCAGAGATGGGGGTGATGCTGGGAGGCCTCAAGAGGCTCATATCAAACTTCTATTAATAATGGCTGCAAGTGCTTCAATAATCCTTTGCGGTACTTAAAGCAATGTCATCACATTTGTATCCTGAGTAAGTAAAGCAGGTCATACAGATTATACTATAGGTTTTTATTGCTATCTACACCTAGAGTGTTCCTATGAAACCTTCCAGAAGCCAAACGGTGTTAAGGGAAGAGGCAATACCACTAATTTATAGGAAACAATCTTTGAGTATTCCCAGACCCGAAAACCTTTTCTGATACCTTAGGACACATCTCGATAATGGATCCACGAAACAAATCTAGATCAAGTACAGAAAACAAATCTAGATCAAATACAGATGCTCACGACCATGTTCACAGTTCCAGCAGCTTGACACTGAGATCCTGTGTGTAGCCCCTAGGATGAGCTTGGGGGCATTCTCACCTTCTTGGGGTGCACGCTGTCTCCACAACGGCTCCGCTCACTGCAAAACAAATGCTGAACACTGTTTCTGCTTTCATCTTCTTCCGTTAAAGCAAAAATCCCTTCGGATTTCTTTTTTTTTTTTTTTTAAGATTTTATTTATTCATTTGGCAGACAGAGATCACGTAGGCAGAGAGGCAGGCAGAGAGAGAGAGAGAGAGAGAGTGGGGGGAAGCAGGCTCCCTGCTGAGCAACGAGCCTGATGTGGGGCTCGATCCAAGGACCCTGAGATCATGACCTGAGCTGAAGGCAGAGGCTTTAACCCACTGAGTCACCCAGGCGCCTCCCCCCCACTTCGGATTTCTTTCAGCTCCTAAAAACAGGTACTAACATGGGTCTTTCATAAAAGCAACATCGCATAATACAAACTTTTGAAAAGTGGGGGAAACCTGTCATTACCAACGAAATGTATATTAAAATAACAGCACAATACCATTTCTTTTTTTCCTAAAATGTTCTGTAAGAGAGATGTCATGACGATAGAGGGAGTTGGAGAGAACTGGAACCCTGGTACACCACTGAAGTGACTGTAAATGCATACAAGCTTTCGGGAAAGCGGTTAGCACTTGTGTCCCAAACTCTGCGGGGCCAACAAAGATTTATGGGGGGAAGATGTTCATTGCAGCATTATCTATGACATTGAAAAATTAGATACAACCAAAGGGAAAGGTTAAACAAATCAGAAATATCCATACAATGGCATATTATTGGCCGTTAAAGTTTTGAAAAATGGTTATTGGTATAAGGAAATGCTCATAAGATAATGTTAAGTGAAATAAAATGAGACGTAAAACTCAATATGTAGCATGATCTCAACTATATGTATAAACAAGGTCAAACTCAAATGGAAACACAACAAAACAGAAATAGCTAGCATCCCTCAGTGGGGAGATTTCAACATAGCGTTCTATCTTACTTGTTTTCAAACATTTCACATAGTCTGAAATTGGCATATTGCTTTTATAATGGGAGTAAAACAAAAGAAAAATCCATGAGCCCTGTGCTCTCTGGCAGGTTACTAATGCTATAAACACAGAGCAGTAAAATAAAAGCTAAAGCAGAGAAAGGTACCACAGCTATGTGACCACACATGTGCCTTTACGGGCTCTAGAAAGGGTCTGGCAGGACGAAAATGAGTGGTTTCTGTTTATTATTTATCACTGTCGCTGTCTGAAAAATAACACCCATAGGGGAAGGCCAGATGGCACCCCTGCTATGGAGGACAGGAAAAAAAAAGAAATTCTAAATAATCTGTAAGCCAGAAAACACCTGGATGGGCACCGCCTGGGCACAAATGGAACTCAGCATGCTGGGTCACCAGCAACTTGGCATTTTTTCTCTTCCACCTGACCCTCCTCTAGGGAACGCCAGGACAGCCTCAACAGAATAACCAATAGGAGAAAAAAAAAAAAAAAGAAAGAAAAAAGAAAGGGAGAGAGAGAGAGAAAGGGAGGGAGGGAGGGAAGGAAGGATGAAAGGAAGGAAGGAAGGAAGAGAGGGAGGGAGGAGGCAAGCAGGCAGAGAGGGAGAGAGGGAGGGAGGAAGCCTGGCAGTCCCTTCCCTTTAGCAGCCCAAGCCCCTCCCCACACACCGCACCGCCCCAGGAGATGCTCAGAGCACTGAGCCTGGGGCCAAATCTCAGCCAGTTCAAAGCTTGCAGACCAAGTCCTATTCTGCAAGTAACAGCCACAAAGGCCAACCCAGGACATGTGTGCTCAGTAGGGAGTGAGCTGCAAGTTGGATATTCCTAAGATTTTGCAGTCTTTCCATTAAGTTCAAACACCCTATGGTTCAGTCGGTTAAGTGTCTGACTCTTGATTTCCGCTCAGGTCAGGATCTCAGGGTCTGGAGATGGAACTCCTGCACAAGCACTCTTACCCCCCACCCCCCACACTCCCACCTCCCATCCCTGCCAAAAAATACTTCAAAACCCTATTCCTATTCCTTGGCAAGGAGAGATCACCTGATATCTTTGTATGCAAGCAAAAGAGAGATTAATAAATGTACCTGTATTTCCAGATAAAGAAGTCCCTATGGAGCAATCAGTTCCCTGTTCAGAGAAGCATGCCCACGCCTTATTAAGGGAATTCAAATTCAGCTCAAGCACCAAGAGCAATGCTGGAAAAGGAGTGTGGGCTAAGCCCTTGGTGAGAACCCTCTGTGTTGGGCCAACCAGACCACAGCAATGAATGAGATGGACACAAATTCTGTTGACTCTTTTAATGTGTGAAGTGCTTTACGTACATTATTGTAGAAGGAGTAGTCTGAAATGGCTTAAAAAATTTTTCTTTCCTGAATTTTTTTCTTTTTTTTTTTTTTTAGATTTTTATTTATTTGACAGATCACAAGTAGTCAGAGAGGCAGGCAGAGAGAGAGAGAGAGGAGGAAGCAGGCTCCCCGCCCAGCAGAGAGCCCGATGCAGGGCTCGATCCCAGGACCCTGGGATCACGACCCGAGCCAAAGGCAGAGGCCCCCACCCACTGAGCCACCCAGGCGCCCCTCTTTCCTGAATTTTAAAAAGGAATGCCAGCCTTATCACTGATACAAAACAAATTCGAAAGAGGAAAAGTGTATATATTTGAACATAAGCCCATTTTGTTATCATTATAATTCTATAAATTTTACATTGTGTTTTATCATTGTGTCCTTTGACAGTTTCCCAATTATCATTTGTCATCTTTTTTTTTATCCTTTTCATAACATCTGTTCTTTTATAACTCTGGTCAATATCATTGTCTCATCATTCTGAAATAATTCTCTTTATTACTCTCTTCTTCATGCCATTTACCTAACACTGTGTTAATGCTTGACCCATATTATTACTGACAAAGGTGAAATGGAGTCACTTCTGTCAAGGTGTTTTAAATGGAGCCTGGAAGCCATTTAGGAAGCGGCCTCTCAGGTCCTCACTGGGTGGTACCATGAACTTCGGAACTGGGCCAAACCACAAAACTCCAAGGATTCTGCTTAAACACCTGCAGCTTACTGTGGGAATGAACTCTCGCCCACTGATAGCCTTAGCAACCAATTCTGTTTAGGCAAGATTCCTTCTCTACCACCAACACCAATCCAAATCCTTTATACACAGTAAATACAGGCTTTCCCTTTCGTCTTTAAAAACCCCTGACTCTTGCTCCCTCATGGGAAACTATTTGGTTGCTACCCAAATCTGTTGTACCCCAAACTGCAACTCTTTGGTCCCAAGGAAACACTTCTGCTGAAATGATTGGCCCCTAACAATCTTACATCAAATGACATTTAACCCTCAGAACAACACTCAGGAAGTAATAATACTATTATACAGAAGAAACTTGGGACTTATGGAAGCGAAGTGAGCTGCCCACGTTTGTAATGTGGTCAGAGAGAAGACTAGGGACTTGGTTGGGGGTGGTCATTCTTCCAACCTCTTCATTTACTCATTATCCAACACCGCCTCCCACAGGGCTCCACTGATGAGATGCAACGCACACTGAGATCCCCTGAAAATTCATCCTGGAAGACACTTAACCCAGTGTGATGGCCTCAGATAATAATGCTGCCCATCGACTCCAGCCACGAAAATCTTCCAGAACCTACAGTGTCCATAATTATTGTGCTTATCACCACACTGTTTGCTGCTCTTGCAGGGCAACGGTAGATAACATTTGAGAGCAGGATAAAACACAACCATTTAAAAAAGGCAGGAAATGTAGTTGATAAAAATGTAATTACTTGTTTCCTCATAGAACGTATTTGCAGAATATAATCTCTAGTTTTGCTGTTTCTATTGCTGCAAACAATAAAAGGCATTTAGGAAAATTATTGTTAAATTTTTCTCTGAGCTCTATCAAGCCGTTTTGCATTCCATTTAATTGATTTTTTTAAGACCCTGTTTTAAGAAGCTTAAAACACTGTATAGAAGGCTCATGAGCCTGTGGCTTTCAGTATCCTGTTCCATACTAGGAGATTATATTAGGAGAATGACATATAACTCTTTTATATTCTATGACATAATTCAAGAAAAGACATCTCTCTATTATCTATTTCAAGTTACTGTTCTGTTTGGAGTACTTTGGTGTTAAGGTAATCAATAGTATGGATTATGTGGTGCTTGTGAAACCCTATCTTGGAGGGAGGGAATGTAGCAAAACAATAACGACAATAAAAGAAGTATTTTTCTCCCCTCTGATCTTTCAAGCCTCTTTTGTGGGACTAATTCTTCCTTATATTTAAAAGATATTTTTCTACTTTTCCTGTTAATGTTATATTTTTTAAAATGCCCTCTACTTTTAGATCCCCAATCTTCTTCTGTACTAAAACTGTTCAGTCCCAAGTCAGAGTCAAAAATGTCCATTCATTTCACAGGAGAGCTTCTTCTTCATCCAGGAGAAGAGTCAAGGCCACGTTCTGCATTTCTCCCTGGAGAGCACCTCCCCCTGTCCTCACCTCAAGAAGGTAACTCTTCTTCCTCCAGAGATGGGACCGAGGAGAATTCAAGACAGGAAAGGATTACCTCCAGCTGTGGCAGAAGGCTAAGGTCAACTCTCCATCTCAGGGCCCTTTTTGCAGGGGCATTTCAGAGCCCAATGGTAGGCACTATCTCCTCCAAATGGCTGCTATGGGATCCCTCCTCCACCCCTGCCCCCTGCAGCCCTCCAGACACAGCATGGCTCTGTTGTATCCTAAAGGGCCTCCAAGTGGCCATCTTGGATCAAGTCCCTTTAAGGGACCACCAGGTCAGTTCTAGAAGTGCAGCCTATTCCCAAAGCAGCCAGCTGTCCAGACGGACACTGGATCCCACCTTCAGACTTCCTGCTCTGCATTCCATCGTCTCTACACCTCATGGTCCTCAGATGACTAGGTCCAGCTCTCTTCGTGGTCTCTTCAGAGACATTCTCAATGAGTAGAAGGAAAAGGAAGCACCCACCTGCTCACCCCCCATAGCAGCAAGGGAAAGAACATGCTACAATATTGGGACAACTGCCTTGAAGAAATCCTCTCCCACCACCTCCAAGATTGTCCATCACACAAACATACTAGGCTACAATAACAGATTAACCCTGAAGAGTCAGCAACTGAGCAAAACTTTATCCCTCTCTCAAGCAAAGCCTGCTGAGAAGCTGGATGTCTTGCAAGGGCTGCTGCTTCATCAGGGGACCCAGTGTGTCAGGCCACCTCAGCTTTGTGGCTCAGCCGTGACCACCCAGGCTTAGGGAAAAGAGCGCGTGTTGAAGCCACACCCACCCTTGTACACTTTGGCCTGAAAGTAACATGTGTCCCATCTGTGGGCAGCCCGTTGACTAGGACTGGCCATGTGGCCCCACCTAATCGCAAGCAGGTCAGGAAATGTAGGAAAATAGAGAAAGTTTTGGTGAGCATTCCTATCCCACCTGCAAGCCCCCAAATGGATGAGGGGCTTATGGACCAAAATAAGTTTTTAATTTACTGTACAAGTTTGTCTTCGACACTAGAGCATCTCACTTTGTTATATGGTAGTTTTTGGCACCTTATGTTGGGTATCAACCTAAATAGAGACAAAAAGAGTCCTATTATACCTGAGTTAAAACTTGGAAAGCTTACAGCATACAATGAAGAAAATTAACACATATGGAGTGCCTCCTAGGTACCAGGCACTGTTTCATGTTGTTTACCTGCATGGACCTCGAGGACAGGAATGCTGAGACATAGGTGGTAATGCCCCAGTCTATCATAAGATGGAAACGGAGTCCCGGAGACTAAATACATGGGCCAAGTTCAGTTCATCCTATTGAAGGGGTCACGTTTACCATCCAGAGGTGCATTTTACAATAGCCTTCTCTTCCATGTGGTTCACATTTTTCCATCTCATACAAAATACACTTGATGCAGGAATCCATTCTCTCGGCAGCTGACATATTCAGAAAGTTATAATATGAATTTGGGGTTAATATTAGGATCATGATCATAATTGATGATTTTCACTGGATTTTAGAAATGTAAAGCCATCACTAGGTTCCAAGTAATGACAGATCTAATAATCATTTATTGCATTTCCACCTGTCAAATTGTTTTCAATTTCATTGTGCACTCCTATGAGTCATGTCTTCCCTAGGATCTTGCCATAGCTATGCCCTCAGCTTTATCCGCCCTTGGTAGGTAGAAGAAACCTAAAGGGGATGGTGAGGGCGATGCATGAATAAGTTTGCCAAGCCATGCATGACTCCTTCCCACTTGCCCACTGCTCTCACCTCCATCTTGGCCTCCATCTGTTAGTTAGACATCTCCTTCTTGTACACCTACAATAATTCCATCCACAAATACCAAAGGTTCATGCAATTTATAAGATGTTCATGCATAAATCAAGTAAGTGTGTCATACCATGGTTCCAGTCTTCTTCATGCTTGGGAGAACTGTGTGACTTATTTATGTACAGGTACAAAAGAACTCTAAGTTGGAGAAAACCTAATGAATTGGACTGAAAGTACAGTATATGGTTTTGAATGTGTAGAAGACAGGACATCTTCAAAAGCATGTCCATATAGCAATTCAAAGTGAGGCAACGGGGGTGCCTGGGTGGTTCCATCGGTTAAGTGCCTGCCTTTGGCTCAGATCATGATCCCATGGGATTAAGCCACACATCCGGCTCCCTGCTGAGCAGGGAGTCTGCTTCTCCCTCTCCCTCTGCTGTTCCCCTGCTTGTACTCCCTGCTCTCCCTGTCAAATAAATAAATACAATCCTTTAAAAAAAAAAAAAAAAAAAAGGAAAGAAAAAGTGAGGACACAGTCTCCAGGCTCAACCAGTTGTCAGACCCAGCACAGCCTATGAGGGGAAATAAAAACTCTTTTTAAAGGATTCCCCAATCCTACACAAGAATCATTGTTTATGGTTCCAGAGACTCTGGAGTGCTTAAGAAATTAGCAGTGTAGAGAGTAGGAAAGACAGAACAAAACGAAGAAGAACTACATAATAGGAGTGAAGTTTCAAGCACTGCTGAATGATGTCTCCAAAAGCTGGCTGCAGAATCCCCATGCAGGCAGGGCCTAGTGTCAGCCTGGAGGCCACCCATATTTCCTTCCCCTCTTGAGAAAGTCCAGTTAATGTTGCAAACACTTACTGAGCTGTCCTATGCAATGGCACAACATTCTCATTTCACGGAATGCAGTCATGAGCGTGACATTAGCCTTGCCTGTGTGCATGTTGGGGCTGGAAGAATCAAACACCAACAAGGCCGAGGCCTAAGAGTAGGGCTGGACAGATAAATAGGGCACTAGGCAGAAGGTAAAGATCATAGACCATCGGAGACTCTGCCTGACTCAGCACACACACACACACACACAGCAACACAGAGACAAAAATGAATATGATTGTGATCTTTATCCTTAAAGGCTACATGCTGTATTGGGGTGACAGGCCATACAAACAAAACAAAACATGGCAGGGGGTTACATTTCAACTCTTTAAAGCTACCAGTCTACTGGGGATTTTGACCTCTGAAAAAAGGCAAAGGTCAGAGTGTGGGTTATGGATTTGGAACCCAGAAAGTCAGGGTGAAGAAGGTGGGAGGGGAGCATGGGAGAGGTAGGGCAGACATTGCTCATAGTCCGCCCAGCGGACAGTCCTCTCCATCTTCCTACAGAAACTCCTTGATCACGGAGAAGGAAGGAACTACCTCCACCCCTCCTCCCAGAATATAAATCATGATGCTTCTAAGTCAGTGCCGAATCCATTTCTCTTTACCAGACACTGATGTTAAGGTGGGCGCAGTGCTGACCAATGATTCATAAGGTAAAGTCCATGGGAGACTTTCACTTGTAGAATAAAAGGACAGACTCTCTAAGAAAAAAGCTTTCTGGTGCCACTCTTGTCGTGGTGACACTCTGAGCACATGGTACCCTGATGCTGGAGCAGCCATCTCGTGACCATAGGTTTAAAGCAAAAAAGAACCAACACAAGATGGTGAAGCACAAGTACATAAAGAATCTGGGTCACAGGGGCACCTGGGTGGTGCAGTCAGTTAAGCATCCAACTCTTGGTTTCAGCTCAGGTCATGATCTCGGGATCCTGGGAATGAGTGCCACCATCAGTCTCCATGCCCAGCGTGGAGTCAGCTTGAGATTCTCTCTCCCTCCTGCCCCTCCCACTTGTGCATTCACGCTCATTCTCTTTTTCTCTCTCCCTCTTGCTAAAATAAATTTAAAAATCTTAAAAAAAAAAAATTCTGGGTCCTAGCTGAAATTTTTGAGCCATTCAAAGACCTTAGAAATGCCTACTTATAAATTGCTTTGTAAGTTAACAAGGAACATCTTCATAAATCAAGCCAGTGTTCATTGAGGGTTGTTACCTACAGGCAAAAGCATCCTGACCTTGGTGGGGTAGAAAAAGTCTTAAGTACTTCTTACAGTATTTTGTAAGGGGAGTAATACTATTACCCCCATTTTATAGGTGAGTAAACTGAGACTCAGACAATTTAATTTATTGTCTCAAAGTCACACAGAATATAAGTAAATGCCCAAATGGAGATTTGATCACAGGCCTAATTCCAAAGTTTGTTGTCTTACCACTATGAAATCTTATTACCCAAAAAAAGGCAGAGCTCATTCCCCAAAAATTATTTCCTTAATGACCAAGAGTCAAGAAAATGGATATGAAATTCTGTTGGGAAGCAATTTGAATCTCTTCTCTCTTAAACTCGACAAAAACAGATGAAGGGTCTGCTCTGGTTTGGGTACTGAGTTACAGAAAAGAACTCAACAAGCCCCCTGCTCATGGTTTCAGAAGACCAAACAACCTCACATTCTAGAACAGCCTTCACCGGAATCAATATGATGTCCAACCTCAGCTGGCAACCCCATGATTCAATCAAACATCTAGAGGCAAAATATCTGGAAAACAAAACACTGTGATCCCTGGTGAGCCTGGAAGGACAAATGGGGCCTGAAAAGAAAAAGTCAATCCGTCATTCGGATGGTTGCAGAAGCCCTCATGTTTTCTGCCACGTGGGCCCAAAGTTAAAATGAGCACTGACGCCCTTTGCCTGCTTTTACCTGATGACTGCTGAGCTCCACCTCCCTTTATCGCTCCTCTTCAGAGGAGGCAGAGCTACCAGAAACACCCTCATGAATCCTAACACCTAGCCTAGGGTCACACTACTCTCCCTGCTGAAGATGCATCATGGGCTCCCCAGGGATCCCTATGTGCTATTGTCGACCCTGCTTCCAAATCTCTAGTCATCCAGGTGCCCAGGAATTAAGCGTCGCCTTGACTTGACGCTTGCAGAGGTTAGCTCACCATCCAGGGATTTAGCTCTTTAATCTCATCGGCAGGGGAGGCAAACTTTCCAGCCCTGAAACAGCAAGAACCTTGAGCATGGCTCCAGGTGTAGTCTAGGAGCAGTACCGGAAATATGTAGATAATAATGATAGCTAATATTTATTGAAGCTGGCCTTACGACAACTCCGCCTTTTTTTTTCTCCCCGGGGACACCAATTCCCAGAAAAAGCATCTGTTTGTGTCTTATTCCCAGAAAAGCAGCATGCTCTGATTCATTCTCTCTTCTCCTGTCCCTCGTGTTCCTCCCGCTCCTCCTCTCTCTCAGATCACAGGGTTGTGTTACTGGTCAGTTTCAGAGTCAAGAGAAGCCTCTGGGAGGGAGAACTTCCCAAGCAAGACTCCAGCCTGAGGCTTCACTTGCTCAACATTTTTTTTTAAAAGATTTCATTTATTTATTTGAGAGAGAGAGAGTGAGGGCCTGAGCGAGGGGAGAAGCAGAGACAGAGGGACAAGCAAACTCCCGGCTGAGCAGGGAGCATGACACGGGGCTCCATTCCAGGACCCCAGGATTGTGACCTGAGCCGAAGGCTGACGCTTAACCAACTGGACTTGCTCAACATTTTTAGAGTGGACTTGAACTGTGCCACTGAAAGCATGCTTAGCAAATTCTCCGTTGCAACAAAGCATTTGAAGAAGCAGCTTTGAGGGGGATGCCTGTGTTAGAATGCAAAGTCCTGTACTTTGATTCAAACATCAGTTCTCTAGAGGTAAAATGGGAATCTGGCTTCAAGTTGAGTATGTATTTAAAAGTCAGATTTTCTTGTTTTGTCACATTGGCTTAAATTACATATTTTTTCTTTTTTTTTTTTTTTCACAGCATGTCACAATTAAAAAATCAACTCTTATGGAACACCCATGAGGTTCTACTTACTGTTCTAAATAGTAGGTAGGCAGAAGAGTAGCCCCTAAAGATGTCCACATCCTAACCAGCAGAGCCTGCGAACATGCTATTCCAAATGGCAGGAGAGAATTAAGGTTGCTTATCAGTTAACCTTAAAGAAATTGTCCTGGATTATTTGGGTAAGCCAAATGTACACAAGGCCCTTGAAATGTGGAAGAAGGCAGAAGGTGAGAGTCCGAGAGCGATTCGAAAATGTTATGCTGCTGGCATTGAAAATTGGGGAAGTAGGGGCACCTAGATGGCTCAGTCGGTTAAGGGTCTGACTCTTGCTTTTGGCTCAGGTCATGATCCCAGGATCATGGTTTCAAACCCCAGCTAGGGCTTGGTGCTCAGCACCAAGTCTCTCTCTCCCTCTCCCTCTGCTGATTCTCCTACTAAGCTCACTCTCTTTCTGTCTCTCTAAAATAAATAAATAAATGAAATCTTTCAAAAAGAAAGAAAAGAAAATTGAGGTAGTGTCCGTGAACCAAGAAGTGCAGGCATCCTCTGGGAACTAGAAAAGCTAAGGAAACAGATCCTCCCACAGAGACTTCAGAAGGAACACAGCCCTGCCCATACCGTGATTTTAACCCAGTGAGATCCATTCTGACCTCCAGAACGATAAGACTAAAAAACCTTAAGCCACTAATTTTGTGGTAGCTTGTAAAAACACAAATACGATTTATTTTGTTTATACCCTTCACTGTCTTATTTGATCCTCACTGACTCTGGCATTTATCTCCACTTTATGAAGAAAAACCAACTTAGGGGGCACCTGGGTGGCTCAGTCACTTAAGCGTCTGCCTTCGGCTCAGGTCATGATCCTTAGGTCCTGTGACTGAGCCCCACATTTGGCTTCCTGCTCAGCAGGGAGTCCGCTTCTCTCCCTCCCTCTGCCCCTCCCCTCCCACTCATGTACTCCTTTGCCTCGCTCTTTCTCTCTCAAATAAATAAATAAATAATCTTAAAAAAAAAAAAATTGAAGCTCACAGGGGTTAAATGACCTGCCCGAGACCACATGGCTATTCAGTGACAAAGTAAGATTCAAACCAGAGTCTGTCTGACTACAGAAGCCAGGATCTTCGCTGTGTCCCATGCTCTGTGTCAGCAGCATAGACGCTGCAGCCCGCCCCCTACTAGTCCCAAAGAGACTATAGGAAGGAGCAACTCTTAAAGAATAAATGAGAGTAGCAAGTGAAAAAAAGGAATGAGAAAAGGAGAGATGGAGGGAGGAGAGGGGAGGAGGAGAGTGATGAAACTTCCCCACAGATGCTACGGATATGTTTTCGATACATGTCTGCGCAGGATATAAAATTTATTTCTTACTGCAGCCGAAGTAAAAATATTTTGAAACACAAAATATCCCTACAACACACCCCCTGGAGAGCAAGAGAAAATATGGCCCCGCTCCTGTCTTTGGGAATATCCATAATCTGAAGAGAGACTCATAACAAGCCACTGGGATGCCATGTAGCCTGGGCTGGGTCAGCTGTGATCTGCCAGAGCATCCCAGGGGACGGGCTGGGCTCACATCATCCCAACTGCCCCACGGAGGTCCACGGAGGCCCCTCAGGAGCTCACAAACGACGTGTGTTACACAGATACTCTGCACTGGCCACAGAACCGCTTCTCACCCCTAGCCCTGCTGCTGTAGCTAACACCATCCCTCCACCCGTTTGTTCACAGTGGAGGTAATATCAGCCCCTGTCCCTTTCATCTCTCCTGTCACCAAGACCAGTAGATGCTGCCTCCTAAATCCCCAAATCATCCATTTCTCTCATCCCTATTGCCACGGCTTCCAGACCCTCCCTCCCACCTGCACTGTTGTTCCCTGTGTCCTCCCAGACAGCCTCCTCCCAGAGCCCACTCCCTCCCTGCCCAGCCTAGGCTGCATTCTGCCACCACCAATCCCATCATGCCTCCTCCCTCCCCCGCCCCCTCTGCCGCACCTACCCCTGCCGCACCCCCCCAGCTTTTCCCTTAGAAGGCATTTTATAAGGTCAACATTTGCCCCCTGAAGTCCCCATTGCCAACCACTTCCCATAGCACACAGACTCTACAGTAACTCCCTGAAAGTGCCCACAGACGCCATCAATTTTCATGTCCTGCACATTTTCAAACACTGCATGACTTCTTTCTTCCCCTGGAGTGGGTTGTTGTTTCTCCCCCCCTTTCTCTCCATCTAGCAAGGCTGGAAAATAACTGACTCCCTTAGGCAAAAGAAATTGTATCCTCTGCTGAGCTCCCACATCCGTGTGAAACTATTTCTTTTACAGTATTAACCCATATGTATCCTACTTCCTTCTCCAGTGTTTCCAGGGCAGGGACCACATCTCAGCTCTATTTTTGTCCCCAACCCCTGGCTCAGGGACTGGGGCATGGTGAGCCCTTCCAAAGAAGAAGTAAATGATGGTTGGGAAGTAAACCAGGAGTTCCAAACCTTGAGAATGTGTCTGCCTCCTTGGCATTTCCTTCTGGATATCTCCCATGGCCCACAGTCCTACATGTTCAGAAGGGGACTCTGGATTCTCCACCTGAAGCTGATCCATATCCCGAAGGCTCCCCCTCTGTACTGCTCTCCTGGAGCCAGGAACCTGGTCGATCTCCCTGTCCTCTTCTCCTCGTATAGATAACACGCCACATTTTTCACCTCCAACAAGCACCCACCACGCATTTGTTTCTCTATGCTCACGGGCCCCTCCCCGAAGCAGCCACCATCATCTCTCAGAAACAGTTGGGAGCTGCTTCATCCACATCCATATTTTCCCACCTCACACTGCAATCCATTCTGCAAACAGCAGCCGCTGTAATTAGGGAGTGAGAGAGATCAGATCATCTCTCCTATGTAATATACTCTTCTCTTTAATACCCTTCAGCGGCTCCAAATCTTGAGATGAAGGTCAATTTTGCTCTTCTTCTTTTTTTTTTTTTTTTCCAATGGCACACAAAGCCCTGCTCCGTCGAGCCCCTGCAGACTTCTCTAGAAGTCTGGTCACAGCAGCTTTCTCCTGGTTATTATGCCTTTCACCTCTGGGCTTTCCTGAAGCTTCCTCTGCCTAGAACCTGCTGAGAAGGGACAATTCCTTCAAAGAGGACACTATTCTTGCCTCAGTGTAATTAACTCTTCCTCCCAAAGCACCATGCAGTTTTCCTTTCTTTGTTCTTTTTAAGATTTTATTTACTTACTTGAGAGAGTGAGAGAGAGCATGAGTGGGGGAGGGGCAGAGGGTGAGGGAGAAGCAGGCTCCCTGCTGAGATGGGAGCTGAACACCCCAACAATCCCAGCAAACCCTGGGATCATGACCTGAGCTGAAGACAGAGGCTTAACAGACCGAGCCAGCCAGGCATCCCCAGCGGTTTTCCTTTCTAACTTAGCAAAACGTCAGTTTTACATTTTATTTGTATGGGTTTTTGACTCATGTCTGTCGACTGGACTCTAAGCTTGCTAAGGGCAGGGACCCTGTTAACTGGTTCATCCTTTTCTCTCCAGCTGCTAGCCCGGCACACTGTAGGGGCTCACCTAACATTTGATCAGTGGAGAGATTTAATCAGTGGAATAGACTGCTTTGCAGAGCTTCAGTTTCCCAGAAAAGTCCCCGGGGCCCTGGCGGGGGCCAGAGGGAGACAGGCAGACATAGCAGGTGAACCCGGGATTCCAATGCCCCACTTTGCCCAAAGATCTGCTGGGTCTGATTTAGATGCTGGGTTTCCGCATAAAAGTTCATTTTGAAAATAAGCATTCTATTTATAAAATGTGCAATATTAATATTAATCCTAAAAAGCAGGAATGTGGAGGAAAGGGATTGATAACAAAGGGGCAGCATGAGAGAATTTGGAGGACAGTAGAATGGATTTACATCTTGAATGAGCAGTAGTTACACGATTGTACGCATTTGTTAAAACTCATAGAATGTGCTGACTTTTACAGTGTGTAATTTTTTAAAGCAAATAAAAGGAAGAAAGATTGGTTGCCTTTGGAAATTATTTCCAGATTCATAAGATTGAAGGAATTTCATAGCATGACCAAAAAATGTATTTTGTGACCAAACGCATACACACACAAACACAGAGCTTAGGACCCTGGAACTCGATTTTTCTGCAAAGACAAGATTAGCCTGGATGGGAGGCATGCGGCCATTTTACCCAATGACAAAACCAAAAGATGATTTCTGACCCACTTTTTTAAAAGATTTTATTTATTTATTTGAGAGAGAGAAAGAGAACAGGAACAGGGCAGAGGGAGAAGCAGACTCCCCACTGAGTGGGGAGCTCGACACGGGGCTCAATTCCAGGACCCTGGGATCACGATCTGAGCAGAAGGCAGACACTTAACCAACTGAGCCACCCAGGTGCCCCAACTTCCAACCCACTTAAATATGTCAACTATTAGAGAAGATTTGTTTTATGTAATTGGTTACAAATACATAAAACCACTTATTATATACAGTAACATGCTGATTTAGAAATACTGCTTTCTTTACTCCCACATTTTATGAAACAGCTTTTTCCCTGGAACTCTTTACACACATTGTTGACAACAGAGGGTTAGCCGTCACCAAAGTCAATTTTTGAGTCACAAAACATGGTTTTTCCAAACATACCATCTCCTCTCCCATAATTGTCATTTAAGAAATGTCTTTTTTTAGGGGGTGCCTGTGGCTCAGATGGTTAAGTGTCTGCCTTCAGCTCAGGTCATGATCCTGGGATCCCGGGATCAAGCCCCGCACTGGGCTCTAGGCTCAGCAGCGGAGTCGGCTTCTCCCTCTCCCTTTGCCTCTCCTGTTGCTCATGCTCTCGCTCTTTGTATCTCTCTGTGTCCAACAAATAAATGAAATCTTTAAAAAAAAAAAAAAGACATGTCCTTTTTTTTAATCAACATGATGTTGTCACTAGACCATTTTTGTTAGTCTTGTCGTTATATTCACAAGGACCACAAAGCAAGGATTTTCGGCTGTAGCACTACTGACATGGGACCAGATGATTGTGGTGAGGACGCGCCCTGTGGGCTGAGGAGGGCTGGCAGCATCCCTGGCCTCTGCCCACGAGTTGTAGTAGCACATCCCACCCCTATCAGTCGTGACAGCCAAAATGTCTCCAGAAATTTCCAAATGGCCCCCAAGGGGACATCACCCCCAGATAAGAACCATTGCCGAATGACCTCTTACCACTATATGACATGATTTTACAATAATTTGTTCACAACTTTTTGAATTGTAAGGTCAAATAGCCAGAAACTATTACTAAGATTGTTAGAAACTCCCTTGCCTCATCTCTCCCTGATTCTATTTGAATCTGTAGTACCTTCAGAGTAGCACCGACTAAAGGATTTAAAGTACTGCAAGCTATGTGTCTTCCCGGAGTAGAGATTGGCTGTATTTCTGGCATAAGGACTCAAACATAAAAGAATTCTGGCTCTTTTGAGAATGAATTCTGGGGAAACCACTTGAGATGCAGGCGCACAAGATAACCAGGCTAATCTCAGCCATGACATTCTCACCACTGAGCATCCAGCGTCTGCTTGAATCTCTCACATGGCAGAGGACTCACTACTTCACCTGGTAATTATGATGGAATAGTTCCTTTTTCTAATTAGCTCACATGTCTCTGCCTAGAACTCCTAGATGTCAGGCCAACATCTGGACAAAGTCTGCCTCTTGGCAGTAAGGCAACACTTTATCTCAGGACAGCAAAAACATTCTCTCCTTCCTTGTTTCCTAGATCCCTGAGCTCCTTCACTGCTGCTTGGAAGACACCTTTTCTCAGTAGGACTTTATCCTAGGCCTCATCCAATGGCCTTGTAGAAAGTGTGGCTTAGGGGCCTCCTTGGTAGCTAAGCTGGTTAAGCATCTAATTCTTGGTTTCAGCTCAGGTCGTGACCTCAGGGTTGTGAGTTCGAGCCCCACATGGAGCTCTGTGCTCAGCAGGGAGCCTGCTTGAGATCCTCTCTCCCCCTTTGCCCCTTCCCCCGACTCTTTCTCTCTCTAAATAAATAAGTAAATAAATCTTTAAAAAAAAAAAAAAGTGTGGCTCAGAATTAACCCTGAGGGATTCTGCAAACAGAGGGATGGGAGCTTTTACCATCTACATTCTGGACACTCTGCAGGCTAGAATTAGTCAGCTTTTTTTTTTAAGAAAAGGGTCACACCATTTTATAATATTCAGTTTAGGGGCTGTAAAAATTCACTAAACCCCACGTAAGTAACTACTTCCTCTTTCATCAAGTGCACTGAAGAACAACAGTTCCTCTGAACCTAACCTTGCCCAACAGAGAGACTTCGGTGAAATGAAAGGGTCACAGGGGAAAGTGACCACATGCTATCTAGAGAGCCCCCTTCCTTCTACAGACACACAGAGGGAGGGAGACAGAGACAAAGAGAGAAAGAGAGAGAGAGGGAGGGAGAAAGATCAAGAGTTTAAGAGATGGAGAGAAAAAATGTCAGCATCTTATCAGTACTTTTTTTTGTGCAGTGTGATTTAGGCTTTATCTGGTGGTCCACTGTGAGCCTCAGAGTCTTCACTTATGTGGTGGTGAAAACCCGCCCCTGCTCTACGGGGTCTTGAAGAAAAGTCACAATGTTCTGAGGATCTGATATAATGATAGTCTGCATCTTTTAACTGCAGATCGTGGGAAAAAAAATGAAGTTTGGCTTCTGCTACAGACTGAATATCCAGGGCCTATTTCTCTGAAGACTTTGTCCCAGATAGTGCTGAATTAGATAATTTGAAGTTAAAAGCCACTCCCTAACATGAGTAGTAACAGAAGAACGATACAGAAGTCTATCTCATAATGATGCCTACCACTAAACTGAATGAAGTCTGATGACTTCAGTTTTCTATGTGGCCTTATAATTTTCTCACCCATGAGTTAAACACCCAATAACTGTGGATTAACTAACAGCCCTGGATAAAGATGCTTGGAAGAGACTGTAGCTGGTGTTAGCAATGGTGCGAAGTCAGTCACATGTGTGTTTGAGGATCTCTCCTCCCAACCACAGATCTTTTTTTTTTTCAGGACATCAGCCCATGTTCTCTGGTTACTTTCCCTGTGTAAATGCAATCAAAATGGGCCTCTGGGAAAGCCTGGGTGGCTCAGTCAGTTAAGCCTCCAACACTTGATTTCCGCTCAGGTCATGATCTCAGGGTCTTGAGATCAAATCCTACATTGGGCTCCATGCTGGGTGTGGAGCCTGCCTAAGATTCTCTCCCTCTCCCTCTCTCTCCCTCTGCCTCCCAGGGCCTTTAGTAATAGCCCCTGACCTCTGAAACACTGCCAGCCAACTCTCTTTTTGATGATCTTCCTGGCCTACGGCCCAGCTCCCCGAAGCCCAGCTGAACACCCGGGATTGACTGGTATTCACACAGCAGGTGTCTCCCGGCTTAATGCATGGCTTCACGCTAGACAGATCCCTAACCCAAAGGAAGGACTCAAAGCGGCAGTCCAGACAGGAAGGCAGTCCTAGGAGGTGGATGACTTTGACAGGGCCCTCTACTTTACTCTAGGTAGGTGACCCTCTGCTCTGTGGTGGGAAGACCAGGGTGAGGGCTGTTTGTTTCCTTTGGGTTGTGGACTTTAAAAAAAAAAAAAAAAACACAATTTACAGGCCCTTTAGTTTAAGGATCTTATTACCTCGGTTATTTCTTCAAGTGTTCAAATTATCGACCACCTCATCTGAACTGGTAGATAAGCTTAATTCTCACATCTGCAGCAGCAGGCAAGGGGCAGAAGCTTAGAACCACCTAATCTGGCCATCGGAGTTTTAATTTCCTCCACGGAGCAGCAGAGAAGACGACGAAGCCACGAGTGACCCACAGGCAGCCGGTAAACAGCCGCCCTTCCGGCTCCTGAGCAGAGATCCAATAGCAATTTAGTCTTATCTGTCCGGAAAATCATTACTTGAAGACTTGAAAAGGTTAAGAGAGTTCCAGTTTTCATTTCTTCTACTTTCATCCGCAGCACAAAGAGAGGGAAGAACCTGACAAGTGTGGGACTAATTTGGTTCACTCACGCACCCACAGGGAAAATATTCAGATTTTTCTCTACAAGGGTCAGATGGAAGCTGTGATTCATGGCACACACTGTCCCTCTCCGTGCTGGCAAAAACTCAGCCTTCGAGGTAAATTAGAGGTGGTGAGTGCTGGATGGAGGGGACTGTAAAATGGGAAAAAGCCAGCTGGGCCTTTGGTTCAACTAAAGCAACTCTTGAGCACCTACTGTGTGCCAAGAACTTCAGGTTGTGTGGGGCGTCTGGGTGGCTCAGTGGGTTAAAGCCTCTGCCTTCGGCTCAGGTCATGATCCCGGGGTCCTGGGATCGAGCCCCAAATCGGGCTCCCTGCTCAGCGGGGAGCCTGCTCCTGCCCCCACCCCCTGCCTGCCTCTCTGCCTACTTGTGATCTCTGTCAAATAAATAAATAAAATCTTTTTTTTTTTTTAAAAAAGAACTTCAGGTTGTGTTCCTCAATGGGCTCATAGCTGAGGGAGGGGCAGATAAGTAAATCAAGGCTTAGAGAACTGATCATGTTTTATAGAAATAGTGAGGCCAGTAAAACAGCAGTGGGGGGTGGAGGGTTTGCACAAACAGAAGGCATTTGGGTGAGTAGTAGCCTCGGATTATAAGCAGCAAGGCATTCAGAAAACCTTTCTCAGAGGGTACAGGAGGAAGAAGGCATGTCCTTGCAAGATCTATGGAGAAAACGTATCATATAAACTCTGACCACAGACATCTAACATTGGCAGGGCATCCAAGAAGTGGCCTCTGATGACCCAAAGCTTAGAGTTCAGTCTGAAAAGCAAAGGCATATGTAAAATCAGGATTAGTTAAGGAGTCATTGCTTGGTGCCGACTCTAAGCCCAGAAGTAGAGCTCAGTGCAGGCCAGAAAAATCAGAGGAGAAAATCCAGAGTAGCAATGCTAGGCCATGGAGATTCAGCATAAAAGAGAAGAAGGAGGGGGAGTATACAAGTCAGAGGGGACAGATGAGGAAGAACACATGGGTAGAAATAAGCCAGACAGTGAAAAAGCACCTGCTAGGTTTGTGTTGGGAACTAGCAGACATTAATATCATGGGGCCTAAAATCCATGACCACAGGAGTCATACACAAGCAAGATGAGAATATGGTCTGCTGGATGGCAGGGTTTTGAAGGTTCCTTCCCCCTTCCTTCCCTATCCAACCCAGAGATAGTCCACCTTCCCTCCTCTCTTCTCCAAGATCAGCACTCTGGTGATAGAGAATGTCTTCCACCCCTTGTCTCAGAAAGAGGTCCCTTCACAGGTGCCGTCCCAGACTCAGAGATGAAAGGTATGGGTCAGGGGAAATGAAGTCCTCCATCCCCACCTTTTCCCATTTTATAGATGAGGACGCAGATGCCCAGAGAGAGACCGTCTGTCATTGAAGATAAATCCTGTGTGTTTTCACTTGTCTGCAGCTGTGGATGAATCGTCAGCATGGTAAAAATATCAAGAAAACTTGAAAAAAATTAAAAGTGAGCTCAGTCAGTGGAATTCACCCATCTTTCTGACAAGACCGTGCACCTAAGCTCAATAGACAGGGGCACTGAGTAGGGCCTGGAAGGGCACGTGTCAGCAGCAGATTGAAAGCAGGTAGAGAAAGAGGAGCAGAGGGCTGTGGTCTGACCCGTAGGAAAGAACATGAGCTGGCAGCAGGGGAACAAAGACCTAGGGTATTGAGAAGAGAAGAAAATGATGCGAGGCTCTGCTAACCTTTTCTATTATTATGATTTTCCGTATTTTATGATGTGTCGACATTTTTTTTTCCTTTAAAGATTTTATTTGTTTATTTGACAAGGCAGAGAGAGAGAAAGCACAAGCAGGGGGAGCGGCAAGTAGGAGAAGGAGAAGCAGGCTCCCCGCTGAGCAGAGAGCCCAACGTGGTACTCCCTGCCAGAACCCTGAGATCAGGACCCGAACCCAAGGCAGACACCTAACCGACTGAGCCACTCAGGGGCCCCTGAGGTGTTGACACCTTAAAAAACTTTTTGGCAGGAAAAGACTGCCCCTCTCAGGGTTAGCCAATTCCTAAAGATAATAAAGGGCTCAGCCCAGAACATACTTTTCATATGCAAATTAACTAATCCAGAAGGTACATTCCAAACCACTTCCTCTATCTGGTTTGCAGACTCCAGGAGGCAATTTAACTCTGGCCTGATCACCCCAGGGCCCTGTACCAACCAGACAGCTGGGAACAATCCTGATGCTCCAGAGCCCATCAAAGTTATTCAAATTAGCTCTTCCTAAGATATTTACCCTCACCCTGACCTTTGGAAACCTAAGAATGAGGCTGTGGGGCGCCTGGGTGGCTCAGTGGGTTAAGCCGCTGCCTTCGGCTCAGGTCATGATCTCAGAGTCCTGGGATCGAGTCCCGCATCCGGCTCTCTGCTCAGCAGGGAGCCTGCTTCCCTCTCTCTCTCTGCCTGCCTCTCTGCCTACTTGTGATCTCTCTCTGTCAAATAAATAAATAAAATCTTTAAAAAAAAAAAAAAAAGAATGAGGCTGTGGCCTCGGTTTTCCCCTTGCTCCTGCTTCTGCCTCCCGATCAAACCTGGGGTGTCCCCATGTGGCCTTGCAGGGCATGGCATGACTCTTGTTCTCAGGAATGGAAGAAAAGTTCTTCCTGTAGTGACACTGGCCTCTATGTCATCATTCAGCCCTCTTTATAAATTAAGACCGGGGTACAGATCATGGGCCCAGATAACATTTTATCTTGAAATGAAAATTTACCTCCAAAGCAGCCTCTCTGGTACAAGAATACAGATAATCTCTTAGATCTGAAGAGCCCGGCCAAAATGAAGCAGAACAAGTTTACTATCTCCAGAGACTAATCATGTATTCCTCGTCGATATATTGATTTTTAAATAGCAACATTAATAGAGCAGTTTAAAAATGAGCTACATTTTTTTTTAATTAAAGCAAGTTCAAAAGATCCAAAAGGGTAGCCGGCGGAAGAGTAACTTTATGTTATTTATTAAACACGATGAATAAGCCCTTGTGGAATACCTTCAGCTTCACAAAAATCCGATGTGATAAACAGCAGATCCAGGGAAGAAGTCCGTTGTCAGAGAGACAAAGAGAGATGAACACACGTCGCCTAATTGCGACAGGTGTGCCGTTTTGCGTGATTATAAAGCGAGTACGAGCCCATACACATGCGGCAAGTGGTCTCCTCAGAAAGGAGGAAGATTCCAGGGTGGAGGAATGAAAGCAGAGGATGGGTGACTGTGCAGAGCTAGCATGAAGTGACACAGCAGACCACCAATGTGCTGCCTTCCTTCCTTAGAAAAGGAGGCTCTGACATAGTAGTCGGGCAAATGGCCATCCAGAGAAGGTTGCATCCTGCAGGCTAAAGCCATGGGATTGACTCTTGTGTGAACTGTGAGGTGAGGTCTTACATATGATTCCCAGGATGTGTTCTTAAAACAGAGGGATGGGCCTGTTTTCTCCTTTTTCCTCATCCTCCTTTTAGGCGTGTGAAATGACAGTTGGATATCAAGCAGCCACTGTGAATCATGACAAGGGAGGCCACGCCAGAGGTACAAGGGAACATTTTGTTGGAAGGTGTCTGGGTTCCTGAGGATCGTGAAGACAACAGAAAGCCTGGAACCTTCTACTTCCTAACTATCTGTAAGAGAAAAATAGACTTTATATCATTTGAGCCACTACCATATTGGGGGGGGGGGGCGGGCAGGTGGTGTTTCCTAACAAACGCAGGGTAAGGAAGTTAATCATTTGGGAGGGCTGTCCCTAAAAGACCTGTCTTCTCAGCAAAGCAGAAGGCACTATTGTTAGCTGGGAGGAAAAAACAAGGAATAGGTGTGGCCTAAGGGCAGAGTGGGTCCCAAAGGGACATAACAGAGAATCAAGAGACTAAAACTAGAAGGAGTCACCTGTGGAATCGGGTCCCCAGTTGAGAAAGGCAGGTGTGGATACTTATCAGACTCAGACAATCTCATCTCAGTTTTCCACAACAAGGCACACGTGTAAATAGGTACTGGAAGTAAACACTGGGAAATGGAACGCAGACACTGGGGAGTTGTGTGTGGTTAGGGATTGTCACATTGGGCACGGTTGAATCACTGGGGGAATAAGAAAACTGTGGGTGCCTGTAAAAGTATAGTCAAATAGGGGTTTCCAGATAAGAGAATCCAAACAAAGAAGGAGAGGGAATAGGGAAAAACCTAGGTTCGGGGCCATGATAAGGGTAAAATCAGATTCAGGGAAAGGAGGAAGACGGGGGTTCCAGGAGGTGGCTGTTAGGGTCCTGAGCCTTCTGTTAGGCAATGCTTCGAGGCAGCAAAATTATAGAAGAGAGAGAGAAGTCCCTTAAGGGTGAGAGGCCTGCCCTCCTCCCCCATTTCAACCCAAGCAGACCTCACTTTATGATTTCATACATTATATACATGTATTTTGGAAGTCAACATAAAATTCCATTCAGAAAGAGGTTTTTAATGCTAAAAGAAGGGGAAAGAGGAAAAAGTGGAAGAAGAAGGAAATGAAGCAATAGTAGTGGTAATAGCAGAAGCAGTAGCAGTAGAAGTAATAGTAATAAATGTGCAACCTTCAAGGCCAAAGTAATTCTTCCTGCTGAATGCTATCCATGCACCAGACAACACCAAAGAAAGACCAGCTGGATGTGTCCGGGAGAGTCCCAGCAAGAAACAGATGAAATACACAAAAGGGGTGATTGAGAACTATTTTCAGAGGAGTCCAGAGTTTGGGGAACCTACAAACATGCGGTGAAGCATTCCAAGGCTAGCCATAGTGGGGAACCCTCACCACTCCTACACCTGAAGAGGCCATTAGAGGGAGCTTCTGGTTCAGGCTCTAGAAGGCTGCTGACTAGGTCTCGGCCATTAGAGAGAGCAGCTAACTCGGGCCGCAGAAGGCTGCGGATGAAGCCCCCCCCACCCACCCACCTTCGGTGAAAGAATCCAGTGATGGCCAGCCTGTTAGCCAACAAGGAGGGAGCGCCCGCAATAAATTCCCTGGCTTCTGTCTATCCCCTGCAGGCCTTTCCTGCTGGCCAAATCCAACAGAAACTAGAGAACAAGGGAACCCAGCTAGGGCAGTCCGCAGCGGCCAGGCTTGCAGGAGGACACTGGGTATGGTGGAAATGGAAGAAGGTGCAGTCTCGGCTAACAGAGAAGCTTCTGCATGTTCCATTCATATCCCCTCTGCTGAGAATCCACTTTCCCTCATTTTTCATGCAAGTGTGCTATGCTGACATCCCCCATGAAGAAGTCTAAGGTTCCATGCCTAATGGCTGGCAGGTGGGTAGAAACAAGGATGCAGAATCCTTCTGCTGATTCCCTGAATATTCACTCACTTAAGTATCTTTTGCTGCATAACAGATTACCCCCAAAACTTAGCAGCTGTAAACAGCATACCTTCATTATCTCATATTTTCCAAGGGTCAGGAATTAGGGAACAACATAGAAGGCTAGTTCTGACTCAGATTCTGCCATGAGGTTACGTCACAGTGTTAGCCATGGCTGTCGTCATCTGAGGACTTGATAAGGCTGGAGAATCTACTTCCAAAATGGCTTGTTCACACGAACGTTGGCAATGGACCTCTCGCCATAGGGCTCCTTGAGTATCTTCATGTGGTATGTCAGCTGGCATCCCCTCGGGGGAGCAATCTGAGAGACACAGACAGAGAGAGCAAAGACCAAGACACAATACCTTTTATGACCTGGTTTCTGGACCCATATTCTGGCACTTTCTCTCCTGCCTTATTCTGTTCTCTATAAGCAGGTCATCAAGTGCAGCCCACACTCAGGAGAAGAGGGGAAGAAGAAGATTAGGTTCCACCTCCTGAAGGGAGGAGAGTTGAAAAATTTGTGCACATATTCTTTTTTAATGTTTATTTATTTTTTTCATTTCTTTTCAGTGTTCCAGAATTCATTGTTTATGTACCACACCCAGTGCTCCACACAATACGTGCCCTCCTTAATACCTACCACCAGGCTCACCCATCCCCCCACCCAGTGCACACATTTTAAACCACCACACCCACATCACCCAGCACCCATTAGCTTTAGCGTTCTTCTTGCTAATCCTGCCTGCCAGGGATCATATTTTATAGGCCCTTCTGCATCGAGAGGCAAGAGACACAATTCTACTGTAGCAGGTGCCTTAAAGTTTACTCAGTAAAGACTCCACAAAGATGGAGGGAATCCAAGAATGCAAGAAGGAGAAGAAGTAGGAGGAGGAGGAGGAGGAGGAGGGGAGTTGCACAGCCATATTTTCTTACTAATTAGCAAAAAATATATAATAAAGGGGGTATTTTATTTCTATTTCCTTTCTCAAAAAAAAAAAAAAAGCTAAGTATAATACCCAGACAGTAAAACAAAGCATGTTAAAAATGATTCTAAGAAGTTCAGACAACTTTTAAGATGGAGCGCAACACAACGAACTCTTAAAGTTTGGGATTACTTTTCTTTCTTTATTCGTATGATTTTTCATGATAGAAGGGGTAAGGGAGTGAAAGAGTCGTGGGCCAGAAGGAAAAAGGCAACATTTTGAAAATAAAATCTTGGAGCTTTTTGTGGAACAAAGAGATTCCGATTTATTGATAAAGACCAAAGTTTAAAACATTGCCAAACAAGAACGTATCTGGTATTTGTTTTTAAGTCTCACATTATTTGCAGTTACTACTGAAATGTTGATAACGTTCTCAAGCACTAAGAAATTGATTCTCACACATTTACTTACAGCTTCTGGTAGTTTATGAGTTTCTGGTAAATACAATGTCTGTCTAGCCTCCAACTTTTACACATTCATTTGCCGGTCTAAGATAGAGATAATCACAGGCTTCGTTCTTTCCTTGTGACAGATGCATAAAACAGAAGTCACACAAACATAACAATCCAATCTATACATTTGTCAGTGTCTGCGTTCCCTCCATATGTTCACACATTGCCTGGTGTCACGCATCAGCACTCTGATCACACTTAGGTGGAATCCCAATTTTGTTGCAATGTGATGACAACATCTGAGCGACTTTGAAAGGTCATTTCCTTCACATCCTATCTGAGATAGTCATCTCAGGCCCCCACATAAGTCATTGTTAAAAACCTAAAAAAGAAAGAAAAGAAAAGTCTCCAACCTCTTTTAGTAAACCTTTTTTTTTTTTTTTTAAACAGTCTACACAGTAAGATTCTTATTTTTGACGTCTTGGAAACTGTTTACGGGAATGTTGGCATTTACCCATTCAGCTTCAGTAAACACTTTCATAATGTGAATGGACATCCTCTAATTTGTCTTTGAGATCCATTTAGATTTCTGCACGTCGGATTTTATTAAAGAAGAGCCCACTTATGGGTTTGATACATGCAACGCTCACGCCAAGAGTGCCCAAAGCCTGGTGGGTGGTCCTCTGATGCCAGGCTCATAAGTCCTAAGAGACAACTTTGTCTTTCATCACTACACCCTCTCTGATGACAGGAGGGTCATTCTGTGCCTCCATGTCTGTCTGTCTTTCATTGTTATGTGGAAATGGGGAGGCTAGTCTTCCATTTTTCCTTGCCAAATGCCTAGGCAAAGATAATTTCTCAATAGGCCAAAACTAAGAGATCTCCCCACATTAACCCTTTCTATGAAACCCTTCCTCCCTCCTTCACTGTGCTTTCAAAAAGCAGCACCTGCGTATCTTCTTTGAGGATGCCCTCGACCTACAAGAAGGCCAGCTCCTGAGACTGTTCATCCCACCCCCATGGGGCAACCACCAGCCAACAGCTATTAAACAAGAGAGAGAGGATGCCCAACTCCTTTGCTGCAGGTGAGGATATGCCAGTGTAACTTACCAGAGTTCCCAGGGATCTTACTAAAGACCTGACCCGAGGCCACATGCTGGCTTGGCTTCCTCGCCTTCCCTGCCCTGCTCCCCAGCTCCCTCCCTAGTCCCCTCTGAGAGCTCTTCTTGAATAAAACATCCTCATCTCTGAGTCTGTTCCTGGGGAACCGAACCTAAGACACACCAAACCCAGAAATGGAATCATACGAGCAATTCTCTCAAAAGGAATAATATCTAGTAGGGGCCATCGAGAGTGTTCCAGTTAAGTGGCGCCTGGGTGGCTCAGTGGGTTATGCGTCTACCTTCAGCTCAGGTCATGGTCTCAGGGTCCTGGGATCAAGCCCCATGTCGGGGAGGGCGGGGGGGAGTCTCTGTTCAGCGGGGAGCCTCCTTCCCCCCCAACATCTCTGCCTGCCTCTCTGCCTACTTGTGATCTCTGTCTGTCAAATAAATAAAATCTTTTTAAAAAAAAGTTTTCCAGTTAAGACAAGACTGTTTGCCCTTGAAGTCTAAAGGGGACGGTAGGAGAAATAATTAAAACTTGCTGAATGAACAGGGATCTTCTGAGGACTGCTTGTACCTTGACTCCTCACCACTTCAAAAGATGCCCAGATGGTTGCAAGGAAAGGAAAACAATCATTTGATATTTGTACCAGTCAAGATGCATACGGTTATGCTACAGTAACAACGAAGCCCCAATGGCCAAGAACAAAAACAGCTTTCTCCCTCACACTGCACATGGCCACTGTGGATTGTCACAGGACTCTGCTACAGAGGTCACTCAGGGATTCAAACTGAGAAATGGACCATTCCAGCACTCATGTCCACATTCATCACTGCAGGGAAAGAGTAAATGCCGAAGCACACACTGGCCTTCAAAGCTTCTGTCCTTACATGACACATACCACTTTTGCTCATATTTAATGATCTCAGGCAAGTCACGTGTCTATGACTAACAGAAAGTAACAAGGAAGTGAATTGCACTCCCTGTATGGAAGAATGAGAAACAAAATATTTATGAACAACTCTCAGGATTAATCAGCACAATTGTCTCCAGCAGGCCCCTGAGAAATTAGTGTTGGCTACGTCTGCAAAGCAAGCAGGACATATTTAATGACTCTGAGCTCCCAGGGTTTCTATGAGATTTATTCATTCAACAAACATCTATTAATGTCTTCTCTAAACAAGAGATTGGCCACATGCTCTGGAATTAGTGGGGCTGTGTGAAAATCCCAGATCCACTGCTTACCAGCAACACAAGCTCAAAGTACCCTTCTGACTCAGTTTCATTATCCAAAAAAATGGGGACAATAATAGAATGGATCTTACAGAATTGATTAGATGACTGGAAATGATAATGTAAGCTGTTCTCTTCAGTATTATTCCAAAGATAAATGAGAGATGGTACCTTCCCTGGAGAAGCTCACTCCAATTTAAGGGATGGGACCTTTAACCATTTCAGCTCTGTTGAAAGATATTTATTAAGAACCTACTATGTGCAGGGCACTGAACTGAACACTGTAGCAAAAGAATGAATGAGGCCGGTATGTCTGGGTGGCTCAATCAGTTAAGCATCCGACTCTTTGATTTCAGCTCAGGTCATTATCCTGGGATCCTGGGATCGAGCCCAACATCGGGCTCCAAGTTCATCGAGGAGTCTACTTGGGATTCTCTCTCTCCCTCTGCGCCTCCCCCTTCTTGCAAGCGCGCTCTCTCTCTCTTTCTCTCTCTCTCGAATAAATACATAAATCTTTAAAGAAAAGGAATGAATAAGGCTCTGTCCCTATCTTTAAAAGTGGACAGTTCATCGGGGAACACAGAAACATAAGCACAAATGCCATATTCTTTGAGTGACAAGACAAAGTCTATGGGAATGCAAAAGAGGAATACTTAGCTCAGTCAAGGGTAAACAGGCAGCCTTTTTAAGGACACTTCTCCTGGTGTGCATTTTAAATGTGCAAAACCAGCGATGCTTCAATTCCAGGTTAGGAGAGAAAGCTCTCAAGCCCTAGGTCGCCTAGAATGCCCCACTGCCGCTATCGGCGTTTGGCAGGTGCAGCTGAGGCAGGAGCAATCCGGGCCACCCTGCTCCCATCCCAATTCAGACTCTCGCTCGTGCTATTCAACAGGACTGCCAGTCAAAACCCGAGAATGGCTGCGCAAAGGGCAAACCTCCAGCGAAAGGCAACCCTCCACCGCCCTCCTGAAATCCCCGATTCTTCTCACAAAGTGAATTGGGATAAACAGATGAAATGTCTCAAGACAGCCACTGGCCCCTGTGTCGCAGGCGTTCCCTGAGCAATTCCACACAGATCCACGACACTTTGAGCCATGCCGAGGGAGAGATTTTTTAAAAATCCCTTTCCATGATTCACCGGCTCTCAGGAACATGAAACCTCTGCCTGCATTGAAATGAACATTGGCACCTTCCGGTTACATCCATTTCTTATCTCTTAACCCCAGAAAGACGGACTGAAGTTTTCCCAAAGTCTATCATCAGGCGCAATGAGACTAAGATCAGCAGACCGGACACCTCAGAGAGAAATAAGGCCTATTTCTCCATATTGAAAACAGAATACACATATTAATATAAACATGAAGCCGGAGGACCCTGTTTTTATTTATAATCCACTTGAAAGAGATGGTTTCTATGGCAGCAGGAAATACGAGGGTTTTTTTTTTTTCAAAGGAGCTACTGGATTTACAAAGATTCGCCCACCCCATTAGAAGTCTTTGTTCTTCTTTGATGATATGCCAGAGCTGATGGATTTGGGGTGATTTCGGTCGCAATGCTTGTTCTACAGTGTTCAAAAAGAGACGTGGAAGGGGCTTTCGCTTTCTTCTCCACCACTGGGTTTCTTCGTAGGCCATCTGCCTGTGGGCAGACATGTAGACATCCATAGGGAAGGGAAGGGAAGGAGCAACGGTTAATTAATTCCATTAGAGGAAGAAACAGGGGGGTGTGTGCAAGAGAGGGGGAGGCACCAAGCTGCCACTGATGTTGGCAAAGGACAACGTTTAAGAACTTCAGTCAGGAGACCTGCTGATCGGCTGATAAAACAAACAGCAGCATGAATGATCGTTATTCCTGTAACCAAAGAAGGAAACGTTGAATCAATCTTTTCATTACCCGTGATTGTGGCTAGTGGACACAGCGTCCATCAGAGGCTAGAAACACCTAAGTTCTTACATGCAGGTGCGAGGCCCAGGCTCTGCTTCAGCCAGCAGGTGGCCATAGTCAATAAGAGCCCAGGAGCGGAGGAACAGCATCCTAGGGGTGTTGGAGGTTGGGGGGCCGGGTCTCTGCTGTAGGGGAAAGGCGGCTTTGAGGGAGGTGGGAGAGGATGCGGACATGAAGGAAAGAAAAGTACATTCCCAAAAGAAAAAATGAGAATGGCACAAGGATGTAGAGACTGGTCTGTGCCACTGCCTAGCCTCATCTCGCTCACACATCACTTGCCTGCTGGACGTCCCCAACTACATGTCCTCCAGCCACTCAGGCTTACTGCCAAACAGAGCCCTCCAGGCCTCCTGTGACACCAGCTTTTCCTGTGCATTCAGCTCAAGAGGTGGCACCAGCATCCATATGGCACTGGAGTTGAAAACCCAGAAGTCACCCCAGACTCTGGCCTCGGCCCTCTTCCTCCCCATCACCAGTTCCCCCAATCTGCACTCTCTTAATGAATCATGGCCTCCGTCCCATGGCCACTCTCCCTGCTCCCTGCCCAGCATCCTCCCCTTCCATCCTTGTGCACACATTGCCAGAGTGCTTTTTCTACGTACAGAGACAGGCACATTGCAAGTTACACTCTTACTGAAAATCCTCAGTTGGGACCCATAGCTCTTGGTATTATTTGAAAGCTTGAACTTCAGGTGCCTGAGTGGCTCAGTTGGTTGAACATTTGCCTTAGGCTCAGGTCATGATCTCAGGGTCCTGGGATTGAGTCCCGCACTGGGCTCCCAGCTCCCTGCTCAGGAGGGAGTCTGCTTGTCCCTCTCCTCTGCCCCTCCCCCTGTTCATGCTCTCTCATACATGTTCTCTCTCTCAAATAATTTTTTTTTAATATTAAAAAAAAAGCTTGAACCTTGTGACCAACACTGTCATGGTCCACTCTCTGCATGGCTCTCCACCTCACTTCTCAGCCACTACCTCTGCCCCTCTGTCTGTAACCATCCGTCCCTTTGCACAGTGGCTGCTTAGCATTGCCCTGAACACAGGGGCTACCTTTGTACAACTGACCTACCTGCCCGTGTCTGCTCGGTTTGTGTCAGCTGCAGGGGGACAGATGAGCTACGCTGGGGCATAGGGCATGTTTACATGACACCCGCTGAGAGAACCGAGAGGCGGGGTCTTTGGGCCTCTGAGACCACAAGCTATGAACGACAGCCACATATGTGGGGTTGCATCCGGCTAACTTCCTCTGGCACTTGGCATATTTCACTTCGTCGGAGGGAACTGAGTTGAACAAGGGCCCTCAGGTATCCCCGCTAACATAACAGCCATGTGTCCAACATGTATAGTGTGTGTGTGTGTGTGTGTGTGTGTGTGTGTGTGTGTGAGCTCACTTCAGCCTCACGGCTACTCTGTGGGTAGGTGTTATTACCTCCATTCTTCGGATGAGAAAGGTGCTCTAAAATATGGAAAAGGGGGCGCCTAGACTGCTCGGTCAGTTAAGCATCGGTCTTTGGCTCAGGTCATGATCTCAGGGTGTTGGAATCAGGTCCTGAGTTGGGCTCTCTGCTCAGCGGGGAATCGACTTGTCCCTCTGCCCCCCTACCCACTCAGCCTCTCTCTTGATCTCTTCTTCAAATAAATAAATACATAAAATCTTTTTTAAAAAATAAAATAAAATAAGGAAAGGAAGCAATAGTGGTCCCTCTTCTCTAAAGGAAGTCTCATCGTGTCCCAAAGAGAGAAATTCAACCCTAGAGCAAGCCTTCCTGTTTGCCTTCTCTTTCCTCAATTTAAAAGTTACAACGAATTGGCCTCTGGCATGGGTCAGGCCTGTCCAGGAGTAAATAATCATAACTTGGTGAGAGCTTCAGAAGGGGAGAGCTGCCTAAAATCTTTCACTCCAACCAGGACACCTGTACTAGCAAACAAAGACAAACTCTTTGCCCTTTGACAGAACAATTTCAGTATGCAAACACACACAGGCACACACAAACAATGCTTCTTTACAGACTTGTCCAAATAAAAAATAGTGAGTAGAAATGATCTAGCTGTATATCAAGAGAGGACTTAATAAACCAGCTATTTTTTAAAAGGATAAGCTATATATTGACATAGAAGCATATTCAAGATATATTATTAAGTAGAAGACAAAAAGGCAAGTTGCAGAAGAATAGTATATTAGTATAACACCTTTGAGTAAAAAGAAGGAAAAAATGAGAATATATGTTGGTATTTGTACACGCATAAAGAGACCGATCACAGTGGATCCCTGTAGGAGGGTGGGATGAGAATTGGGTGCTCCAGTTCTGTTCCAGTCCAAGATGGCGCCATAGGAAGACCCCAAACTCATCTCCCCCACAGAACACACAAAATTACACCTATTCACAGAACAATTCCTCCCTGAAGAAGAACAGGGTGCTCCCTAAGGAAAAGGCATGAGCGGGAACTTTCTTTTTTCACCTTTTAAAATACTGTAAGCTATGCAAATGTGTTATGTATTCAAAAATTAAATTAAAAAGAAAAATCTCTCCCGTCTGTTCACCCCTCATAGTTTAAAACCCGATTTCACATGTGTCACCTCATTGAATTCTCACAATCCTACAAATTGTTATTATTCCCGCTTCACAGATAAGGAAACTAGGCTTGGAGTCATTAAGTGACCTGGGAGGGGATCACTAGTAAAAGCCGTAAAGACGGGGCAACGACCAGAACCTGCCCCGCAGTTCCTCTGCCCAACAGCCCGCAACATGAGACAGGGATGTGGGAGCCGGGGCATAGGGGGAGCTCACTGGATTTCATTTAGGGAGAGAATGGAACCATCTTATCCCCCCACAATCCCACCCTGTGAAGGATGCCAGAAACATCTAACCTTGAACCTAAAAAGGGATCCTGTCTCACAATGCAAATATCTCTGAAAGGCATAACACACACTGTGCTTCCGTTTCAGATGTAGGAAACTAACTCGTAACTGACTCCGGGTCCCTTAAATGAAATCAGTGTCATTATCTGCAAGATATATTCAGGGGGAAAAAAAAAAGCTTTGTTCCCTCTCTTCTGCTACCTTGCAGACATCCTCTAACAGGGCCACCCCTTCCTGGTCCCTGGCAACGACGGAGGCAGATCAGATTCTTCTGTCTTTTTCCCGTGTTCATGAACAGTGTCATTTTCAGGCATAAACATTCCCAGTCCAATATGCTAGAGTCGGGACCATAATCTCTCAGCCCTCCTTAAGCTCTGGCCTCACGCTCGGCTCAGGACAGACCCACAAACCTACAGATAGCAGTGGGAGGGTCTGACGGTGCGGGACCACCTTCCAGACACCTTTTACACCCCTTCCCTCCCTGGTTCTCCCGGTCAGCACAGCAAAGAAGGACAAAGAGTAAAGCAGCAAAGGGCCATATGGCAAATAGCCAAAGTGGCTCTTCTTTGTGAGGGAGTCTCGAGGATGCCCCCTCATGGGTACTTCCAAGAAGCACCATTCCATGACCCAGGTGACCCTGGCTAGCGCCATCTGCCTCTCAGCTCCTATTCCAGCTAGTCTCCCCACAACGTGTGATTCTGTTGGGTCTCCTGGTCCAAGCAGACAGCCCCGTAAGGTAGAGGAAGTCCGGGAAGGCTCTAGCCTAGCCACTGGCCACAAGGTCCAAAGGGTGCTCTGAAACCATGACTTGCCCCACGGAGCCCTCTCTCCTCACCCTGCTGACTGCAGCTGCAACCAGCCTCTATCTTTATCACTTACACTCACACAAATCCTAAGAGACGCCTCAGGTTCTCCTGAGGATGCCTCCGTGACCTCACTCTGTAGTAGCAAAGGGAGGGCTTATGACATCTTACACTCTGGATGCATCTAAAGGGGTTTATCTTGAAGCCCTCCTCCTGTGACTTCGCAGGCATGGGGTACAGGGGTTGGGAAGCCTCACATCCACAAATGCCCATGACCCACAAATCCTTCCCTCTCCAAAATTAGTTACCTCTTTTTTAAAAAATGATGTCATTAGGACATCACTATCCTCCTGCCCTCGATGAATTAATTAGCCTGGGCATTGAGCACTAATAGTGCTGTCATCAAAAAAGAGCAAAAAGCAGACATTGTGGGGCTCTTCGTGAAAGAACACAGTGTCACCTACAGTCTTTCCAAAGGGGTCAAAGCCATATCTGATCAAGCCTCTGGACGGAGCTGCACCCTTGCAGAAGACACAGGGGACAAAGGAGCATACTGAACTGTGCCTTGAAGGTGCGATCAACACCTTCCATACTGAGATATGGACCTATAGGTCTGCAAGCCCCACAGATAAGCGGTGAGCAAAAGAAAGGGGTGGAGAGGAAAACTAGACATTAAGAGACGTAAAAGACATATTAAATTTTAATGTGCAAGACTAAACCACGGTGTCCGGAGATGCACACTTAGCTGATAAAACCGTAAGAAGTGCAAACCCCTAATTACTATAGAGTTCGGCTCTCTGTAGAAGCAGGGGACAGCCTTCAAGACGGGTCATACGGAGGACTTCTGGGGCAGCTAGCAAAGTCCTACTGCTCAGTCTGGATGCTGTTTAAATGGGTGTTTAGACCTTATGCCTTATTCCTTATTATACCTTATAATAATTCACTAAACTAAAAGTTTGGGGCCTCTGGATCTGTGTTGTTTTTGATTTTGTCTTTACATTCCTCAGTGCTCATCACGTTAGTGCACTCTTCATCCCTTTCACCTAAAATAAAACACCCATGTGCTTTATTTTAAAATGAAAAGTAGGCCGCAAAAAGGAGAAAAGAAATATTATATAGGAAACGAATCTGGAAAGAAAAAAAGTTCCTCTCCCTTTTGTGGTAGAGAGAATAATGGCCCCAAAGATTTTTACATCATAACACCCAGAACCCCTGACTTGGTTCCTTTACATACCCTAAGAGATGAGTCACGGGTCTTGTCAGAGGGAGATTATCCTTGATTATTTGGGTGGATCTGCTGTAATCGAGGGTCCTCCTAAGTGAAAGGGGAAAGCTGTAAAACCAGAGTCACATGAGATGTTATGACAAAAGCAGAGGCCGGAATGATGTGGTTGTTGACTTTAAAGATGGAAGGAGTCATGACCCAAGGATTATGGGCAGAATGCAGAAGCGGAAACGGATTCTCTTTTAGAGCCTCAGGAAGGAACATGGCCAGCCTGACACCTTGACTGGGACCCAAAGAGACCTATTTGGGAATAGGAGACCGATGTGCAAATTTAGTGTAAGAAGCCAATACCGCCATTTTTACCAAGGCGAGAAGTGGTGGGAGGGCTCAAATTCACAAAACCAGTTTGGCTTTGCAGAGCGCTTGTCAAGTATCAATTCTCAGCACTGGTCTTCAGACAAAACTCTCCGATAACAAGAGAAGTCTCACCAAAGTGCATTTTTCATTCTGCAAAAGGAAGTTCTTGGGAGGATGACATTAGGAAGCTCAGAGTCTAGGGACCACTCTGGAACCTGGGCTGGTCACAGAGAGAACCAAGAAAACCTCAGTGCCCCAAAGAGCAGGAATATTCCGCTCAATGTGAGGCCACTGAGGTCAATTAATCCTCCCTGCTGAGTCTCCTCAAAGGAAGAGGAAGGACTGGAGTTTCCAACACCCATGGTGGGAGCCAGGCACCTGTTCACTGTCACACCGACGCCAGGGAGAGGGAGGGACTGGCAGGTGGATGCCGAGTGCCCCCAAACTGGCAGATGTTTACCACTACCTCTCTATTAGCATGGTAAACTTGTTAATGAGCTCCTTCCCAAAGCAGCAATGGTGGAGACTAGCTCCTTCTGCTGAGAATGAGTGGACCCAGCCAGGGCATTTCCAGGACAGGGGACCTGAGTAGACCATCGAGGTGAGGGGAATGGAAACCCCAGGAGAGACACAACAGAGGGAAAGCAGGTCCCCCAGCCTCTCCTGTTCACTCAGGGTTAGTCTACGTAGAGCTCATACCCTTTAGTTGGGTTTTGTAACAATTCAACCCAACGATGTAGATTTCTGGTCCAGATTTTAGTTTGTTTTTGTTCTTTTTTAGAAAAGCAACCTCCTTAATTTATTAATTATATTAATACGATGAAAATAGATGGGGCTGCTTCTCTTTCCTAAGTAGTAGGGCTATTATCTTTTCAGTGTCTCCTGCGAGCTCTTGCTCCTAGTCTTTTGCATTACCATCTAGAAAAACTAAATGATGTATTTTAATACTGCCGTAGGCACAGCTTGACCTTTAAATCGCATTATTTAAATATTAATGACATAGCAGGAAAGCAGCCTACTGACAGGTGTTATACAAGTCAGACCAAACAGGACACTAAATCTGCGAGCGCCTTTGAAACTCCCATCAGAGATAATGAGGTATAGGCATGTATTTCCACACACTGTCCAACACCGGCTCGCTCCACATCCCGTCGGAATAAATTAACTGAGCGTTGTGTTTGAAGGGAAAGAAATCATCTTTCTGCCTTCAAAATGCCATTTAATGACTTCTGCAGCCCCGCTCGAGGATAACAGGAAAGGGCCTATTTGTTTCTCGGACTTGAAGTGAATGCCACGTTCTTCAAAGCGTTGGATTTCACACTGACGGATGTGACCCATGGCCTTGCTTCCCAGGAGGCCTCAAGGGGATGCTCGGGTCTGTCCACATCCTCGTCCCGGCTGGCTTGACATTCCCAGCTGCTCCTGAGTTGCTGAACGGCCCTCGCGGATCCTTTGCCTGGAACCTGAGCCAGCCACAGACACTTGCTCTCTCCAAGGTACATCATGAGCTGAGGATGCCACAGCTCTCTCCCCGTCCCCCAGACCCAGGTTTTCTCAACCTTGGCCCAATGGTCATTTGGAGCTGGACAATTCTTTGTTGTAAGGTGCTGTCCTGGGCACTGTAGGATATTTAGGAATTCCCCAGCTGTGATAACCCTAAAGATCTCCAGATACCACATGTCCCTGGTGAAGAACCTCTGGCTTGGACAGATATATTAATTATCTACCTCGGTGTCCCCATGTTGTTCCACAGCTATTCAAAAATCCTCACTTCAGAATTCAACAACCTGGAAAATTCACCTGTTGATTAAAGTTAACATATTCTTCACGGTGCTCTAGACCAGCAAAAAGTGTCAAGTTCATGAGGGAATGTGAGAAGCCAGGACAATGACTGAGTCACTCACCTGAGACTGAAGTAGGAGGAGTCCCTGAATTCTAGAAGAGTTCTTTTTCTGACCATGCTGGATCTGACATGCTGTACTTCTGACACCCACTTAAACTTGGGGTCTGAGTCTTTGTAGTCTACAGATATTTGTTGATCATGGAATGCCATGCAATGAGCCATGGTACAGATAATCTGGCTGCCATAGTTTCCTATTTGGTTTGGTTTCAGTTCGATTATTTTCCAATATTTGTAACTCTGCTGGGATATTAACAGCACTCAGAATAACCCAAGATATCGTATAAAGGTCCCATCCTTCTGAAATGTATGTCCTGAGAATTTAAGCTACCAGGAAAGGAGAGGATACCGAGAGAAGCCCTGAATGGAGACGGTAGCCCCACCCCATGGACCAACCAGAGACTGTCGGCTTGAGTGCCCAACAGGTACCCTGATGTCTGCAGATGGGTGCTTTTCCATTCATGCCATTTCCTTGTCACTGTATTTCTGAAGATGTGCTGATGGCTACAGCAAGAAAAATAACTTATGTGTTTATACTTGGAGTCTAGTTCACAATTTTGGCTAGCCACCAGTTGATTTTACACAGAATGCCATTTCACCAAACGCCTGGTATGTTTGATAAATGGAAATGTGTGTGACTCAAATCTCTCAGCGCGGGTGAGAATAAATGTGGCTTGAATATCTCAGTGGGACCCCCTTGTTAATCAGCATATGCTCACGTACAGCTTCACACAGTCTAAACCTCAAGTGAGGTCTCTGGTTCTCAAAGTGTGGTCCTCGAGGCCCGCAGCCCCAGCGGCAACTGGGAGCTTGCTAGAAATGAAGATCCTCGGGCCCTACCCAAGCAAGGCCTGCTGAAGCAGGGACTCTGTCGGGGCCCAGAAATCTATTTAACAAGAGCTGATGCAGCTAAAGTTTGAGACCCACTGACCTAGAAAATGAGTTTCAGTGAGAAATTAAACCAAAGCCTAATTCATGAAATTGCTCATTTTCTCTGCTACTACCAGAACTTAATCCAGCGCCCTTTGTGTGCAGTGTTATTCACATTATCACGCTGACAATATTGTCTGTAGGTGGATTAGAAAAACAATACATAATCAGCGGAATCCTAGTCTCCCGTTCTCCCTGGGAAGTCCTGAACTGCATACGGATCTGGCCGACTTTCATGGAATCTAAGGAATCCAGAATTTCGAGTATCTTGGCACCTTTCTCTTTATCCTTCATACATATGCATTATTAGAGAACATATGTTGTTTAATCAAAAGATAACATTACACTGGGTAACGTTCATGAGCACTGGCAAATATTTCACTTACAAGCTGCCATAGTTAATTATCTGGGAAAATATAAATATTCACATTTGGCCGAATTCCTCCTTCCTCCTCCCTCGGTGTCTTTTCTACAAAGAGCAGCCCTGGCCAAGTGTCTCATGGCTTACCTGCACAAAGCTCATAAAATACAGACCCCACTGGTTAAAAAAAAGAAAGGAAAAAAAAGTCTATTTCTAGTTGGCGATACAACACTGTGAACTAATATGGGAAGTAAGGCTACGGCACACAGGGGAGGCTGAGGGATTTTTAACAGAGAGACATATGAGAGACCACATCAAACTGGCGTCAAGCGTAAGCATCCCAGGAAGGAGTGGACATTCGGTACGGGAAGATTCTGCAGTCAGACTGGTTGGTGGGGTCAGATCCCTGCTCTGCCCCTCAGACATTCTCCTTGTAAAATGGAGATTGTGGCTCCTCGTAGGGCTGCTGCAGGTTATATGAGATAATCCAAGTAACGCCCTGAGCTTAGAGTCTGGCATATAACAAATGCTCAGACCAGTTCAGCTATTTCACGACAGTTTGTTATTGCCCCAAAATTCATTTCTGAAGTAGCCTGTGCAATATCGTTAGACAGCTGAGTTGAGCTAAGTTGAGCTCAACTCAGCTGTCTAACGATATTGCATAGGGGTTTGGGCATCCCCTGTGCCAGGCACAGAGTACGTACCTGTCTCAAGAATATTTTGAGGGGGGCACCTGGGTGGCTCAGTCAGTAAAGCCTCTGACTCTTGATTTCTGCTCAGGTCATGATCTCAGGGTCCTGGGGTGAACCCTACCTTGGGCTCCAAGCTCAGTGGGGTGTCTGCTGGAGGATTCTCTTCCTCTGCCCCTCCCCCTCTCTCTTCTAGAATAAAGAAATAAATCTTTAAAAAAAAAAAAAAAGAAGAATATTTTAAGCACTTATTATGTGCCAGGCCCTGTTCTAAGAGTGTCATGTAATTTTAATTACTTAATTCTCAGAATCATTATACTGTGAAAATGAAGCATGGTAGTTAAGCAACTTAGCCAAGTTACACAGCTAGTGAAAATTTAAACCTGGTTTAGCACCACAGAGCCCATACCTAATAGCTAGGATCTGTGGCCTCGCTTCATAAATATTTAAACATTAAATATTAGCAAATATTTTTTGGTTACGTGAACTCTTAAAATGCAAATATACCTAAGTCAGACAATAACATTTTAGCAAAAACCATAGCACTAACACCCAACATTAGGGGCTTGGAAGATGGAAAGTAACTGGTCAGGGATCCAGGCAAATTTTATTGTGTGTAAAGAAGAAGGTGTAAAGCAGGGAGCTCTTGGGTATACCAGAAGAAATGAAGACCTGGGAATCAGACTGAGTTGAACTAGTTATTCCAAATTTCTGAACCTCGGTTTCCTTTTTTTTTTTTTAATTTTTTTAATTTTTTTAAAGATTTTATTTATTTATTTTTCAGAGAGAGAGAACAAGCAAGGGGAGCAGCAGGCAAAGGGAGAAGCAGGCTGCCTGCTGAGCAGGGAGCCTGATGTGGGACTCCATCCCAGGACTCTGGGATCATGATCTGAGCCGAAGGCAGATGCTTAACCGACTGAACCACCCAGGGGTCCCTCCTTTTTTTTTTTAGTTGGATTTAATGATGCCTACCTCAAGGCCTTAAATGTCAAGTGCAGAGGTTCTACAGTGTCTGGCACATCATAGCCACTCCATATGTTGGTTCCCCAAAAGGTGTCCTTTCCAAAGAAGGTGACCTTGGATCCATGGTGCCACAATGGTGATCAGGGACATGTGGAAGACATGAACAGTCTGCCTCCACCATGGGCGTGGGGGGAGGCAGTCATAAAAGCTGGGAAAGGAGTGAAAAATATAAAACCTATGCTTTACTCAGGGTCAGCCTATTGGGGAAATTCATAATCCAGATTAACGCAGAGCAAGGGCTAAATTCATGGCAGAAGCAGATCACAGTTTCTCAAAACCAGCTGGAAAAAAAGGAAGCTATTTTGAAACGAGAAGAACTGGATGGTGTTATTCAGGGAAGGACTGGAGCTGGAAGAATTGTCCTCTGGCCTTCCACAGACACAAGAAATAACTCTTTAGCAGTAAAGATTGTCAACAGGAATTTCTCCATAGAAAGCCACGAAAATATATGTCAAGATAGCGGTGTGTTCATGTGCTAGTATAATGTATAGCAGGCCTAGGCAGGAATAAGTCTTGTTAAGATAGAATCCTGCAGGAAGCTTGCTTATCGGCTGTCTGGACACCAAAATCATGAACTATAAAAAATCAGGTACAGTCCACCTAATCAAGGCGCCTGGATATAGCCACATATATAATGCCTAGAGATCCTCATTGATAAATAATATTACAAAGACCATAAAAGAATTTGTTGAATGGCTGATCCTACACTCTATAGTGAAAACAAATACAATTTACTCTACACTCAAATATCTAATAGACCACAAAGAAGAACGGGTTCTGCTACCCATCCCCCTTTCATTCTTACCCAGAAACTCATAATGACTCTAGGACACAGTAGTCAATCAATAATAATTAGTTGGCAAACAGTTAACAAAACTAATGTCTAAAGGAATTATTCTGATCTGGATTATATTCCTTCAGGTCCTAGGGATCCTTCGGTGAATCCCACATAGACCCACCTATCCCCTCTGTGTAGGAGTTGACTTCTTGCTCTGATTCCTTTTGAGGAATCATGAGGCACTCTGAGAATTTGTTCAGCCGTGTTCAAAATTACCAATTCTCGTCTCACACATCTGCAAACATTTGGCAGCCTCCCTTGCTTGTTTGCTCATCTCAGGAATAGCTATACAATACAGCAGCTCTCTGTCTTTCTAAACTACATGATCTTCATTCTTCTTAGAAGCTGCGTTTTGTCTGAGTTGTGAGCTTCTCCGCAGGCAGTGATAATGAAATGGGCACTTTCTATTTGGAATCCATTACGAAGCTGATGTTCCAATGCTGAGGACCATGATAATTCCAGTGTGGCACCATCTGATATCCTCCCTCTCCCACCCAGAAATGGTACTGAGGTATGTTCCTCAATCACCACTCCACACTCGGAACTGTGACTTGCATATCACGTCAAGAACCTGTGGGTTATCAGACACACTTTACAGACCCACTGCCCTAAGGAGAACCTGGATCTAGGGGAGGCAAACTAAAGAAATAGAAGTCAACCTTGTTTTGGTCTAGGGATAGACAGACTCTTCCTGCAAGTAAGCACATACCCACTCGTGAAGGAAACAGTACAAAAGAACATGTCAACAAAAGCAAATTGTTATGGTATACCCCGGGGACACACCTAATCAGAGACAACTGACCAAAGAATCAACTAGATCAACAATAGAAGATTTCATGGGAAATGTGAACTTTGAGTCCAGTGACAAAGTAAGTGAAGAACAGGAATTGGAAGAGAAGATTTGGGAGAAAAGTAGACGTTAAAAAGTTTAAATGCATGGAACTGATGAGCCAGGTGAGCTAGATGGTAGCCTTCCTCCTGTCACTCAGCAATACAAAGTTGACAAAGAGATTCAAATTACTCTCATCATATGAAAACAACTTTACCTCAAAAAAAGTTTGGAGTCCAAGCTGACCTTTAGAAAACTCCCCTTTCTCCAGTAAACTTCTCTGGGAATCCTAGACCAAGATGGTGACGACAAAGGCTCTTGAATTTCTCTCTCATCACAGATGCACCAAATGTGCAGCTAGAGCTGAAATTCAGAGAGGAATCCAGAAATTTTTCTCAGAGAGAAGTCCAGAAACTAGCTCAGTTTCTCCTACACATTGAGCAAATGAGAAAATACCCACATAAAATCAGGTAAGAAAGGCAAAGACACACCCTGTCATAAACCATACCCCCCAGCACAGTGCTACACAGTAGGGAGGGAACATCCCATGGCTCAGCTAGCTTCTTCCTGATAACCAAAGTGTTTGGACCCACATCTGGTGCCCCAGCTTTTGCAGCCTCCACAGGAGGGACAGACCCCCAGATCAATTGACTCTGAGAACCAACAGAGCTTGCATTTCTAAGTCTCACAGGAATGTAGTGGAGGAGAGGCAGTTGTTAATAGGCAAATACATAAGGACTCACTGCAGCTATCCCCAGGGCCTAGTGCAGAGGAAAGAAGCAAAAACACCCATCTAGCAGTCTCTCCTGGAAGAGGTTTGACCGCGTACTCTACAATCTGCTGCCTGAGTGCTCAGCTTCTAATTAGTACGTGGCTACGTGCTGACTTCCTCTGGAGCTGATAGCTATTTCTCCCGCCTTCTGCTAGTTCACTCCAACAATAAGATCAAGTCACCAGTATCACCCTGGAAGGAGACTGTCCACATATCTAGTGCCCCAGCAAGTCAAGGGATAGGTCCCCAAGTCTCCTAACTCTAATAACTCTAATAGGATTTGCATGCATGAGTTCCAAAGGACTATAGCAAACAAAGAAGCAGTTTTAAACGTGTGCAAGTGTTCAATAAACGGTGCTGGGAAAATCAGATAGCCACATGCAAATGGATGCAACTGGACCCCATCTTACACTGTACACAAAAATCAATTGAAAATGGATTAAACACTTGAACATAGGTCCTGAAACCATAAAACTCCTAGAAGAAAACATAAGAGGTAAACTGCTTAATATTGGTCTTGGCAATTGTTTTTTGGATTTGACACCAAAAGCAAAGGCAACAAAAGTACAAATAAACAAGTGGGACTATATTGCACTGAAAAGCTTCTGTCCAGCAAAGGAAATCATCAACAAAATGAAAAGGCAACCTACTGAACAGAAGATATGTGCAAACCAATACCCAATGAGGGGTTAATATCTGAAATATACAAGGAACTCATATAACTCAATAGCAAAAATCCAAATAACCCAATTAAAAAATTGGCAAAGGAACTGACTAGACATTTTTCCAAAGAAGATGCATGAATTTCCAACAGGAACATGAAAAGGGGTTCAACATCATTAATCATCAGGGAAGGGCAAATCAAAGCCACGATGAGATATCACTTAACATCTGTTAGGATGCCTATTACCAAAAAGACAAGAGATAATAAATGTTGGCTGGTGAGGATGTGGAGAAAAGAGAACCCTTGTGCACTATTCGTGGAAATGTAAATGTGCAGCGACTATGGAAAACATTATAGAGGTTCCTTGGGAAATTAAACATGGAAGTACCCTATAATCCAGTGATCTCATTTCTGGGTATGGATTTAAGGAAAATGAAATCACTATTTTTCTTTTGAGAGAGAGAGAGAAAGAGAAAGCTTATGCAGGGAGGGGCAGAGAGCAAGGGAGAGAGGGAATCTCAAGCAGGCTCCACAACCAGCAGGGAGCCTGATGTGGGGCTTGAACTCAGAAGCCTGAGATCATGACCCGAGCCAAAATCCAGAGTCAGACGCTTTACCAACTGAGCCACCAGGTGCCCCTAAAATCACTATCGTGAAAAGACATCTGTACTGCCATGTTTGTTGCAGTATTATTCACAATAGCCAGAGTATAGAAACCAACTGTATGTCCACCAATAGATGAATGCATAACCAAAGTGTGAAAAAAAGAAAGTGTGATATGTGTGTGTTATATGTATACTATATATATAAATATATATATATGTTTGTATATACATGTTTGTGTATATATATACATATACGTATCTTATCACATATAGTGAACACTAACCCATTTTAGAAAAGAAGAAAATCCTGCTATTGGCAACAACATGCATGAACCTGGAAAGCATTATGTCATGTAGAACATCCCAGAGATATACAGAGACAGGGATTTCTGCACCGTATCACTTAAATATAAAAACAAACAAACAAAGTTAAACTCATAGAAACAGAGAACAGAATGGTAGTTGCCAGGGGCTGGAGAGTGGGGGAAGTGGAGAGAGGCTGGTTAGGGGGTACAAATGTTGTTGAGTTACAAAATGAGTAAGTTCTGAGGATCTAATGTACAACATGAGGACTACAGTGGTAACACTGCATTGTATACTGAAATTTACTAAGAGAGAACTTAACTGTTCTCTCTCTCGCACAAACACACACAAAGAAAATACCAGAGGTGATGCATGTGTTAATTAACTTGATGGCGGGAATCTTTTTACAATGTATATGTGTACCAAACCATCCTATTGAATACTTCAAATATATGACAACTTCATTTGTCAATTTTACCTCAATAAAACTGAAAAAAATAATAAAAATTTCAAAAACAAACTGGAAAGAAGAAAACAACAACAAAAACCTGTCTGGTAAGCAGAGAAGATCCAGCAATGTCTAAAAGTCTGGTCCAACTGGTTCACACTGACTAAACATAGCTCAGGTTTTATGTCGTCCAGCCTCATGGGGAGAAGTTTCAAGAATGCAGGTCAGGGGGCGCCTGGGTGGCTCAGTGGGTTAAGCCGCTGCCTTCGGCTCAGGTCATGATCTCAGGGTCCTGGGATCGAGTCCCACATCGGGCTCTCTGCTCAGTGGGGAGCTTGCTTCCCTCTCTCTCTCTGTCTGCCTCTCTACCTACTTGTGATCTCTGTCAAATAAATACAATCTTTAAAAAAAAAAAAAAAAGAAGAATGCAGGTCAGGCTATTGCATTATTCCAAAGCTCATTTAACCTCACACTTACATCAAGCCAGACAAGCTGGCAACATGGAGTACTAGGAAAGTTAGAAAGTACGTGTCTTCTGTCAGCATGACCTGGAACTGAATGGCCCACTGTTGGCAGACTACCTGACTTCTACAGGCCTTGGTTCCTTACAACGTGAACGAGAAGGATTCAGTTGGATCAGTGGTTGGTAAACTCAGCCTGTGTGCCCACCACACATTTTCATAAGTAAAGTTTTATTAGAACAAGCCATGTCCATTCATTTACATACTGTATATGGCTGCTTTCTAATGTTTATAAATAATAGTATAAGTCAGTACTATTAGTGGCTGCAAACTGTAGATCATTTGACCCAGCCAGTAAGAAGAAGAAGAAGGAGGAGAAGGAAGAGGAGGAGGAGGAGGAGGAGGAGGAGGAGGAAAAGGAGGAAAGGGGAAGGGGAGGGGGGGAAGGGGAAGAAGAAGGGGAGGAGGAGAAGGGGATTAGGAGGAGGAGGAAGAGGTGGTGGAGGAGGCTGAGGAGGAGGAGGAGGAAGTTGTTATTGTTTATATAAGCTGAAAAGTGTATAGGTAAAATTAAGTAAATTGGGGGCCTAGTTCAGAGCCCCAATATTAAGGACAGAATTACTGTAACCCCTTTAAATGTTAAATATGTTAAAACCTTATGCTCTAATATGATGGTACAGGAGGCAGAGCCTTTGGGAGGTAATTAGGATTAAATGGGGTCATGAGGATTAGTGCTCCTGTAAGGGTCAGGAGAGTGTTTGCTTCCTCTCTGCTCTCTCACGGGTGAAGACGCAACGATATGATCATCCATAAGCCATGAAGCAATTTCTCATCAGACATTGGATCTGCCAGCACTTTGATCTTTGACTTCCCAGCCTCCAGAGCTATGAGAAATAGATGTCTGTTGTTTAAGCCATCAAGTCTGTGGTAATTTGTTACAGCAGCCCAAGCCGACTAAGACAGCCGATAGTATCATCAGAAATCAGCTCTCAACTCAGTGTTCTCTTTGATGGCTTCATCCTCGGGATCCTCTGGATTGGGCCCAGCCTCCTATATTCTCATTGATGTAATACGAAGAAGTCCAGAGGAGGAGAGGGAGACTCCGTTTCCCGTAAGACTGTACCCACCATCACTGAATAAGGTCTTATTGAACCCAATGGACCTGACTTGGATCTTGGACCTATTCCTAAATCAGTCACTACAGCCAGAAAGACAGAATGTGCTGACTGACTGACTGACTGGCTTTCATCATGTGACACACCCTGACACCCAGAGTGGATCATTTCCTCAAAGCACATGGGCTGACAACAGAGGATCAGGGCACACTTGCCACAAAAAAAAAAAAAAGAACATTTGTGTTGGGCAGAAAAGCCACACACCCTCCCCATACCAGTATCATCATCTTTCAGGCCAGTTTCTTTGAAACTTTGGAATTGCATATAATGTACACTGGATAGTCACTGAGAAAAGATTACTTGAAGGAACATAATTACTAGAGAAAGTAAAGAATATGGAAAGTTAAAATGATATTAGTAACCACGCACTAACATTTGAAGTTCATGATGACTTTTTTATGAGGGCCAATGGTAGGTCAATGAAATGACAAAGCTTTTTTATTATCTTAATCATTTTAAGGTCAGGAGGGATTTGGAAGGGAGATTACTGAAGAAAATTAAACATTGCATGGTGCATTTATCTCCCTCACACATTTCTCCTCAAGAGCACTTGTCCCTGCTCTTTGTAGCTGAGAGGTCTTGCGATGTTTGGAAGGCACAGATTCTAAGTACGCCAGTGAGGAGGCCCCAGAGGAGCAGGAAATATTTGGTCTTCTGGGGAAGATTTCAGCCAGGATCCAGCTGATCCCAAGTGCAGTTTCATATACCAGTCCTGGAGGTAAGCAGCAGCCCACATACCAGGGTACAGGCAAGTAACTCCCTCCACTTCCTGGGAACCATGCTCAAGATCAGTGGCTTTTAGGGGCACGTGGGTGGCTCAGTCGGTTGAATGTCAACCTTTGGCTCAGGTCATCATGCATGTGTCCTGGGATCGAGCCCCATGTTGGGCTCTCTGCTCAGTGGGGAGTCTACTTCTTCTCCCTTACCCACCCCCCTGCTTGTGCTCTCTCTCTGCACCAAATAAATAAATACAATCTTTAAAAAAAGAAACATTCCATTTTTATTTGTTTATATCTAGGGATCCCCAATAAATTTATAACCTATTCTTAAACTCTACTTTTCCATGGAAATCATTCTATGCAGGAGAAAGGAAGTGGCAAGCAAGGGGCTCACATTCTTAGATTGTTCATTCTGGAGCTTTACATATGTAGGTTTTCAGGCTTCTCACAACCACGCTGAAATGTATATTACGATACCCATCTTACAGACGAGGTAAGTAACTTACCCACGAATCCAGCCAGCAGTGAGCAATGCTTTGAGCATGGCCATGCTCATCTGGTTTTGAAGTTTGGATTTCCCTTTAGTGGTATATTACCTCTCAAAGTTCTTTTCCCTATTCACAAACAAGAAAAGAAAGCCACAGAAACGACTCTCTGCTGTCTTCGTTTCCTTTCTTTCCAAGCAGAGTAGCCAACAGTCTTCTTAATGCATTTCTTCTACTACCAGTGGGAAGAGGCTAAGCAGGAGCTTAAAAGTGACCTTTCGGAAAACATAGTTGCAAAGGAAAGGGTATGGTGATGTGGTGACAGAGGAAGGGAGGGACTGGAACCACCAAAGCTCTAGTGTGGGCACTGTCCCTTCCTGGCTGTATGTCTTTGAGCAAGCTACCTATCCCTTGAGCCTCACTTTCCCCATTTGTAAGATGAGGATGATAATAATACTTACATCACAGGATTTTTGAGGGGGAATAAATGAGTTACCATGTAACAATTTAAGGTTCGCCTACACTAGTAAGTTCCTAGCAAATGTTAACCTCCATTAACTCTCGTCCTTGACCTCACTTGGTACAACCCACAAGTCCCTTGGACCATCTACAACCACCAACCTTGGAAGAAGAATGTAGTATCTTGATGTACTTTAGTTACTGATTTGTTGGCGTTCGTGGCCAATGTTCTCTGCCCAGATGTCTTTTAAAAGCCCATCTGTTAGCTCAGTGGTTCTCAAAATCAGCTGGAGGGCATGTTAAACGACACTGCTGGGTGCCAACCCCAAAGTCTCTGACTGAGTAGGTCTAGGGTGAGGCCTGGAAATGTGCATCTCCAGCAGTTCCCAGATGGTATTGTTGGCCCAGGAATAACACTTGGAGAACAACAGTAATAGCCACATATTCAAACCTAAGTCTGCTTAGCTGGACTGTGTGAGACCTGGAATGCAGGGAAACATTAGTAATGAAAAAGGAGAAATGACTAAACCCCAAACTGGCTCCATGGGTTTCTGCCTTCGAAGGAGGGGGCCAGGCGGAGTGTCATAAACCACATCAGTGAGGGCTAAAATCTCTCCACTACCCCTTTTCTCTTTCAGCAGACACTGGTGGGGAGGGGAAAAGGCAGAGGCCATTGTCATGGTCCACTGAGCCACAAAACTCTTTTGTGAGCTCTTGGATATACAAGGAGACCTGGAGCTGATCCGAGTGCTGCGTTGTTCCTTAATGGGAAGGGAATAAGAGTAGAGGAAGGAGGGGAAATAAACAGACTGAAACCAGAAGAAGGAACGAGGAGAGCTGCTGAGCAACTTGTGGGAAGCTGGAGTTTGGGTTGGTAAAGATGGTAAAGGACTTATGGAATTATTGTTCAGTCTTAGGTTGTTTGCATTTTTCCTCTCTATCTGCCGAATCTTCAGCAAAGTCAACACCAGGAGGAGGCCTTCTGGTGGGGGTGCAGGAAAAGGTAAGAAAGCAAATACAGAGACTGAGTGCTGCAGCTGAGATGGTGCATTCTGGAACATGACGACATGTGGGAACAGCAGCATGCTCTGAATTGAGTGGCTCAGAAACAGAGGCTCACAGCCAGGAGTGACCCGCAGAAATGGAAGCCACCCCCTCCCAGAATGCCTGGAGAGAATGGGAATGATTCAGACTTCCTACTGAATTTGGAATGGGATCAGAACCAGCTTCATCTATATCTCAGTGGTCAGGGGACCTCAGCTGACATCTGGTTAATACCAAACCGCTCTGAGTAGTTTGCAGGCACAAAGAGAATCTGGCTTCCTAGGTTGGGAACCACCAGATAGTTCTCGACAGCTCCCTCCTTTCTGCCTCACCTTTCACAGGTGCCCCTAGAAACATGGAGGTTTCTAGATCTCTGTACACTTTTAATATCCTTTCAGATATGACTCACAAGCAGGAGTTTGGGAGTCCTCGTGCTTCTAGAAGGAATACCATGTATACCTTTCCAGTATGACTTAGCAGCTCTGGGGAAAGAAAGCAGAAGTTTCTAAGTAATGAAGATGGAAAAAAACACTGTTTGGGAAGAGGACATTAATTGTTGGCAGTTAGAAAGTAATGAGTAATTCATACTGGCTTTCTGCTCTGATTTACATGGTAACCTTTTTTCTCCTCCACAATAAAATTCACAAACAACAGAAACATCTGTTTATGGGTCTCCTGCCTCCCATCTGCATTCATTAGGCATCTGGGTGGGGGTGGCAGAAACTTCTAACTCATCTACGCCTCCCCTGACAACATCTGATTCCAGTTCCCTTGTTACACCCAGAGGGGCCCCTTCCTAGGCTGTAACTAAAACCAGTTTCCTTGGGTGGTTTTCAAGTACTATGAATGTACCCCATTTGCAGATGGAATCATCCTGGTGGTGAAAGGGAAGCCAGTGAGGTCCTGGAAATATCCCCCAATGTCTACCCCTTCCTCCCTGCCAAGTATGCATGCTCAAGGGCATGGGGAAGGAAACTTTAGGTAAGTCTTTCACACCTGGGATCCAAGGGTATCAGGTCCCTAATGATGTGAGAGTGACAGAAGGAGAGATTTTTACGACACACCACAAAATGCAATAAAGTCCCATCAGACACACACTTCGAGAGAACATTATCTTCTCTTGGATGGTTGCTATCACTTCTCTTCACTCCAGGGAGGCTGTTTCAACACCGTGCCCGATCATCCTACCTTAATGTCAAATTACTGAAGCAGTAAGTCCATAAAAGGAGTGTGTGGAGTCATGTGACTGAGCTGAAAATTTCAGAAGAAAAGCACACTGTTGTATGTTAAGGGAGAAAATGTCTAGAACTTAAATACTCATCTCTGCTGCATTTTATTTTTCCTTTTGAGAGTTTAATAACAAATTTTTTTCTACCCTCTGCCAAAGATGTAAGGTTTTGGTGGCAGATGCCAGTAGCAAATGCACTTAAGAACAGTTGGGTTACTCCAGTCTACTTGTCCCTTCCAGATCCTACAGCCCTCTTGCTACCTCCATCTCCTCCTTGGCCATTTTCCCTAATGCAACCACACCTGAAATTGAAAAGTGCTGAACTTCCCAATGGACAGTTTCCCCGTGCAAAGCTGGAGCTACACGCAGGCTTGTTAAAGCTTGGCCCAAACAAGAGGTTTGAGCTAGAAAACACCAGTGAGTTTCCTTACCCAAGACTGGTCCTTCACCAGCCCTGCCTAAAGGTCTGAATGGCTGCGGTCACTCCCCTCCTTGGTTTTACCTAATGAGGAGATGGGGCTGTTAAGAGATCATAGTTATTCAGAACCAAACAGGCCACAGTCTCAATTCTGACTCTTACAAGCTGAACAGCTGAAGGACCTTGGTTAATTCACCCAATCTCTCTGAGCCTCAGTTTCTCTTTTTGAAAATAGGAATCCCACTTACTTTGTAGAGTCTGTCCTTAGTAAGAACTCAGTAAACAATAGATCTTTTTTTTTCTTTTGTTATTATTGCTGTTTCTGCTGCTGTTGAAATAAGACAGGAAGAAGAATGAAGCCCCATGAGTCAGAATTTTTTTTCCTTTGGAGAGAGTGGGGGTGGGGACGACATGGGAGGGACAGAGAAGGGGGAGAACTTTTTTTTTATTTTATTCATTTGTTTGACAGAGAGAGAGAGAGAGAACACAAGCAGGGGGAGAATCAGAGGTAGGGAGAGAAGAAGGCTCCCCACCGAGCAGGGAGCCCAACGTGGGGCTCAATCCCAGGACACCAGGATGATGACCTGAGCCAGAGGCGGACATTTCACCATCTGAGCCACCCAGGTGCCCCATGAAAACTATTTCTTGAGGAACTGCACTCTTGGAAGTAAAAACAGCACATTCTTTCACAAACAAAAGAATTTTGCCTGGCCTCCGCCAGGTCCAGATATCCCACTCTGCCCTCTAGAGTTAAGAAATATCTTAAGCGAGCCCTGAAAAGGCAGGAAAGCTCTTCCAATTCTGCCCAACCTGAAAATTTAAGTCATGTAACTAGGCATAGCCAATTAATTAAGGACTAACAAATATACTTAAAGGCCAGTCAGAAACCTATCCAAACAGAATGCTCGCCAATCAGAGACGATCTTCAGGACTCTTTTATTCCATGAAATCTTTTGAGCTCCTTCAAAAGCCTGCTAAAAGGAAAGTGACAGCAGACAGTCCCCTTGTAGCTGCAGGCTTACAAATATATGGCCTTGGCAAATTGGGTCTCTGGCTTGTTTTTGTCTTTGACCGGAGGGTAACCTACTAATTCACTGTAAGTCGCTAATATGTCACCCCCGATTTGTTACCAGACGGTCAGTTTGGAAGGGATGATGTGTCACCAGACACATATGCTTAGATAGGGACAGGAGTGAGGCATGGAGAATGGGGTGCCTCCTGCAAGAGAAGGAACCTGGGGTGGCAAACATGCACCAGATACACAGTGGGTTCCTGGGGTGAAGAAGTGGAAGAAAGAAACAAAATGCTAAAGACAGACTTTACCTAAGTCATACTTGTTTCCAGCAATGGTAGTAGAAGCCTGCTTTAGAAATACTGTGATCCTGAGTTCAGTGTCATCTGTGTTCAGGCATAGAGCATATAAACATCCTCCATTCAACTTGAGTAGAAGAAATGTCACATTACTTTATTTTTATATTAGATTTAATTTGCTGAGACGCTTACCATCATGTAATTTCATACAGAAGTCCTAGGGAAGGAGGAATGGCTTACACAGACCAGAAAATTTGAGGATGGGATCCATATCCTGACATCCCCATCAACTGCTGCTAAGATGCTCAGTGCCCAAGTTGGCAAGACTTTAGGAGGTGGGATGTCCCTGACCTGTACCAAGCTGGGCCTCAGCAACTCTTGCCAAGACTTCTAGAAAGGTCCATTCTCCCCTGGCTCCAGACAGCCAGCATTCCATCCAGGGTGCTGTGGACATGCAGTGCCTGGCCTTCCTCTTCTCACAGAGATCACTACCCATTCCAAGGAAGCCATCCGAATTTCTAAGGACTAAGAAGACCACAAGCCAGGGCTTTCCTCCTCAATTCCTATAAAGATCCCCCCCTCTCCATCTGTTGGTACAGCTTCCACCTCCCAGATAATATCTAAGCAGGGCCATAGACACTTGGCCATCTTCATCAATGAAGCAAGGGAAAGAAACCTCTTAGTGTTTCAAGTTTCCTAAAGCTGGCTCATCCGGGACACTTGCCCAGATAAAGAAAATGTACCTCTTCCTCAAGACATATCACTGCCATCAGAAAATTTTCCATAGTTGTTAGAACAAAACACTTATTGCCACCTGCTATATTTTTTATAATAAGTACACAAAGCCATGATATATACAGTATAAAAGAGCTCTTAGAGGAGGTGCCTTTTTGCAACGCACAACCTGCACAACATATAAGCCTTATTTATAACTGCACATGGAGGCTTGGAAAGCAGAGAGCAAACTGCAAAAAAGTCATATCCAAAATAAAACCCAGGACGAAAGGGAAAGGAATCTAAATATTCTAACCTGTTTAGACAATGTATGCATTCTATATGGCTTTCATACAGGGCTTGTTTCCAAATGTGAATAATGTACCAAGCAGTCTTCTGTGAGATACATTTATGCAGAATGCAGACAGACCACAGAGCTCCAGGATGGGGGACGGGCAGGGGGGAAGAAGCACCTTTTCTCTTGATCTTTAATAGTATGTAGGATCTTACCTTACGGGGAGAAAAGACCCCAGAAGGCATCCATCAACCCTCCAATGCCAGCTTTTCACCGAAGCCAAGAACAAGCTGTCTCTGTGGCCCAGTGACAAGAAAAACACTCTATACATTGTGCTCAGGAAGTGGTTCCAAAACTAGGAGTCAACACAGCTCTACAACCACCGCACTTGGCTGCGTTCACTGAGTGATCTTTGGCAGAGTGTAAAGGAGCCATGCTCTGAGAACTGGGATGATAAAAAAGATCATTCAAATGCCTGGATGGGGGTGTACGGTGAAGCCAAGGTTCATTCGATCATGCCAGCTTCTGCCGAGCTGGAGAAAGGAATCCAGGGAAATAGTCAAGGAGAACAGACAATACATCTTTTTGCTATCAGTGAACTGAGACCTACAGGGAAAATCTTTGGTGGATGCCCCATGGTAACAACCCACCTCAGTGAAACAAGGTTATCAGAATCAGGCTATGGTCTGCTCCAACATTCCTCCCATGAGCCAGTGCATTGTTCACACTCAACACAGCTCACAAGGGCCACGTCCAACCAAGAGCGCCATGCAGGCTCGCCACTTATACACTGCTTCCTGGCCCTCTCTGAGTGCTTATTCTCAGGTGTGCTGAACTCCCAATTCTCCATCCTCATCTAATTCTTCAGACTTGACACTTCGCCTGTCTCTGCAGGTATAACTTTGCTTCTTTTAGACACTGACTCTGATAATCCACGGCTCCAGCTGCTACTGCCTCCCCAGCTCAGCCAGCCTCCTCTCGGAACTGGTCCCTGGGTCACACTCAGTCCTGACCCACCCCGACCTGGAAGCAGGAAGCACACAGCTCTAGGCAGATGGCTGAGAACATCATCTTCCAAGAACCTTCTGACTCTCGTCCCAAGGACTTGCTGAGAAAGGTATATGGACGTCAACTTATGCTACATTCTATTTGGGAAGTAAAGTTTCGGCAACATCTCAAAAAAAAAAAAAAATCACAAATCTGCACTGGGGCATCCATGTAAATAGAAGAAAGAGCTCTAATGAAAAGAGTAATGCACCTGGCACCCCATGCTCTCTCTCCCATTACTCCCACTGTATTTTTAAGTAGTAACTGATTTATCAGAATAATGTCATATGGGCTAATAGCCAGCTGCTCTGGCTATTAGCATTTACAGCCTCCCTAACAGAGTAAGATGAAGGGTAGGAGGTCGGAATAGAGATTGGACAAGCCAGCCTGGGTTCGGACCTGGGTCTGTTTGATGCTGGGACTTACTCTCCTAGTCATTACTGCTATAGACTCTGCTTTATTTTTTTAAGGGTCAGCCAATGCAGCTTTAAAGGAGCTAAGTGTAAGTTACAAGAGTGAAGTTCAAAAATGTATAGAATATTCAAACTGGTTAATTGAGAAAGCTCCCTAAGGAGTCAAATGGGAATCTAGAATGACAAAGGGGGATGCCTGGGTGACTCAGTCAGTTAAGCATCTGCCTTCGACTCAGGTCATGATCTCAAGGTCCTGGGATAGAGCCCCCCCAGACTCCCTACTCGGCAGGGAGTCTGCTTCTTCCTCTCCCTCTGCCCCTCTCCTTCCCACTACTTGTGCTCTCACTCTCTCTGTCTCTCAAATAAATAAATTAAATATTTTTAAAAAGATTAAGAACAAATTCTTTTTAAAAAAGGATGACAAAGGGACTGAGACTTTGAAGGAAACAGAAAAGAAAGGAGGTGGGGCAGGAAAGAAGAGAAGAAAAAGAAAATCAGAAAGAGAGAAAAAAGAGAGGAGGGGGAGGTCGGGAGGGATGAAGGGAGGAAGAAAAGGTTTGGTTTACTATATAATCCCATTTTGGATTTACTCCATATAAATCGTATAAAGATCCACAGCTTGAAAAAAAAAAAACTGAAACAATGTAATAGTTGCCAATGGCTGAACACAAGTTTTCTTAAAATTAATATAATTAGGGCCAGCACATAAAAGATGTAATGGTATGAGGTCCTCTTCCTGTTAATCAATTAACCAGGGCTCTCTATGCCCTTTAGATGTCGCTGAACACACACGGACCCTGGAGTGGACTTTAGGATTTGCTGCTTTCTTCATGCCTTCCCTTCTCTGGTCCTGAGCTCTCACCCAGCTCAGGGAACTGGGAAAAATAACAAACTGATTCCACAAGGTTGTTGCAATATATCCTAAAAGTATGTTCTGAGAACACTGGTTCCTCAAGACAATAAAAGAGTTTATGTGAAAATTGTGTTTTGTGGAAAATAACCTGCTTAAAAAATGTCAGTGACTTTGTTTACTTGAGAACATCTTCAGCCTTTACTGTGCCAACTTACATTGTTTATATCTGATAAGAGATAGTTAATGCCATATCTCTTGGGCATGTTTTCTTTTTAAGAGTATTTTGGGGGCTAGTAGTCCACAAAAACCATTTGAGAATCCCTGTCTTGATCAGGTCCCCTTTCTAGACAAGTTTGCATTTTACTGCTACCACCCCCAAGGAAGACCCTTATGGTGGGAGCTTCCAGCAACAGGGCAGGAGGACCAGGGAGGAGAAGTGAGCGAAGATGCCAGATTCTCTAAACCTCCCTCATTCTGCAGCTGTTGGACATCTGTGGGTGGAGCCAATCCTTCCCACAGTCAGTGTGGGCACCTCCTTGGGCTGAGTGATCATTTCCCCAAGGACATCTACAACAAAGCCTCATCTGAATCAAGAATGAGAAATCTACATTCTTTGTGTTATTGACAAGAAATTTGTGTCTCCAACATACTCTGTAAACCAATAAGCACGCAGTGAAATCTCTCGATTGGCCGTATGTGCTTGTGGGGAGAACAGAAGGAATTAAAAGCCACATTTCCCATCACCCTGGAGAGCTCAAAAGGCACATAATTTTGTAAAACAACAGAACTGTGTATAAAGGAGGGAACGAAAGCTTTTGTGTCCCGTTCAAGTCCTCCACTGACCCGCAAATGTAATAACCGGGGTTTCTCCTCTCCCCCAGGGAAAGCAGCAGCTCTGCTCTTGTGGGAAACCAAAGGGGCCAACTTGCCCCAGGAGAGCCTGCCTTCTCTGTACCAGATCCCAATAAATCCGCAGGCACTGTGGGCTCTTCTTTTGTTGTTTTCTCTCAGGCAAAACTCCCACTGATTTTCAAATGCCCACTTCCCACACAGAGAACCATTTCTGGAGGAGAACAGCCAGAGGAGAATACAGCCCCAGAATGTGCTAAGAATTGAAAATGGTCCTCTTTGTGTCGATTGGATGAGAATACAAATGACAAAGAGTGCCGACAGTGGGCACCCCTACACCCCAGGGAGGTCACCAACACTGCAGGTAGAATGCTGGGTGCCTAGAGGCAAACAGGAAACAAAAGAATGACAACAGGCTCTGAGTGGGTGTCTAACCCTGAAAAGGCCAAAGCCAGTAGTGGGGCTGGGGCCCCCAAAGCCAGGGACCAAAATTCAAGAGCAAGAAGAAGAAGAGTCTGGTGCTTTTTATCAATTATCAAACACCTTTCTCCTAACAACCTTCCAAGGCAGTTCTTATATGGCTGGGGAGGCAAGCGATCCACTAAATCAACACAGCTCTGAGCAGCGGAACCCGCATTTGAGGGAATCTTGGCCTTTTCCCTGTTAAAAGACAAACCAAGGCATGTCAAAAAATTTTAAGAGTTCATTTGAGCAAAAACCCATCTGAATGTCCAGTGTCGAACTGGAAGCAATTCAGAGCCCTCCATGGACATGAGCCAGGGGAAAGACTTTATAGAGAGAGAAGGTGCAGAAAGAGATTTCTAGAAACTATTTGGTTGGCTATAGCTTACAGCCCACTTGGCTGTTTGTGATCAGTTGTCCTTTGTGTTTTGATTCATGACCTTGAGGCATTCGCATGCTTAGATTTGGGCTTGCTTACATGGGCAGCCACACCAGCAGAGCCTCCTCAGGCAAATGACCTCCTTGTTTAATACATTAATTAAAAACAATTAATTTATTAGATGTTACATTAAACACCCCCATAGCCACCAACTTCCTGTGGCCCGGAATCATCGCCTAGAACAGCCACTTCCACCTGGTTTCTCTTTAGTCTTTAAATCGCGTAGGTAACACATGACCATGGTCTCTTCCTTAGAAAAAACAAAAACATGAGTAACAAGAACTCTCAGCTATGACAGATAAACTCCAACTCCTACTGGAACACCACCCCCATCCTGTCTTCTACCCTGCCACTACACTGTGGCTTGGCATATCTCTTTCCAGAGCTTCTCCCCTCATTCATATTCGTATATAGGTACCCCTGAAAATACATAGCACTGTTTTATGGGAGCAACTCTCACAGAAACGGTGTTTTGCTCTGCACCTTGCTTTTTTTTTAACTCAACCATACATCTTCGAGATCTTTCTCTGATAGAGCACCCAGAGCTATCTCGTTCGTCTTAACCACGGCAATGCATTCAGGAGCCTGGCAGTGCAGTGACTTATGTAGACATTCTCCCATTGTGGGGCATTTAAGCTGTGACTGGCTTTTTTTCTGATAGAACAGCCTTGCCGTGACATGTGGTAATGACCCAGGTCCATTTAAGGACCCGAGACAGGCAGACCTCTGAGAATTATCTGAGCAAGCATCCCGGGGGAGAGAGAGATGTGGAGCCTATAATCCAAGGCTGAGGTTCCCATGATGATGGCTGCAGGACCCCCGATCCCGCTTTTCCCAGTGGCCACAAATCACATCTGTTGGAAACTGAGAAGTTCCTATGAAAGCCCAGTCTAAAGAGGAGGCTGCAAATAAAAAACACATTGAAAAGTGTAGTTGATATAAAATGAAATAGCCACTACGGAAGACAGTATGTAGGTTCCTCAGAATTACCTTATGACCCAGCAAGTCCACCATTCCATACATACTCAAAAGAATTAGAAACGGAGTCTCAAAGAGGTATTTGCATACCTGTGCTCATAGCAGCATTATTCACTGGAGCTAAAACATGGCTGCAGGCTCAGGCATCAGACAGATGGATGGGCAAGCAAAATGGCTCGTGTACATACAATGGAACATTATTCAGCCCTGAAAAGGAAGGGAACTCTGCAATGTGCTACAACATGGATGCCTCTTGAGGACATTGTGCTAAGCAGAACAAGCCAGCCACAGAAAGACAAATGCTATATGATTCCCCTTACATAAGGTGTTCAGGGTAGTTAAAAATCATGAAGACAGAAAGTGTAATGGTGGTTGTCAGAGGCTGGGGCAGTGATGGTGGGAGAACGGGGAGCTCTTGTTTCATAGGGGTAGAGTTTCAGTTTTCCAAGACAAAAAGAGTTTTGGGGATAGATGATGGTGACAGCTACATAACAATGAGAATCCATTCAATGCCGCCGAACTAGACACCCAAAAACGGTTGACAGTGGCAAATTTTATGTTATGTATATTTTAACACAGTGAAAACAAAAGGCAAAAGAAACAAAATTGTTAAAAGCATAGCTACATCTTCCCTGGAACAATCAAAGGAAGTCCTTCAAAATTGAGCCCTCCATGCGTCCAAAACCTGGACCAGCTCGAGAGGTTAATATTGGTCAAGGGCAGGAACTACAGCTCTACAAACGAAACAACAAGCATTTGAAACGCAGTCCGTGCTTTTATGTTCTTTTTACGTATTTATAATATTTTTCCTCTTTTGAAGCAAATGACAAAATAGATTAGTCCTCTATCTGACCCATAAATGTGCCGGGAGACGTTGGCCAAGGAAACCTCCCCCCGCCACGTGCAGACAAATGGAATCTCCCATGCCAGAAGGAAAGCGAATTAATTTTATTCACTATTCTTACCAATCCAGTTAATCCTGGATTCCATGAAATTCCGAAAGATTATGTTTTATTCTGCCTGTTTCCCATCAGCTTATGCCTGGGGAATGCCTGCGCGTCTCTCCTATCCCTGCTTAGCTTCCCGAAGCTAAGCTTCCCTGCGGGACTGCCCCTCCCTCCAGACCAAGCTCAATACAAGCATAGAAGCGCATACACATTACATAACAGAGCAGCTCTTGTCTGACATTCAGATTAACTATGTGTAAGCTTTGGGGGAGCAAATACTATGGCATATGCATTTTTTCTCTTAACCTATAACTGAGTTTCTGGCACATAGCAGGTTCTCAATAAACACTTTTTGACCTGAGGATCCCTAAGGAAAGACAGTACTCTCGTCATTCAATCATCTCCAAAGCTTTACAGAAAACAGACGGTGGGGGAGGAGAGAAGCAATAAGTTACTAACTCAATTCATCAATTCACTCAATAACTCTTTAAGAAATTAACTCTGTGAAGTTAAGGTTTTTCTTCTCTCCTCCTTAAATTCAAGTGTACATCCTAGAATCTCCAATATCTGGGAATTTGTATTAAATATTCTTTGTTAATTAAATGATAGATCTCAAAATCAAAGAACTCACAGAGGAGTATATAATAGCAACAATAGGAAATACTACAGACTCTTCACCCTAACTGCATATTTCCTTTTGGTAAACAAAAGCACTCACATCCCACTCTTGGAGATTTTGTTGTACCTCCTGGAGCTGGGGTGAGAAAATGCCCCCCACACCAGTGACACTCCTGTGGCTGTCTTGAGAGCCACAGTGAGGTCCAGAAGACTAGAAACCATTTCCAGCATTTCCATTAGGAATGTTCATGGCCTTAGGTTTATTTATCAACTCCTTTGTGCCTCAGTTTCCCCATACACAAAATGGAAATAATAAACATGGTCTAACCTACCTCATCCAGACTGCCAACTCCAACCCATCCTTAAACTATGACCAAGAATCATACCTGGACACTGCTTCTGCACACATTCCCCATAAGAAAAATATTTGCAGCAAGGGACATATTCTAAAACTGACCACAGCATGTTTTTCCAGTAACCTGCTATTCCTCCCCCGCATCAAGAGATGGAATCTAGCTTCCCTTGACGTTGAGCACGTCTTTGTGATAACTTTCACAAACAGAACGCATGAAAGCTGTGCTGCAAAAGAGTCAAGTCTCAGTTACAGTAGGTGACAACAGTGAGACATTATGTTTTGTGCCCTCTTTGGAGACACACACCTTCAGAGCCCGGAGCCACCATGTAAGAATAAGAGGTACACTTACCATGAAGCCATCCAACGGGAGAGACTACACGGAGAATACAGCCCAATGCAGAGAAGGGTCCAAAGGTCCCCAATTGCCCCAGCTGTTCCAGCCCCCAAAGGCTGTGTCTTCCCAGCAAGGTGCCAGACACGAGAGTGAATAAGCCTTTGCAAAGGCATGGGAGCACGCTGCAGGAATCGGCGGGATTTGGAGACTCCAAACAGGGCCGTATGCCAGAGGTGGAGGCAATCGGTCACAGGCCAGGTGAGCACAGAGTGCAGCAGGAGACCAGGGAGATGGAGGGACTGACTGCTTTACTCTGAGGGTGCACTGAGGAGTGGGGCCCTGAGCTCTTGCTCCTCCCTTCGGAGATTGGGAGGCCACCATTTTCATTCCTGTCCTCCAGAGCTCTACAGAAAGTGTTCAGGGAACAAAAGCACAAAAGCTCCAGAGAGCGACCAGAGCAGATTACTTAGCCCAGCCCTGGCAAGGGCAGTGCAATTCTGTCCCCGTCAAAGACATTTGACATTTGACATCAAAGACAAAGACAAAGTCATTTGAGAATCACTGCAACAGGCCCTTCCCCCAGCAAGAACATCCAGCCAAGACCAAGCTCACCTATCAATGAGAACTGCAAAACTTCAGAACTCTGGGAATACAACACATAGAATTCATGGCTTTTTTCCCCATGATTCTTTACTCTTTCAAAGTTAAAGTTTTTTAATATTTGTTATTTTCTTCTTTTTCTGTTTCATTTTTAGATTTTTCCTCCTTCCTATTTTAACCTATTTTAACTACTTTATCTCATCATACCTTTTCAAAAATCTTTTTTAATTTTCATTTTTATACTCTTATTCTATCCCTTCATTGTATGTAACTTTATTTTTTGTGTACATATAAGTTTTCTTTCTTTAAAATTTTGGGATATGGTTTCTTCTAGCAGACCAAAATACACCCTCAATCTAGCATATGACTTTGTTCTAGTCTCCCACCTGATCACATTCTCTCCCTTTTTTTTCTTTTTTCAACCAACTTCTTACCAATTCCTTTTTTAAAATCTTTTTTTAATTTTCATATTTACAGTCATATTCTAGCCATTCATTGTTATGCATATATATGTGCGTGTGTGTATATATATATATATATCTTTTTCTTTCTTTATATTTATATAATATAAATTTACATTATCTATAAGATACATTATATATATATATGTTTTTCTTTCTTTATATAAAATTTCTATATATATGTTTTTCTTTCTTTAAAATTTTGGGGGTGTCTGGGTGGCTCAGTGGTTTAAAGCCTCTGCCTTTGGCTCAGGTCATGATCTCAGGGTCCTGGGATCAAGTCCCGCATTGGGCTCTCTGCTCAGCATGGAGCCTGTTTCTCTCTCTCTGCTTGCCTCTCTGCCTACTTGTGATCTCTGTCAAATAAATAAATAAAATCTTTAAAATTTTGGAAAGCAGTTTCTTCTAACAGACCAAAATACACCCAAAATCAAGGGTGTGGCTCTGTTCTATTCACCAGCCTTATCATATTTTTTTTTCTTTTCTTCTCCCCCCCTCCCCCCAGTTTCAGGTCTCTTCTGATTTGGCTAGTATATACTTTTCTGGGGTTGTTGCTACCCTCTTAGCATTTTGTTCTCTCATTCATCTATTCTTCTCTGAACAAAATGACAAGGCAGGAAAAACTCACCCCCCAAAAAAGAATAAGAGGCAGTACCAACAGCTGGGGAACTGATCAATATGAACCTAGTAAGATGTCAGAACTAGAGTTCAGAATGACGATTATAAAAATACTAGCTAGGCTTGAAAAAAAAATGCATAGAAGATACTAGAGAATCCCTTTCTGGAGAAATGAAAGAACTAAAATATAAGCAAGTTGAAATAAAAAAAGCTATTAATGAGGTGCAATAAAGAATGGAGGCTCTTACTGCTAGGATAAATGAGGCAGAAGAGAGAATTAGTGATATAGAAGACCAAATGATGGAGAATAAAGAAGCTGAGAAAAAGAGAGATAAACAACTACTGGACCAAGAGGGGAGAATTCGAGAAATAAGTGATACCATAAAATGAACAATGTTAGAATAACTGGGATCCCAGAAGAAGAAGAAAGAGAGGAGGCAGAAGGTATATTGGAGCAAATTAGAGCAGAGAATTTCCCTAATTTGGGGAAGGAAACAAGCATCAAAATCCAGGAGGCACAGAGAACCCCCTTCAAAATCAATAACAATAGGTCAACACCGTCATCAAATAGTAAAACTTACAAGTCTCAGAGACAAAGAGAAAATCCTGAAAGCAGCTCGGGACAAGAGATCTGTAATCTACAATGGTAGAAATATTAGATTGTCAGCAGACACATCCACACAGACCTGGCAGGCCAGAAAGGACTGGCATGATATATTCAGAGCACTAAACAAGAAAAATATGCAGTCAAGAATACTATATCCAGCTAGGCTGTCATTGAAAATAGAAGGAGAGATAAAAAGCTTCCAAGACAAACAAAAACTGAAAGAATTTGCAAACACCAAACCAGCCCGACAGGAAATATTGAAAGGGGTCCTCTAAGCAAAGAGAGAGCCTAAAAGTAACAGACCAGAAAAGAACAGAGACAATATACAGTAACAGTCACCTTACAGGCAACACAATGATGCTAAATTCATATCTTTCAATAGTTCCCTGCATGTAAATGGGCTAAATGCCCCAATCAAAAGACACAGGGTCTCAGAGTGGATAAAAGAAAAAAACAAGACCCATCAATATGTTATCTCCAAGAAACTCATTTTAGACCCAAAGACACCTCCAGATTTAAAGTGAGGGGTGGAAAACCATTTACCATGCTAATGGACATCAAAAGAAAGCTGGGGTGGCAATCCTTATATCAGACAAATTAGATTTTAAGCTGATGACTATAATAAGAGATGAGGAAGGACACTATATCATACTTAAAGGGTATGTCCAACAAGAATGTAACAATTTTAAAAATCTATGCCCCTAACATGGGAGCAGCCAATTATATAAACCAATTAATAACAAAATCAAAGAAACACATTGACAATAATACAATAATAGTAGGGAATTTTAACGCCCCCCTCATTGAAGTGGACAGATCATCCAAGCAAAAGATCAACAAGGAAATAAAGGCCTTAAATGACACACTGGACCAGATGGACATCGCAGATATATTCAGAACATTCCATCCCAAAGCAACAGAATACACATTCTTCTCTAGTGCACATGGAACATTCTCCAGAATAGATCACATCCTGGGTCACAAATCAGGTCACATGCTGTACTCTAGAAGACAAACTGAGGGTTGCCAAAGGGAGGTGGATGGATAGAAGGGATAGTTGGATGATGGGCATTAAGGAGGGCACTTGGGGTAATAAGGACTGGGTGTTATATGTAACTGATGAATAACCAAATTCTACCTCCGAAACTTAAAAGAAGAAAGAAAGAAAGAACAAACCAGAGGGAAAAAAAATGATGTCTGTTACTCATCTGAAGATGTGTATGATATGGTGATATGGTTAGGGAAGCTTACAATCAACAACAGTTTGGGGGTGATAAACTCAATAACTTTCATTCATTCTACTCTGATCCAGCCTAGCTGGGTAGTAGTTACTTGATTACTTGTCTGCATTTCCATTTGTTATAAGCCCCATGTGAGCCAGGACCATTTTATTTTGTTTACCACCTTAAACTTAGAGCCTAGCACAGTGCTTGGCATAGACTGGATTTGTCAGAGGTGGAGGAAGAAAAGGCAGAAGGAAAAGTGTATCAGAATTCAATATCGGTCTCTCTAACAGTCTCCTTAACTGTGTTGCTGTCACCTTTTTAAAACTCTGAAACACTTCAGTTGTTTATAACTTCAAATTGAATCCAGAAGACATTTGGAAAAGGGATATCCTAAGCCCAACGTTTACAGTCTTACTCATTATCATGTCTCTTTCAAGTGGTGGTCTGTGCCCAGCGACGTGCTGGGCAGATAGTGGAGTCCCTGCCTTCTGGGAGGGTTGCAATCAGAACAGAATCCCAGTACGCACTGTGCACGTAACTCTCCCAGCAGTGCCTGAGCAGAAAAAATTATAACAGAGAAGTCATCTGATGAAGTGGCTAGTGCCACCGGGAGTTTTATTATACCTGGAAAAAACAAAAGTGTTCTGAAGAGTTCAGCAGTCCGCTGAAGGTTACTGGTTGCTAGTAGCATAATAGCTGCTATGTAGTAAGAGAAACACTTTGGTGGATTAATTCGTTTCATTCTCCTAACAACCATGGGTGAATATTATAAGCACCCCTATTTTAAAGATGGAGATTCCAATGCACAGGGAAGCCATGTGTCCAAGCCACAGAGGCCAGGAACTGGGGGAGATGGAGCCTAAACCAGGAGATGTGTCTGCAGACTTCAGGCTCTTGACCTTCACGTCAACTTGCCACAGAATGCCATCACACCTTACAGAGATAGGATGACAGCCAGTTTCTCCCAACTACGGGCAACATGGGGCAGGGAGGCAAGGAAGATGATGATTACTCTGAGAACAGCCATAAAATGCCTCTCAGGGAAAATTAAATAAGTAAAACGTGCTTCATGAACCTTTTGGATTGGGATTTGAAGCCCTTTAGGCATAGTCTGGAAGAACTAAAGCTACAGAGAGTTCACTGTTTATGGTTGTTTTAAAGATTTTCTTTTTAATATTTATGAGAGAGAGAGCAGGAGCAGAGGGAACACAGAGGGAGAGGGAGAAGCAGACTTCCCACAGAGCAGGGAGCCCGATGCAAGGCTCGATCCCAGGACCCCGGGATCATGACCTGAGCCAAAAACAGACACTTAACCAACTAAGCCACCCAGGCACCCCTGAGAGTTCACCTTTTTATACAAGAAATTAATGAGAAACTGACAAACCATAAGAGACTCTTAATCATAAGAAACTAACAACATTGCTGGAGGGGAGGGGATGGGGGTATGGGGTAACTGGGTGATGGACTTTAAGGAGGGCATGTGATATAATGAGCACTGGGGGTTATATAAGGCTGATGAATGACTGAACTCTACTTCTGAAACTAATAATACACTATATGTTAATCAATTGAATTTAAATAAAATATTTTTTCATAGAAAAAATGGTTTAAAAAGAAACTAACAAGAAAGTAAGAAGTGTGCTAAGTAGAAGTGGAAAAAGGGGCCCCAACAAACACAGCAAAAGGTGGAAATTGGATAAGAAATACTGCCAGTGAAAACTCCCAAAGGTGGAAATGGCTAAGGGGCTTTAAAGAACAAAGACATCTAGCCATTCATGTGGAAGTCATTAGAGATAATCACCTAGTACTTCCAGTATTTCCATTTCTGGGCACACAGTTGAGGTGGAATTCCTAGACCCTAGGACTGAGTAGAGCCATACGACTAGCTCTCTCTAAAAAGACATGAGTCCCTTCCCATCCAGTACATTTAATTGTCTTGAGAGTTCTCTTGCCCTCTGCCATTGTGATCCAAAACACTTGAGATGATGGCTACTCCAACCTACGACCCTGAGTATCCATGGTGAGCAGAACCACCTGCTGACCCTTGATGGTGCATAACATGAGCTATAGCTGCGTTTCCAACATTCTCTTACGGGAATTCTCAAACGCTCAGAAATCAGAAGAATTTTACAGTGAACATCTTTGTATCCACCACCTAGAGCCTACAATTAACATTTTGCAATATTTGCTTTACCTCATTACTATCCATTCTTTCATCCCTCTATCCACTCATCAGTCCATTTTATTTTTGGATACATTTCAGTTTAGTGTCATTCCTAAATACTTATGAATGCATATTTTTTAAAGATTTTATTTATTTATTTGAGAGAGAAAGAGAACACATGAGCAGGAGGGAGGGGGAGAGGGGAGAGGAGAGAAGCCGCCTCCCCGCTGAGCAGGGAGTTTGATGCAGGACTCAATCTTAGGACCTGGAGACCATGGTCTGAGCCCATGCTTAACCAACTGAGCCACCCAGGAGCCCATTCGAATGCATATTGCTATGGAGAGTCCAGTATTTATTTGTACTCCTTTTTTTGGCAAAATGTACATATATATATTTTGAAATGTATAGGTGTATGACATGACATGCATAAATTCTACATGCCCATTTGCTGAGTTATACTTGTTTTTTTTTTAAGATTTTATTTATTTATTTGACAGACAGAGATCACAAGTAGGCAGAAAGGCAGGCAGAGAGAGAGGAAGGGAAGCAGGCTTCCTGCTGAGCAGAAAGCCTGATGCAGGGCTTGATTCCAGGACCCTGGGATCATGACCTGAGCTGAAGGCAGAGGCTTTAACCCACTGAGCCACCCAGGTGCCCCTGATGAGTTATACTTGTTGGTTTAAGCCACTGGTGTTTGGGGTTGTTTGTTACCACAGCACAATCTAGCTTATCCCAGTTGATTAATTCCATCGTATGTTTTGCCTGTGATGTCACCCTCCTAGGTACTCCTAAATCTACCGGTTTACTGACATACCCTGGAGACAGTGGGCTATGGGAAAGGGATGGTAGATTGGTCTCTAGCATAGTGGTTCGGTAGCAAATGGGGCAATGCACAGAGGAGTCAAAATACAGAGTAGAGGTTAAGAACTCTATGCAAGCAGACCTTGAAGTCAGAAGCAACTTGGAAAAAATGCAAGCATCTCCCCCCATCCAAGACTATGGAGAAATACTAGAAGGAAACCCAGGGGTACCTGGGCAGCTTGGTTGGCTGGGCATCTGACTCTTGATTTCAGCTCAGGTCATGATATCAGGGTTGTGAGACTGAGCTCCACATGAGACTGAGCTCCACATCAGGCTCCTTGATGGACATGGAGCCCACTTAGGATTCTCTCTCTCCCTCTGCCTCAGCCCCTCCCCCCTCCAGCCATCTCTCTCTCTCTCTCTCTCTCTCTCTCTCTCCCCCCAACCCTTCTCAAACTAAAAAAAAAGAAGAAAAAGAAGAGGAACAGGAAGGAGAGGGGTAGGTGGAGGAAGAGGAGAATAGAGGAGGAGGAGAAGGAAACCCTGGGCATATCCTTATATCATGGAATGGGGATTTGATCTGAATTTGTTGGCACAGTTGGTTACTCATTCCTCCTTGAATAATCTTCATTTGGCCTCCAAGACCACCTTCTCTCCTGCATTTCCTCTTACCTTCCTGGTTGCTCATTCTCAGTCTCTGGGTTCACTTTACCTCTAAGTGTTAGTACTCCAGAGTTCAGTCTCTGGGTCTCTCCTCTTTCCTATCCCCAACCCCCAACAGATCACATCCTACTATGACTTTAAATACAACCAGTGTGATAAAAATTCCCAAACTTATATCTCTGGCATGACGTCTCCTGTGAACTCCAGACTTCAAGATCTGACAGCCAACTTAATATTGTTATTTATAAGTCTAATGGGCACCTCAAACTTAATGTGTCCAGGTCTCCTGATTGCCCCCTGAAACTGTTCCTTCTGCTGTCTTCCCCCACCTAGTACATGGCATCTACATCTTTCCATTGCTTAGGTCAAAAATCTTGTAGTCATTCTAGTCATTCTAGTCATTCTCTGGTAGTTAGATGGATGGATGGATAGATAGATAGCTGGATGGATAGATAGATAGAGTGAAAGAGTGATAGAGTGATTGAGCAGTTGAGCAATCAACAGAGATATAGCCTCGTATTATGTCAAGAAATGTTCTGGATGTGAGGGTAACCTGGAAGCAATATCTGTTACCCCTTTGATCCCTAGGGTTGATTGGGCTGATCTGTCTGGCTAGACAAGTGTCCCCTTCCTCTCTCACCATTCCATGTGCATCCCTCTTAAAGCTGCACAGTTGGTCAAGGAGGACAGCCTTCCTCAACAGAGGAGGACCATTCTTCAGTCGAGGGTATCTGGCAGTTGTGCTCCCCTCTAGAACCTCCACACAAGCTCTCAAAGTCCCTTGATAGGAAAACACAGGAGTAGCCAAGTTTCCATACTCATTCCAGACTCATTCAAATGGGGTACTGCATGTGACATTTTGCCTTTCTTAGGAAAGGAAAAGAAAACGAGAGGAGAAGAGATGGGAACGAAGGGGAGGGGAAGAGAGGAGAGGAAAGAAAAAAAAGTAAAGGAAAGGAATAAAAGAAAAGAAACAAAAGGAGAAAAGAAATGTTCCTTACTTCTAGAATGTCTCCAGAACTTGATGACTTCTCTCCCCTTTTACCACTACTCTCCTGGTCTAAGCTACTGCCATCTTGCCCCTGGATTATGTCAGTAGAGTCCCAACAGATCTACCTGGTGCTACCTTTGACCTCCCACAGTCTATTTTCAACATACCAGCCAGAGTGATTCAGTTACACGTGAGTAGGAACACTTTGTGCTTCTAATCACTCTCCAATGGCTTCCCATTCACTAAGTAAAAGCTAAAAATTCTTAACCATGCTACAAAATCCTACCTGATTTGGTTTTCCCTTACCTTCTAATCTTATCTTCTTCTATATTCCCTCTCATTCACTGCTCTCCAACCACAGGGCCCCTCATTTATTCTTGAACATACCACGCCCCCTCTCAGCTGACTTCAAAGAAATGGTAACTACTTCTTTTGAGTCACAAGGGGAGCTGTCACATCTCGCTTTGTGTCTTCCTACAACAGTGTCCGAAGGAGAAAGCAAGGGACGTATTAGCCAAAAAGGTCTATTCTCAAGTGCCTCCCTCTTGTCCACATGCAAAACTTTTCCAAAGGGCACCAGCAAAGCTCCTGTTACATATCATATTCAAGAGCACATGGGCTCTCAAAGGGGAACACGATTACCATGACAATTACTATCTCTGCCCCTGAGGCTGGGTACATTATGATTTATTACAATGATAAAGCAAATATTCCAGGAGCAAGGAAGAATGAGGCCATCTGTGTGCACTAAACACTATTGACAGTCCACTAGATTCCAAATGGGGAGAACGGAGCTCAATACTTTCTCTGCCATTATCTTTGTGACATTTATAAGTCATGCCCCATTCTAGAACTGTCTCCTCACCTGTGCACTCAGGAGGTTGGGCTAGATGTTGCTTTCCAGCTTGAATTCTCTTATATTCTGTGGACTTCTCTGTGCCATGGTAGAGATCTGAGTCTTCCTAAGTGTCGTTCCTCATACATGTATACATTGCCTTTAAATGATGGGAACTCTAGGAAGTCTTTGATCCTCTATTTTAAAAAGGGAAGGGAAATTTTAATGAGAACATTTTGTACTGCTCATTCCCTGCTGGCCCTTAAGAATAAAGGCTCTTTTTCTACCATTACTGACATTTAAAACACAGCCATTCAGATTTAGTAATTAGGTCTCAAAATCATTCAGCATAAAACTATGGCTTCCCAACAGTTACTCTGGCGAGGAAGCTAGAATGTCTCTCTCCGATCTGTGTTGCTGACAGTAATTCATAACTGTCATCTTCTCCCTTGATTTAAGAACATAAAAATGAACACAATGTTCTCCCAGACACCAGGACCTCTGTCATTACCAGAACACAGAATGGAAGTCTTTATGTGAGCAGAGGAGTAGACCTGGCCCTCTGCTTTCTGAAGATCATTGGTGCCGAGAAGCTGGAAGATAAATTGCGAGCTCCAGAACCTCTGGTGGGAGGCACAGGAACATCGATCTCTCTGTGGAAGATGAGCATGAAAAAAATGGAGAGAAACAATGGAACCATGTGCCTTCTCTAGTGGCATGCCCAGCACCCAGCACTGTGCTTACCCATGCTCAGAGGGTATGCATTGCAAGAATGAAATGACAAGTGAATCCACTGCTTTGCCAGAAAGCTCCATTTAGACATACCTTGGAATCTAGATGGATCAGCCATCTTACTTCTTCACTCCCTCTGATAACTATTATTATTTGTAACTATTATTATTTGTCAGCTGATCTTCTTTGACTCTCATGTTCCTGAGACAGTGATTGCTAAAATGCTCAGGGACAGTAAAACACGTGAGCCCTCTGCCCTTGCACACAGCTCGCCTCCTAGCGGAGCCGAATGGCAGTCAACTCAAGGAAGAGCCCTCTCAGCACCAGGGTTTCACAGGGCATGTCAGCCTCACTCCAACCAAGCAATCAGGGCGTCCAGCACCACGCTTAATTGACAACACAAAGTGTACATGCCCTAAATTAAACATTTGCCTGGAAGTATAACGTTAAACATGTTGCTGCCTTTGGGGATATACCCAAAACTCAACTTAGAGGAAAAAAATTATTTGGGAGGATACGTAAAATCAATCCTTCCTATCCTCCCATCCAGATATTCTTTTTTTTTTTTTTTTAAAGATTTTATTTATTTATTTGACAGACAGATTACAAGTAGGCAAGAGAGGCAGGCAGGGAGAGAGAGGAGGAAGCAGGCTCTCCACGGAGCAGAGAGCCCGATGTGGGGCTCGATCCCAGGACCCTGGGATTATGACCTGAGCCGAAGGCAGAGGCTTTAACCCACTGAGCCACCCAGGCGCCCCCCATCCAGATATTCTAAAGTTCACTTCCGATTTCAGCAGGACCAGCAGAAATCTGTGAACTAAGAAAGTCTTTGACCCCTTTCCCCCTCTACTGCCTCCCATTGAAAGGCTTCCACTGACTCCGACTATGGTGTGGCCTCATCAGTCTATACTGAGAAACTCAATGAGAGACATGCCCCTTGGACCCCCAGTATCTACACCAAGGAAGAGGAGGGTACTCTTACAGGACACAGTGCTGTCATCAGGGAGAGTCCCAGAAGGGATGTTGGTCTTGCCATGGTATCAAAATGAATGACGCACTCCTTACATATGGGTTTGTTTTTAATCTCATGAGCTCAGTAGTATAACCAATCAAATATCCCTTTTCATTTCACTTCTAGAATACTCACAGAGCAATTTGAGGCCCATCTGCTACAAGAGTAACAGACTGTATGGTCTGCATTTCTCTGTTGGCTTCTTTTCTGGCCCCTTCTTATATCTCCACCAGTAAATTGTCTTCTCGTTTCTCACCTACTTCTCTTTATGGAGCTTTGAAAAAACGAAGGTATTCTTGTAAGTGCTTTAAATCATGTGTGGACAAGAGAAGGGCATAAATTTATTAGTTTGTTCAGGCACATTAACACGAAATCCAATCTTACCATATGTGGACAGGCCTTTGAAACAAGGTCCTCCATCCCTAAACCTGAGTCAGATGTGGTAACACAAACAAGGTGTGTACTGATGATTTTCCCCAGAAGACGCAACAAAAAGTGCTTCAACCAAGAGTTCTAAGATCAACGGGCAATGCTGTATTTAACGACTGTGCAGGGGGACAACTGGCAGGGAAGGATGTGGTTACTGATTATTGACCCAGCACTGGAAGGATGCGCAACAAAGATAGTGTGTATGTAATACTTTTGCCAAAGACCAGCCCAAGCACAGGAAGGAGCAAGGTGTGAAAGACTCCAAAGGCTTGGCTAAAGGAAGGTTGGTGGCACAGAACATCACAGCAGAGCAAAACTGAGAGCACGGGACACCCATAACCGTCCCGCGCAACCTTGACCCACCACCTGGGTTGACGGCATCATGCCGTTGTCAACATGTATAGATTGCCAGGCTTTGCTTTTGCCCAGAATAAAGAAAGTTTAAGGTTAAAAATGAAAAAGAGGAAGCATCGATGTCACAAAGCTGCTCTAAAGACACATACAGCCTGCGAATTTGTTGAAGGCTGACACTTAAAATTCTCTAGGCTGAGTACGGGATGATGGGGGATGAAATTTACAACAGATGGAATTCAATTCTTGTTTTATATGAACCTAAAACAGCATTGCTCAATATTAAAAGTTCTTATAAAATTAAAAAAAAAAAACAACCCTCACAAACAGCATTGGAAATAAAATGCAAGCCCTAAAAAATTCAGCTTGTGTCCTCCATCCCAACCTCATTCCAAATCAAACTATGTATCTCTTTTATTCATAAAATGATACATATACTTATGAATAAAAGCCCAAAGCTGGGCATTTTGAAATGAGTTATCTAACCTCCAAGACCAAATAAGATCATTTCCTCTCACATCTCTTCATTCCTAGCAATTACCTGGCTGAATTTCAACCTGACTCTGAACGGGGAGGGAGCATCCACTTTGCCGTGTCTGAATATATCTTGAGCAATCCCTATGCATGTTTTCTTCTATTCTAAAAGCCCATCTCTTAATAAGATTTTTTATTAATTTCCTCAAGCAGATTCCACTATCAGAGGCGCTGGCCGTGCATCACAAATGACCTGCGTTTTAGTGGTTACTGGTCATTATGTAAGTAGGGAGGGAAACATCTCCTTCTGTGCGACTCAATGGTTTAATAATTATTAATGAGACATTATGCCTTTGTACATTTCTGACAGATGATTAAGTGCACTATGAATGTTTAACATCACTCTCTGAGGTCTGGAAATGTGATGCCAAACGCCCACTCGTGCTTTGCACAATCAGAAAATACAAATTCGATTACGGCCATATGGCAGCATTATTGATTTTTGTTTGTAATATTTACAAACTGTAGGTAAAATGTAATATGAGAAAAAGCATGTGTGATGATGGCAGATCCATTTGCTTGGAAGTGTTTTCCCTTAAACTCATTTGGAAGCAGTTTCCCCGGTAGGCAGTGGTATTGGGACAACTCCTGAGTCAACCTCTTGAGCTGTGTTTCCTTCTTCCTGGGATCTGCATGGCAGGAAGAGCCTCATTCCCACCCTTACACTCATGGCCCGTCTTTGCCAATTCTTGGACATAGGAATTTTGACCCAGAGACCACTTTGCCTGCCAGAATCACCTAGAAATTTTTTCAAATACCTATTTCACCATTTAATCAAAGCAGGATTTCTTGAGGTGTTCACAAGCATTGGTGCTTTATTTTTAACTTCAAAGAGTTTCTTAAAAATAGCCGGGGTTTGAGAACCTCTGATTTATACCATCTGCTGTGCCCGATTTAAAATCTGGACTCAAAATTCTTTGACATGCCTCCCACTAAGAAGTGGGGTCCAGGGAAACTTCCCTACAATCTGGGCTTCATGACAACTTGACTGATAGATTATAAGACAAAAGAGACGTTGGGCCATGTTCTAGGTCCAGTCCTTAACAACCAGAAGCTTCCACTTTCTTCTGTCTCCTAAGACCTCATTCTTTGAACCTAGCTACCATGCTGAAAGGAAGCCCAAGCAGCCTGTGGGAGGCCCATATGGAAAGAAATTAAGGTCCTAACCCAGAGCCTGGTTGAGCAACCAGACTCGTCAACCATGTGAATGAGCCATCTTGGAAGCGGTTCCTCCAGCTCCCAGCAGATCTGCCCCAGCTCTCAACACATAAAACAGAGACATGCTATCCCTGCTAAGCCTTGGCCAGACTTCAGATTCCCAGACAAAATAAATCCTTATTGTTATTTGAAGCCATTATATCATGTGGTGGTCTGTTAGGCAACAAATAACTGGGACAGCTGCTTATCCAAATGGTGTCATGGAAAGAGATTTACTCTTTTAAGAGTTGAATTACAAACATGAATGAGCTTAGTGCCTCGAAAAATGCAGCCTTCTACCTTCTCTTTGGCCAAAATAATGAAACTCTCCTCCCTTCTTCACACATGGTAGAGCGCCTCCACGAAGCCTTCCAAGTCTGTGTCAGTTCTCTGTAAAGTTTCGAACCGTCTCAAGCCTTGTTTACAAAATTAATTAGTGCCTTGGTCACACAAAATTATAAACTCAAAATATTGAATACCAATTTTCATTTGGAAGATAGTTCGATGAGAAGATAATCATAGTCTTTAAAGAGCCAAATTTGGGAAGTAACAGCTTGAATTGATAAAAAGTCAGATTCAATGAGTAAGAATACAAGGATGAGGGGAGAAATCACAGTGTGAGAAGGGAGGAGGTTTTATACAGCGGGGAGCTCAGTGACAGCCGTGGGTCTCAAAATGGGTCTCAGTCAGTTCTGCTGACCTAACAAACACCACTGACTGGGTGGTATATACAACAGACATTTATTTTCTCACAGTTCTGGAACCAAGATCAAGGTGCCAAGATTGGTTTCTGATGAGACCTCTCTTCTTGGCTTGCTGACAGGAGCCATGTCCTCACGTGGCCTTTCCTCTGTAGGAGTGAGGAGGGAGAGTGATCTCCCACATCTCCTTCTCTTCTCATAAGGACACAATTCCTGTCAGATTAGGCCCCACCCTACTGAATTCATTTACCCTTAATCACATCCAGGTAAAAGCCTTATCTCCAAAAATAGTCACATTGAACATTAAGGCTTCAATGGTTGGGAGACACAGTTGAGTCCACAACAGAATGGAAAAAGGATTAGAGCAAGTGGAGAAATTCTAGATGGAATTACACCTTTCTTACAAGCCCCAAACTAGGTGGTCATCTTGTGATTATTGTTACTAAAATCAATAACAATGGTAACCATTTATTGGTCAACTATGAAGTGCCTGACTTATGTTATCACATTTGCTCCTCAAAACAACTCTGTAAAATAAATTTTATTGTCCTCATTCTTTGCAGCTAAGGAAGTCAAGCACAAGAAAATTCAGTAGCTTATCCACGATGTCATAGCTGGTAAATATGAGAACAGGAATTTGAACACAGGTTTGTGGGCAGATCATTGGCTTTGTAATCCAAAACCAACCTTCTATTTCTTCTTATCTTCCATTCCTTTGTCATTTCAAAAAAAGTATTAATTGAGCACCCACTATGATTCAGGCCCTATGTTAGATCTTGGGGATGCAAAGTCAACCTGACCCTTGTCAAAGAAAAAATGATTCTGCCACTTGTGGAGACAGTAAGGAAGACTTTATTCAAGGGGCCCCTGCAAGGAGGGAGTCACAGTCTGGGAGGGAGATCAGGCTCAACTCTGACTACAACAATGACAAGTGGGGATTTAGAGCCAAAGAACAGGGTGAGAGAAATTTACTAAGAAAAAGACATGTATATATACACACACACACACACACACGAAATATATGTATATTTCATAAATGTATATGATGGAATATTGCACAGCCGTTAAAAAGAATGAGACCTTGCCATTTGCAGCAACATAGACAGACCCAGAAGGTATGCTGCTAAATGAAGTAAGGCAGAGAAAGACAAATACCATATAATTTCACTCATCTGTGGAATTTAAGAAACAAAACAAACAAACAAGCAAAGAAAAAAAGGTAAACAAAAAAAGAACTCTTAACTACGAGAACAAACTGCTAGTTACCAAGGGGGGAGATGGGTAAAATAGATCAAGGGGATTAAGAGTACACTTATCTTGATAAGCATTGAGTAATGTAGAGAATTGTTGAGTCACTGTATTATACACCTGAAACTAATATAATACCGTTTGTTAATTAACTTTAAAACAAACAAACAAACAAACAAAAACCACCAAAATTTTAAAACTTCTACTCTAAGAGAAAAACATAAAAACCATGAGGGGGGAGAGGGAATTCCTGCTAGACCGATTCAACAGGATTCTTGTTGAAGTCAGGACAGGGCGACGAGACACTGAGGCTGGGGGAATGAGCAATCTGATTCAATATCCAGGGTAAGAGGTTTCCACTCAATTGGTCCAGCAGGATTCTTCTTAAACCCGACTAAATGGGCCAAGGGCAGAGCTCAAGATCAGGGTCTAGTCAAGAAGACTTGGCACCGATGAGGCTGACTGATTTGGCCCAAGAGAGCATCTTTGTCACCCTGTTTCTGAGGAGCTTACAGTTCAACGAAGAGACGCAGTCAGCAAGTACACTGCAGAAATAGTCTTGTGTAAGACTTCTTACCCAAGTCTCTACGTCTACGTACTCTGGTTTTGAAAGGAGCAGAAGAACGTTCCAGAGGAGCTATGGGCGCCATTGCTGAAGAGCAGCCAGGAATACCATGGTGGTGAGACAGGGCTTCAGAGAGTGCTGGGAGCCCCTGGAGATGATCCAACCGCCGATCAGCCTCCACTGATGTCTGGCACACGGCAACTCTGAAAAAGCAAACACAGCCCAGCCTACCTCTAGTCAAGCAGTGGGGCCCTAGAGGCCTCTTCCCCGGGGTTCCTCAAAGCAAATCAAGCCGTCATTTCTTCATGAACAGCCTTTGTGTGTCCTCTCATCCATTTCTTTGGTGCCACTAACCGAATTCATGATTTGTGCTCAGCCAACCCAAAAACCAGGAGCCCGAATGCCAGGAGACCATCCTTGCCTCCTGCTTCCGTTTTTACTTTAAAAGCTGGATTCCTTTGAATTACGAAAAACAATCTGCCTCTCACTAGACTGGGAGGCTTCAGAAAATCCCACACGGTGGATGGCCAGAGTTTATCCCAGTTCCCCTTCCAGACCTGGAAATACCACTGGTTGATTGATTGGAAATGACCCGGATTGATTGGAAATGACCCAGACTGATTCTGAACTTGCTCCTGGAGAGTGGAGGGTTTTTCTGGGATGGTTTAAGTATTGACCAGCCTTGCCAAGAAGTGGCTGCTGACATCCTGAGGGAAAAAAGCCCGGGGCCGCCCTTGTCCATGCTTCGCCTTCTCCGGCTTTCTCCCCAGCCAGCTCCCGCCTCATCTCCCCCCCCCAAAGCCCTCACCTCCACCTCCAACCTGCCAGGCAGCAAGAGCCCAGAAATGACTACATATTTTTATTAAATATTTATTAAATATTTGAGACTGCTTCTTGCCCTATACTTTCCAAAACATAACACTATTGGAAACATTCGAATGTACCACATAAAGACAGAGAAATTGTGATAATCTGTCACAAAGATTTTCAGAAAAGGATGCAAAACACCGGCATAATTACATCATCTTTAGCTTAGGGTGTTAGATTCCTCCTCTATAGTTCTAAATCTGCCTTTTCTCCTATTCCTATAGATAGAGCAGTTTGTTTTAAAACCTTTTACGTTCTGTTTTAAAATCATAAAATTTATGTCCTGACAGACCTATATTTTCAAACTCTAACATTTACACCCAGAACAGCCCGTGGTGTGTGTCCCACTTGATTAAGGTTTGAACTGTCAGGGGATGTCCTGCAAAATTCCAGTAAGGAAGGAGCATTAGGTGACCTTTAAAAAGAAAAGTCAGGATGGGAGACACGGGGTCAGGGGAAACCCCCTTTCCTAATGGACAAAAACAAACAGCAAAATTTTGCCCTGGGCTTCACCCTGGCACACAGGGGTACAAATGCCTGAAGCCTGCTTCTTTCCACGGATAAGAACCTAAGGAAGTGAGTTTTCTCCTCAAGACAGACAACCCAGAGGCACCTGGGTGGCTCAGTCAGTTAAGAGTCTGCCTTAGGCTCAGGTCAGGCTCCCTGCTCGGTGGGGCGTCTGCTTCTCCCTCTGCCCCTCCTCAGCCCATGCTTCCACTCACACACTCTATCTCTCTCTGAAATCAATAAATAAAATCTTAAAAAAAAAAAAAAAGAAAGATTTCTGTGATCCAGAAGTTCAAGGATGATAGGTGTCAGGACTTCTGTGGTATGATGGTTAATTTTATGTGTCAGCTTGACTGGGCTGCAGGCTGGCCAGGTATCTGGTCAAACATCATTCTGGCTATGTCTGTGAGAATATTTCTGGAGGAGATTAACACATGAATCAGTACACTTAGCACGGCAGATCGTCCACCCCAATGTGGGTGGGCCTCATCCAATTCATTGAAGAAAAGTTGAATTCATAGAACAAAAAATTGAGTAAGGGAGAATTTGCTCTCTGCCTGACTGATTTGAGACTGAGACAGGACCTCAGTTTTCTCCTCCCTTTGGACTTGGACCAAACTAGAACTTATACCATACACTCTCCTGGGTCTCCAGCTTGTTGACTGTAGAACTTGGGACTTGTCAGTCTCCTTAATCATGTGAGCCAACTCCTTGTAATAATTCCCTTCGTATGTATGATTGGTTAGTTGATAGATAGATGTATAGATAGGAGATAGGTGTAATCTATTGTTTCCTTTTCTCTGGATAACCCTGACTGATACACTTAGTGACCCTGGGGTATATAAAACAGACCCCACCAAAACAAAGGAGTCAAGAGAGACACAAACACAGAGAGACAGAGACATACAGAAAAAGATTCAGACAGACAGTATGTATAGAGCAGAGAGACACACAGATAGAGAAACATAGAAGCAGAACGAACAGAAACAGACAAGACAGAAAGAAAACAGGCAGGCACACAGACAAACAGAAGCAGAAACACAGAAAAACTTAGCAAGAAGATGAGAAAAAATACAGCATCTCATGATGCTTTACTTTTTTCTTGTAACTTTCGTTATTTCTCTGTTTCAGTAAACACTCTCAGGGGAAAGCATGGCCCTTACATTTTAACCACACCTCCGCCCAGTCAGAATCGGCTGTCATAGATACCTGTCAGTGACCTGCCCAGTGCCCAGGAAGAAAGGATCAGCATTCATACCCCACAGATACTCAGATACTAACCCACAACCACACTCCAGGCCTGAGACCCAGTCTCACCTCTGTCAGTGACACCGTGTAAGGGCAGCATACTGGAGACAGGACGTCTCAACACAGCTGTCCCCTATAGTCACCTTGGACCTGACCCTCCCCAGACTAATTAAATCAGATTCTCTAGGGCTGGGTATTGCTATTTTTTTTGCAAGCTCCTCAGAGGAGCCGGGAAGCAAAGAGATCTGGGTTCTGCTATGTAAGGGCCGTATGCCAGGCTGCAGAGTTCGAACCTGAGAACATAGCAAGTAACCCGGTTCAGTGACGCTTGTCCTCCGGGCACAAGACAGGTACCACTTACAGCCCACGAGCTCTACTTGCTATGCCACTTTCAAAGCTCCAGAGAGCAAGGACTAATCGCAGTGGAACGTTGTCACCGCTTGGTGCCAGGCTAAATGCTATATGGGCATTGCCTCATTTAATCTCACAACACCCTGTGTCATGTCGATAATCTCTCCGGTTTTCAGGCAACAGAACTGAGGTCAGAGAGATCAAACCGTTTTCCAGGATCCAATAGCAAGTATGTGGGGGAGTCCCTCCACCCCACCGCAAAGATGGGTCTCACAATGAAAACCAGCATTGCTCTGGAGCACGGGGCCACACACAGGAAGGCACGTGGGGCTTCCGTCTGGGTGACTGTGTTCTGGCCACACCAACTGGACAGTATGCTGCCACTTCCTTCAGCCTGGTCTGGGGAGAGACACCTAGTGAGAGCCCCAGCCCCCCAAAAGTAAGAGGGGTGGGTGGACACGCGGCGCGGAGAGCTTAAGTTCCTTCATTGACTTTAATTAAACTCACCAGAGAAGTACACAAGGGACTCCACACAGAACTTGTGCTAGTGTTATTTATACTACTCTTAATTCCAATTTAGCAGAAAAATGGTTTCCTCAAACCTACGCCACTGGGTTAGGGCTTTGTCTATCTCTTGAGAAACAGCGCCATCTACTGATGCATTTTGACACTGTTCTTGTGAACCAAAAGAAAATTAACTTGTTTTTGCCTTTAATTATGAACGTGTTCCAAGACATGGCCCTTCTTCCTAAATGTCTGTTCTGCACTTAAAACCTAATAAATTATTTTCTTTTATAGCCACAAATGATAAATTGGTTTTGGAATTACACTAGGACTTTCAAGCATATGTTTTTGTTTGTATGTTTGTTTGTTTGTTTGTTTAAGAGAGGGACAACTTGAGGGGTAGGGGGCAAAGGGAGAGGGAGAGAGAGAATCTTAAGCAGGCTCCTCACCAAGCGTGGACCCAACTCAGGGCTTGGTCTCAAGATCCTGAGATCATGACCTGAGTCAAAATCAAGAGTCGGTCACTTAACCGACTGAGCCCCCCAGGCACCCCTCAAGCATATGTCTTGAAAAATGGATCCTACAAATCAGGACTTGATGAGGTGAGGGCAGCCAACGGACAGACCCTTAAATGTAGAGTCAAGAGGACAAGGGGACTTGCACAGCAGTGACTATACTGTTCCCCTGAGCCCACTTGGGAGCCACACAGCCAATCCAAAAGGACATGAACCCTACATCCCTACATTCCAAAACACTAATGACCTAGGAATCAACCCACAAAGAGATATGAATGACTACTGTGCAGAAAAAAATATTAAGAGAAATCAAAAAATATCTAAATAAATGGAAGGCTACACTATGGTTGGGATTCAGTCACAATGAGGATGAAGTCCCCATCAACAGAGGTAAAAGTGGTTCTTTGGGGGAGTAAAGAAATCTGTTTTGGGGGGCGCCTGGGTGGCTCAGTGGGTTAAAGCCTCTGCCTTCGGCTCAAGTCATGGTCTCAGGGTCCTGGGATCTAGTCCCATATCGGGCTCTCTGCTCAGCGGGGAGCCTGCTTCCTCCTCTCTCTGCCTGCTTCTCTGCCTACTTGTGATCTCTCTCTGTCAAGTAAATAAATAAATAAATAAATAAATCTTTTTTTAAAAAGGTATTACATTTTTGACATAAGACATAAATGAAAAGATGTGTCTAACAATTGTTTTCTAAAGGCAGTGGACACTGTGGCTGATGTTACTGTACAAAGGCTAAGTTCCTAGATCTATTTCCCACTCTGGATGGACCGGGCTTGACAAACCTCGATAAGACAAGGCAACCTCTGGAATGGGAGAAAATATTGCAAATCACATATCTTACAAAAGGTTTATATCCAAAACACAGAAGGAACTCTTACAAATCTGTGGAGAAAAATAATAATCTGATTAAAAATGGGCAGGGCGCCTGGGTGGCTCAGTGGGTTAAGCCTCTGGCTTCGGCTCAGGTCATGATCTCAGGGTCCTGGGATCGAGTCCCGCATCAGGCTGCTTCGCCCTCTCTCTCTGCCTGCCTCTCTGCCTACTTGTGATCTCTCTCTCTGTGTCAAATAAATAATAAATAAAATCTTTTTTAAAAAAAGGAATCTGTTTTTGTGTGTAAGGCACAGATATACAGTTATCTGTGGCATTAAAATTTCAGGGGAGTGGGGTTATTTAGGGGGAACGTCTAAAAAAGATTCTTTGGGGGGGATATCAGGAGGGGAAAAAAGCTGAGAAGCACTGGGTTAGAAGATTCAATATTGCTAATGTATCAGTTCTTCCAAACCGATTTATGGATCCAACGCACTTCTAATAAAAATTCTGACAGAGAGAAAATGTGTGTGTGTGTGTGTGTGTGTGTGTGTGTGTGAACTGACAAGCTGGTCATAAACAGATACTGAAGGAAAAGGAAAGGTAGGAGGTTGCTTCAATATATAGTAAGACTTACCACAGTGCTACAGTAACGGAGAGAGTGTGGTACTGGCCCAAAGTGAGCAAAGAGAACAGTGGAATAGACTAGAGAGTCCGGAAAAAGATTCATGCATGTTTGGACACTTGGTTTACAAAGCAGTGGAGAGAAGACAGTCTTTCAACAAGTGGTATTTGGATTCCCATAGAAAAGGAATGAAAACTGACCCTCATGTCATAATTATTGGAGGATTATAAATAGAAATGTGAAAGGCAAAGCAACAAAACTTCTGGATCACTAGCTCTTAAAGTGTAGTCCCTAGACCAGCAGCACCAAGGAACTTGCTAGAAATGTAAATTCTGCAGTCTTCCCTCACCCACCCCCCACCTCGCTCTGCCCCCATCACTCACACCCCAGACTTGCTGGATCAGATACAGATCCTCCACTCCAGGAAGAGTGGCAAGCCCTCCAAATGATGCTCACCCACATTGAAGTCTGAGAGCCAACTCAGGGGAATATTTGCATGATCCAGGGAAGAGAAGACTTCCTGAAGAAAGCATAGCTACCAAGGAGAAGATGAGGACATAAAAAGGTAGAACTTCTGTACATCAAATAATACCATGAAGAAAACAACGAATCACTGCTCAGAAAAAGAAACTTGTAACACAACTGCAAAATTATCATTTAATATATATCATATATCATATCCAGTATATATAAAGAACTCTTACATATCAATAAGAAAAAGCCCAAAACAAAAATGGGCAAGAGGCCTGAAAAGACACTCTTAGGTGATATTCAAATGGCCAATCAACATGTCACTAGAAACTAGAGAAATACACATTAAATTATAATGCAATATAATTGCAGACCCATCAGAATAGATTAAAAAATCGTGACAACATCCAAGTGTTGTTGAGATTGCAGAATAGGAAAAACTTGGCAACCTTTTCCTGTCAATGGCTAGATAGTAAATGTTTTAGGCTATTTGGTCAAGAGACAAAACTGAGGATGTTATCTATCCAAGAACTTCTCTAACAAAAGAAAACATTTGTTCCCTTCCACACTAACCCCCAAGCCCCCACCACATTTGATTGGAGTGGGCCATCCTAGGTGGTAGACAGGTTTTGCCCCTAGTTGTGGTTGACTCAGGCCCAAGGAGCCTGGTGGGCTGGGAGGTGGGAGGTGGCCATGGTCAGTTTCCCTCTTTCCCAGGGACACTCAGATCCCAACACTACCACCTGTTGTTGCAAATAAAGCTTTATTGAAACACAGGCACACGTAACGTTACATATTGTCTGTGCCTGCTTTTACAGTAACAACGGTAGTTGCAACACAGACCATATCGCCCAAAATCTTAATATATTTACCATCTGCCCTCTTACACAAAAAGTTTGCCAATCCCTATAATAAATCACCGAGCTGTACGTTTTCATTTTGTATGTATATATTACATATATTACATATAATATACATATATTATAATACATGTTACATTATCTATTACACACAATATACATTTACAATGCATATTATGTATTATATATGTTGTATTTATATACATACATGCTATATTTTATCATTTTAACTATATATATTTCATATATATATGAGATTCTATGTTTAGCTCTTCCTCATTTTTGGCAAAGGCCTTCAATGCACAAAATAGCAATTAAACCAATTACCTTTAAAAATACATACCCTTTTCTTTAATTAAATATATTAATTATATAGATGATGGATGATGGGTACTAAAGAGGGCACTTTAATTTTGATAAGCACTGGATATTGTATGTAAGTGACAAATCACTGAATTCTACTCCGGAAACCAATATTGCACAACTAACAAAATTTTTTTTTTAAATCAATTATATAGACAAAATACTTGCCTCCAGAGCTGATTTTAGTCTCAATTTCTACATTTGTAAAAGAATAGGTCATCAGGGGCGCCTGGGTGGCTGAGTGGGTTAAAGCCTCTGCCTTCGGCTCGGGTCATGATCCCAGGGTCCTGGGATCGAGCCCCGTGTCAGGCTCTCTGCTTAGCAGGGAGCCTGCTTCCTCCTCTCTCTGCCTGCTTCTCTGCTTACTTGTGATCTCTGTCTGTCAAATAAATAAATAAAATCTTAAAAAAAAAAAAAGAGTAGGTCATCAACTTTTGCTCCAAATACTTTGATGATATATTTCTTAAAGATGTTTTAAAGATTGCAGGATGATACTTGAAGGCACTTTCTTCAAGTGCCTTGCCAAATGTTGTCACTTCTCTATTTGAGTTGTTCTTACAAGATTGAACCCCATATCTCTAAACACAACAAAATTCAACAAAGGAGCCACATTCAGTAATGCCTTATTTATTCAGGGATGTGGAGGAAGGCAAGTTTTTTGATGCACTGAGTTCCTCTCTTTGCATTTTGTAATTCATCCATTCGGTAAATATTTACTTAGAGCCTCCCATGCCAAAACTTTTATTTTCACCATGTTACTGCAAATATTTCTGAAATATTTTGTATCTTTCCTTGCCTTTTACACAAAGAATGCTGAGAATAATTTAAACTTTTCTTTATGATTCAGCCTTGTTATGGAACCAAACCATATTCAAAAACGTTGGTTTTCAAATATACATTTTAGCTGAAAAGCCCTTTGATAGAATTCTAACATATAACATAGATAAAAAGAAGAGTAGAAATGAGGGATGGGGGTAGAGCATAGTCCCACCCACTCAGTATCTCCGGGACAATACAAAACCTTAACTATAGGATCATCATCAGAAAATACTCGCGCCACGTAGAAACACTCTCCAGGGCTGCTAAGAGATAGAAGATTGCTCCATAGTCAGTAATTCTGAATTATGATCCAAAACTGCTTTTTTTTAAATTTGAATGTGTTTTATGTGTCCTTCCCAACATTAGCAATCACTTCTTGTGGCTGATCAGTGTGGCCCCCAGTATCTGCTCTCTCCTTCACCCACCCATGCACCCCCAGCATCTGTGGGTTCTGTAGACTGAGAAATCAAAGTCACCAGGCTTCACGGAAGTGTGGGTAAGTCAAGAGTCCAGAAACTAGCAGGACGTGAGAAGCTCTTTCTTGAATAAAGGACATGGGCTTTTCATTCCGTACCTTGAGTGATCTATTTTGATAGCCAAACATGTTTTTCTGTCTCACTTCCAGATTGCCAAATCTGTATTACAAGCGAAGTGACCTGTAGGCAGGTAAAGAAATCCTCTACCATCAAGAATGAATTAGCACAGCAGATGGTGATGCCATTTTCTCAACTGAGGAAGTATTTCTAGCATCTTTCACTCTAAAAACTGTATCTACTAGTAACTTAACTTTCAAATGCAAATAGTCGGATTGACTCTTGTGTCTTTCCACTTAAGCTTATATAAAATATGTATCCATAAGTGCCGGTGAAGAAAATATTCTCCACCCCAGACACATACACAAACACAACACCTGAGCTTGTCATTTAACCCAGAAGTCTTGGAGTTCACCAAGGAAAAGAAGTTATCGCCAGAAACAAACTGTTAAACCCGTTCTAAGATGATGTGGTCACTGCACCTCAGAGGCCTCCTAGTGGCAGCCATTTTAGCAAATTGGCATCATTCGCTGACATTCTGAGAGCACTGGTAGAAGAATGCATCAAGGGGCGCCTGGGTGGCTCAGCGGGTTTAGTCTCTGTCTTTGGCTCAAGTCATGATCTCAGGGTCCTGGGATCGAGCCCCACATCGGGCTCTCTGCTCAGCGGGGAGCCTGCTTCCCTTTCCCCCTCTTCCTGCCTCTCGGCCTGCTTGTGATCTCTGTCTGTCTGTCAAATAAATAAATAAATTCTTAAAAAAAAAAAGAATGCATCAAATGCATTTATAAGAGAAAACCTAAGGCATACATATAGACACAGCACAGATAAGCCTTAGAAGTGCGTAGATTGGTTGCACCCAATGACCAGTTATAGAAACAAAGCCAGTCGAATGACTTAATTCCTTTAGAGGCCTTAAACATCCTTTAAATTAAACTTCAAGTTTATTTCACATCACAAAAACATTCTGTGTATAAAGAAACCATGGAGTCTGGGGGAACCACAATTTTACACACTGAATGTCATATGTGATTTTACATAGGTATAAAATGTGAAATGTGGCCAGTATCTTAAAGGGCATCTCTACTCACCAGATTCATGATGCTTCAATCTCTCCTGCCGATTCCCCCAAGTGCTCCTCTGCTTATCACTGAACACAGGGTCAGAGAACATCCTGGATCAGTCCTATATGTATTCAATCTTACTAGAATATATTCATGTATTACTAAATATTTGCATTTGGTACAACTCCAATTTTGAATTCAATGTAAGTTTCAGTAAAACTACAAAATTCTAATACTTGAGGATAATCCTACTTCAGATAAATGTTAAACCCACAGAAGGCTATTTAAAATATAAGCAGAATAAACCGATGATCTTCCTCTTCTTCAAAATAATAGAGCCTTACTATTCCTGTATCTCATTTTAAGTAGTGTGAATCCCTAAAAGAGATAATTTTTAAAAAATAATAACAATTGGAAACTGATGCATAACCTGTTAGGGTCTATCTGAATATTAGAAGTATTTCTTCAAAAACTTAAATGAATTGCCCAGATTCATATGAGTATTTTATGGCTACAAATCCTATCCCCTTTGGGCAATTAAGAGTTACCTTGTAGGAGCCACAATTAATTATTCATTTGAAAATAATTCAAGGTTTGAAATAGAAGCTCTAGAGGAAAATTCAGGACAGATCTGGTCCAAAGAATAGAGTGTTAAGAAACCTTACCACACTCAGCATGGACCTTGCGAATCCCTCGTTAGTCTAGCTCAGTAAAAAGGTAGAGGAACACAGCTAACTTTTTTTTTGCCTTTAATGTACGAAGAAATGGACCTTTTTTGCCTTACCGCAACGAACATTAAATTTACACAAAACCTTAACTCATCAAAAAGAAATCAAGGCATAAAAGATTATTCAACATTACAATAAAAATTGTATAAAACTCAGACTATATCCAAGCCCTTTCTGCAGCTTCTGCTCCATTCTGGATGAAAATGTTGATGGAAAAAGCCCAACTTTGAATAAGGACCAAGGCACTCCTCCAATTTGCGCTGGGAGTATTTTATCAGGGCACTCACTGGAAGACACTTCTGGCCTTGAAATCAGATAAAAATGCTTCAGGCGCCCCCTGCTGGTGATTTATGGACCTTGCCCATCAGATAAAAATGACCATGAATCAAATGAGCTACGACCAGGTTCCACAAACTGGTATCTCGTCTACCAGATTCTTAGCATTTTCATTGTGTGCAGTCTGTCCATCTCAGCCACAGTGGATTCAACTTGTGTACTCTACTTTTTTTTTAAAAAAAAGGATGTGGGGCGCCTGGGTGGCTCAGTGGGTTAAAGCCTCTGCCTTCAGCTCAGGTCATGATCCCAGAGTCCTGGGATCGAGCCCCGCATAGGCTCTCTGCTCAGCAGGGAGCCTGCTTCCTCCTCTCTCTCTGCCTGCCTCTCTGCCTACTTGTGATCTCCGTCTGTCAAATAAATAAATAAAATCTTTAAAAAATAAAAAATAAAAAAAAATTTAAAAAAGGATTTTTTTTAACCTCTCAATTCCCTGCACCTTAAAAAAATGAACATTTAATGCCTTGACACAAATAACCCTCCTCGTCTCCCTCTTCAGATAATTCCAACCAAAAGCATATTGTACAACACTGCGGTTAGTGTTGTATAATACAAACTCATAAATCTGCGTGGAATCTATTTATTTACTTATTCTCCGCGCTGGCAAGTGAATTACTGTTGGCTTAAATCTCTTAAGTGCCAATATGTTGCTAGAAGTGGTGGATTTAACAAAATGGAAAGGAGTATATAACTGATTTTTACCAGGAACTACAACCCAAAAAGGGAGCTTCTCGATGGCCTATTAAACTTGTCATGCTCTCCCTAGCCACGGGAGATGGAGCTAATAAACCATTCTTCTAAATCCACCCCAAAGGTGGACGGCCCAATTAGTATAGCCTGAATTCACCAAAGAACCTGCTCAAAGGTTCATTATAGTGAACATGATCATCAACGAGCGAGTGTTTTTAAGAAGAGGAAGCTACCCTACTTCCAGACATTCTGATTTACTTGGCCTGAAATAAGCCCCAGGCATGGGTATTCTGTAAAAACTGCCCATGAAATGTTTAAGGGTAGTGGCTGAGACCACCACACTATTCCCAGGGACTCCAAGCAGCGCAGTGGAGCTGCTCCTATGTCCACTTACCACTGAGGCCAGACTAGGAAGGGTGGCTTTCTACACCCACATTCCTCTCTTCTGCTATTTCTCCTCCTTGTAATTACATGCAAGATTGTGACATAGCCAATAAACTCTACCCACTACTTAATATTTCGGGTTACAGCCAATTATAAATTTTAAAATCTCATGCTCACAGAAACTATAAAAGCTAAGCTGCACAGAGTAACTTCGGAGTTATAAAATTAGTGAGATTTTTTATTCATTCATTCATTCATTCCTTTTATTTTTTTTTTTTAGTTTAAGATTTTATTTATTTGACAGACACGAGAGAGAGAGCACAAGCACGGGGAACAGCAAAGGAAGAGGGAGAATCAGGCTCTCTGCTGAGCAGGGAGCCCGACTCGGAGCTTGATCCCAGGATCCCAGGATCCCAAGATCATGACCTGAGCCAAAGGCAAACACTTAGCCACCCGAGCCACCCAGGCAGCCCTCATGTATTTATTTTAAATAGCAAGTTCCCAAGCAATGCTGCGGCTGCTGGCCTGGGGACCATACTCTAAGAACCACTCTCCTATACTGCATATATCGAAGTTCCTCCAGGCTCTATCCTGGACCCTTTTTCATTTTACATTATCCTCCCTTTCTATACAGTTACCGCCAAGACTGCCCCTTAGACTAGCTCTGGCCAGACTTCCCAGTCAGCTGCTTCTAAGCAACAACTGCCTACTCAACATCGCCACCTCGTGGTCCCAACGGCATCACCAACTCAACGACCCAGGGCCAGACATGTGATCTTGACCCTACTCAAACCAGGTCCTCCCCGCCTTCCAAGGTTCCATTACTCACGTCACCTCCCACGTGCACAAGCCAAGGTCCTGTGATTCATCATGGACACTATTGTCTACGTGGTGCCTTTCTTCCCATAACAATCAGTTCATTCCAGAGTTTATCTGTTGACCTCCTAAATATTTCTCATCACCCCTACCTCCACCCCAACCCAGAATATAGTCATCCTTCACCCAGACCATCATTTCCCCACATTTATTCTGCATCCGACCCCCTCTGATTTTTTTTTTCTTCACACAATGGACAGTTTTTCAGTTTTTGTGGGTTTTTTTTAAAGATTTTATTTATTTATTTGACAGAAAGAGAGATCAAAAGTAGGCAGAGAGGCAGGCAGGGAGGCGGGGGTGATACAGGCTCCCTGCTGAGCAGAGAGCCCGATGTGGGGCTCAATCCCAGGACCCTGAGATCATGACCTGAGCCAAAGGCAGAGGCTTAACCCACTGAGCCACCCAGGTGCCCCTGGTTTTTGTTTTAGTGAAAATATGATAGCATCATTGTCTGCCCTTCAGTGGTTTTCAAATTAGATTGACTTTGAAATTAAAACCAAAAATCTAATTTAACTTGGTTTCCAAGTCCTAGAAGGCACCAGTCCACCCACCTTACCATCCTCACCTCACGCTACTCTCTGTCTCGCTCTGAGTACCAGTCACATGAATTGCATTCAACCACTGCATCTGACGCCATCCTCCAAGGACACTTACCATGCTGTCTGATACCACACAGCTCCCCTCCCCTCTCCCTTTGCCTAGTTAACCCTGACTCATCATTCAGTCTTCAGGTGAGGTGTGACTTGTCCTGAAAAGTTCCCTGTCTTAGACTTGTACTTATTTTTCGACTCCGTGAGACTCAACACTTTTTACAACAAATACTTTGTCATGTCTTATTTAGTGTCTTAAAATTACATTTACGAATCATATAACCTCCCCATAAATAAAATTTTTAGAACACTCAGCATAGCACCCAAACTGTAATGTAAAGCAGAAATTATAGGAAAGTAATCTATAATAAAAAGTAATCTCTATTTCAACGTGTAAATGATTAGTCATGGCCACATAAAAAGATCCAATAAAGTAATCACATGTTTGCATAGGATTCCATATATAGAATGAAAGAGCTCCAAACACAGACTGACACAGATTTGCTGTGTTGGTGACTCAATTCCATCTGCATTTCTGCAACCAGGGACGTGATTTTCCAAAATGGCGAGCAGCTCTTAGGCAAGTTGCAAACAAAATCCAGTACAATCTTCCCTCCATGTACGCTGAGGTTACATTCTTGGAAAATTCTAGGTACATTAAAATCATGCAAAAATGCTTTGCATTTCTATGGAAAACGGGGCTCAGTTCCAAACTCAGATAATCAAACCCATAAGCATCCAGAAAGTCATTTGAAAGTCATGTGTGAAGGGGCACCTGGGTGGCTCAGTCAATTAAGCGACTGCCTTTGGCTCGGGTCATGATCTCAGGGTCCTGGGATCAAACCCCATGTCAGACTCCCTGTTCAACAGGGAGTCTGCTTCTCCCTCTCCCACTACTCCTCCCCCTGCCTGTGCTCTCTCTTGTGCATGCTCTCTCTTTCTACAATAAATAAAATCTTAAAAAAGAGAAAAGAAAAGAAGAGAAGAGAAGTCGCGTATGGATAGAGATGATACTTGCTGGAGAGGACTGCCCCGTGAGCTGTGGTATGTCTAACACTCTGCTCCTCTCCCATTAAATGCCTCCAGTCATTTGTGGGGGCAACCAAATGTGCTCCCACAAATTTCGAAAGCTCCTTCTGGGTGACAGGTAATGGAAGCCTTGATCTTTAGCACTGACACATACCATAAGCCCCGGCTGGCCCCTGATTTTCCTCTGTAATACAACATCCTCATGTAAATACTCACAGTCTGACACCTTCATAGACTTGGCGCCCCAGGGGAAGAGTGACTGGATAGGCATTTTGTCCGTCACTACGTTCCTAGGGCTTTGCCTAGGTGGGCACTCCGTCACTTCCCTGAGTGAATGATGGAACACAAGTCCTCTGGTGCTGTGTTCTAGAAAAGCAGGCAGCCCCATGTGTGGCTCTGCACTGGTGACCACTGACAGGAGAAGCAGAATGGGAGCTCAAACATAACAAGGAATATTATCTTGATTAGAGAGCTCCTATGTGTCTTTCCTGTTTCTTAGTTCCGGCGGCTGCAGCAAAATACCAGAGCCTGGGTGGCTTGTAAATAGCAGAAATTTCTCATAGTTCTGCAGGCTGGAAGTCCAATATCAGGGTACCAGCATGGCGACGACCCACTTCCCATTGTAGCCTCACATGGAGGGGAGAAGAGAGGACGGCCAAGTTCAGATAATTACAAGAGCATCAGTTCTATTCATGGGGGCTCCATCTCATGACCTCATCAAATCCCTCCTACCTCCCAAAGGCTACTTCCTAATACCATCACACTGTGGGGGAGAGTTTCAACATTTGAATTTGGAGGTGGGGAGACACAAACATCTGTCCACATCATCTGTTAAATGTAATACATTTCCTTTTTCCTTAAGACCTACCAAGTTTAGGGGCACCTGGGTGGCTCAGTCAGTTAAACATCTGCCTTGGGCTCAGGTCATGACCCAGGGTCGTGGGATCACCCAGTGTCCAGGTCCCCGCTCAGCGGGGAATCAGCTTCTCCTTCTCCCTATGCCTCCCCCTGCTCATGCTTTCTCACCCTCTCTCTCTCTCAAATAAATAAATAAGATCTTTTTTTAAAAAAGTACAAGTTCAGCTTGTGCTCACATTTACAGTAGCACCAAACTAAGAGCCAAATCACACAGTTTGTAATAGACCCTCAAATAATGGTGAAAGGAACAAGATACAAGTTTGTCATAAAAACTGATCTGGAAGAGGCCACAAAAGAGCTTCTAGTCAATTCACGGGCTTCAGGTTATTCACAGGTAAGATGCACCAGGGTCTAATTGTTGTGCCAGAGGAATTAGACCCCGGGAAATGTGTCAGCTCACTGTTCTTTATTTTACATGTGATTATCAGAACCAGAGAGGGCGACTCGGTTGTTCCAAATTATAAAGCCCATTTTGTAGCCCCAAACGCTTCTGGATTCAAGAGGAGCCAAGTGCGGGCTTGTTCGAGCCTAAGTTGCACATGGGAAAAAAGATAAATACTTCTCAGTGTCAGATCCTAAGAGCATTCTCATTAAAAGTGATGTATGTGTGGGTCTTTCCTCCCAATCTATTTCTTACAGTTTGGAAGAAGATATTTATCAAGCTGTATAAATCTGCCCCAATTTATTGAAAATTTTGGCACCAAGTAACAAGTCCAAAAAGCAGACAAGATTGAAAGAGTAGAATAGAGACTTCCAGAAAAGATGGCTCTGGGAAAAAAAAAAAAGATAATCCCATGGCCAGGAAACATTCATGATATTACAACATCTTTTCAAAATTTAACATAGGTGCATAATAAATTTGGTGAAAAATACGACTATTAAAGTAACTGAAAAAGATTTTTAAAAACCTCATGCTTCTGTTACAATAATATTTGCCTATGAATAATGAGGTAAACATGAATTAATAATTAAGAACAGCAATTAGTACTGGGAAGGATGAAAGGGAGACCCTCTTCAACAGAAAAAGGATCCTATCCCTTTTGGGGTTTTTTTGTTTTGGTTTGGTTTTCTTTTTTTAAGTAAGCTCCACACCCAGCATGGAGTCCAGCACAGGGCTTGAACTCATAACCCTGAGATCAAGACCTGAACTGAGATCACGAGTCAAAGGGTTAACCAACTGAGCCACTCAGGTGCCCCAAAAGGCTCTTATCCTTACAGAAAACCAAAAAAGCCTAAAATCCTAAAATTAAGATACAGCAATCTATAAATTCCTTAGAAACATGATATCTACGAGAATTAAAAGAACTTAGAAAGTTAAAAGAAGTCACCACTGGGATTAAAATTGAAGTGAGAGGCATTTTTCATCATTAATGTCCCATACTTTTTTTATTTTTATTATACACACATAGTCCCCAACTTATGATGGTTTGACTTAACGGGTTTTTGACTTAGGATCATGTGAAAATGATATGTGTTCAGCAGAAACCATACTTTGTATTTGAATTTGGATCTTTTCCCAGGCTAGCAACATGCTGTCTCCTGATGCTGGGCTGGGCAGCTCCTAGTCAGCCAGGCACTCACAAGAACAAACAACCAATACATGGACCACCACTCTGTCCCCAGACAGCCATCCTGTTTCTCGCTTTCAATGTAGCAGTCAAGTGACATGAAGTATTCAACACTGTATCATAAAATGGGCTATCTGTTCAATGATATGCCTAGCTGTAGGCTAATGCCAGTGTTATGAGCATGTTTAGGTAGATGAGCCATGATAGGCGGTAGGTGAGATGTTGTAAATTCACGTTCAGCTTAGACATTTTCAAGACAAGACAAGTTTATCAGGATCTACCTCCATCAAAAGTCAAGGAAGGGGGCACCTGGGTGGCTCAGTGGATTAAAGCCTCTGCCTTCGGCTCAGGTCATGATCCCAGGGTCCTGGGATTGAGCCCTGCATCAGGCTCTCTCTGCTCAGCAGGGAGCCTGCTTCCTCCTCTCTCTCTGCCTGCCTCTCTGCCTACTTGTGATCTCTGTCTGTCAAATAAATAAAATCTTAAAAAAAAAAAAGTCAAGGAAGATCTGTATAATTATTTTCTTCATCTTTTCAGTACTTAACTTCTGAGAAGATCCAGAATCAGACTATAAGCCACATGAACTTTTAAAGGATACATTTATCCCATTCCGTGTCTGTGTCATTCTGGTTAAAAATAGTATGACTCAATATATTGTTTCAGTCACAAAAATCCAAATTCTCAGCACCTCCCAATACAATGCAGAACCTGAACAATTATACTATATTTGCTCAGACATTGGTTTAGGTCCAGACAGTGAACTACAAACTTTAAACCCACAACAATAATGACTTAATAGCAACTTGCATTTTTGTGTGACTTCTTGGCTGTTAAGTTGCTTTCTGAACTGAAAACAGTGAGCTAAGTCTATAGGTTGAGCCCATATTTTTCTTTGTGTGTGCATATGTGTGTGTGTGAACCCATCTCTCATCAGAACTTCTTTAAACATTTTTTAGCTGAATTGGTAGAATCGAAGTGCATTCCGTTGATGGAAGAGAGACTGTATTCCTTTCATTGAGAAACTCCATGTGTTTTAAAAAAACAAAACAAAACAAAAAAAAAGAATTGCTTATTGTAGCAGAGCCCTGCACCCTAGGGAAAATTATGATTTTAAGGATTATGAACCTGTCAGTCCATAAGTTATGAGCTAGAGGCAGCATCTGAAGTTTTGATTAATCTATTCATTATTCAGTTGACCCTACTTGCTAGCCTTGACAGCAAAGAGAACAATCTGCAGGGCTAATATTACTTCAAGTAGAAAAACATGGAAGGAGATTCTGAACAAGACTCTTTGAAGCTTTCAAAGTAAATGGCAAGGTCTGGGGAGAGGTATTCTAGTAAAACAGGTCCTTGGTACTTCATGTCTTAAATTCTGCACCTGTAAGAGGCTCCCTCTTCCCCTACCCTCTGGACAATTTCAAGCCAAGGGATCTGAACTATACCAAGTGACTCACAAGTAGGTTCCAAAGAAGATGCGAGAGGAAATAAAGACGGACTGAGAACAGGTTCATTCATTCAGTCACTTCCTACTGAGTACTGACTGTGGACAGGGACCATGCTTCATACTTGAAGATAACTTTAATAAGATACGTCCTTTTGGTGCTGAGAACCCAGGGCCCAGTAAGTACATTTCTGATGAGCTCTCTGGCTACTTTCACTTTGCACAAGGCATTCTTCACAAACACAAAATAGCAAATGAGAGGAACACTTTATCGACATTAGCCAATAACCACTGAGGGTTTTTTCCTAGAGAGAGCACAAGTAGGCAGAGCGGCAGTCAGAGGGAGAGGGGGGAGCAGGCTTCCTACCAAGCAGGGAGCCCGATGCAGGACCCGATCCCAGGACCCCGGGATCATGATCCAAGCCGAAGGCAGCCACCCAACCGACTGAGCCACCCAAGCACACCAAGGGTTTTGTTTTGTTTTGTTTTGTTTTTCCTATGTGACAAGTCTATTCTAAGCACTTCGCATGTATTTACTCATTTTATTCTCTCAACAACCCAGTGTGGTAGTTACTAACATCATCCTCACTTTAGAGAGAAGGCAACAGAGCGTAAAAATGTATGTGACCTGCCCATGTTTCCATAGCCTTCCTCCAAGGCCTGTAGGCATTGGGGATGTCCACTGATTATCCCTCTTTCACAGACATAAGGCAAACCAAATGAAAAGGCAGAAGAGAATAAAGAGACATTCTTGTTTCAGAGTCACAGAAGCAAATTCCTCAAGATAAAGGGGAGAAACATCACCAACACTGCTACCTGGGTATGCCCCGAGCTAAGCTACCATGTTTCTCAGTTCAGGCCTTCCTTCGCCTACACCTGTACTCTTGCTCCAGGAAGTCTTACACTTCTGAATTCATAGATAGCTATTTGCAAAACGAAACCCATGATGATGAAGCATTAAGTATAACACTCGGTAATGTTAGGGTGAGCAGAGAAGATCTAAAGAGGCAAAGGAAAACAGCTAACCATTGACTTTTCTAGTACCAGTTGCTCCATTGCAATGCTTTGTCTAAGAAACGTGGAGGAAGAGGAACCATTGCAAGGGCTAAAGGTCCCACCGAATGTAAACGACATTGATGCTGAGGGCCTCCTGGAGATGTTGCAGCTGGGACGATAAGGCATGGGCAGGACAGGAAGATACACCATAGCTGCTGCCGAGGGGTCAACGAGAAGGTACAGGTGAATCAAAGGAGGACCACCAGTGCCTATGGAAACTTCTTAGGATGGAGTTCCTTTTCTGTGGAAACTACGGGAGCCCCCATGTGTCCGAATCTTCAGATAAGAAGCTAGTTGAGGAATGGCAACTAGAAAAATAGCAAGAGTGGCCTTCCACCATCAATAGGTGGTTCCCCGCCTAAGAAGAAGTCACTTCCAAACATAAAGAATAGGAGAACCAACTCCAACTGCCATGGAAAATCCAGGAAATGGATGATTCTCTACATTTTTTCCTCTCCCTTCTCCTCACTGCCGTGCCCAAGGGACAAGCACAAGAAAGAGGAAGGAACCTGAAGGTGAGAAGACAAAATCCTCTAGCCTCCCCTTGAAATCTTCGGAGAGGAACATCTAGCCTGCTGTAGGGCAGAGGGGGAAGATTTTAATTGAATGGGAGATTGACATGTTCAGTAGGCTGATTTTTTTAATAACTATAATGACAGAAAATCTATAAAATCAAACTGAAATATTGCTTAGGGACACCACCAAACACTGGGTAGAGAAATCTGACAGGACAAGGTAAGAGTTAAAGAGTCAAAACTTTGGGGCACCTGGTTGGCTCAATGTAAAGCCTCTGCCTTCAGCTCAGGTCATGATATCAGGGTCCTAGGATCGAGTCCCTCATCGGGCTCTCTGCTCGGCAGGGAGCCTGCCTCCCCCCACTCTCTCTCTGCCTTCCTCTCTGCCTACTTGTGATTTCTGTCTGTCAAATAAATAAATAAAATCTTTAAAAAAAAAAAAGTCAAACTCTGCAATATTGGTACCCCAAAGAGCCTGAGATCCCTCGATCAAGCCAGTTACAGACTGGTTAGGTGTCTGAGGGAAAAAAATAGTTAACTAATACAGAAATAATCTCAAGACGTATCTTAAACTACCCCACTCCAAAACATGAAACACATTTGTAAAATCCTCAGCTGAAAAAATTAGCTTCATTGAAGCTAACTTAGTGGCTAGTTATGAATGTCCTCACATCATTAATGAATGCTTGATATAAAACATACGATGAATTAATACTGTTAACAAATACCCAATGTAAAATACATCTCACCTATACTGGACAGAGAGAGGCAATTAACATTATACAACAAATGAGATCAGCAATAAAAATCCTAATTTCAAAGAGAAAAGTTACTTATCTCTAGGTTTGTGCCTGAATCCTGGGCCTGCCTTTCCACTGAGCCTTCATCAGGATTTCTTCTGGTATGTCCAATTTCATGCTTTTCATAGATCATGATTAAAAAATAACTTTTAAAGGACAAAGAGATTACTGTATTAAACTATCTAAAGAAAATGTATCTTCTTGTTTCTTTTTGTTTTAAAAATATTTTACCATGAAAGTGCAGGCTAAGGTCAGGCTCAGGCCTCACGGAATAACACACGGAGATCCCACCAATACTGGACCTCATTCTCCCTTCATAAAACGGAAGGCACTGGGCCTCTTTGTGTTAGTGGAATTATTTTCCTTGTCTAAAACCAGGCGGGTAGGGTGACTTCGTGGCTCAGTCAGTTAAGTGTCTGCCTTTCGCTCAGGTCACGATCCCAGGGTCCTGGGTTTGAGCCCCGCATCGCGGTCCCTGCTTGGTGGGGAGCCTGCTTCTTCCTCTCTCACTCCCCCTACTGGTGGTCCCTCTCTCGCTGTCTCTCTCTGTCAAATAAATAAATAAAATCTTAAAATAAAAAAAAAAAAGAAGAAGAATATTCAATTAAGGTATATGAAGACACTCCTTTTGGCTTTGATAACCATCTTCCTTCTGTCTTCTAAAAATGGATAGACAGCATGGGGCTTCAAGAAATCTCATCTCAAGAATCATAACCCAAGAATCATAACACCTCTTTCCTTTGATGCAGAAATTTGATCCTGGCGTATATATATATTCCTTCCAATTAGTTACATGAATGTGGTTAATACTTCCACTCAAATCTCCTGTACAAAATATAGAGATTCTTTCGTAAGATGCTTCCATGATATAGGTGCAAGTTTAATTAAATGTACTCAGCAGTGATTACATGAATGTATGAGAGAGACATTTCTCGCACACCTCATTTTCTCGCCCTGGTAGAAATTCTAGTCCTCAGCTCAAGGGCTTCCCCACAGTCCGGGGTTTCTCATTGGCTCTCCCTCCTCCGAGCAAACTGTGCCACAAGTGTATGAATAATAATGACAGCTGTCACGTACTAACAGCTGACCCTCAAGCTAAATGTCCTTAGCATGTAAAACCTCATGGACCCCTCACACAGCTCCAGGGGATAATTACCATTACTACACGTCTGCTATGGATAAAGAAATTGAGGCTCTAAAGGGGTAAATATTTGCCCAGAGTAACATAGCCAATAAACAGAAGGGCTGAGATCCAATTTTATACCTGTCTTATTCCAAACCTGAGCCCTTAACCACTAAATTTAATTCTTCTCTTGGAATCAAAACATTTAGCACTCTATATTTTCTAAAGTAAATGTGTATGTGTATATATATATAATTTACATACAATGTATTATTACATATACTCTATGTTATTTTAAGTATATTTACATATTATGTACTGTTATGTATTCATATATATGATCCTCTTCCAGACCAAATCTGTCATTCCCAAATACCCCACCACCGCCACTATACCCGCAATAAATACAACAATTCTGTAGTGACAGTTGGTCTTTTTTAAATCAGTAAATCTTACCAGTTTTTTCTTCCAAATATACCCTTGATCCATATTTTTTTCCATTCTTTCTGTCATTAATGTATTCAACACGATTAAAATCAGTGTACTGAGTACCTACTACATACAAGGCAGAACTCTGGAAACCAGGGATATCTCTGTACTCAAGTAGCTCACAGGGTACAAAAAAAGAAAGCTATTGAAGAGAACACACTGGGGGCACCTGGGTGGCTCAGTGGGTTAAGCCTCTGCCTTCAGCTCGGGTCATGATCTCGGGGTCCTGGGTCGGCCCCCCGTATCGGGCTCCCTGCAGGGTGCCCGCTTCCTCCTCTCTCTCTGCCTCCTTGTGATCTCTCTCTCTCTCTCTCTCTGTCAAATAAATAAAATAAAATCTTTAAAAAAAAAGAGAGAGAGAGAGAACACATCGCCATTTGATGCAAAAGGAGCATCTATAGCAATTGTCCACAACCCACAGGCAGCCCCAAAGAGGGAGTGAGCAACCCTGGCCTGCTTTGGAGGAGCTCCCCAGAGGGAGCCTGGAGGTTTGGAGGAGTTCACCAGGGGGCGGGGTGCACTAAAGCTGAGTCTTGGGGGATGACGAGAAGGGGGCTGAGAGCTGAGCAAGACTGAGTGAAGGCAGAGAAGGAGGAGAGGGTGCACCAAGGCCACAGAGATCACGTGGGGGCAGGAAACAAGCATGGTGAAGTCCCATCACTTTGTTCCCCGAATACTGGGGAAAAAAAACAGCCACTGGCTGTTTATCCAAGTCTGCCTGAACACTGCGGACAAATAAGTTCTCCAGAAGCATAATTTCGATCACCCTCCACCCCTGCCTCCTTCTCAAGAGCCTATATTGTCATAAATTACCGAATTGTCCCCTAAATGCTGCCTCTTATTTAAGGGGCTTATGTGTGATCTGCTCCCACATTTCCTTATCTCCACTACTATTTATCAATCCCCTCCAAAATTTTGAATGAGTCTATTCTCTTGCTGACGGTAGGTTCAACCGTAACTTACAGCTGTTCTACTATCCCCCAACCCAACCCTATGTATGCTCAGGACCCGTTTCCTATGCCACCTGGTCTTGGTCCTCCATTGCCTACTCCAACTGCTGAAACTGCTGGGCAACTGAGATCACACTCAGAATGGTAATGTTATACCTTATCTCCCCTTAGTCCATCTTTCCATCTGCCCACCATTACTCAAGTAGTCATCCATTCCCCTACCTACTTCACTCATTCAATGGATACTTATTTGTGGATCACATGTTTTACATAATTCTTCTCAAGCTAAATGTTCCATACTAATTTCATTTACTCTTTCCCCTCGTTCCTCCAAATGGGTTTTCCTCTTCCTCTATTCTATACGACACATCCCAAGCTGGAAATCTCAGAAGCATCCCCTGTTCCTTCCTCTCTCTTAACACCCACACCATATCTGGCCACTCAGTTATGTCCATTCTCTCCAAGAAAACATCTCAGCGTACTCCGTTCTAGCCCCATGTCCTTCATAACATCCCTACTGAACCACTGCAACAGCCACCTGATTCATCATCTCACCACTATTCTCTCCATTCCTGTCACAGCTCTTCTCCAAAAAGGTGTCAAATATTTATCAGGGACCTACTTAACTCCAGGTACTACGGTGGGCATTGGAAGTCTAACTTGGATGTCTTTGACTTCCACCGAAAGTGTATTTTCAGGGTGGGAGCTTTGAATAATTTAACTTTATATTGCCAGCCCCTCGCGAATTTCCTGGCCCATCACCATTGATTAATGGATACTAGTTTGAAAGAATGAGTGAATGAATGGAAAGTTCTTCGTCTGAGTGGTCCCAGATGGATTCATCCCAAGTGAATGAACTAACAGCCCCGTTTTCAAGAAGGCAAAATTAGCTGAGAATTTAAGACCCAGATGAAAGATGAAATATGGGCAGATAGTTTGATAAATTGCGTTGGTGAAGAGTCAGACATTTTAGTTTTCACTCTAGTAAAATAGGTGTGTAGAAGGCTGGGGGGTGGCAGTTGCTTTCCGAAATTCATTCTCCAAAAGTAGTCCCTTTTCAAAAATATTTATGGAAATAAGTTGACCTGGTGGATATTAATATGACTATGAAGGGACTGTTATGTGACTCCCAACTCTACTCTGGGAAATCAGGTGAGTCAGCATGGGGAGAAGGGAGATCTTGAGCTGTACACGTATAAAAAATGAACCAGAGCACTGGGATGGTTCAGTCGGTTAAGCGTCTGCTTTTGGTTCAGGTCATGTACCAGGGTCCTGGAATCGAGGACACTGGGCTCCCTGCTCAGTGGGGAACCTGCTTCTTCCTCTGCCTGCCATTCCCCCTGCTTGTGTACTCGCTCGCTCTCTCTCTCTCTCTGACAAATAAATAGTGTCTTAAAAAATAAAAATAAAAATAACGAACCAGTAAAAATGACATGTTGAGAATTACAGTGTGGACTTACCAGCCTCTGGCTGATAGCCTCTCCCCTCCCCTCATTTACACCCTCATATGGATTGCTCAGGAAACAGTTAAAATTACATTTCAGAATATTCTCTGCGTGCAGTGTAGTATCTTGATTAGAATCCTAGGACACAAAAAGGACGTTAGTGGAGAAACTGGTATTATCTGAATAAACTTGAGTTAATAGTAACTAGTTTATAGTTATAATAATTTATCAAAGTCAATGTCTTAATTTTGACCACTGTCTCATGGCTAAATTGTTAACATTAGGACAAACTGGGTGGAAGATAGTACTTTTGCAATGTTTTTGTAAATCTAAAATCATGTCAAATAAAAGTGTATTAAAAATAAATCCCAATTCTGAAGTCTCATCTCCACAATATATGGAGAAGCAAGGGTCAGTGTGTAATTCAATCACTAGCGGTCAGACTGGGGCACTTGGGGTGGGAAGGTCAAAGGAAGTTGTCTTTTTGAAGTTCTCTCCCTCCGCATTCAAACCTTACCCCCCAAGCTCAGCCGAGCCCTGGACTGCCCCCTACACAACTGCTCCTGTGGTCCTGTATTGTTACTGAATGACATACAAGGCTATCTTTGCCAGTCTTTTCTCTGACCCCAGGTCTTCACTTGGCTGTTTCCACAAAAATACCTCTAACGCAGAGGAGCGTGCTGCCCTACCCCCGCACCGCCGCCATCTGTCTCTATTACACTACATCATCTTGTTTTAATGTCTTCCCAGATTTTAGCTCCACGTAAGTTACCTTGTTGTCTCACTTGTCTACCTGATCCATATCTGTCTCCCTCTCTGGGCGGTAAGATCTCTGGAAACAAAAGCCTTGCCTGTCTTGTTAACTGTCTGAACCTGGGGGCCCAAAACAGCACCTGGCACAGAGTAGATTTCTTTAAAAACCATAAGTGAATGTAGTTCTCGTGAGAAAGGTTTCTGTAATGTACCTCTGTATCCTCTCCACTTTCTAGAAGCGCGGCACCAATGATGCCTTGGAGAATTGCAGCAATGCTCCCTGAAATCGTCTCTCCTTTTCACATCCATCCGATCATTGAAGAAGACATTTCTTAAGCACGAGCCATCTGCTTAGTACAATCCAGAGAACCAGAGTCAAGCCACCCGAAGGGAGAAACACCCCACTTATGTACAGTAATACAGACATTTTTAAATTCCTATCCACTACAGAGTGGTTAGCCTGTAGCAACTAACATTTGAAAGTTCCTTGAAAATCACTTAAGGAGTCTTAATGCAATGGTTGGAGTGAGTGAGTCGGTTACTTCTTTTTAAAATTCGGGAGTTTGTGAAATAGACATGTTTTCTTATCCCAGTGAAGGGCAGCTGTTTTGTTTTGTTTTGTTTTGTTTTGTTTTGTTGGGGGGGAGGGCTCAGGCAGAGGGAGAAGGAGAGAGAAAATCTCAAGCAGGCTCCACACCCATAATGAAGCAGGAGTTGGGATCCGATCCCACAACCCCAAGTTCATGACCTGAGCTGAAGTAAAGAGTCAGATGCTTAACTGACTGAGCCACCCATGTACTCCAAACTGATGCTTTTTTAATTTATATGAATGAAAAGATATTACACATAAATCTTCTTTTCACTATATGAACAGTTGTCTAAGGTTTAAGGATCTCAGATTGTTACTGGACCAAATAGAGTCTGCTCCTTGGTGAGCTATACACAGAACCTGTACCAGTTGATTGCCTTACAAGGTCATTTTGTTCAATAATTTCCAAAGCATGACTCCCTGAGCAAGGGAAAGCAGGATCCTTTTAGTAGGGTTTGCAATGATGTTCAGAGTGGAATTTTAACATTGTACTGAGGCTGAGGTTAACTGTTGGTCATTTCCGGCACTTTCTGATTCATCTTTGAAAACCTCGTCCTCAAATGTTTCTTTTTGTGCTTCAGCAGTTCATTCGTTAGTTTCTTAAAAAATTAAGCATAAGCTTCTTGGAGTGCCTTGGGTTCAGGAGGTCAGCCCTGAGTTCAGGGAGCCAGTCCTGAGTTCAGGGGGCCAAAGGTGCACACAGGTGACAAAACAAAATTAGAAGAACTGCATGGGTGAGCCATGATCCCTATGAAATTTAAATATGTAAATAAAGACATCATCTTCATTCTCTCCTCTGTTTGCTGCTAGCACAGTGCACATGCACAGAGGGTATGGAATGAAAGCCTCCATCAGGATCCCCATTCCCACACGAGGGTGCTGAGCTGTCATATGCTTCCCTGGTCACTGTGTAGTTTATCTTGTTTAATTTTCCATCCTCTCCATATGTCAACTCTGTTAGTTTCATAAAGGTGAACTGTGTGCATCTTACCCACCATTCTATTCCCAGGACGAAGCACACACATATCACATACTCCTAGCATAAACATGCTTTTAAAAATTGCTAAATCAGTGAATAACTGATAATGAATATATTCTGGAAGAAGAGACACTTGCGATGGGGACCCCAAGCCAGAAATTTCAAATAGTTAAACATACACTGAACAGATACTAAGATAGGCTCTAGAAGTGAGGGACAAACGGAATTTCAGAGGCACATGCATGATGAAATTCCACCTCCCCAAACTCTCCTGGATGCTTTCTGGGATCTGATCTAATGATATTGATTTGTTTGCTAGACCTCGAAATTCGCTCTGTTAAAAGTGTCAAGACTGAACTGAAAGGAGGGAGAGCAGGTTTATAAGGCAAAAGCCACAAGGTTACATAACTTGTTTCAAAAGAATTGCCATTACCCTCCCCCCGCAAAGTTAAAATGACTATTTATTATGCCATTGTCAATCTAGCTTGCAGAGGTTCATTAGCTCTATTTCAGCCCGAAGTAGAAGAATGTGTTCCAGGTGGTCCCAACCAACCAGCTGCAACTGACAAAAGTCAAGAATTCATGGTGTTCCAAGAACTGAAACAGCCGTGAAGAGACTCCTCTTCTCTATATCCTTCCAACCCTCTCTTGGCACTGCTTAACTTCGGAACCTTCTTTCACAAGGTAAAGATGAAATTTAGGTTTTATTCAATTTCCCGAATACTCCAGGATACAAAGAGGACAAGCACATGAAACTGGAGACTCCCTACACCCCCTGCTCGTCGTTGTTTCTTCAGCCTCCTCTGCGGAAGCTCGCACTCTCAGGACCCTCAATGGCCTGGGTCGGACTTCCACTCCTCTAGAGGGCGATGCGCAGAGTCCGGTCGCCGGAAGCATTTCCACCCCGGACTCAATTTTTTCCGGACGGCAGTCCTCCAGGAGTCCCGTGACGTATTTCCGGTAGGCCGCAGAACGCACGTGCGACCGGGAGGAAATAACGTCAACCCGGTAGCCGAGTTGTGGCGCCGCAGTGGAGGCGCTTTACCGACAACATGTCCCATCTACCCATGAAACTCCTGCGCAAGAAGATCGAGAAACGGAACCTGAAATTGCGCCAGCGAAACTTAAAGCTCCAGGGTGAGATGCGCGGAGCTTGGGGACTGGGGGCTTCGGGAGCTGCCGGAGCCCGCCCCTGGGTCGCGGCGCTGCTCTGCTCCGGAGTCACTGCATCCCTGAGGTGGCGCGACCGCTTCCCCCGTGGCACGTGTGTTTGTTGAGAGTGAAAGGCAGCCTGGCGCGGTTTCCAGTCGGTCCTGCTCGGGTGCCGCTCTCCGCGTGCCCCCGATCCGCTCCTGATGTTTTCCGAGCCTCGGTGTCTCCGTACAGAGTCACAGCAGGAGCAGGCCACCTGAATTTTCTCCAGGCCTCCCAGCGGGCTTCCAGCCAAGCCGGCTTTTCTGTGTCTCCCTTATTCTGTGTCCTTCCCACTTTCAGGTCCCACCTCATCCCCCAACCAAACCCGCTGGCCCATTTCCAGTCAAACACGTGGAACCTGTCATCTCCACGCGCCGCGTTTTCACATCTATTTAATGCCAACATTGCTTCAAACAAGCTCGTTTTACCATTGCCTTCCCCTATTCAGGTCCACTCTCGATTCCTGGACAATATCCTATTTGCAGCTCTAGAAGTGCCTTCTGCACGTGTCCAGTGCGTGCCCTCCCTGTCTTCCCATTGCTCCTAACTTTAAGTTATGAATTCCTCGAGCGCTTCTAGGCATTTGCATCCTTAATAAAGACTTAGCTGAAAAGGCTCTTACCTGAATGTCAGTTACCTTTCTTACCCACCTCGTTTGCAGTCCTAAGTTCCTAACAATGAGCCAGAGATCTTGAAGTTACCTTATCCTTTTTGGGGTCATATATAACGTATCAGTTCCCGAGGGCAATGTTGGAGGCGTAATTCTTTACCCTAGTTGGATTCCAGCAGAGATTAGTTGCTTGGAAGGAATCCTGAAGAAGAGGACAGGTTTGTGGGTTTTAGAAATGGTTTTGAACTTCCCTTGTATTTTCAGTTCTTATGAATTATATGGCACTACTAACTACACCTTGGTACTTAAAGTGACAACTAAAATTTAAAAAAAAAAAAAAGTTTCTAAAGTGTTGTTACTTTTTATTATATGTAAGCAGGGAAACTTTTAAAGACATCCTTAGGCATTTGTATATATATGATAAATACTGGGACCAGTAAGTGAATTTTCAATTCACTGCTGCCTAGGAAAGTTAGATTGAAAGTTTTGAAGTTACAGGAAAAGCAGTAGTTGTGTGAATAGATGATAGTCTTTTCTAATATGTCAGCTAGCCATGTATTTATCAAATACTTGATACAAAAGTGTTTATTTGTAGCTACCGGTGTCTGGCCCCATCTGTTTAAATGTTTAACTCCACTGAAGTTTTGCTGTCCCAGATTCTTAACTCCATATGGACAGAGATGTGGCTTTTTGAAGTTAAGAAATCAATATAGCTTTCCCTTTTGCAGCATTTTTCATTAAAGGAAACTTACTTGTCCTTTATTAGAATGCCATAAATTTAAGTGGTTTTAGTAATGTATATGAAAGGGTATTAAAAGCTAAATCATTTCAGTCATGGATACTTACCTTGGATTCCAAAGTTTTTAAACAAACCCTTTCTTTGTTCACAATGTGTGTTCTGTTTTTAAACAGGAGCCTCAGATGTGAGCTTATCAGAAACGCAAAATGGAGATACGTCTGAAGAACCAGTGGGAGGTGGGAAGGTTAAAAAATCCCTGAAACAGTCTGTGAATTTGGGCTCCTCAGAAGCCCAGAATGGAGAGAGAACTAAAACAGTGGAAACTGTACAAGTTAAGAAAAAAAAAAAGAAATCTACCATAAAAATCAATGGAGAAGCAGCAGCACAGCCTCCCAATTCAGAACCAAAAAAGAAGAAAAAGAAAAAGAGAAAAATGGTGGATGATGCTGGGCCTGGTAAGTACTTGTTTCTTTGAACTTCAGACATTCAGACAATTTTCACAGTTTCACCTTCCTTCTAATATTGTATTCACACAACATGCAAGAGTCACAATACTCACTAGCGTACCAGAAAATAACCTAGTAGCAAAAAGCAGCAGAGTGGGGACTGGGGATGTGACATTTTTATTTGTATTAAGATAGTGAGAAATGTCTCATATGCTTTTACACTCTCTAAAGACTGAAGAAAACCTTGAGCTTCAATGAAAGCCTCCTTTGAATTCTAGAAATTTGCTCTTTTTGATAGTTGGCTAGGCTTTTAAACAGACCATATTATGGCATAGGGTTTTAGGTTTATTACCTGTTTTCATACAGAATTGTGGCATTACACTAAAGACATCTGGGCTAATACATTCCTGTCTTCTCAGGCCTTTATTTCAGTGGACTTTGCATTAATGATTCTTTTTATTTACCCTTTTTTGTCCCAATTTTCTTTGCCTACTGTAAATTCCTCCTCTTGAAAGGAGACTTAGTAATAATTTGGATGTGCAAAGTGTATAAAAATAGCAGGTAACTTCTGTATAAATGGAATGTTAATTTCCAATGAGTAGAATGGCCAGGATGGGGGAGAGGCCACTTGCTTTTGGAAGATGGTTGGATTTGGATAAGCTTACATGAAAGAGAGGCATTTTATTTGAGATGTAAGCAAGCAGAGATTCCAAGGGAGAGTGTAACAGGTGTCAGCAAACTATTCAGCCCTCTGCCTACTTTTGGAAATAAAAGCTTTATTGGAACACTGCAGTGCACATTTCTTTACTTGGTCTTTATTGTGACAATCCCTGTGTCTTTATTGTGACAATTCCTGTAGGCCTGCAAAACCTGTAATGTTCACTCTCTGGGCCTTTATAGAAAAAGTTTCTCAACACCCGGGTTAGAACCTCCTATTCATCTAACATAGCTGAAATGAGGGTTTCATTTAGAAAGGAGCTTTTGCTGCCCATAGGTTGACCGTTTCCCAGAAGGGTGGTAGTCAGGTGCAAGGAAGAGGCCAGTCCTGGGCCACAGAGAGTCCTGAGTTTTGGTTCTGGTCAGTTCTGTTCTAACTCACGTAATTAGCTACCATGAATTTGTAGGAGCCCAGCATGGTAGTTAACCCATTTGATCCCAAATGGAACATTCAGGAGTGTGATGGGAGGTAAGGCTGGAAGGATACTGTAGGGCCCTGTTAGGAAAGCTATATGTAGAAGTGAAATGCCAGGAGGCCTTCCCCCTGCTTACGCTCACCACTTGGTTTCCAGGAGCTACCAGTTCCCGACACCTGACTAAGGGAATTGTACTTGCACTGAGGTCTCTTTAGTAACATGAAGAGCCTTCAGGGTTTCTGCTCATCTTTGAACCAAAGCTAGCTTTTTTATGGAAGATTTATGTTTAATGACACAGTAAGACAAATTAGTGCTTTTTAAGAATTCGAAAAACTATTAATCACAGTCCTTTTATTCCTCAGTGGAATACACAGAACTTGATGTAATCAGTATACTTACATTGCTCAACTTTTCAAATATGTCTTGGTCATTCGGAGTACCCGGGTGGCTCAGTCTTTATGGTCTGCCCTCGGCTTAGGTCATGATCCCATAGTCCTGGGATCAAGCCCTGCATTGGACTCCCTGTTCAGCGGGAAGCCTGCTTCTCCCTCTCCCGCTCCCCCTGCTTGTGCTCCCTCTCCCTCTGTGTCTTTCTCAAATAAATAAAATCTTAAAAAAAAAAAAATATTGGTCACTCAGGCTGCTATAATAGGCCTAAAAAATAAAGTTTTGTTGGCAAATCTGCATGTCCCCCTGGGTTTTTACATATAATTAAATCTTTAGTCATGAAAAAGACATTCTTAGCATATTAAAACTGGAAGTGTGTTAAGCTTTTGAAAACATACCTCTTTGCATTACACATCTTTTTGTTTTGTGATTGCATTCGGTATTTTATTTTAACCAAAAAATGGGGGGGGGGGTGTTTTCCTTTAAAACCAAAGATACCAAAAAAGTGAAAACTGAAGACAAAGGGGACTCTGAAGAAGGGGCCCAAGCTCCTGAAGGGACAGAAAACAGTATGGAGAAGCCAGATGATCAGGAAGAGGACAGTGAAGTGCCCAGCCTACCCCTAGGACTGACAGGTAACTTTAGAAAGTTTTCCAGAGAGACCTTAAATGTAGCATGCCTTCTGGATTATAGGATTTGAAGTTTCAGTTGTAACTTTTAATTTACCTCAAAAAAGTATTGACAAGAAATATTTTTATATCTAGTTACTGCTGCTTTACATTGTATGCCTTAGTTCTTGTCATTTCTCTGTTTTATTCTTTTTCTGCATTTCTGACACTAAATATTTTGGTTAGCACACAAACAGCTTTTGGGGTCCTCTTTTCCTTTGGTTTGTTGTTTTCTAAAGTTCATTCCATTTTGTAGTAGGAAAATCATTGGCCCAGAAGTTTAATACTGACCCAGTTAGTAGTAAGGAAGGATGAAATTCACGTTATTGAGGGACTTTGGCCAGGGTGACTTCCTTTGGCCTCTGTTTCTCCGTAAGGTCAAGAATTTGGCCAAAATCACTTGCCCAAAGCAGAAATGTCTAGGAGTTCCTTGAGTTGTTCGGTGTGGGTTTTTTATTTGTTAAAATAAAAATTTTACTTAAATTTTTACTTAAATTTATTTGTTTTTAAATTTTAAATAAATTTTTTTAAATTTATTTAAATTTAACTCTAACCCAGGGTTGCTTAATCAAAATTGTAAAGGTTGTGGCAGTGGTTCTCAACCAGGGCAGTTCTCCTTCCTTGGAGGGGTGATCACATCATCCCGATTTACCCAGAACTTGACCAATTTTAGCATCCAAAGTCCTGTGCATAAACCTTAGTCGCAGGCAAACCGTGAAGGTTGACTGCCAACACATTGGGTTTTCAGAACTGGGGGCTGGTACTGTCATTTAGTGGGTGGAGGTCAGGGAGGCTGCAGGACATCCAGTAATGCATGGGACAGCCTCTCACAACGAAGGATTATCCAGCCCAAAATGTCAGTAGCGCCAAGGTGGACAATACCTGGCTGATAAGCTGGGCAGGTATGGGGTGGGGGCTCCCCGGGGGATTTTGGTGTCTTCCCCGGCTGAAGAACCATTGCACACTTGACGTGCGAGTCCAGTCTAATGGGGTGTGGTATATCTGATCTTCTCGCTTGTCTTTTTGGCATGAGATTAACAGTTCTTTTGATTGATTTTGCACTTAGTTTCTTATACTAGATGCTTTCACTTTTTATTAAACACTTTCATTTCTCTCGGCACCACCCCAGTGCGTGACATATTCATCTCACACAAGTCCCTTGACTATATCTCCTCCCAGTCCATTACTGTTTTTGTTACAGGATAGGTTCTAGATGTTACACAGCTGTCAGCATTGGAGAAACTGAAAAGTCCAGGTCTTTTTCTTAGTTATTGTATGGGAATGGTGGGGGTTAGTCTTTCTTACTGGAAGAAGCTGTTTTCAGCTTCATTGCCACCCAGTGATGTTTCAAACAGCAAAACTAATTCATATAGCTGTAGCAGTATTAACTATTAAAGATAAGTTTGCTAATGATAAACTATCTTTTATTTAGGCGCATTTGAGGATACTTCATTTGCTTCTCTTACTGATCTTGTCAATGAGAACACTCTCAGGGCAATAAAAGAAATGGGTTTTACAAACATGACTGAAATTCAGCATAAAAGTATCAGACCACTTCTGGAAGGCAGGTATGATTAACATTGATATTTGGGCATTAGTACCTTTTTTTAGGTTTTTTTTTTTTTTTTAGTTTTTTTTAAAGATTTTATTTCTTTATTTCACACACTGATCACAAGTAGGCAGAGAGGCAGGCAGAGAGAGAGGGGGAAGCAGACTCCCTGCTGAGCAGAGAGCCTGATGTGGGGCTCGATCCCAGGACCCTGAGATGACCTGAGCCAAAGGCAGAGGCTTAACTCACTGAGCCACCCAGGCGCCCCATTAGTACCTTTTTTAGTGCTAATCATTTAGAAAGAAGATGCTGCCATGTTCTGTTGATATTTGTACTGTGCTTTGGGTTGATACATCCACGTTTCATTAAAGGCTTTAAGTTATTTACTAATGTTTGAAGAAAAGTGTTCATTTGGGTTGACACATGCTTCATTAAAGACTTTAAGTTACTAATGTTCGAAGAAAAGTGTTCGTTTCCGTTTTATAGCATAATTCTTATTTCTGGGTTAGATCTGTAACCTCTGATCGATTTCAGTGATAAGAAGCTAGGGACTTTGTTTTTCTTACTCACATTCTAGCCCTGATGCCTGGAATGTGATAGTACGTAGTAGATATTCAGTAAATGCTTGTTGAATAAGTAGACTGAATGTCTCTTTTTCCTTTCCATTGTTAATATTTAGGGATCTTCTAGCAGCCGCAAAAACAGGCAGTGGCAAAACGCTGGCATTTCTTATCCCTGCAGTCGAACTCATTGTCAAGTTAAAGTTCATGCCTAGGAATGGTGAGTCTCTGATCCAGTGGGTTTTGGGGGTATCGACCTAGAAGGTTATCATAGCTGTTATGGGCTCATGTCAATAACTACAGCTAGACTTTAACCATCTATCATTTTTTTGTCTTTTAGGAACTGGAGTTCTTATCCTCTCACCTACCAGGGAACTGGCCATGCAGACTTTCGGTGTTCTTAAGGAGCTAATGACGTACCATGTTCATACATACGGCTTGATAATGGGCGGCAGCAACAGGTCGGCTGAAGCACAGAAACTCGGCAATGGGATCAACATCATCGTGGCCACCCCAGGCCGCCTCCTAGACCACATGCAGGTAAAGCAGCACTGGAGGGGGCTGCCTGTCTTCTTGTCTCATGTGAAACCTGAACCTGACAGCTAATATGTTTTTCTTTGCCTTTGTCTTGCTAGAATACCCCAGGGTTTATGTATAAAAATCTTCAGTGTCTGGTTATTGATGAGGCTGATCGTATCTTGGATGTTGGGTTTGAAGAGGAATTAAAACAAATTATTAAACTTCTGCCAAGTAAGTAGGCTTAATATCTGCATGTGTTTGCCAAGTAGTTGTTGGAAGAGATGAGGGCGGTTCCTCTAGGAAAGCCATTCATCCCGGAATTGTAATCTCGCCAAACTAAGCGGTTGTGGCAGTCAGCCCTAGAGGTAGTTTGCAGTGCAAGCGTCAGACTTACTAGTAACTTAATGCAGTGGTTTTGCCACTTTAACATCCGTCTCACTCCCATCTGCCCCACCACGCCATCTTACTTTTTCTCACCACTGCCCCCCCACTGCCGACATCTCCAGGCAGCTGTGAATGTGTTGCCTGCCATGTTGCACTTGACTTGTGCATACCTGGGTTACAGTCCTTGCAACGTTATGAACTGTTTATGTCTGTAATAAGGCCAGGATTCCATTTATTATATGGTTTATTTTCTCATGCTTTTTGAAGTATAATTGATATAGTCTGTACATATTTTAAATATACAATTTGCTTTGACATGTTTACACCTGTGAAACCCATCACCCCAATCGTTGGAGAAAACCGCCTTTAACCATTAAGTATGGTATTAGCTATAGATTTTTTTTTTTTTTTTATCGCTGCCCTTTACCAGACAGGATGAGAATGATCCTTCTGTTCTTGGTTTGCTGAGATGCTTTTTGGTTTTGTTTTATCTGCACATACTGGTGGTTTTTATTAATCCAGAATGGCATATTGCAGATACTGTAGAGTCTGTACATTTATTCATTACAGAAATGGCATCCAAACCATTAGACATGAAATTGCAGGAGCAGGGGCGCCTGGGTGGCTCAGTGGATTAAGCCTCTGCCTTCAGCTCAGGTCACCATCTCAGGGTCCTGGGATCGAGCCCCGCATCAGGCTCTGCTCAGCAGGAAGCCTGCTTCTCCCTCTCTCTCTACCTGCCTCTCTGCCTACTTGTAATCTCTCTCTCTGTCAAATAACGAAATAAAATCTTTTTTTAAAAAAGCTTTTAAAAAAATTGCAGGAACAGCATAAAACAGAACAGTAACATCACAATCAGAAATAGATGTTAAATTCTATCAAATGCTTTCACTATGTCTGTTAAAATGATCAGATGTTTGCTTTTTTCATTAAGTGTTTCTTTGAATTTTAAATTTGTTAACTCAATTTATTTTATCAGTTAATTTTCAAATATTAAACAGCTCTGCGTTCCTGAAGTAAACCCCACTTGGTCATGATGCATTATCCTTTTTTTATGCTACATTCACCTTTGCTCAAATTTTTTAGAAATTTTGCATCTGTGCTTAAGAATCATTGTTCGGTTTTGGTATCAGGGTAATGGCTGCCTTCAAAGAATGAGTTGAGAAATAAAACCTCGGCAAATCCTGGAGAGATTGTGCAGAATTGTTAATATTTTTTCCTTGAGTATATGATAGAATTCACCAGTGGAAATCTTTGGGGCTGGAGTTTTCTTTATGTGATAATTTTAACTACAGTTTCTGTAATGGATACAGAGCTATTCAGGATTTCTTTTTCATCTCAAGTGAGCTTTAGCCATTTGTCTCTCAAGGAAATTGTCCATTTTATCTGTCAAATTTATAGATGTAAAGTTGTTCAAGATATTCCCATCTTAATATCTGTAGTGATATCACACATCACATTCTTGCTAGTTTTACTCAGTATTTCTAGCAGTGAGGCAATGCTAACGAGTTTCTGAAATATTGGGGTTATTTTTATTTGTATCCGTTTCAGCACGCAGGCAAACCATGCTCTTTTCTGCCACACAAACTCGAAAAGTTGAGGACTTGGCAAGGATTTCTTTGAAAAAGGAGCCATTGTATGTTGGTGTTGATGATGATAAAGCTAATGCAACAGTGGATGGTCTTGAGCAGGTACTCTGTCAAGATCTTACATTTTCGGATCATCTTCGGTGTCCTTGTAATTGTTTGGAGGATCATCCCAAAAGCAGATGGACTGATGAACTTTTAATTCAAATACGGTGAATTTGGGTATGGGCTCTTGGCATCACAAGTCTTGAATTCTGAATAATTTGATCAGCTCTCTTTATTCTGTCTCTTAATACTGCTTGCCACATAGGAGACACTAATCACTGCCAAGTGTAAATGCAATAAAAAGTGAAAAGAAAGTGTTTTTAATGATCTTTTGCTCTAAGATGCAAGGTGAGTTAGCGGATAGAGAGGCTGGCTTCAGGCACATTGCTGTGAAAAATTGGAAATGAGGTGACAGATCCAAACTAGGTGGATTGAAAACAGAACTTTTGAGTATTTTGATAAATAAAATATTTCAAATAATGATCTCGCTTAAAAATTGTGTTCATTGTATATTTTTAAAAATATATTCACTAGGCTTTGTTACCTTGCTTAAGACAGCGCATTTAGCGGGGCGCCTGGGTGGCTCAGTGTGTTAAAGCCTCTGCCTTCGGCTCAGGTCATGATCCCAGGGTCCTGGGATTGAGCCCCGCGTTGGGCTCTCTGCTCAGCAGGAAGCCTGCTTCCTCCTCTCTCTCTCTCTGCCTCTCTCTCCCCCTACTTGAGATCTCTGTCTGTCAAATAAATAAATAAAATATTAAAAAAAAAAAAAAGACAGTGCATTTAGGCTGTAGTTATTTGAGATCTTGCTATTAGGAACCTTTTTAAAAATGAAGCATTGCTATGCTTTAAGGGTTCCAGCACGTAGAGATGTTATTTTATTATGGTTGCACAAACTGTGGATAACCAGAAGTCTGTAACCTCAGAAATACAAAAAGTATTTAGTATTTAGTGATTGTACCCAGTAAAAGGAGTCAGAAGGGCTAAAATTAGTCTTCACTTTAGAGATGCTTTACTATAATGAACTCAGTAATTTTGCTCTAGGTAAGGCACGTTGGTGTACATGCACTGTTTATCTGAGCTCTCCATCAAATTATATTGGTTCATGAAGCTGAAAGTGTCTGATTATTTTTATCTGTTCACTTGAACGACTCTAGGGCTATGTTGTTTGTCCCTCGGAAAAGAGATTCCTCCTACTCTTTACATTCCTTAAGAAGAACCGGAAGAAGAAACTGATGGTCTTCTTTTCATCCTGTAAGTCCGTGAAATACCACTATGAGTTGCTGAACTACATCGATTTGCCTGTCTTGGCCATTCATGTAAGTGATTATCATGAGTTTATTAAAAAACAGTTAACACTTATCAAGTATATGGACTGGGGTTTTCGGTATCACAGTCTCTAAACATAGAATGATCTTATGTGGAGGGAGTTTTGCTGGGTGTGGAAGGGTGCGGACCACAAAGGGATAAGAGATAACCATCCACCTAGGGAAAAGAGATCCAGGCCAGAGAGTGAAATGGAAATGAAGCAGGTTAACAACTCCACAGCTGGGGGGTTGTACCTCCAGACCTCCCAGAAATGACCTCAAGTTTCCAGCTCTAATGGATGCTTTGATTTCATTCTAGGGAAGGCAGAAGCAAAATAAGCGTACAACCACATTCTTCCAGTTCTGCAACGCAGATTCAGGGATATTGTTATGTACTGACGTGGCAGCGAGAGGGCTGGATATTCCTGAAGTTGACTGGATTGTTCAGTATGACCCTCCAGATGACCCCAAGGTAACTGGCATCCTTGGAATTTCTCCCCAAGGGCTCTGTGCTAAGGAATGAACTTTCTGGTTTCCCTGAGACACACTGTATTTCATATTCAGAGGTTGATCCATAGTTATCCATGTCCTGTTGTACTGCACACTGACTGCAGTATTTCTCTGGTAGCTAGGGCTACAGTAGCAAGACCCAAAGCGGGCGTGCCAAGATTTGAGAAGCCTCAGTGCGGCTGAAGTTAGTAATGTTATGTGCTTAGAATGGTCTGTGAAGAGTGGTAGGTGTTAGAAGAAAATAAAATTCACTTCCAGAAAATAGGTAAGATTCTGCAGCATATGTAGTAGAAGACGTTTTATTAAATATTGTCAACAGCAGTATATGATATAAATTATTAGCTAGCACAAAAACATGTTCAAAAAGTAATTTTGAAGACAAAGCACACTTAGTAGTCATTAATGTGAATATCTCGTCCAGTGGGTATCGGGCCTCGATCATGGCTGTTACCTCTTTGGTCATGGTCCATACAGAAGTAAGGAACATGGCCAGCATGTGTGTGGTGCGGCCCTAGGGGAAGAGCACTATCTCATCCAGGTGTGCTGACATGCTCTGTCCATTACCATGCAGGTTCTGGAAAGGCAGGTACCCATGGAAGTTGGTGTATTAATTCAGGTTTTCTCTCTCCAACAAAGGAATATATTCATCGTGTGGGAAGAACAGCCAGAGGCCTAAACGGGAGAGGGCATGCCTTGCTCATTTTACGCCCTGAAGAATTGGGTTTCCTTCGTTACTTGAAGCAATCCAAGGTAAAGATCTTGGTTTGGAAAATTGTAAGCTGGGGGCAGATTCCTGTTGGTAGACATTGTGTCGGTACCACTGGCCTTAAGCACCATTTCTGGATGGGTCTGAGGCGTCGGGAGTTGTTGCAGCGCTCTGGGAACAGTTAGAACAATTAGATTGGGCCGGTGAGATTAGATGAGCGTCTGGCCTGAAACGCAAACAGCCCTTGGCCCCTCTTGCTCAGCAGTGCATCTTGGTGTCCCCAGGCATTGTCCCTTTCCCTAGCCCTGTTGAAACCGCTTTCACCCCCTCTAAGCTCCCTCACACCAGGTCGTCTCCACCTGCCCCGCTGCTGCAGCCTTGTTTTCATGAGGACTCCATTTACTCCTGCCTCTTCTCCATCCTCGTGTCCCATACTCCTTGACCCTCTTCTACCTCCAGTCTCTCCTCTTACATCTCAAGTCTCCCACTAAAAAAACAACTTTGACCCTAAGCCCATTCTCCTTCCCCTTCTGCCATGGTTGCTGCTGATTGTCTTTCTTCCTTCTGCTGTTTTGGAAAGTGGCTTTTCTTTCCTCTGTTTACTGCCCCCTTAGCCTGATCCCTAGCGTACCCTCATCTGGCTCTGGCCTCAACTCCATCCACCGCACTTGACTTCATTAGACTCCTAACTGACCTCTTTGCGGCTCGATCTTGTGTGCACCTGTCAGGACTTCTCTTGACATTTGCTTCCCCTTTGGCCTCCTTTGGCACAGTCTTACCAGGTGGATTTTCCTCCACCCTGAAAGTATGTGCAGTTCCCAGAAATGGCCTTTGGTGTCTTTGCTCTAGAATGCCCTTTTCTGGATCTTCTGAATGCTCCTGGTTTCAATGAGCTGTGGTGTGTTATGGGACGCCATCACTGATCTCCTGTTGTTGGCGTTCCCACAGCATGAGTGTTCATCCAGCTGTCCCCTTACCCCCAATCTGTCTTCTCTGCCAGACTGCAGGTTCTGAGGGCGGGACTCGGACAGCTGTTTTTCCAGCACTTCTCCGAGGTCTGGCATTTTTGCAGTTACCTAATAAGTGATGACTGGTGAGAGATCCTTCCCATAGGGGGTGTGTGGTCATCGTGAGCTCTGGTATCACAGACCCTAGTCACAGGACAGGGTGGCAGTAGGACAGCTCTCCTGACATGGAGGGTGGGACCAGTGGTCCTGACTGGAAGCATCAGGCTGTTTCATGCTGCATCTGTAGAGAAAAGGGCTTCATTGACTTACTGTTCCTGTCTGTCTCTCGGCTTTCCTTTCAGGAAGGTTCCTCAGCACAATGTATGTGAAGATAGCAGAGGTTAGATAGGACTTTTCCACTGGCTGCGGGAGACCAGAAGAGCGGCTCTCTGTCCTGAGGGAGTCCCACAGGCCTGGCTGTCCTTCTGGTTCTTCATGGGACAGGACGCTTGTCACTGCTAGATCATCTACAAGTCTGAATATTGATCCATCTTGGTTTACTAATCTTTGTGCTTTTGTTTTCTAGGTTCCATTAAGTGAATTTCAGTTTTCCTGGTCCAAAATTTCTGACATTCAGTCTCAGGTATGTTTGGTATTTTTATTTGCATGGTTTTTGGTTTTTGGAGCTTTTTTTTTAAACATTTGTGAGGAAGAGGGAGTCTCAGTTGGTGATCATTGTCCTCTGACTCTCCCCTTTCATGAACCAGGTTTGGACTGTGATCTTTTAGGGTCCTTGCTATGCTGCTTACCATGTTTCTGTGTTCCCTACCTTGTTCCAGTTCATACCTTATACAGACTTTGACATTATTCTCACTGCACCCTAATTTTGCAAATATTACAAAACTTGTAACAAGTGTATTGGAACAGATTTTTTTTGTTCTAATACATACGAAATCTCCTTTCATATTTTATTGAAACCAATGTCTCTTTTCGTTTCAGCTTGAAAAATTGATTGAAAAGAACTACTTCCTTCATAAGTCAGCCCAGGAAGCGTATAAATCCTACATTCGAGCATATGATTCCCACTCTCTGAAACAGATCTTCAATGTTAATAACTTAAATTTGCCTCAGGTTGCTCTTTCGTTTGGTTTCAAGGTGCCTCCTTTTGTTGATCTGAGTATCCTTTTCTTTGTTGGCAGGAATTCATTTGGAAACTGAGGGACAGAAGGTTGACGTGGGCTTAGCACTTGGTTTGGGGTGTGCTCCGGCTGTCTGGAGCCCCGGGAGTTCATTCTGGTCACTGCTTGTCAGCGCTAGTTCACAGTGGGCAGGGCTTAGCTGTCGCGGTGGGGATTATAGACACAGGACAACCTGCGCTTTAGGCCTTTAGGAACTTGTCAGGCAGACCAGGAGAGCGAGAGAGTTGTGCGTTCCGGAGAGAAGCCAGAGAGGTACAGTGGCAGGGCTCAGCCGCGGTGAGGCTTCCCCTAACGAGGTCATGGGGAGCAGCACGCCCTGGGGCTGAAGGGAGAAGATGGGGCCTCCAAATGTGTTTATCGCCTCACAGCCATGGAAGGATTTCGTGCAAGGAAGTTGCAAGGCTAGCAAAAGACAGCAGCTCGTAAGTGCTACCCAGGGTAAAAGCCAAGGGAACGCCTGCAGTTGCTTCTGTTGCAGTTGATCATCTGTACTTGATCTTCATGTTTCCCAGCAAGGCAGCAAACAGCAAAAGTGAGGCCTGCGAGTTAGCGCTGTGGCGCCGACTCCCGAGGGGACGAGACGGGGGTCCCCATCCTCATTGTAGGTAGTGAGTAAGTGTCTGCTGTGATGCATACTTGCTGAATCGTGAGGAAGGAAGAGCAGCAACTCCTTCAGGTGGCTAAGCATTCCTGAATCCACTCCGAACAGACGTGAAAGTCATTTGACAGTGAGGGTGGTTTTTATTGTGTTTCTGTAGACTTGCTGATGTACCTCTCAACTTCTTATAAATCATTGTCTTCAGTTTCATTGTGCAGGGAAAACAATACGGCTGTTACATTGGGTTTCAAAATCACACCTGCTCACTTTAGTCCATGATCCCGTGACCACTCCAGACTTCCTGGAAATGGGTCACGTGGGTTTATGGTCCCGTTTTCCTAGTGTGAGGAGGGGTTGTGGGAGTGGAGCGGTGGGGGTCGTGCTGGCTTGTTCTCTGTGTGGGTATTAGATGAGAGCTCATTGTCTTGGCGTTGCTTAATTTCCTTAACCTTCACCTTTAGACGTGAACAGCAATGACGGCAAGCTTAAAAAGAGAGGAGGCGGTGGTGGCTTCGGCTACCAGAAAGCCAAAAAAGTCGAGAAGTCCAAAATCTTCAAACACATTAGCAAGAAGTCCTCCGACAGCCGGCAGTTCTCCCACTGAAGACACACCTTCCTTTTGTCTCGAATAGCTTTGTCCTGAAATGGATTTTTCCCCCTTTTTCTAACAGAGGAATTGTAGCTTCAGGATTGGGACTGATGGAACAGGAGTATGAGTTGACGGTTGCAAGCTCCAGGCACTGATACTTCCAGGGATACCGCTCTTATTTCGGGATGTAAAACAGAGTTCAATTTTTCTAGGTTGTTCAAGAGCAAAACAAGGGATCTTTTGGATTTTGTTGGGCAACAGAGTATTTTAGATCTTTTGCCTCCAAATTTGTCATTGTTTTGGGTGGGCAGGGTATTTTTAATTTTTTATTTAAAATCAAGTAATTAACATAAAATATATTACTGGTTCCAGAGGTGGAGTTAGGTGATTCATCAGTCTTCTGTATATCCAGTGCTCATTACGTCACGTGCCCTCCTTAATGTCCGTTACCCAGTTCAGCCTGCCTTAGAAGGCAGTGACCTTATACACTGGGGATGGTGATGCAGAAAATTATCTGTTTTTTTGTTTTTGTTTTTGTTTTTGTTGTTTTGGTTGTTTCTTGGATCTTAACCATAGTTCTTGACCTCCCCTGAAAATGCTACTGTGGCTAGGAAGCATGTTACATTAAAGGTGGTGTTGGTTTTTGTATACTCCAGATTTTAAAGCAGTGAGCCTTTCCTTTTTTTTTTTTTAAGAGCCCACAGTGTAGGTTATTTGTCACTGTTATTTGAATAAAGCACCCTTCGCAGTCCTAACATTTGTTGGAAACAGTGGGAACCTGAGATTTCTGAGCCTCATTTACACCAATATATGTGTAATAATCTGTTATTCTCCCTTTAATAACTTAGCGAATATCTTTTTGAAAAAGGCACGTAATGACGATACCGCTCATTCAGCTTTGTTCCAAGTGGTTTGGATTTTGTTGAACCCTTTTAACTCTGCAGAGTATTCAGGGAGGCAGAACATTTTTTGAGGAAAAGTTGCCCCTTCCAGATCTGTGAAATGAAAATAGGTTTATGATGAAGATTGAAAATGAACAGCGGTCAAAAAGAGCAGCAAAGGTGGGGGTTTCATCACATGGGGTTTTTTGTTGTAGGAACTCTTGACTTCTAGAGTATTTAGTATGTCTTGTTTTATTTCCAGTGCATTTTATAACTATAAAATGGTTATTACATTTTGGTCAATTTGAAACCAAAGTTGCTGGCATTGTTTTGCTGTTGTGCTAGTTAATATTCATAGACTCCTGTTAAGTACAAATACACCGAGAACATCAAATGTGGTGGAAACAGCCTAATACAAATAGCATCCCAGTAGTTTAAAAAAAAAAAGTGATCCTCTGTGTCTGGGTTTGACCATTGTCCCCTGGCCAAACCTGTCCTTGGATTCAGGCCTTGACTGTTAGACTCCTGGCATTTAAGAATGCTTCACCTAAGACGTTCAGTAATTTTTTTTTTTTTTAAATAATCATGTCTCAAAAAAAACCACAAAAACAAAGGGAAGACTCTTTAATCACAGAGCAAGGGTAAAAACTCAGTATTTTCATACATAGCCATCAGAGGTTTTGTATACGTACTTTTAAATTTTCTATCAGAAGTGAAGTCATCTTTTACTCCCTACTTGTAACCAGCTTGTTTCATAACTTGTTATTTTCCTGTGTCATTAAATAATTACATCCATTTTATATTTCATTTTATGACTGTTTTGTTAACCCCTGCTTGGTCTGTGTAGACCAAGGTTCTAAGTCCCTGCTCATCCCCAAGGGACTCTCTTGTCTCAGCCTGTCTCATGCTCCTATTTGTCCTGCCGTGGTTGACGTCCAGTAGGAGTAGAAGTCAGTCTGCAGAGATGTTATGAGTTAAGTACATAAAAAGGTGGAAAGATTGTGCTTTCTATAGTAATGGCTCATTCCAGGTCCTTGCAGAGTCAGGAGGTTCTGCTGGCGGCATGGCCCAGACAAGGGACCTAACAGCCACTTTTGACCAACCTGGCCAGGATTCGGATGTGAGGGAGCCAGTGATTAGAAGCAGAAACAGGGTCAGTCAGGGCAGTCTCATGTGCAAGGCTCATTTGTACAAGAGGAAGAGATCCTTGGGCTTCTGTGCTGTGAGCACAGCCACTGGTAGCATTCGTTGGGGCCATGAACTCGACAAACAGGATTTAAGTGGCTTTATCCAGGAGGGTTAGAATGCTCTCTGTTGAGCGCACTCCCCAGGAAAGGTCTGCTGCTAAATACATCGGCTACAGCGGCTTGTCAAATCTGGAGCCAGCTTGGGCCTTTTGGAGTGCACATGAGATTTCTGGCCGTTCAGTCCCCTGGAGTTGGGATCTGCCCCAGGTTTTGGAAAGTGATCCAGGTCAGCGTCTTCCTCGGGCAGCTGTCAGATAGAAGAATGCAATTTTCAGGGCTGCTCTCCATTGTACTAGGTATTAGACAGAGGCAGTAATTGTGCCTTTGGATAATCCTAGGTCATCATGAATCGAAAGCCTGTTCCATGCCAGAGGACAGGAATAAATATGGCCAAGCTCCTCTTAGGAACCTGGTTACAGTACAGCGAAGGGAAAGAGGTGTCATAAACAATTGCAGTATTGTTTTCCAAGCCATGCAAGGGATGCAGATAGAGATTCCAACCATTTCTAAGCCTGGGAAATCTGCATTCTTGAATTCTGGTAAACGTTAGCTGGTGGAAAAGTACTGGAACCTTCTCTGCATGTAGAAGGTAGCCTTCTGTTCTGGCATGGGAGTTACCAAATGTTGGTTGTGCCAAACTAGCTACTTAAGAAACACCAGCATGTTTTGAGATTTTTCTTGCTGCATGTCCAGGATACCGTGATTGATATGTTTGGTGGGACAGAAGAACCTCTGGAGAGTTCTCATGTACGGGTAGGTTTAGGAACATCCATATGCATACAACCTCTTACTAAAACTTTTACGTTCTCATCTTGCAGGGTGAAAATGCCCAATACAGGAAATGGTGTTAGGATGTTTAGTCATACACAAACAGGTGGCCCCAAGGAGGCACACAGACCTGGGCTTTCCAGAGGGAACAGCTATGAGTTGGTTTGAACAGCTTACATGGGAAGAGGCACACTGTAGTTCAGCCTAACAGCCATGGCCCCCACTGCCTCTAGCCGGAGCTTCCAGAACCCCCATTCAATTGGAATTCAGTTGATGGGTGTTGGTACAGGAGAGGAAACAGTTTGTCTCGGCTGCTTGTCTAGGACTCGGCCTCCTCATCTGTGTTTAAGGGGCAATGTGACAATTTAAAGTGGGTGACACTAGTGGACATTTTTTGTTGGAACCGCTGCCCAGTGTCTCACCTTCCTGTGTTTGGAGACCAAGCTATTTAAGCCCTGCTGGGCCCTCAAAGCACTTCCCATCAGAAAGGACCCCTGCAGCCAGGAGTGGTCTGTGACCTAGCTTTGACAGATGAGCTATGCCTCCCCGAGCCTCTGAAGGAGATACTAGTGAAGCAGGTGGCGGCTTCATCATCCTGCTCCAGAGGCCACTGTGCCACTGTGCCAGAGGCCTGTTTTGCTGGGCCACCCAGGAGACTGCGGGGCATGAACGGCGCGTCTTCCAGCCCTAGTCCCCGAACCATCTACGGTTGCCATTGCTTCAATTCGTTCCTTTTAATGAATTCAGAGTAGCTCTCTGTTGCTCGTAACTGAGAATCCAAGGCCCATCTAACATCTAGTGATTCTCAGACTGGGTTTCGGTCTCTCCCTCTGTGGGTAAAGTATCTAGGTTGCTTTCTGTCCTTCAAGCTCTCCTTGCCCAGAGCCACCCTGCTCCAGAGCTCAGGGGGAAAGACGGGTTTGGAGCAAGGCTGAGACTGGAAGCATGAAAGGCAAAGATGCGTCAAAGGAAGAATGAGTGACAAGCTCGTCGCCTCTTGCGACAGATCCTGGAAAAGCTGGTGTGTTGCTGGAGGTTTCGGAGGCCAGAGAAAGCGATACCCCCAGCATCTGAGGGTATCACTAGCCCAGGGAAGGGGCAGGCTGACAGTCCTTGGATGGCCCCTGGCAGCAGTTTCTGGAGGGAGGCAGAACTGGGTGGGGTCTCCGTTCTACTGCTTACTATGAGGCCTTGAACAAGTGACTTCTGTCTCTGGGCCGAGGATCCCCAGCTGTAGGGGAAGCAGTGGTGGCCATGGGATTAAATGCAGTCGTGCTCGAGAAGCATTTAGCAGAGTGGAGCAGTCACCTATTAGAAATGACAGCTGTTGGGGCACCTGGGTGGCTCAGTGGGTTAAGCCTCTGCCTTCAGCTCAGGTCATGATCTCAGGGTCCTGGGATCGAGCCCCCCATCAGGCTCTGTGCTCAGCGGGGAGCCTGCTTCTCCCTCTCTCTCTCTCTCTGCCTGTCTCTCTGTCTCTCGTGATCTTTCTCTCTGTCAAATAAACAAAATCTTTAAAAAAAAAAAAAATGACAGCTGTTGATACCACTTCCAAGAATATCAGGAAAAGGGGTACATGGTCAGAAACAAGAAAAAATGATGTTCTCTAGGTCCTCCCTGTTCTCCCCACCACCGAATGTCATGTGTTCAGCGGCCTTAAGCCAAGAAACTGGCCTTTCTCCCTGTTATGATTCCCAAAGCTCCGCAGCACAGGGAGGGCCCTTAGCCAGGGCTGGAAGGGGTGAGGCTGCTGCAGGCCCACTGGCTCTCCCCCCACATCTCTGCATAGGCTCCTGGGAGTGAGGGGTTTCCTGGGCTCCGGTTTGTGGTAGAGGAGGGCTGCAGGGGGCTGCTTCTCTCCAGCTAGAGAAGGGGACAGTCTGGGGGAGAGCAGGAGCAAACACCCGCCAGGCTCTATCATCCTCAAAGCGTGCATTCAGGACGCTGAGGACCCTCAGAGAGGCCAGGCTCTAACCTAAGAGCTGCAGAGACTTGAATTCCTTTATACCTGCGTCCTGACATCCCTGGGCAGGACAGGTATCCTTCCCACATTACAGAGAGGAAAAGGAAGCTGAGGGAAGGTCACTAATAGCTCTTCAGTCAATGGCCTAGCCACTTAGGTACGGCACTGTCTCCGTGGTGCTGTCCTCGGCTGGAAGCCCGCACCGTCCCTCTCACCGGGCTCCTGGGTGGGCTGAGCTGGGCTTTCCTCCTGCGGGAGAGGGAACGCTGGGGTCCGGAGGCAGACGGGGGAGAGCGGTCCATGCCTGAGAGCCTGAGTCCTCGCGGGGCTGCCAGTCCCGGACAAGGACACCACGCCTCATGGCTACCCGGGCCACCAGCTTTCACTGAGGAGAACAAACAAAGTCAGAAACCACATGAGTGCAGCCTCAACCTCGTTCTCTGCACCCCCAGTTGCCAGTTGAAGGACTTGCTTGTACACGCGCACATTTCTCAGGATTCTTGGCAACCATTTGAAAGAGAAAAGCTGTAAAACCCCGGGCTGCTGTATTCCGTCTTGGGACCGTGTTTCACAGCTATAAAAACTAGGGTTAAATGTTAATGGAACCCCACAGGAACTGAAGAAACTTTAAGACAAGCTGTGTGTCAACCCTAAATTGGACATTTAGCGGCCTCAGGATGGACAATTCTACAAACCCTTTTGTGGCCTGGAATTAAGTTCACTTCTATTCCCTGCCTTAGAGAATCGTCCCCCAACAAATCCAGTGGGGGTAGCCCAACTACGTGGCAACTAACCTTTATGTGTGTGCCTCCCTTAACTCTTTCAGGGCCTGGGGGCATAAATGGGACCGAAAGCCTGAAGGACTCTGCTTTTGTCCATCTTCCACCTCACCTCTAAGGACCTGCTTCTCATGCCTCCGTAGGTTTCCATAGCAATATTTTCTGAGCAATAGGTGAACTGCATTGCGCTATGGAAGAAGCCCAGGAGAAAATAGTAACCTGAGAAAGTCCAAAATGTTCCACCAGCCTCGAGACTGTTAAAAATTAAGGGTGGGGGAAGGGGGAATGGATTCATTCCCCTGGAGATTCCCCCACGTCTGACCTCCAAGCCACCCATCCCAAAAGCTCAAATGACAGAAGACATGTAAATGGGGAAGGAAGGACAGTGTTGAAATTCATATCAAAAAAGAAGGGCTTTTCAAAGGTCTCCCACAGGAATTCTAGGAAGATGGTGGCAGCGACACCAGGATCATTTTTGGATTTTTCTGAACCCCCCACATAAAAGTGGGGGCACCTAGAGAGCAAAACTGAAAAGCCGCAGGCAATAATTACAACAGAAATAGGTGACAGGTGTCCCCAAAATACAAGTGGGGGCGGGGGCGCAAAGCACCGAACAGCCACGAGACCTGCTTGTTCTCGGCAAAGCAGAGGAGGAAAGAATGCAGCCGCTGACGGACCTGAGAACAGGAGAAGCCCCCCTGCCCAGAATACCCAAGTGGGGCCAGTTGGAGGATGGCAGCTGACACTGGACGGCTTTCCCACTCTAGGGTGAGTGAGGGCACAGGCCTGCCAGACGGTCTGAGGGACTGGAAGGGTCGCCTCCCTTTGAACTCTTTCCAGTACTTTTATTGAGATCCGTGTTATTGTGTAGCTCACATACCATATCATTCACACATTTAAAGCGTTTTTCACCCACAGAGTTGTGCAACCATCACCACAATCAATGTGTGAACATTTCCCTTGCCCCAAAGAAACTTGGTACCTATTAGCAGTCCCTCCCCATGTCCTCCTGCCCCAGGCCCTGGCATTCTGTCTTGTTTTTTGTCTTTTTTTAAAATTAACATATAATGTATTATTTACTTCAGGGGTACAGGTCTGTGAATCATCAGTCTTACACGTTTCACAGCACTCCCCATAGCACATACCCTCCCCAATGTCCATCACCCAGCCACCCTATCCCTCCCTCCCCACCCCTCAGCAACCCTCAGTTTGTTTCCTGAGATTAAGAGTCTTATGGTTTGTCTCCCTCCCCGGTCCCATTCTCCTATCACTCTGTTCTGGACTTTTCATCAAAGTGAAATCATACAGTAGGAGGCCCAGTGGGCCTGGCTTCTTTCACCTGGCACGTTTTCAAGGTTCATCCATGTTGTCACACCTATCTATCAGCACTTTGTTCCTCCTTGTGGCCAAGTAATAGTTCATGGTGTGAATATAACCACATTTTATTTATCTGGTTTGCCACTGACAGACACTTGGGTGGTTTCCGTGTTTTGATTATTATAAACAATGCTGTGATGGACATTTGAACAGGTTTTTGTGTGGACATAGGTTTTAATTTCTCTTGGGAATAGACATAGGGGTAGAATTGCTGGCCTGAGATAGATCGATCGATCTATCTGCCTTCCTATCTATCTAGAGACAGAGTTATTCTAGAAATTGGCTCTCCAGAGTGTGGGAGTTGAGAAGTCCCCGATACGCCATCTGCAAACTGGAAAGCCAGTGGGGCGGCTCAGTCCCGTTCCTGAAGTCTGAGGACCTGGAGGGGATCCAGTGGTGTCGGTCCCAGGCCACGTCTAAAGGGCCGAGAACCAGGAGCACCAAAGTCCAAGGGCAGGAGAAGGTGAGCGCCCCCGCTCAAACAGGGAGAAGGTGATTGGCTCTACTCCTGCCTTCATGTTCTCTTTGGGCCCTCAATGGATTCCATATATGTTTAGAAATTTCAAGTTTCAGATATACTTGGAAGGGAAAGCTACCACAATAGTGGGGACTACTTTTAGTTTTATGTTGTCTTAACGAAAATAAATGTATTTGACTAAGAACGTGGGGTCCATCCACTCAGGCCAGTGGGGCCTGTAGGAGAGAGGCTAGGTTTTCTGCACCGGGAGTCAGTGGAGGTGGCCGAGTGAAGGCAGAGCACCCCTGAATGAGCCCGGGGGGCCCAAGCAAAGGCTGCCTGTGCCCACAGCCCCCTTCTAGCCCCATAGTTACATCGCCCCTCATCAGACAAACGCAGATATCCTCAGGAGCCGAGTCCCATCTGCTTGTTTTCACACCTAAAGGAGGACCTGGGAGGAGATTACAGACTGAAGAAATCTCACCTCCACCTTAAGAGTCTCTGGGTTAAGCGCATGACCTCCGGTTTTGGTAAAAGCCCAACCCCGGAAACCCAGTGTTGGTGCATCCCTACGGCCACCCCCATTCTGCCTGACCCCGCTACTGCCTTAAACGGACTTGGGGTTGGACGCAGGCCAGGCGGCCCCTCCAGGCAAGGATAGCGTCCGGCCGCTTCACTGCTTTCCCTGTGCCTTGATGTGCCCTCGACGTGCCCCGCAGGTGGGGAGAGCTGAGCCAGTCTCCGATGCTTAATTAAGTGTCAAATGTTGAATATCCAGTAGTTTGTATTTATTTACTTACTAGGGAGTTAGAACACTTTTTCATTATCTTTTTTAGCCACTTGTATTTCTTCTTTTTGGATTGTCTCATCAGGACGTCTGTCTGCTTTTTTCTAACATTTCATTTTGAAAAAAATTCGAACATATGGCAAAGTTGAAAAAAATATTTCAGTAGTACCCATCAATTTACCACTGACATTGTACCACTAACATTTAATTATACTTTCAGTCTGCTTTTATTTGGAATTTTGCTTTCTTATTTGTTGCATTTATTAGCATTAACCCTTTACTTATGATCACATGTTCTAGCTCCTTCTTGATGGAAGGACTTCTCTAGTTTATTGACTTCTTCTATTCCATACTTCTACATATGTTTCTCTCTTCACCTTCTATGTTGGTTCACTTTCCTGCCTATCAAAATTCAGGGCCCGGTTGTCTGTCTGCAATTGTAACTGCTTCTTTATCATTAGAAAATTTGTGTTTTAAGTCAATCGATGTACCAAAAATGCAGTAATAACTTAATCTTCTTGCAAAACAAGGCACTGGTCTGGGCATCAGGAGTCCTGGAGTAGTGTGACTTGGGATTTCACCATTTTAGCCCTTGGTTCACTCATCTACAAAATAAAGAAAGAGGATAAGATAGACTTTCTGAATCTGCCATTCCATTTTGTGGGAAAAAAATAGAATAATAATGGGATTACATTTTAAATAGAAATTAGATTCCAAATTCAGCCCATAATGTAATGTGGAAAATTTATATAGTTAAACTTTCTTTGGAAAATTCATCAAATCACTCAAAAAATCCAGCATGAATGTCTCTTGAGTGACTGCTGATGGCCATCAATGCTAGGTTCATTTTGGCCATATTTGCATGCCTGATTAGAGATTTGACATAATACTTTCAGTAAATCCAAACAAAACTGATTGTTTCTCCAGAAACAGATTTTTTTAGAGGACAAGTGAAGTGATTGTTTTTTTGTTTTTTGTTTTTTGTTTTTTGAAGAGGACCTGGTGAAGTGATTGTCTTGACTTCACAGGTCATTTCCAGTGCATTTCCAATGGGGGAAAATATTCATCTCACACTCAGTCAAATGAGATCCTTACTGTGTGACAGAAATATGGAACCTGACACCAGCTTCAAATGTAACAGGTGGAGAGCTCCCATGTCACTCCCTTTTCCTCCAGGGAGTACACTCAGTAGAGAGTGGAACTGTGTCTGTTGGGGGCTTTCATCTGTGATAGGACACTCAACCCACAAAACAGCCTAAAATATAAGGGGCTTTTCTCTGTCATCTAACAAGAAGTCTAGGGCTTGGGGATTCAGGGTTGGTCATTCAGGGCTCTGTGTGATCTCCTCTGTGGTTTCCTTTGTTTTGTCCTCATGGTGACAAAAAGGTTACAGCAGCTCCAGGAATCACAGCTTCATGTGACAATATCAAAGGCAAGATGGAAGGCAAGGTTCTCTTTCAGTCTTTCTCTCCCTTTTTTTCTCTGAGAGGTAAATATCTTCCTAGATTACCCTGGCAGTTTGTCATTCAATATGCGGACCACGGACCAACAACACTTGAGAGCTTTTTTGAAATGAGAAATTCAGACTCCACCCCAGACCTCTTTAACCATGATCGTTTTCCACAATAGCTGGACCATTTTATATTCTGGCAGAAAAGTGTTAAGAGTTCCGATTTCTGGGGCGCCTGGGTGGCTCAGTGGGTTAAAAGCCTCTGCCTTCAGCTCAGGTCGCGATCCCCCGGGGTCCTGGGATGGAGCCCCGCATAGGGCTCTCTGCTCAGCAGGGAGCCTGCCTCCCCGTCTCTCTCTGCCTGCTTCTCTGCCTGTGATCTCTATATCTGTCAAGTAAATAAACAAAACCTTTAAAAAAAAAAAAAAGAGTTCCAATTTCTCCACATCCTTGACAATACTTATTATGTTTTGTTTTTTAAATTATATCCACCCTAGTAGGTGTAAAATTATATCTTTTGAGACTGACTTGCATTTCTCTGGTGACTAATGTCTTTAAGCCTCTTTTCGTGTGCTCGTTAGCATTTGTATATCTTCTTTAGAAAAATGGCCATTCAGATCATTGCTCTTTTTAAAAAGTGGGTTTGTTTTTGTGTTGAGTTGTAAAAGTTCTTTATTCTAGAATCTAGGCCCTTATCAAATATGTCATTTGCAAAGATTTTCTCACATTTTGTAGTTTGTCTTTTACTAGTGTTCTTTGATGCACAAAAGTTTTAATTTCGATCAAGTTTAATTTACCATCTTTTCCTTTTGTTGCTTGTAATTTTCATGTTATATGTAAGAAAATATTACTAATGCCAAAATCATGAAGATTTTCCTTTATGTTGTCTTCTAAGAGTTTTATATCTTTAGCTTGTACATCTTGGTCTTTGATCCATTTTAGTTAATTTTTGTATATGATGTGAAGTAAGGATGTAACATCATTCTTTTATGTGTGGAGACTCAGTTGTCCCAGCCCCACTTGTTGAAGAGGACGCTTTTTCTCCGTTGAATGGTCTTGACATTGCTGTCAAAGTCACTTGGCCATAGATATATGGGTCTATTTTTGTACTCTGTATTCTGATGGTCTATTGTCTATTCTTCTGCCAGTACCACACTGTCTTGATTATTGTGACTTTGTAGTAACTTTGAACTGAGAATTTTTAGTCCTTCAACTTTGCTCTTTTTCAAAATTGTTACAGCTATTTAGGGTCTCTCGAGATTCAGTATGAATTTTAAGATTAGGTTTTCCATTTCTGCAAAAAAGCCATCGTGATTTTCAGAGGGATTGCATTGAGACTGTAGATCACATTGGGGAGAAGTTCTATCTTAATAGTATTGTCTTCATGAACACAAGATGTCTTTGCATTTACTTAAGTCTCTTAAAATTTCTTTCAGCAATGTTTGTTGTTTTCATTTACAAGTCTCACACCTCTTTGGTTAACTTTATTCCTAAATATTTCATTCTTTTTGATGCTATTGTAAATGGAATTTTTCCTTAATTTCTTTTTTGAAACACCTGGTTGTTTGTATATGGAAATATAACTCGGGATGCTGGGCGGCTCAATCTGTTAAGCGTCTGCCTTACAGCTCAGGTCGTGATCCCAAGGTCCTGAGATCGAATCCTGCATTGGGTTTCCTGCTCATAGGGGAATCTGCTTTTTCCCCTCTGCCCTTCTCCCTAGTCATGAGTCTCTCTCCCTCTCTCTAAAAAATAACAAAAAATCTTGAGAAGTAAGAAATATAGCCCATTTTTGGATGTTGATATTATAAACTGCAGCTTTGATAAACTCATTTATTAGCTCTTGATAGCCTTTTGTGGATTCTTTAGAGTTTTTTACATGTAAGATCATGTCATCTGTGACTTACTTCCTTTCTATTATGGTTGCCTTTTATTTCTTTATCTCCCCTAACTGCTGCTTGTTCAACTATGGTGAACAGAAGTGGTGACTGTGAACATCTTTTTCTTTCTTAATGTTAGGGGAAAAGCTTTCAGACTCTCACCCTTGAACATGATGCTAGCCATGGGTTTTTCATCTCTATCTTTGATTATGCTGAGGAATTTCCCTTCTAATTCTAGTTGATTGAGTGTTTTATCTTGAAAGGGTGTTAGATTTGTCAAATGCATTCTTTATTATTATTATTGTTATGCCCATTTAACGGGTCCGTGATTAAAGGAGCGAGACTGATACAAAGCAAAGGTCAAGCAAAGCTTTATTTCGCGCCAAGCATCAAGAATCAGACCCACCGGCAAACTGACCGGTCGGGGCCACCCTTACAGAGAGGACGACCCCTCCCTGTTTTCCAGACTAACTTTTATAGAGCAAAGGCCATGTGGTTGGGCCTGGCCACACACAGGTGGCTAATTGAATTACAATTCACCCCATAGTAGCCATGGAAACTAGCCCATCACCTTGGTAGCTAAGAGACAGTATGCGCCCCCACTGATCGGGTGTCTCCACCTGGCCTGACCCACCCTTGTACCTGGGCTTTGTTACCTGGGACTGGTTTCCGGGACTTGTTTTTAAGTCCCCTGGGGGAAGGGGAGCAAGGACAGTTTAAGGGTTAAACAACAAAGTTATTGTTTAACTTCAATGGAAGCCTCCAGCTAAAATAAAAATATAAAATAGGTCCTCACATTATTACATGCCAGCGTAATTTTTTAAAGATTTTGAAACAGCCCCCAAAGGTCGTCTTTCCCCCATTTCATATTCAAAACATGCAAGAAAGAGAAAGAAAAGAAAGCATGTTTTATTTTTCATTGTGATTGACTGCCATTCCTAAAGTCCTTAGTGGAAATAATGGCTAGTATTTCGGGAAGTTTTTAAAGAAAGACAATCTGAGAATTTCCAGATTTTTGTCATAGAGTCAATCAAGGTAGCCTAAAGGTGGGTCTGATGGTAGTGACTTCCATAGTCCTGTATCATTTCAACCTCAGTACAGAACACTATGATCCTGCAAGTTTCATATCTGGCCAACAGAATATAAATGTTATCCCAAAAAGACAACAAAGACTAGCAGCTTTCTTGACTACATGAGTTCAACTGCCTGATTGCTCAGGAAACAGAAAAATCTCCATTGGACCATACAGGCATAACACAAGACATTCATAAGAGAAAAACAGAGAAAACAAAAAAATCTTCCATGACAAGAGTATGTGGAAAGTGAAAAGCAATTTGTTTTTAATATTTTATTTATTTATTTGAGAAAGCAAAGAGAGCACAAGCAGGGAGAGGGACAGAGAGGAAGAAGCAGACTCGAGGCTGAGTAGGGAACCCAACAAAGGACTTGATCCCAGAACCCTGTGATCACAACCTGAGCCAAAGGCTGATGCTTAACTGACTGAGCCACCGGGTAAAAAGCATTTTGAATGGAGAATTTCAAAACCCAAAATGTGAGCTCCTTGAAAGCAGTTCAGGCTTTTTATAATTTTTTTACTTTGCTCCTTTGTGCATGATTTGAATCAAATCTATTTCCAAAAAGATATACACTAAAAACCCAACAAGATCATGAGTAAAGAAACAGAGCTAGTTTATTAAAATTATTGCAAAGAAAGAAAACAGAAATATGCAAAATAATTTCTGCAATGAAGAACTAAATATTAGCTACAATGAGATACCACTTCACATCTACTAGGATATCGACGGTTTGAAAAATGGAAAATATCAAGTGTGGGTGAAGATGTGGAGAAACGAACTTGTATACATTGTTGCCATAGAGCGAAAGGGAGCAGGTGCTGTGGGCCACAGGTTGGTGGCTTCTTGGTGGGTTACACACAGAATTACCACATGACCCAGCAGGTGTATACTCTACCCCCAGGTGGATACCCAGAGGAATTGAAGACAAGGGCTCAAACACTCACTCACACGTCGTAAGTTCATTGCAGCGTTATTCACAAGAGCCAGAAGACAGAAATGACCTGGCATCTACCAACAGATGAGACTGTAGATCACATTGGGGAGAAGTACTAACTTGGTTTACACATTTCAACTGCATATTATTCAGCCTTAAGAAGAAATGAGATTTTGATCCATCACTGAACTTGTCACCCACCTGGTTTCCTTCTGCCAACCTTGTCCCAGCGCTAACCCATCGTAGGAAATTCTGCAAAATAATCCTAAACACACACAGCCAGGAAGGCTCAAGTGTGGTGGCTCATGCCCGGTGCTGTGTCTCTGACTCCCATCATATGTCCACAGCCCAGGAGGGGGAAGTGCACCTGCAATGCAGCTGTCAGAAGTTCATGACCAGCCACACATGTCATGAAATTTGGTTCATTGTCCTCCATTACAACAACTTAAAAATTAGGGAATTTTTGTTAAAATTAAGCCAAATTGGGAGTGATTTTCAACTGCTGGCATTAAGTATTATGATATCTCTGCCCACCTGGGACCAACAGTCAGAGTCACCTCTACCTAAATCTGCTTCATGTGTCGCCGTCCTGCTCCAGCGTGCCCACTTCTTCCTCACCACTTGTGTGTACTGGATGACTGTCTGGAGGCCAGAGTTCCTCCAGATCTGATGTCTAACCACAGTCAAGCTTATCCAAGCTCCTATACCTTCTCCCACCCACCCCACAACAAATGGCCTCGCTTTGCTCAAGGACAACTCCTGTTGCACAAAAGCGGGATGTTCCTTCTCAAATCCTTTGAGCAATTTCCTCTCCCTAAAACCTCCTGTGCCGTTGCTGGTCCATTTCAAGTGCTACCCCTGGGCAAGTCCCAGCTCTTACCACGCCTCCTCCAGGAAGCCTCCCGGCATGCCTCGCAGCCCATCAGTGCTTTCCTGTGAATGTGCTGTTTGAATGGTAGGTAGCTCATGAATCTTTATTAGTCATCAACTTGTGCTGCTACCCATCTCTTCTTTGGGGATGAACGAAGGTTTGGGCTGAGGAAGAGCTGAACCCTGATTTCCGCTAATATCCTCGTCCATTAGCTAAGCCCATCGTGAGGTTCAGAAGCTGTGAAGACCCTCCTGAGTCTCAAATTGGGCAGCGGGGGCCAGGACTCCAGAGACTGTGAGGACCATGGCTGCAGGCTGCTTCCAGAAGGGGCTATGACTTTGGGCGAGGGACTCCCTCAGCGATGGCAAATCCAGAAGGAGCTGGGTGTGGAGGAGCGTCTGTGGCAGCAGCCCCAGGGGAAGGAACAAGTCCTTCAGGCCCAGGAGGGGACCTGGGTGTCAACTCTGATAGCTTGGAGAGGAAGTGAGGGAAGAAAGGGGGAGAATGGAGGGACAGAGGAAGGGGGAAGGAGGCCACCATGCTAACTTGCTCAGTGCAGTTTGGAACAGACAGTGATGAGGTAGTCACTCCCTTATTAGGAGTGCGGGAGGACTGCTGTGCAGGGCAGCGATGTGTCCTGACCAGAGGACGCTCTGCTGGCCACCACTGAGCTGACACCAGCGCCCACAACTTCAGGCTCCAGAGATCCCACTTGGTTCTTCACTCCGTCGGCAAACTCCGTCGGCAAACCGAGCCTCAGGTCATGTCATTGCTCAAGAAGTGCGTGGACAGGCTGCAGGAAAAGTGGGCGCCAAACAAAGAAAGCAAACCTTGAAAGCCCTCTGCTTTCTCTGTGACCCGCAGACACGGGGAGGAAAATTTTGTACAAGTAAAATGATCCATTATGTAAAACCGTCTTTTTCAAGGTAAAAGTCAAGTTTGCCTAAAAAGTTTAAGAGTATCCAGACACCAGACTCTCTAAAAAGGGCAGAGAAAAAGTTCAGATTTCACGAGATAGAAGCGTGCCTGAAATGTGTTGGAACCAGAAATTATAAATATCAAAGAAGGTCCATGGAGGAGGCGTGACAATGACGATCCTCCCACCCACAGGAAATCACATTCCAGTGAAGAGAAAGACCCAAATGAGAGCAAGGCAGCGGGGAGAAAGCAAGGGGGCCCGAGAGGAGCCCAGTCAGTGGGATCTCAGTGACTTGAAAGCATTATCCCCTGCTTTCAAAAATTGAAAGCACAATTCTGAAGTTCACTGAGGCAATTTCTCCCCCTCCTGCCACGCCCATTCCCTCCTACCTCCCCCTTCCCCAACCCGCCCCCATCACACCAGGAGCATAGGAATGACAGGGGCCTCTCCTGTAGCAGGGATCTGAAGTCATCTCAGAACCAGTCACTGGCCCCCCAGAAAGTCTAGGGCTTCCAGAAGTCATGATAACTCTGCCCTCAAGGATCATGGGCAGAATTGGGATCTTCATCCAGGAGTGTGAGGCAGAACAGGGAGTGAGGGATTTTTCTTAGAATCTGTACTTTTTCCAAATAATTCATGCTTTTCAAACTTCACAGCTTAAATTCACCAACAAGGGGTGCCTGGGTGGCTCAGTGCGTTGAGCGTCTAACTGTTGGTTTCAGATCAGGTCATACTCTTGAGGTCATGGGATGGAGCCCCAAGTCTGCTCTATGCTCAGCACGGAGTCTTCTGGACTCTCTCTCTCCCTCTGCTCTTCCCCTGCTGGGGCACACATATCCCCTCTCTCTCTCTCTCTCTCAAATAAATAAATGAGCAAAATCTTTTTTTTAAAGATTTTAAAATCTTTAAGATCTTAAAATCTTTAAAAAAAAGATTTTGCTCATTTATTTATTTGACAGAGAGAGATCACAAGTAGGCAGAGAGGCGGGCAGAGAGAGGGGGGAAGCAGGCTCCCTGCGGAGAAGAGAGCCCTATGCGGGGCTCAATCCCAGGACTCTGAGATCATGACCTAAGCAGAAGGCTGCCTGAGCCACCCAGGCACCCCTTTTAAGAAAATAAAAAATAAAAAATAAAATCCACCAACAAGCAACGAATTAAGGGTATTTCCTTATGGCTGTCTGTATTCATCATATAAATCCATATATTAAACTCACCAAGTGTCATCTTCTCTTGATCTATTTTTCTCCTGTATACTTCATGCAATTTCCTAATTCGCCTTTCCAAAGTAAGAGCCTCAGAGTTCTTGGATTCATTTTGTGTTCTAAGTACCTTTCTCCTTTGCTCCTGGGGACTTCAATATTGCAACTATTAGTCATTCTAGAACTGATGGTTCAGTTACAGGATCTGAGGCTAAATCACCTTGTCCTTAAAATCAACCAACCAATCAATCAATCACCTTGTCCTTGGGATGGCGTAGGGTGTGGTATGTAAATTAGCCTACTGGAGTAATGAAGGTGATTCTGTACCTCATTATAACCGTGCTTCTCAATTTTGCCTTCCTGTGAACTGCTTACCCCTCTCGGTCCTGTGGGCCTCTGCTCCCTCGCCTTATTCTGCTTCTATCCCTTCTTCTGATGAAGGGCTCAACACGTGGCAAGATGAGCCAGAGGGCACAAGACTGGGGTGGGAACAGATCCAGGAGCCCCAAGACTGTTGAGCTGGGCAGAGTCTCCAGCTGCCTGCCTGCCATAGAACCACACTGAGGTGAGAGCCGAATGCGCAGGGTCCTGGGAGTCCTGGGTGGTCTTTATTCTCATCATTGACTCTGGAGAACTTCCAGCTCCAGACCAAGGGTCTTTGCTTGAGGCCTTTGCTTTAGCAAGAAAGGTGGGATTTTTAAGGGTTGAGGTTTGAATGCATGGAACAAAAAACAGAAGCCCCTACCTCTGGTCTTGAAAAAGAAAGCAGCTAGGGGGAAGAAAAGCAGCCCATCTGCTAATTAAGACTCCAAGAGTAGTGGGAGGAGCAATTACTCTAAGGCCCTGTCTCTCCCCACATTCCTGCAAACAAATTAGCAGACACCCACACAATGGAAAAACAAACGCCAATTATGCCTCGATGTTTCCTGGAACATGTTTTCTCTTCCCCATCACCATCTGATTATTATTTTCTTTTTTAGCATTAAAATGCTTTTTACTTTATTTTATTTATTTTTATTGTGTTATGTGAGTCACCATACTGTACATCATTAGTTTCTGATGTAGCATCCCATGATCTATTGTTTGCGTACAACACCCAGTGCTCCGTGCAATCCGTGGCCTTCTCACCATCTGATTATTGGCATTACTTTGATAGTGGGTTGGAGGTAGGCCTGTTGCTTATCTGGAGAAATTATTTTCATCCATTTTCATTCAAAAGCAAAGCTGCAGTAGTGGGGAGGCTGAGGGCCCCACCCAGAAACCAGGCCAGTTTCTCCCCGGGTGGGAGGTGGGAAAGACCACCATCTCCAGGCCCCTCGGAGAACACAAGAGGGAGGACTGAGGACCAAGGACAGGCGTTTATAGCAGAGAAGAGGAACGTGCATTTAAAAAGTATTACAGGGCACCTGGGTGGCTCAGTGGGTTAAGCCTTTGCCTTCGGCTCAGGTCATGATCTCAGGGTCCTGAGAATGAGCCCCACATGGGGCTCTCTGCTAAGCAGGGAGCCTGCTTCCTCCTCTCTCTCTCTGCCTGCCTCTCTGCCTACTTTTGATCTCTCTCTGTCAAATAAATAAATAAATCTTTAAAAAAAAAAGGTATTACATTTTGATGTAAGACATAAATGAAAAGATGTGGTTAACAATTGTTTTCTAAAAGTAAAGGACACTGTGACTGATGTTACTGTACAAAGGCTAAGTTCCTAGATCTATTTCCCACTCTGGATGGACCGGGCTTGACAAACCTCAATAAGACAAGCAGCGGGTGTGAGGGGGAGAGGCGGCTGTTGCAGTTTTGCAGGCACCTTTTCGGTGTTTCTGGGGGAGGAGGCCTGAATTTCCGCTTTGTTGGCAAGCAACTCTTTTGAGTATTTTGGTTATGTCAAGGCAAAGGGGCCATCCTTTGGTTCCAGAAGCACAAGGAGAGTGTTTTCCTTCTATGTGGAATTCTTTTCTGCTGATCATGTCCCCTTAGGGGAAAGAAATTCCTCCAAGAATGGATTGACACTATAATGTCCTTAAAATATTTTTGTTTGTTCCTAAGGGTGTGTGTGTGTGTGTGTGTGTGTGTGTGTGTGTGTATGCAGGGGCATGCTTGTTCGAGAACTTAACCATCTGTGACAGGAGCAAAAACGGCGCTGGGACTGTAGCTGGGGGGCATGCAGCACCTGTCTTCACTTCCTCCTTTCTTCTTAATGCTTCACATCAGGCTTTGTTGCAGACTGAATCACTCTGAGTTCAGGGAATGTACCTCTTCTGGGGTTTCAGCTGGTATTTGCCTCGGCGAGGGAGGGACTCATGCAAAGCCTGGGGAGGAACATTTATTCTGGATAAGAGTAGCCATTCTGGGGGGCTGGAGACCCCAGAAATGGGCTATGGGGTGTGAAGACTGAGGGATTGAAGCTGGAGCTCCAGAGGTGGGGAGAAATGCTCAAGGGTCCTCACATGGAGGGAGGTGGCTAACCTTTGCAAATGGTGATTCCCAACAGCTATACCCAGCACCCAGTGGTTTCCTCGGTGTGATTCCTGAATCTAGGTTATCACATGGGAAACCATGCCCATGTTGAGGACCTTTCTCTGGGAAACCACAGGAAGGGTACCCAGATGGACTCAGAATACCTGTGGTCAAGCAGAACATTCTAGACGGGAGATGCCAGCTAGAGAGAGCCATCTGATTGCCCTAAGTCAGTGGTTCTCAACTACAGGGGACATCAGGCAATGTCTGGAGATGTTTTTGATTGTCACAGTTGGGGAATTGCTACTGGCATCCAGTGGGTAGAGAACAATGATGCTGCTAAACATCCTGGATTAACAGCCACCCTCCTCCCCTGTCCCCTGCCCTCACCACCCAATATACAGTAAAGAATTATCTAGCCCAAAATGTCAATAGTGCTTAGGTTGGGCAACTCTGACTTAGACACAGGTAGTAAATGCATTTAGATGTTGATATGCAAACATAACAAAAGCCGGCTCTCCAAATACAAATGATGTTGATTTTAAACGAAAAGGCTCTCTGGCAAAAGGCAACAAGACAAGATGTATTTGTTGTGGGTCAAGTTCTGTTAGGTTTTGTTCTGGGGTCCTAGCGGCCAACAGAACAAATTTCTTGTCCTCATGGAATTTGTGTTCTAGCTGGGAAAATAGATCCTTAAGAATCGTGTGCATTTTGGATCATAATTATAATGATAGTTCTTGTGAATTAACTCATTGAATCCAACAATCCTCTGGGATGTGCGCTACTCTAATCCCCACTTATTAAGACACTGAGGCAAAGAAGTAAGTAGCTTGTCCACGTTCCCACAGTTGACAGACCCAGCCTGACTTCTTTTTTCTTTTTTTAAGATTTTATTTATTTATTTGACAGAGAGAGAGATCACAAGCAGGCAGAGAGACAGATAGACGGGGCGGGAAAACAGGCTCCCCGCTGAGCAGAAAGCCAGATGCGGGGCTGGATCCCAGGACCCTGGGATCATGACCTGAGCTGAAGGCAGAGGCTTTACCCACTGAGCCACCCAGGCACCCCCAGCCTGACTTCTTGATAGCATTTAACATTGCTTATTGTCAGACAGAGCTTAACGAGTGACATGATTTTGGTCCAAAACTTACTTTGTCTTGCTGCTTCCTTTCATGTGTGAACTGGAGGTAATAAAAGTATCACCTAGGATTGTTGTCGGCACTGAATGTGTTAATGTATAGAAAGCTCTTGGTGTTCAGTGAGGGTTAATGAGCTATACAGAGCACATGGTGTTGGGTCGGTGGCTCCGGGAAAGCAGGAGAAACAATAGAAATGACCGCCGGGCCGCCATCTTCCAGGCCCCCCCTCCCTTCCTAACCCTTGACTCTCTCGCCATAAGGATGTATGCCCAGGTCACATCTCCACAAGCAACCGGATACCTATGCAAGAAACCGGAACATCAGGACTCCCCCAACCCTCCAATCCCTGAATACCATACCTTATATGGCTGTGAACCTAATCCCTGTCTTAACCCATATAAAAGACCCACTCGACCCCCTCCCATTACGATTCCCTGACTCCCCTTTCTGGAGTAGCGAACCTCGCCCGAGGGTGCCCACCTCCTCCCAGCGCGACTTTCCTGGCTCCCCTTCTCCTGAGCCCTGAAACTTCGCCGGAGAGTGCCTTTAATAAATCTTGCCTTGTGCCTACCTCGCCTGGTGTCGTGTTTATCTCGCCTGTAAAACCTTACACATGGCAAGTGCATAGAGAACCTACTTTGGACCAGCGGTTCTCAAAGTGTGGTCCCTCGGTCAGCAGCATCAACATCAGCTTCACCTGATTATAAATGCAAACTTGACCCGCAGCTCAGACCTAACCCCGGGGTGAGGGGTTTGGTGTCCCAGCAATTTGTGTTTCAAAAAGCTCTCCAGATACACAGTGAAGTTTGAGAACTAAAGAATCAGACCACGTTTGAGCTGTGACACGGGAATTTTTCTAGACCCTGCCCTGCCTTCTTGCCTGGCTACAAACTGGTTTGCTTTTCTTCTTTCAGTCATTTGGAAATTCTTTTCCTTCCTTTTTTCCCCCCTGTTTCTTCACTTCTACCTAGCTTTGTGCTTAGCAGATCTCGCGTCACTTTTTTTTTTTTTTTTTGGTTAAGATTTTATTTGTCAAAGACAGAGAGAAGAAAGAGAGAAGAAAGACATGTGCATGCACAAGCAGGGGGAGCTGCAGGCAGAGGGGGAAGCAGGCTCCCCGCTGAGCATGGAGCCTGATATGGACTCGAGTCCAGGACCCTGAGATCATGACCTGAGACCAAGGCAGGTGCTTTTTAACTGACTGAGCCACTCGGGCATCCCTTCTCCTCACCTTCTATGATAAGATATTTTCCCTGATATACTTAAACACCCTCAACTGTTCTCCATCTGCAGTGAACTGGCCCTTCCTTCCAACCATCCTCCCTCCCTCCCTCCCTTCCTTCCTTCTTTCCTTCCTCTCTCTTTTCTTCCCTCCCTCCCTCCCTCTCTCCCTCCAGGCAGCTTTAGGAGCCACTCCAGGTCCTGAGTAACACCCAGAGGAAGAGAAAGGAGAAGCCCCACCATATCCTCAGGGACCCTGTCATCTGGTAGAGAGACAGAAACGTGTCTCTGTCCCAGGACTGGCTTCCAGGGCCAGCGGGAGCAAGGGCACCGGCGGAGGCTGGGGGTGCAGCAGAGGTAGGGATCAGAACAGCTTCTCAAGGGACGTAATGCTTGTCTGACTTAATGAAGAAATAGGAAAAAAGCCTGATGCGATGATATTAAAAAATCATCTGGAAGAACACAAGGGCAATAATATCAAAGAATGAATGCTTTTTAATAACAGCACAACAACCCAGGAACAAAATCATGGGAGAGGCATGAAAGTAGTAAAGACAGATAGAAGCATCAGCTGACTAAAGAAGATAGAAATGTTCTCCCTGCGTTTTCATTAAAAACAAAAACGGACAAGCCCAAACTGAAAAAACTCTCATTTAGTCCATGTGGGCACTTCCTGACCATTTTCTGCGGGTGTGTCTGGATTCTGGTTGCTCTCCTTGTGCCTCTAAGCCTTGGCTCACCCTTTCCTCCTGCCCAGCATTCCCGCCTCCTCTTCCCCCACCACTGTCGGTAAAAATCCTCCCGGATCTTAATGTCCAGGTCAGATTCTGCATCCTTCAAGAGACCTTCTCTGCCCTTCCTCTTCAGAGGTGATTTCTCTCCTCCAGCGAGACCAGAAACCTTTGCTTGTACTTCTAATTACCTGTTGGCACATGTTTCCTGCATTCTGGTGACCAGATTCTCTTCTCTGGTGGCTGGAAGGAATCCAGGATCAGGACAGCATCCTATCTGCCTCTGTACCAAGGCCATGTCTTGCTCTTAAGAACCGGGGCTGGACTCCCTTGGACCGGATGACACACAGCATGGGCATGAGATGACCCAGACCCCGTCACCTGCAGGGTCCCACGCGACTCCAGAGGAATCAGAGAGTAACATTTCTAAATCTGTTCATAAATTTTAATAGCAGAAGTAGAGGGCAGGACAGCAACTTATGATTACAGAGTAAATTAAAGACACTGATGGAGACAGAATCGATGTGCCCTACTATATAAAAGAAACCCTTATTCAACAAAATGTAATAGAATAAATGCAAAGAGAGGAATGACAGAGGAAACAGCATGTGACAACAATACTGATGAAAATTCCTCCCTAATTCCATTGCAGTTGATCGATATTCATAAGTTCAGTACCCAGATTCCTGTGTTAAGTAGTTAAAATGGGATGAACAGCTCTACATAGATAGATAATAAATCACCATGTGGAAAAATGCAGGATTTTCAGCCATTGAAGAAATGTAAATTGAAACAAAACATATCATAATACACCAATTAAACATTTTTCTTCTAACGATAAAAAATTGATTTGGACAGGGTTGTCAATCTCTCTTGTTTCTCCAAAGCCAGGGCCAAGAGAACAATAAATCCATTAAATCTCTCTAAGGCACAATTCAGAAATATGTAAAAAGAACAATCATACTGTTCCTTTGTTTCAGCTCAGTTATTAAATTTGGGAGAAAAATGCATCAAAGAGAAGTCCCAAAGGGGCAAAAGAATTCTGCTCATTGTAATTTAAAACTCAGCAAACAAAGATACTGAGTGGGCAGGGCTCTGATGGTACTTGGTCCTTGCAAGCAACAAGTGACTTGCTACCTGTTTGCAGATGCTGTCGGAAGACGTGAGACCACGGGTCAGAGACAAAGGACGGTTATCGCCCTGGGCAAGAGCTGTAGCCTGAGCTCCAGGGACATTTGTGCTGGGTCCCCACATTTCCCAAGTCCCATGGAGGTTACAGGAGGGCCCGTGATGGACACCTGCACCTGACCAGGGTGGGGGACGGACTACTGTGTTACAGGAGCAGAGTGCTGGCCTTGGGGGCTCATCTGCCTTCTATAGGGAGCAGAAGGAAGCTTGCCCTGTGCCTGGGGGAGAGGTCACCTCATCCCTTAAGGCCACCTGCTGCAAACACAACTCTGCCAAGTGGCCTGAGCGGTGACCAGTCAGGGCCCTGGATCCTTGGTGTGCCCTACGGGAACGTGCCCGGGTGCTTGGGACCCACAGACCACCTCTCCCAACAATTCTTCTTTCGTTCCTTCAACACATCTTCTGTTCAAATGTCTTCAATCCCCTTCTGTGTACACAGAATTATATGTTAAGAAACAGCAGTGAGGAGATTCTCTGCCTAGGAGGAACTTAGATGTTTGTGGGGAAGGTAGGTAACAAAGAGGAATGAAATTAAACAACATGATGTCACCTGGCGAAGTGTTGTGAAGACAAATAAAGCAGAACAGTGGGAGACAGAACAGCTTATAATTAATTCAGCTTTCTGATAAATTAGATTTGTTCATTACAAAAAAAACTTCTGCTATTAACAATGCAAGATCTGAAGACATTAGGTTTATTTTGTACATCTTTATTCAAAAGGTAAAATTAGGATATTTAGAATCTTCTTGTTTTAATAATAAGCCTCTTTCCTGTTGAAACAAATATTTTGATTCATAGATTCTTTGTTGCTCATTTCTTTTTCCTTTTGTTTATTTTCTCCATCAGAAAGTATGTTCCTGGGCCCCTGGGTCACTCAGTTGGTTAAGTGACTGCTTTTGGCTCAGGTCATGATTCTGGGAGTCCCGGGGTTGAGTCCCACATCAGGGCTCCCTGATCAGTGGGGGTGGGGTGTCTGGGGTTGGGAGGTTCTGCTTCTCCTTCTGACCCTCCCCCTTCTCATGCTCTCTCTCCAAAACAAAAACAAAAACAAAAACTAGAAAGTATGTTCCTGTATGTTGTTTAAGCTTTACATTCCTCCAACATATTTCACAGTTACCTTGTCACTTTGGTTTTAAGCAGAGAGAATACCTTTAGAGAGAGGGATAGATTGTCAACTGATGGTGGGGGTGGGGAGATGGAGACGGTGACACTGGAGCAGGAAAACCAGAATGGAGTCAGCCAATGAGCGTCTCCTGAGGGAAGAGCATCCCAGAGAGAAGGAACAACACACCCACCAAAGCCCAGAGAATAGAATGTGCTTGTCCCTTTCCAGAAAGCTGAGACTGGGGTGGCTGGAGTGCAGAGAAGGAAACTGAGATGCGAGTGAATAAGCCCAAGCCAACCTGTAATTGAGACAATAGAGTCCTTCCTTCCTTAATCTAATCTATCTTTCTTTTTTTTTTTTTTTTTCTTTCTTTCTTTCTTTCTTTCTTTCTTTCTTTCTTTCTTTCTTTCTTAGAGAGTGCTCACAAGAGTGCACTGGGGCGGGGGAGGGAGGGAGAAAGAGAATCTTAAGCAGGCTCCACGCCCAGGATAGAGTTCAAATGAGCTCAGTGAGCTTAATTTGAGCATGAGGCTCAGTCTCAGGACCCTGAGATCAGGACCTGAGCTGAAATCAAGAGTTGGACCCATAACTGACTGAGCCATCCAGGTGCCCCAGAGACAACATAGTTTTCTAACACGACAAACAGACTTTTTATACAAAGTAATTTCTAGAAAACAGTTAAAGGAAAACAATCAGACTGGACCCCAGTCCAGTGCAGAGAGGGCAGCTTGGCTCCATAGACACATGGGCTGGGGGTGGGGGAAGAGTCAGAAGAGCTGAGTCCCAGCTGTGAGGCACAAGGCAGGGACACAGACCTCTCTGTTCTCCATCTGCGAATGGGAATGAGGCCTAAAAGGGTGTGGGTAAGATCAAGGGAAATAAAATGTGTGCAAGAATTTTCTTGCTACCAATGTTGGAGTCATTGCAATTGAACAAACAGGATCTACATCAAAGATCACAAGAGAACTGAATGGAAGGTTTAAACTCAAAGTTAAATAGTAGCAAGTAGTCACAAGGGTAAGGAACACTTCCTCAACCCTCTGCCATGGGCTTCCTCTAACTACACGGTTCTGTGCTCATCTCCTGGCAGATGTAATTAGCCTCATTTCTGAAATGAGGAAACAGACTCTAAGTTGCCCAGTCTCTCAAGTACTAAATGGCACATTATAAAATATGCAACTATGAAGAGACTATAGAGCAACACGGAATGTGTTAAGCGAAATCTGCGAAAAGAAAAAAAACTGATTTTAGGCTTAAAAAAATGCATGTGGCTGGGAGCAAAGGCAGGAGAACAATAGCGAGCTAAGCACCTGACTGGGACAACAGGAGTTCTGTCACATTTTTGATGTTCTTTGTTCTTGTTACAATGTTGCCCAATAAAATGGGGATAACATTATTGTGAAACTATTTCAAAGGCTGGTCCCCATTTTCTGTTCAAGGACTGTTCTCATCATGTGAATTTTCTCAAAAACCATCCAACATCCCACTTTTTCCAAGACCAAATGCAAAAACCCTGCTCCTTGGCCTTTACACTTGCACATCTGTCTCCTTGACCCCAGCCTTTCATGCTCCTACCAAGTGCAACCCTCCATCTGGCCTACTTCCTCCCTGCATTTCAGGAAACGGGAAGCCTTCTCCGACCACAACATCCCCATCTTTGTGATCCCTGAACAGCCCATTTCTGGGGTGGACACTTAGGCTTGTTAAGTGTTTTTTACTTCCTTGCAGGTTGCCTCCTCTCCCCTACGAGTCTGCTATCAAGTGTGCTTGTGTACGCAAGGACCAGCGCACAGAGTATGCAGAAAGCAGAAAGTACCTATTTAGCAAGCGGATAAAGAAGGGAGAGCAGAGGAGAAGGACATTCGTGGGTTCTCCTTCCTGCTGGGTCCAGATCCCCAAACACTGCCCCAGGGGCCAGGTATGGGACTGCTCCAGGGAAGAAAACCCTTCCATCTGCTACAGCCTCAGGGGCCTTTCTAGAATGCGTCTCTCTGGGAGCAGACTCTCAGGGTGCAGTGCCCCCTCTCTCTGGCTGCTCCTGGGATGTCGTAAGAAGCCAGTGGAGGACTTCCGGTCTGTTGCAGTGAAAATAAAAGGGACACTTTGGGCTCTGCGTTGGTGTTTCTAACCTATGCCCAGGAACAGAAGTAATGCAGCCTCGGGTTGAATTCATTTTGATTGAACTATTTTTTAAAAGTCTGAGACTGAGGGGCTCCTGGGTGGCTCAGTCATTAAGTGTCTGCCTTCCTCTTGGGTCCTGGGACTCTGGCCCTGCATAGGGCTCCCTGCTCAGGAGGAAACCTGCTTTTCCCTCCGGCACTCCCCCTGCTTGTGTTCCGTCTCCTCTCTCACTCTCCTCCCTGTCAAATAAATAAAACCTTAAAAAAAAAAAGAAAAAGAAAAAGAAAAAGAAGTCTGAGGCTGAAAATGGGGGAGGGGAATGGTAGAAGGTTAGGGGGATTTTGTCCCTTCCAATCGGTTCCTGCCTTTGCCTGAGGGTCAACAAAAAATAATTCCCAGCCTTAACCTGGATCTGAAGACCTCGAAGATATGTAACATAGTCAGAGACGTTAGCAAATACAAGCGGGCGGGGTGGGAAGGACAGATGGGGATGTGGTGGGGCAGGGTTAGGGATGGCCGGGATGGGTCCTAAAGGCTACCTCTCAGGGACCTCTGCCAGACTGCCTAGAGGCAGCGCTCTTCCTGCCCAGAGCCAGACAGAACTTCTCAAGGCACCGTGAAGCCCCTGCCAGCCAGAAGTGCGCGGGTGAAGCGGCAGGATGGAGGCGGCCTTAGGGTCTCTCCCTTTGTGTACCTCACTACCCGAACCTCCTCTTTCAGGTATGCGTGGGATCGTGATTCCATGAGACCAGAACTCCTCCGTCTTGGAGAGGGGTTGGGGGGCGCCTCTGTTTCTCGATGTTAAACCATGCCACCAGGCGGATCCCAAGGGTCCGCGAAGGTGGCAGCTACGGAAAGGCTGAGCGATCTTGAACCTTCTCCCGAGACAGCCGCAGTTAGGGTTCTCTCCGCAGGGCGGAGGTGGGGAGCCCCGCGCGGCGGCGGCGGCATGATGGCCTGCCTGGTGTTCAGCACCCGCCCTCCCCGGTGCAGCCCGGCCCCTGCGGCCGCCCGCTGTGGGAGGGAGCACCTTTCCAAGCCCGCCCCTGCGCGCGGACACTCGGCGGCGCTCCCAGATTCCCAGCCCTGTGACAGCCCGTTGCCCCGGGGACGGCGCGGAGAGGTGGGAGGGCCCGGCGCGCCGAGCCCAGCTGGACTCCCGAGGGGTCCCACTCTCTTTTTTCCCTCCACTGGAAAGGAAGTCCACGAGGGCTCCGAGCCAAAAGCGGGCTGTGAACCAAGGAGGGACAGGGTAGAGCGACCTGGACAACTGCCCCCCGTCCTCCCGGGGCACGCAGCGACCTTCCACGCCCGCACCTGCCGGGTCCACGCGAACTCCGGGAGGAGCGCTTGTGTCCCCTGTCGGGAAGCCGGGATCCCGCGCTGCGCGCCATGGAAGCCGCTAACCTCTCGGTGGCCGCCACCGGCGTCGCCCTTCCCCTGGGCTCCGAAGCCTGCAGCATGGGCCCGAGCCCCAGCGGGGTCGTCGGGTCGACGACCCCCGGCGGTTCCGCCCTGCCGGGCCGCGAGCCGCCTTTCTCCGTCTTCACGGTGCTGGTGGTGACGCTGCTGGTGCTGCTGATCGCGGCCACTTTCCTGTGGAACCTGCTGGTTCTGGTCACCATTCTGCGCGTCCGCGCCTTCCATCGTGTGCCGCACAATTTAGTGGCCTCGACGGCCGTGTCAGACGTGCTCGTGGCGGCGCTGGTGATGCCCCTGAGCTTGGTGAGCGAGCTGTCGGCCGGGCGACGCTGGCGGCTGGGCCGGAGCCTGTGCCACGTGTGGATCTCCTTCGACGTGCTGTGTTGCACCGCCAGCATCTGGAACGTGGCTGCCATCGCCCTGGACCGCTACTGGACCATCACGCGCCACCTGCAGTACACGCTGCGCACCCGCCGCCGCGCCTCGGCGCTCATGATCGCGCTCACCTGGGCGCTCTCGGCGCTCATCGCCCTAGCGCCACTGCTCTTTGGCTGGGGTGAGGCGTACGATGCGCGGCGCCAGCGCTGCCAGGTGAGCCAGGAGCCCTCCTACGCCGTCTTCTCCACCTGCGGCGCCTTCTACCTGCCACTCGGCGTGGTGCTGTTCGTTTACTGGAAGATCTACAAGGCGGCCAAGTTTCGTTTCGGCCGCCGCCGCCGGGCCGTGCTGCCGCTGCCCGCCCCCGTGCAGGTGAGGAGCGGGCCGCCGAACGGGGGGTCGGGGGAGAGGTCAGGCTTTGGCCCCCGCGAGAGCTGGCGGCAGAAGCTGGCACCCTCGGGGCGCGCACCTGGAGCGCACGGGGAGTTTGTCATCTGCTCTCCCGGAGCGCGCACTGAGGGGCGCCTCACCGGCGCACCTGCGCTCTCCCGGAGCGCGCACTGAAGGGCGTGCACGCGGCGGGGGAGAGGGGTGCGGACCTGGCGCGCGGAGGAAGGGGTTTCACCAAGCGCGCACGGGGCCTGGCGGGGGCCGCGGGGGCCGCGGGTGCACGCGGCCCAAGGGGGCTTGCAGGGACAGCGTTCCGGGTAGTGTTGAGGGCACGACCCATGAGCCGCGCTAACCCTTGGTGCTTTCCCCAGGGGTGGCTGTGTCCCTATGACTCCTGCAGCCGGCCACTTCCTGGTCCCGAGGAGACAGCGGGACTGCGGCGGGCTGGGAGTGTGTCCTGCAGAGTTCCACATTCCCGGGTTTTCATTCTCCGCTGTGCCCTGGTCCACCCTCTGAAAGCTAGAAAGGGATCTCCAACTCTGTCGGCCAGCTCCCTGCCAGAGAGGAAGTGAGTGTAAAATCTCGCCCAAGTATCACTTTCCTCTTACTACCCCAACCTCAGTGCTTTCCTCTAGCGACTTTGG